>NC_051183.1:60657168-61367168 GCF_013339695.2 Rhipicephalus sanguineus
CTCCCAGGCCAGTTTTGGACTTTTCGTCTACACCAAGTTAAGGAGGCGATCATGAGAGCATCCAGACGTGGCGATGGATAGATAGATAGATAGATAGATAGATAGATAGATAGATAGATAGATAGATAGATAGATAGATAGATAGATAGATAGATAGATAGATAGATAGATAGATAGATAGATAGATAGATAGATAGATAGATAGATAGATAGATAGATAGATAGAAACGCTCAAAGTGCCAAAGGTTCGCTAAGAAATGCTTCGCATTTGAAATTATTATTACTGATTATTACAGTTGAATATAACATATGCTTATCGTCCTACTTCCCGCATATTAGGCGCTTACACTTTGTATGCTTACAGCCACTCCATAGGATAAGCGTACGTCTATTCTGCTTTGCAAGGCAGGCCTCGGGGCAAGTTGGCGTTGTACCTTTCTTTCTTCATTTTCTGCACCCGCTCTGTCATGAAACTGTTAGTAATGAACATTTTTGAAGATAGGTATTGTGTGCACATGTATAGTTTCCAAACGTACAGCAAATTACTCCCACTTTACAAAACTAATTAACAATAAAAGGTACAAACATTACACCACCTATGGCAATTGCATCTTCATTAAATACTGAGAGAAATGAGGCAATGTGAACCAATATAATGAACACGCGGGTCCTTGCAAACGTCCGGCAGGAGGTCACGGATAGTGTTCCACGCTGAGGCGTCACGACGTGTGCGCCAAGATTTGAGGCATTTTCTTTTTCCCTGCTTTGTTCACGGTCCAGCGTCGTTGCATTGTGTAGGTCCAAACTATGTCCCGTCGTCGAGCACTGTTCGTCAGAGAGAGATCGAGAGAAATGTTTCATTCACAGAGACACTCTACTTGAAGGTGAACATCTTGAGAGTTAACTGCCTGGTCGGGGAGATAAACTGACATTTAATAGTACCTCCAAACCCCCTCCCCTCCCCCCCCCCAAAAAAAAAATTACTTACACGGCCTTGGCAGCAGGAAGGAAAAGAGAAAAAAACACCCTCCCCCCTCAGTAACAAGGAAAAGACTGCTAATTTCTCAAGAAGGTGCGCTCTCTTTCTTCATTTTCTTTCACGACCACTTCCCTCCCCCCCCCCAACGACGCTGAGCCGTGCTCTCTAATGGGCTGCAGAAGCAACCGTTTTTCTTATCCTCAAACAATTACTACTACGATAACCCCCCTTCCGACGAAACGTCAAGCGCCGCACAACCCGTTTTTGTGCCAAGTGAACACTGCCTTCCTTTGGCATTCCCCTTCACCCACAAACTGGTCTCGTCAGCTCCCTCTCTCCCTTTCTTGTTATAGACGGAGCATATCCTTCGAAGTGTCAATCACATTTCTATATTGATATCTCGGATAGCACTTATCATATTACAATAATTTTTGCACCAAGATTAGCACCCATATGCGCCCTAAAAATATGTACCAAGCACATTTTTCTATCTTATTGCGCTAAATTTATAAAAAATAATTACTCATTTCAGTGTTTCATCTTCTATTAGTTCAGTTTATGTGAAAGATCAAGATTACTTACACGTAATGACAAACATTGACCTGGCGTTTATTAATATCTAAAGCGGACAAAAATCACCCTTTATTTATACTAACTAGACTAAAAATATCTTTTTCCCAATCAGGTTTACTTATAACACTTAGTAACTCTTTCTGAATCGAACCACAGTTATGTTTTCTATTTTTTTAGTAATGCATATCTCTAGAGTCACTCCGCGCTCCAAATATTACAGTGGTGTGTTCAAAGTTACCGCAGTTATCTATATTTCAATGCGAAGCATCTTATGGTGGAGTTCAGAGCGGTGGTGTGCGGCGTGACCGGTGGTGTGCGGCGTGGTGTGCGGCGAAACGCTGCTTCGCATTGCCTCATGGTTCCTTTTATCGGAAGATGGCGTGATTTTTTTTAACACGTACGTGGTTCAAACAACGCGTTTTCGAAATTTTCACTGAATTTTTTACTTCCATCCTGTAATGCTAGCCAACACTTGGTAACCTGTTTGGTTATCAACATAACAGTACCCAATTTTAGCACTTTTCTACAAAAATGACGCAGATAATTCAAAAAAAGCTCACTCACCAGTTTTGTGCTGCTACTGCGACCGTCCGCGTGTTCGCCACTCTCGAGATCACAATGTGTCGTTTGCTGCACGGCACTATCACACGATTAAGGTTCCCGCAACTTGTTGCTGTCGATGACAACCTTCGTTGACGCTTGAAGGCGTTCGTAATGTCCAAAAGGTGCACAGAACGATTTCTTTTTTCCGAACGCAGCCGAAGGCTTCGCACAATCCTCGCTGCACTTCGATTCAGGTACTTGGGCCTGTGCCATGTTGGTTGTTATCAAAGGGTTTGATTTCAATAACTCGATGACGCTTGGTTTTCAAATGACAAGTAATGTTATGTACCTATGTACAACCGTTAGAAAGCTAAAGAAGGAACCTTAATCTATCATGGCTTGAACGTCTCCCTTCACTCCTCGGCCGCCAACTCCCCCCGTGCCGGCCACATATACTTTGCCTCTCTCCTTGTTAACTGCACCATCTTGTAAAGCGCAGGGGTGTACAAGCCTGGTCGTCAACCCGTTGCCAGAACATATACGCAAGGGGTCCCAATCACCCAACCTCTACCGTGGGAAGGCATGTGTCGGTCAGAGACCCGGCGATGGTTCGGACAAAGGGGAAGATGATTAACAATGGTTTCTGGCGACAGGCTGCCCAGCGAGGATTCCTACGTCACTCTACAGCAGCCAATGAAAGCCGCTGAGCAATGCGCTGGAGTAAGTGCGGAGTATCCAGCGGAATATAATCACGAAATGAGCTCCGTTTCCCTACGTCCGACACCCACGGGAGTAAAACAGCACCGAATGAATGTATATACTCCGGTACATTCCGATGTGTTCGAGGTTCAGTGACGCCACCGGAGTTTAGCTCGAGCAACAACCCCCAAGACCTCCCAGCTGGATATTTTTTTTTAGTTTACAGTGTAGTCATGCTTTCCTCCAACACCCACTCTTCCACGCGTGGTAACTCGGCCGAAGCGGCGTCGGCATTCGTAATAGCTCGGTTCGTGAGCTCTTGAGCCCCCGCGTGTGCCGCCTCGTTGCAGGCCGACGGGGTTTGTGTGTGTGCAGGCGTCCATATGAGGAAAGTGTCATTTTAGGAGCGGGCTCGCCAGGTTCTTGAGCTGGGGCGAGGTCCCTAGTCGTAACCTCACTTCCAAAGGCGGCCGCTACAGGCGCAGCTCGCGTGTAAGAGACGTCTTCTTCCTCTTGTTCTTCGAGTGCTTTGATGATAATAACGCAAGCAAAACCACAAATAGCATAGCCAACTGTAGCATGCGGCGCTCGCTCCACTCCGTCGTGTGCTCTAGTTTGATAGGAGACCGCTAGAGGGCCACAACTGCACGCTTCCTCTCACTTTCGACAGTCGTCAGTTAGTGCGCTTCGATACTACTAATATGAACGAAGAAGACAAGGCGGCGGAGAGGAGGGCTCGCAATGCATCAGCAGCGTGGGCTTGCCGCCAAGACCCTGTTGTGAGAGCCCGCGAGGCCGCAGAGAGACGTCAGCGTCGTGCCGACGCCGAGATACAAGAGGACGAAGCCGAAGCAGCGCGGAAACGGGGGCAAGAGAGCCTCGAAGAGGTACGCGCGCGGGATGCAGCGGCCAAGCGCCGAAAGCGATCGCTACCTAAAGTTGGTGACGCCGACGCGCGCTTCAAGCGCGATTTTCTCGACCATTCGTTCAGCCACAGCTGGAAGGTCCGCGACCGCTTGTGGTTCGACAGCAGCCTTACCACAGCCGCTACCATAAAACCGTGTGACGCCTTTATATGACAGTAGAGGAATTGTACGGAGCATTCACGGTTTACCCGATTATCTACGAGCCAGCTTCTCAATCATCATTCACTTCGTGGATATGGCGTGATTTGTTTCGGATTTTTTGGAGGATTCGCAGCACCTCGTGGGAGATCTGGCCGCAAGCATGGTTACGTATCGCCGTTTGCGAGTGACTAATTATCACTTCAGCCTTGGTGGTGGCCACCACGAGGACGACAGCCACCTCCTCGGCGGTCTCGGTGAATGGAGTTTGCACCGTAACGCTCGCCTTGCATATTCCCTTCGCAGTTTACTCTAAATTGTCAGAGATAATCTTAAGGCGGAACCATTAGATGACTCATCAAACTCGAAAGGTGACAGTCGGCGTCAACAAGAGTAACGCAAAAATTATCATCACGTGAGGACGTAACCATCAAAACTAATCATGATGTCACAGCCCGCAAAAACGTGTGACGTCTTCACGACGTCACTATGAAGTCAATTAACATGACATCACGTGATGGCGCTATCATATGACATCATCGCTCCGTCAAAGATGAGCCGATCACGGAGGCATTGCAAAACCAGGGAACGTGCAGCAAGCTTGCAATGCCTCCTATCCCGGAGGGATTGAGAAACCACGTTTAATGTAGAAAGCTTACGGGCTGGGGGTGGGGGGACGAATATGATCGACTGAGAAGATATAGAAGAAGGTGGCGTTCACCTTCAAATCGTCTTAGGCAAGTGCATAAGAGACCATGCGACCTTTAGGGACAGTTTAGCGCCATCCCATAGCCGAATACACAGCACTCTAAATCTTCAGACATGTTTTTATTTTTCTAACTACCACACTATTGTGAATGTAATGTCTATAAAATTTGTATTTACTAACAAAGCCACCAAGGTAATGTAGTGTCGGTGCGGCGTTTTCCTCTCCGTAATCGTTTCATTGGCGCTGCAGTTTCAGAGGGGTGCTCTAAGGAACCAGTTCCTGCATTGAGTATCGGCGTGTCTCGCAGGCGCTCAAGCAGAGCGAAAGATAAACAGGCGAGGAGAAACGCCCCGTGTGATACGTCACGCGCGCGTCCACCAATCATAGTTCAGAACGCAGTCACGTGGCGGAGCATAGTGCTTTCTTCCGACACCACCAAATGGCTCTGCCCGCCGGGCATCTTGGCAGAGGCGGAGAAGAGAAAAAGACGCTATTTCTGCAACCCTAAATGGTAGCACATCTCAGCGTCTGCAGGGGAATGGGGAGGAAGCAATAATGATGGGAAGAGTTGAGGAGAAGAGGATAGTGGCGTCCGTAGCAAAGGACATGGCGGGCGGCTTGTACAGCCGCTTCTCCGGCGGCTTGTGCAGTCCTATGCGCCTACACACGAGTTGGAGGTAGCGTCATCTGAACCATTGAAAGACGCGTCGAAATATAAAACGCGAAGCATTTCCTCACCCATTACAGCTGTGCTCATCATTCAGAGTCATTAAATAAAATTTTCTCGTCTCTGTAAATAAACTACACGCGTAAGATAATGCTTGGTACCTAATTAGTTGACCATATTTTCGTCAATAGATAAACGATGGACCAAGCTATTATCATTGATTCGTGTAGCTGTGTGATACCGTGCTATCGTTATCAATGGTAAGCCTTTCACAAAAAACATTTGGGACGTAATGTCTAACTCTTGACCAATCTTCATCTAATTGCAGTTCTTCTATTGAAGAAAAACATTGCAGCCTCTTGGCTTGCCAATATGGGAGGGGGGGGGGGAGAGAGAGAATAAGAATAAAAGAAAGGCTGGGAGCTTAACCAGGGCTGAGCCCGGTAGGCTACCCTGCACTGAGGACGGGGGGAGGGGGAAGGAAAGTTAGAGAAAAGGAGGAGAGAAAAGTCACTCTTTCAGCCGACGCAAGAGTTCCGCGTTTGACATCACAAACGGCGAATCAGTCCGGTATCCTTGAGAAAGCGCAACAGCGCTTTCGTTGCCTGTCGGAACTGTGATGGGCAGCCCCAGGGTCCCAATATTTTCGCGACAGTGAAAGCGCTTCCGTCCATTTGATTTAGCGCAGTGCTGAGGCGAAGCCTCTCGTTTGCGTATGTCCGGCAGTAACACAGAAGGTGCTCAATTGTTTCCTCAACGGCACAGTCGTTGCACTCGGCGTTGTCGGCCATCTCTATCCTAAATGAGTAGGCGTTGGTGAATTCTACACCCAGACGCAGACGGCACAATACTGTCTCTTCTTTCCGGGAAAGACCAGGTAGTAGCCGCAGTCGTAGAGATGGGTCGAGAGAATACAGTCGAGCAGTTATTGAAATGCAATACCTGCTTTGAAAGCTTGATATATGTATGCTAAAAGTTGTTCAGAATTGTGGGCAAAGAAAAACGACGTTTCTCCACATCTGTTTACCATAAATGTCCATGAAATCTGTGTTTGTGTGCAACATAAATTGAATGGTGCAATGAAATGAAATTAATGCGCTTTCATAGACAAGACACCATCTTAGCGGGATATACGACAGATGTCATTTTCCTGGATGTGCAGGCTTCTACCGCTGAGCTGTATTAACTTACGAAAGCAGGCGAATGTCAAGAACAACAACTATCCGGGTGAAGTTGTCGATCTCACAAATTTTTGCCGTGTGCTACACCCAGACGTAGCAAACGTCTGGCCTGAAGACGTACGTATACCTAAATTTTATATTTTTCTTATTACGTAACAATCCTATTATTGCGATAGCAATTATATGGACAGTCTCGGCTGGATATTGCCGTCGCCGCCATCATGCACCGTATATGTATAAGTATGTATATATATATAAAAGCCCCAAAGAAAAATCATTCAGAAAAATGCTTCCGAAGCGCGGAATCGAACCAGGGACCTCTTGCTCCGCAGCGAGTGGCGCTAACCACTGCGCCACGAAACGCAGATCCTCCGTGTAGCTAACGGCGAGCGTTATATAAACACGCTTTACCGCTGGACGGACTCAGAGACGGCCGGCGCTTATAAGCGTTTCTTCATTACCAGCGAGATGGCGCTAGGAGCGCGACGGGCGCATTTCAATGTCGTCGGCGAGCTCGCTCCCTCCTTCGTATATTTGCGCAGGGAGAACCTTGCCCTTCCGCTGTCGGCTCGCGCGATTTGACATCCCTGTTCCCCTCGTGGTGAGGGGAACAGGGATGTTTCAAGATTTCACCGTGATGTCCGCGCTCATGTTACGAAGCGTACGAAAGTCACTCGAGCTCAAGAGACGCCGCTAAACGAACAAACAGGAGATGAGCGCGAACTATCAAGTGTCACAGCTCGACACTTGAATCACGCTAGTTTCCTTCGCTGCTTCAGCCACCTTTGCAACAGGAGCGCTGTTGAAACTGAGAGTATCCATTGGCGAGCCTCACTTCATATAGCATTAGTTTCTTGCTATCGCATTCATTGCTTCGGCCTTGCGGCGAAACTATGACTTTTTTATTTAGCCCACAGACCTTTGAGGAAACCTGAAGATTACATATTTTAGAAAGCTCCTTACCTCCCGTTACTTTTGTTACTTCTGTATGCAGTAGCTCGTTTTAGGCCGAGGTGCTACTATATCGGAAGAAAATTATTCTCACTGCTTTAAGGCTTCGACTCATTTGCTACATTTATATCACATGTGCAATGTATACTCTAAGGCAAAATTACCCGAAAGCGGTGTAACGGAGCCCAATAGGCGTACGCCATGTAAGGATGGACTGTTGAACGAGCAACCATAGAGGGACGTGTGCCGTGTGCAAACCATTTAGTCTCCAAAAGGAGCAACGGTGCGGGAGACGCAGTGCGCGTGCAGAAATACGTTCCGCGTGCAAACCGTTGTCTAGGAGAACTAACCGTCCACCTCGCTCTTCAGTCAGTCTTTCCACATGTGTTCATGGTGGCGTGTTGGCGGTTGTGTCGCGATCGACAATTATAGTTCGACGATGTAGGAGCTATGCCGCGGCGCCTTAAGTGCACGCGAAATGCGTCGATGAGCTTGTGGTGCTGCTTTTACGTTTCGCCGCACCCATGAAGTCTGGAGCTGGTGTCGACACGCCGCGTTCTATTTCTCCGGCGTAGTCACGGCACTGCGTCGCCACCAACTGGGAATGGCGGCCCAGAAGACAGTAGGCCTATTGGAACTATGATTTCAATCTGACTCTGGGAAGAAATCGGCGCTGGATCCTTCCACAAGTAAGTGATCTTTCTTTACTCTGCCGTATCTGTCGCGCGCACGAAACGCACCGCAGTTGCCGACAACGGGCTCGATCGTGTAGGATATAAAGCGCGCGAAATCTACCGCGAGAGCTGGCTTGGGCATCAGCTCACCTTTGTTTTGTGACCGCCTGGATATTGGCCGCCATTGTCATCGGACGTCCGCGAGCTCGCTCACAGAGGATTCGCCGTGGTAATGAGCTACGAGCTCGCGATATTGGACAGGGGCCTCGCCGCTGCACTGGTACTCGTGCAAAACGCACTGCGGTGGCCGGTAACGAGCTGGATTTTCTGTCGCGCGCTTGAAATGCACCGGTATGGGCTGGCGTACGCTTTAGTTAGCCGACTTTAGCTGTGCTTCGGAACTGTGTGGAAATTCGTCGCCATTACCATCGGCTTCCTCGTCGTTCGCTCGCAAACAGTTCGCTGCCGTTCGGGGCGGCGGCCCCGCTTTCACTCGTTCGAGGTTTACCGGTTCGCTGGCGGCAGCGGTGGCTGACGGGCTTGCTCGAGCTGTACGAACCCACTCTGCAGAAAACTCGCCGACACGGTCGCGGGCGTGATGGCTGCCGCCGACGCGCTTGAGCTTTGGTTATGTTGACATCACGGTGAAATTATTTAATGCTACATTTTCACCTTTTCACCTTTTTTTTTCACCTATTTCACCTTTTTCATTTTACCTTGCACGTATTTGGCATGTGCGTGCATCTTCATCCTCTCTGTCACAGGTGACTATTTGTAATCTTTTTCGGCTTTGCAGGATGCAGCCTTTGCCACAACGGGCAAACTGTTGTGTGCGCTGGAGCAGGAATGTCAGTCATCTGTCGCTTGCGTTGGAGCAGCTTCACAAAGAGGACTGTACGAGAAATGTCAACGCGGGTGGTCCTGTATTGGACACTTGACAGTGAATTCACTGAACGGAGGCATAAACTTCATATGTACAAAGAAAAATAAAACATTTCATTGCCTCACTTTTGTCTTTCGTGGTCGCATTGACGTCGAAAGCAGTAAAACACGCATGACTAAATGTTCTTTCGCATGTTATTTTCGGCCCCATTTGTTGCTCACCGCGGAAAAAAACACGTGAAAAGGTATCAAGCATTGCGGAGATCAACTGTAGAAAATGATCTCTGAGCGATTAACGGGTCACATGAACTGGGGATAAAAAATGTCGTCGAAAGACGATAGTTTCCTGCCGGCCGTACTACATGAGTCCTCCTTCTCTATGTTGAATCGCAGCATCCGGCTCCTAGCATCGCATTTGCAGCGCAGCTCAAAAACACTAGCATTTTCAGCGCCGTGCAAGAAACACAAGGGTCTTTAGAATTACGTATCCATGTATTTTCTAGTAAAGGAACACACCACCTAATACTTACGTATTGATGTTGCCCCTCAGGTATGCGTAAAATTTGCTTTTTGATCGACAGCGTTCACAAGTATGAACGACGATACCAGTGCAAGATGGCTGGGCGTTCAGAAAGTGGTTAAACTTTGGCCGCGTGGCTGAATCGGGTGACAGACAGACAAACAGAAAGACAGACAGACCAAAACTTCTGCGTCAAAGTTCCCCAAGAAAGACTTTCGTCTTTAAAAGTTCTTCCCAATGGAGTATTTCAGTGGACTGATCGTTCGTCTGGCGAGGTGCAACTGTGGGGACTAACAGCTGCCCGGTAACGTGTAAATATCAGGACTAAATGTTAATTCATTAAGGTAATCTGTAGGGAATAACTGTTGACCTGTAAGGTGTGAATGTGAGGAGTAAATTTTAGTCCATTGAGGTGATGTGTGGGGACTAACTGCTAGACCCGGTGCCGTTAGTCCTTAAAGAGATTAATGGTTGTGGCAGGCCGATTAGTCCCCGAAAGGATGAACCATACACCCTTTTAACACCCTTTGCCTTAGAGTTTCCGCAGACACTTTGGAACACAAATTATCAGTCAATACTATGTTTTTTTTTAAATTAGTCCGTGTTACTTTGGGTGCCAAATTATGTCTTCTCTCACAAAAAGCAATAGTGTAAAATTCTTCATGGCACTTCATTCTACTCATTAAACAATGGTCTCACTACGCGCATGCGTTAAATTATGTCACCCATTTCATCATGTACATGAAAGCCTGCAATTTCTTTCGCAATCTACGCAATACCATGCGCAAGCTGTGCAAACAGCAGCGCGCTTCACCAGCAATACAGGATTACAGGAGCAAGGTCTACGTTCACCGCTTTGATTAACGCAGTGAAAATGGGGGGAAATGCTCCTGATTTTTCTAAACACAAGTTTGCCCTGTAAAAAACTTGGTAACTTGAAATATTTTGCATGTAAGCGTACACCAAAAGGACATAAAAGGAGGAACTTTATTTCATTTTCACATGTGCAAATTAACTAAATATTGTTCTCTGCACGCGCACAGAGGCCTGGCGATGGCTATAAAAAGTGCATGGTTCACTGCTGCTGGGAAGACTATTACGAAGAGGATGATTACACGCTTACGAATTGTGAAGCGCATATGATGCTGGAAGGAATGCCTTGCGGCGACAATAAGGTGCACGCCTCTTAAGTTCTTAGCATGTCATCCTGCGTTCTTGTCCTTATTGTTAACACGCATCAAGCGTATCGCAGAAAGCAAAAGCGGCACTAATGCAAAATTTAGGTGTCTGAGAGTAGCACTCGCAATTACTCTGTTTTTAAACTTGCGATTAACGGTGTGCCAGCTTCTTTTTTTTTCTCAGTCAATGTATTCATCCTTGCCCACCACTCTACGGTTTTCGGCGCCCAACGTTGTTTTGCACTGCCTCCCGGATCGGAAGAATTACATGCGTTCTTCACCTCAGCTGACTTTGCACGGCATCCGGGGGTGCCACACCTTTGACTACGCAATGATTTCGTGTTGTGACGTCATTACGTGACGCCATAGCGACGTCATACTAACGTCACAAATCTATGCTATCTGTAGCGCGAGGCCTATGTGATTGGTTTCTGAGACGTAATTTGTGTTTCTAATATTTTTCATAATTACACTACTCCAATCTTAACTCACGACATACCTTAATGTCCATTCCATTATATACGACCCTCAGCTTTTCCCAGTGTATCCGTTCCTAATTTTTTTAAAAATTTACCACAGTTTTCGGACAGCTCGCGCCGACACTTCGCGGCTCCATTGTATGTAATCTAGCCTGGTCACACACCTTGCTTGACCGGGTTGTCTGTAATATAGCTAGAATAGATCCCAACATCTAAAATTAAACCGGAGCGTTCACTATGCATTCTCTGGCAGGTAAGGCGCAAATAAACACGGACAGAGAAAGGACAGAAACATAAAAAGCGCTACTCAAAACTGGATTTATTCCGGAAGAGAATACGCATATATGCACACACATCTCAAACCACTGGACATGCGCGAGAAAGCATGAAGAAAGGCACCCAACCGTCATCGCTGCGTAATTGTTTTATTTTTGTCATCAAGTGTTGTATTATATTGATGTCATGGATTGTTCCTGCTATTAGGGGCTTTTGTGTATCCTATGTGCAGTTGGAGCGTCCCTTCAAGTGATCTTTTAGTTAGCCAGGGGCGTAGCCAAGGATGGGGGGAGGGTTTCAACTCCCCTCCCCTAAATGTTTCAATTTTGCACGTGTACGCACACACATACAAACCTACGCCCGAACATACAAACCTACGCCCGAACAACTATAATTTAAGCCCTACCCCCTCCCCCCCTCCAAAAAAATTCTAGTTACAGCCATGTGTAAACGACCATGACCGGGCACCATTCCTATTCAGACTTTCCTCTGTCCGTGTTCTTGAGCGTCTCCTGCCTGAAAATGCTGCAGCACGTACTGGCTCCCAACTAGCACCTTGTTTTACTAAGCTTTTTTTTAACTCTCGTTGATCTCGTCGGCTGCAAACACACTGTTTTTAGTTAACCGTAGGATATATTGGGAATACTCTAATTTTCCCGCTGTCTAATATTTTCTACCGCCCTTTGTTTCTTTTACAGACATGCAGGCGAGGAGTTTGTGGAGTACACATATGGAGTGATGTGTACAAGACATGGCGCACTTTTAACACATCATAACTTCTTTATAGAGGAAGAGTTGAGGAACCAAGAAGGCCACAAATTTGATGAAGATAAGCTTCGTTCATCGGGGATATTGCGATACAAAGAACGCCGTTGGAAGCTAAGCCTTACGACTAGCCTTGGCAGAAAAGCACACATTTTAAGCGACTTTGAAGCATCAGTTGTTTGTGCTAAGTTACATTTTCACCTAATCAAAACGCGACCAAAAAGATGAGATCGCATCGGTTTACAGACCGCCTGCTCGGCGGGTCGTTCTGGTGGTTACAGATAATAAAGCAAAAAATATCTTGCATGGCTCCGCTTGGGCAAAACGTTGCCGGCGATGTGTGTTTGCTGCGTATTCTATGGCCAGTACCACCGCAGAATCAGTCAAAATAAACCTTTAGCAGTGCTGGCGAAATAGCGATATAGTGTCTAAGCTTACCGCTATTACCGCCGGCCCTAGCAAGCGGACGTTTTGCTGCAAGGTCAGTCAATGCGTATAATCAGCCGCCGTCTAAGCATAGCGGCTAAGTTCATGCGCTGCTAAGCTTGAGAATGATCGCGGCTTTTAGTGCCTGATTTTGTGTGCGTGACTAACTTCCTTCCCTATCCACATTTTATCCCCACCGCGACAATTGATTGTTGGTTTTCTGGCTAAAGCAATTTATCATATTCACTATAATCATTTCCAGCCATGGGAGCTGCATTTCGATGTGCGCGAATAAAAAAATCCTGTATACCTAGATTTCGGTGGACATAAGCAAAACGAAAAAAAGTCAATATTGTTGCGGGATCCCAGAATACGGCATGTCTCAGAATCACATCGTGGTTGTGACAAGTAACACAACAGGAGTACAATGTCGATAATGTAGTACTATACTCGGGACAACATTTCTTGACAGCACTGTTGAAGCTACAGAACCGAAACGCATACCTGCTACCACGCCAAAAAATAGTAGTTATGTTTACGGATAATTTTCTCAATTGCGTTGCTCCAATAAATGCTGCTTTATTTAACATGAGACCCAAATAGTTGCGGGAAGTCGTAGGTAAAATACACTGATTGTTCACTTTGCAAGAATGCCTTCCTTTTCTTTCCATTTCTTAGACAGCACCACCTTTTCAGCACGCCCGTTTTCCATAGTAAACATGGCGTCCATGACGTAGTGGGTCAGTGTGCGGCCGCCGACACGCTGTTTAGTTCCGCAAGAAAAATATACTCGTATTATGACACTAAAAATGTCCACCGAACAATCGAAACGTTTCTCCCATTCCCATTTTTCGTGCATATAATTTTCTAAACGCGTTAACGATGGGAGCGAGCAAGACCGAAATCACCCGCAAGCTGCCGTACTACTTGTGGAGCACATTATTGTGCGGAAGCCCTGCCTCCGTGGCAAGATAAGTTGTCGCGGAGTATAGAAACGAGAGGACGAAAAATGAAGGCAACACAACATTATCCCTTGCGGTATATATGAAATGAAAAAAAATCGAGACCAATATTTTCTGTTATGGAGGGTGACCAGTAGCGCTGACGCTTATTTCATTGTGAGAACTTTCCGCATGTCTTTTGAAACAAGGTGACATTTTTGTCAAGTTGGCTCCCTAGAA
This sequence comes from Rhipicephalus sanguineus, assembly GCF_013339695.2. NCBI lineage: Eukaryota > Metazoa > Arthropoda > Arachnida > Ixodida > Ixodidae > Rhipicephalus > Rhipicephalus sanguineus. Next base: position 60,670,916 of record NC_051183.1, read on the forward strand.
AATTGTTCGAAAATCGATGTACCTTCCCTCAACAACTATCCAGCAGATTACGCTGTAGATTTGTCATGTCATACCGCAACCCCCTCCAGATAATCTCAATCTAAACATTGAAAAACTGTTCCAGTGATAACTCAAGAAAGGCTAGATTGACTGGGAAGTCCCTCCTGCGCGTAACGAGGCAGCGCAATAGTTTTCTTTTTTTTTTTTTTTGCAAAGTAGGTGCAGCAGCAGCAAACTTTCTTTTATAGGGATACTGCTATGTGAAGTTAGAGCGCAAAATTTCGCGGTAGTACTGTCGATTTTCTTAGAAACGGTGCATTCATTATTGAACCCCAGTCCAAAGTCTGGGTCTCATCTAAATTATGTCTCCCTACTCTGACTTTATCTGGGGATAATCCTGCACAGAATGAGGACCTAGCATTGTAAATTCAGGTCCACAACAGTCCCCAGAGAGCCTGCGTTTTTTTTGTTTTTTTTTTTGGTTTTGTTTTGTCAGACGCACTCGCAAAGAGGCACCACCTAACGACGGAGGATGCAATCACTGCATTGATTTTACGAGAGCAGTTTCCTACGCTAAGGATAGGTGCCGCCCGGTGTATGCCGTGCAATCGAACTCTGTGCGACCAACATTGTGATAAAGGCAAGTACTCCCCTGCCTTATAATATTATTTGGGCGGCGCTACAGAACGATGACACATGAGACGAGTCGTTTGACAAGGTTTGCGCGTTGCACACAGCGCTGGATTTGTTCTTCTTCAGACGCTTGTTGAGGCGATAGCGTTTCAGATCCCGTGTCGCAGAAAATGCGGTGTCTGTGTCGGCGTCGTTGTCCGTGAGCGCAAAACCTCCATGGAATCGAACCTAACCTGGGCCGCACGTAATACCAGCGGCTATTGAGTCAGTGCTACCAACCACCTCGCTGGGTATCCTATGCTCACAGCTTAGGTAACCTGTGCTCACTAAGAGGTTTCAGAATATAACATATCCTTTGTGAGTCCCAGGCCCATTTACGTCATCACGTGCCACTCATAAGGGCGAAGAATAAGCGTCCTCCAAGTGCTTATTGTTTGTGATACCATCCGCTTTTTTATCCCTTTTGTCATCAACCTGTCGTTCATGACGGTTTTCAAGGGTGCGCGAGTAGTGAATTTTAGAACCAAATTGAATACGAATCGAATAGCGATGACACAGAATAAAGTATTACTACAAAATGATGATTGATCCCTCTGTCATAGGAATCGGTATAACACGAAAGTGAAACGTGTCATCACAAAAGTAGTTGATTGTTCATGGAGCATTGGTATATGAGAGCTCGCACAATGTGTACTGTTGTATGGCAAACATAGCCCCGCTTAATGTGGACGCACTCACGTTGACGCCTAGTGGCACATCTCCGTACCGACGACTAACGCCCATGATCATGATTAAACCCTTGCAGTAGCTGAAGTTCTAACATATACGTGGACACCAGCATATGGAGAATCCCGCGCAAATATGGCACCAACAATCACTCATCCTCGATATGCACTCCTTCAAAGTGTCGTGAAACGCGAAAAGAAACGCTACGCGCGTAGTGTCTTCCCTCTAGCCTGACCGTTAATTCTCACAGGGCGGGCGGGGAACGCGGTGCGACAGCCAGGCGAGCGTCGGCGAGCTATTTTTCTATATAGGTGGATGGCTGTGAGCGAGGCTTGGGCTAAAGCCACCGCCTCACAGTGTGTTAAAGCGTTGACGAAATTACACTTTATTGGAAACGTGCCGAATTGGACGGTCGTAGCAACGGCGCGTTCTTTCTTTTAGGGGAGAAGCTCCTTATGCCGTTGGTCTGTCCATCCTCCGTTTGTTTGTGGCGTTGTAGCAGCCACCTCTAGTTCGTGAGAAGTGCGCGTTCTGGTATGCAGTAGAAAAAGAAGACGACGTTGACGAGTGAGACTCTCATGCGTGTTCGCCTGTGTGGCATTCTTTCTTCTTTACTGCGCGCGTTCTGGCATGCAGTAGAAGAAGACGACGTTGACGAGTGACACTCTGGTTTTGCGTGTTCGCCTGTGTGGCGTTCTTTCTTCTTTACTACGTCTCGTGTTTTCAGTGACACCCGAAGACAACAATTCAGAAGTAACGCGCCATAGGGCGCGTTACTTCTGAAACGTTACTTCTTGGCACCCTTTTCTCTATAGCTCGGAGTCGCCAGATGCAAGACAAGGCTGCGGAACTGAGGAGCGCGGAAGGCGGCGGCAGCGCGCGGTCGCAGACAGAATCCTGAGGTGAGAGCCCGCGAGGCCGAAGCTGCACGTCGACGCCGCGAAGTAGATTCCGCCGTTCGAGCCCGCGAAGCCGAAGCTGCTCGACAAGCTGCACGGCTGCGGCGAGAAGACCCCGTCCGTTCGAGCCCGCGAGGCCGAAGCTGCTCGACAAGCTGCAGGGCTGCGGCGCGAAGACCCCGCCGTTCGAGCCCGCGAGGCCGAAGCTGCTCGACAAGCTGCACTGGCTGCGGCGCGAAGACCCCGCCGTTCGATCCCGCGAGGCCGATGCTGCACGGCTGCGGCGCGAATCGGATCTTCAAAATGTGAAGGACCGTGAAGCGGCGAGAAAGCGCGCGTATCGGCAGGCAGAGCCCGAGGCTGTGCGAGCACGTGAAATGGCTGCAAAACACATCAGGCGGGCTCTGCCCTGAGGGCGCCGACGCGCGCTTCCAGCGGGACTTCCTTGATAACAGTTTCGGCCATAGTTGCGGTGTGTGCAACAGATTGTGGTTCTCAAATAATCTAGCCACAATACCTTCCATCAAGAAGGACCACGCTCCCGCCAATGCCATCGCCGTGCTGCAGCGCGAGTTTACTTCGCCCCACTCATGATCATTCACCATGTGGATATGCTGTGATTTTATTCTTTCGGGCCTGGTGGCAAACATGTCACCGCCCCGTTATAAAGGGGACGCTCATAGCATCCATTCATTCTTCGAAGAGCACTGAGAGGAAAGTGTGAAAGATAAAAGGCGCGTAGCTTCCGTCATGTGTTTGGCGGTAGCTCATTGGGCTAAACGCCCAGCACCCACCGGCACGGACCGAGAGGTCATAAGTTCGACGCCCATCAACGGAACTTTTTGTTATGCCTTTTTTTTTGCCATTTCATGACATTGATTTTTCTGACGCATTTCCGTGATAGAAATACGTCATGATTATCTTGGTGGACCCCGGCATACAACACTTTCGTGTTAAAATTCTCGAATAGTGAGGCAACTATTTTGAAAGCTATCCTAAACTTCTACGACATTTGGAGATCGTGCCACATATTTCTGTGGCACGATCTCCTTAATGCTATTACGTTAAGATTTCCAAAGTGTATTCTTTCCTTTCCCAGTTTAACGAACCGTGAATTGTGTTGAGCACATAACCACATTCCACAGGCCGTGGTTTGCAGGTATGACCACACGTGACTAAAAGAAAGGGTTTCATGACCTATTGGAGAGGTATGTCGCATTATTCATGTAAATAGGCCACGACACTGAAGTTACAACGTCACACCCACTATTGATGCCCTTTCAGGTGCTCCTTCTATTGTTCTTGGGCCAGTGGGCACCCATCACGCCGGCACCACTACGACTGGTTTTTCAACAAACATCTTGGTGTCCTGATGTCACAGAGGATTGTTGTGCGACCACACCGTCAGCAGAGTATGAAGCACCATCACTTCCACTGCATCCCCCACTGCCAATTCTCGATGGTACAGCGTTCTCCATTCAGCAAGATGCAACAGTCAGGTGACCAAGCAGCTCATAAGCACAATTATTTCTTCGATGCATGGGGCCGTGGCACTTGCAGTTACGATGCCATGCTTATTGTTGATGTTCTTCAAGTCAGTACGAAACACACCGGTACCATGAAGACAATGTTTCCTTGTTGTGGCGTTGTCACTATCCAATTGTTTGAAATGCGCTCGTGCTGCCCTTTTTATAAAATCAAACAGTTAATTTTCTATAGCATCGTTACAACGTGAAGGATATACAGAAGAGGCTCCCAAGGTCAGGAGAAAGTGCTGGTGCTCTTTGTACATGATGATTACATACACACAACTAGCCCACAAGTACATTTTAAGCATTAGATACAAATGGCCAAATACCGTTCATGTACCTTTGACCTCTCCTACTTCTCGGTGGCGGCGTTGAATCCCACTGTCGTGTGGAAGAAAATATATAGGGCAGACAGGAAGTTGCCTTAGTGAGAGACTAAAAGCATAACTACAATGCAAAGAGGGCAATTAGTGGCCATCTAGGTCTCCACTACAGGGATTGTGGCTGCAAACCAATCTTTTCCGAACCAAAAGTTCTAGCAAAAAACAAAGATGTTACAAGTAGAGAAATAACTGAAGCTGCATAAAAGAACGCATAGGAGTAATTGTGTCAGCATGCCATCTCTTACTCTTTCACAAAAAGTATTTGATCTTTTTAACCATACGTTATATGTTTAGCACCTGCTTGCAGTGTTCAACGGCGATGCATATTGATGAGTGATAGGGGCACCAATCATGTTAGTTTCTTTAAAAAAATTATCTCTCTTTTTTAACTGCCATGGTATATATGTGGCCTACATGCAGAAAAATAAAATCAGTTGTAAGTCAGCGCTGTTGTCGTGCCGTCTTCTCTTAGTGTACTGCGATAATTTTGCGGTTTTTTTTACTGCTATAAGCATGAGCCAACTAGCCCAAGCCTCAACCCTAGCATTCAGACATCCCTCGCCATCAGGCACGGGGATAGCTGTTTCTCACTAAAACGATCCGCCGAATAGCTCTGCCATGTCCGATTGCTGGGATAACTGCTCAGATTAAAGCTTTGCCTGTTTGTATTTCCTGGTGCACACAAAATTCTCCCATTGCTTTAAACCCTTTAGTAACATTTCAGTATACGTGCACAGCCTATCAGTATGCTGCAGTTAACCTTTGAACGAACAAGCGGCAACCTTAGAGAGGTAAACTGCACATACCATTTATGTACCATGACTCTGTTGCACAAAAACTTCAAGTGGTCAAGTTATTCTAGAATGCAGCACTTTCCACCAGCCATCATTCCTCTCTTGCAGATTAAAGGCATGACACCCCATAATTTCCGACTTTATTATAACCCATGCAATTTATAGCATACCACCTTTGGCATATACTGGGTGTCCCAGCTATCTTTAGCCAAGAGTTAAAAAATACTATATTAGAGGCAGGCGAGTGAAATCAGTTGCAAATCGCTGACAGCCGCCTTGCGCACTACAGACATTTTTTTTCGTTTTGTAATTAACTAATTTGTTAATTAGGACGTATAAACAAAATTGCTAAATATTGACTTTAGGTGAGAAATGCTGCTTGCAAACTTCGAGAGCGTCTTCAGAAACCCCAATTCCATTATTTGCTATAAAGAAAGTCTCACGTATACCATTTTTTCCAAGCAGCAAAGAAAGCCCGCGAAATACAAAAAGTTACACGTGACTAGCGCGCGCGCGCGCCGCGAGAATGCTGCCCTCAGCCGTGGTTTGAGCAAACGAAATCAGCTGCGGCCGCGACTCGCCGGCTCCATTGCAGCGGTAGGCCGATATGTTGCCGGTGGTTTCTTGGCCCGTTGCCAGCCAGTTGGCGCGCGTGACGATGGAAGTTGTAGCAAGCGCGGGCCAAGAAACCACCGTTAACTTATCGGCCTACCGCTGCAACGGAGACGCCGAGTCGCGGCCGCAGCTGATTTCGTTCGCTCAAACCACGGCTGAGGGCAGCATTCTCGCGGCGCGCGCGTGCGCTAGTCACGTGGTTCTTTTTGTATTTCGCGGGCTTTCTTTGCAGCTTGGAAAAAAAACGCCAGGCCTGCGCTGAAACCGCAGCACAGTCAGAGCGAAAGCTGGAAGAGCGGCGTTTCTAGAGCCCGTTAAGCTCTCTTGGGGATACAATACAAGTACACTAGAAAGGTACCCACTACGCCACAAATCAAAATTTTTGTGAAGTTGGGAAGCACCCACTAAGCCATTATTCGTCATTCTATGGAGAAGCGAGGCACCAGCTACATGTCTGTAAGGCATTATGTGCACTTGTTGACGTGACGACTGATGACGATGAAGAATTATGGCTCAGCCCTTTGTAATGGGTTGGAATCTTTAAACGACCCACCAGTTATGTAATTTGCATTGGGTGACGCCCGGTCGCTATTTCCCTCTCCCGTCATGCTGTATACGTTGACGTGGAAGAGAGACGGGGGGGGGGGGGCGAAGAACTTTATTGAGACCCCGAGGTAATGGATCATGCGCTTATGGGCTTCCTTGGCAACCAATACAAGTGCACTTGCGAGGAATCCACTACGCTATAAATCATTGTAATCTTACTGAGACCCCGAGGAAGTGGATCATGCGCTTATGGGCTTCCTTGGCAACCAATACAAGTGCACTTGCGAGGAGCCCACTACGCTATAAATAATTGTAATTTTTTAGAAGTAGGGCAGCAGGCACTGTGCCATTTTTCGTCATTCTACAGAGAGCGTTGGTACATGCTAAACGCATGTAAGGGATTATGCGCACTTTGTTGATTCTGCGCCTGATGACGATGAAGAATTATGGCAGAGCCCTTTTGTAATGGGTTGGAAGCATTCAACAACCTACTCGTTGCGCAATTCGCAATTGTTTGACGCCTGGTTACAGAATTCGCGTTGTGCGACGCTTGGTGCTTATTTTAATCTTCTACCACGCTATATTGCATATGCTAATGTGGTTCCTTGCCGACATGAAGCCTGTATAGGACCTTTTTGCAAAGCAGTTTCAAGCACCGGCATGGCTCAGAGGTTGAATACTGGGCTCCCACGCAGAGGGCCCAGGTTCGAACCTCGTTCCATCCTGGAATTTTTTTCTTATTTCGTTCTTTTTTCTTATTTCGAGCGATACTGGTTACGGACACCGGCGGCGGCAGCGGCGGCGCCGGCGGCGGCGGCGGCGGCGGCGGCGGCGGACAACTACGGCGCCAAAAACGGCCGGAGAAATGATCTCATAACAGCTTTCGCTGTAAAATGGTATACGTGAGACTTTCTTTACCGCAAATAATGCAATTGGGGTTTCTGAATAGGCTCTCGAAGTTTGCAAGCAGCATTTCTCGCCTAATGTCAATATTTAGCAATTTAATTAAATAAGCCTGCAGTGCGCAAGGTGGCTGTCAGCAATTTGCAACTGATTTCCCTCGCCTGCCTCTAATATTGTATTTTTTAACCCTTGGCTAAAGATAGCTGGGACACCCTGTATAGCAAAAGCGCACATAAGCTGCTGTGTTTACTGGTTACCTTCCTGAAAGTTGTGACGGTATACGTGCCTTGGAAACTAAAATGCACTTGAAGGCATTAATGTGAGTTTCACCATAAGACACGCAGATCGTGTCTGTCTCGTTGCTCGCGTGAGATAGCGAGATCGCTCCGTAATTTTTGAGATTTGAACTTTCTCATGCTGTAAATTCAGCCAAGGAAAAAACATTTTTGTGAGGGAACTACATATATTTTTTTTAAATTAAAAGATCACGTACGCCAACACGCAGTTGACAATGCAGTCATCATAAATATCCATACTGTAATAAATATGAAACCGCAAGGGTTGAGACGGCCGTGAATTTGCGATACATTCGCGATACATATTATTTAAATATTTTAGTATTCATTTATCACTACCGCTAATTATTCAGAGTGTATCAATATATCAGAATAATAATTAGAATAATATTATGTATTATGTGAATATTGTAAAAAAGTACCCTGTTCATCAACTTTTCCACTCATCTACGGTTTTGCGCTGTACTACTTCGAGCATTTATGACTGAGCCATAGAAGCAGTGGTGCTTACAATATCGATATTCGTAACAGCTCTGTGCTTTCCAATTTTTCTTGCATTTATTTCTGCTAGCGTAGATTTATCGATGCCAGCGCCATCGTTGGTGACTGCATATAATTCCTGAGAAAAAGTTAGCCAACACAGCACGGCTATTATTATAGCAGAAAAGAAACAAATATATACCGAAACCATAATATGTCCTATAGTGCTGCATAAAACGCCACGTTTAGCTTAATGCGTATCAGGAAGCTACTTGAGACGCTGAACGAAGCAACGGCCTGCTGGCCCTGCCCTGAAATGAATAGATCCCTAAGTGCACTTCCTTGTATCTGTAAAGAGATGCGTCAAACGCTCCATTGTCGGCCTAACACGGAGGGTGTCTTAAGACGCCGATGAAGGTGATCGCTATTGAAGAGGTCTATTGTCCCTATTGTCACCTATTGCCAACTATTGCCAAGAGGTCTTTCTTTTTATCCGACACGTACTCACGTGCTGAAACACTCAAAGTGCACAGTTGCTTTTTCCCATAAGGAATAAAGTGCTGTGACTGCGCCTTCTGCACAATAGGCACTTGCAGTAAAAAAGCTAAGCGATGATTGTTCTACGTCCCAGAAGCAGAAACATTATATTGTGATGGTGTGACATCAGGTTAATGCCGCTGCTAAGAGCTCTTGCTGTGAAAGCGCTATCGGTAAGGTGAGCCTGAAAGAAGGAAGCAGGCAGAAGGTGCTTTTCATAGAAGGCGATATTTTTGCTCTTCGAACTGCAGCCGCAAAGATGGATGATTTAATTCTCCCAACGCTTTTGCTAAATAGCTTTTTAGAGGTATGTACCTTTAACGTGGCTGCATTAGCCTGAATAACAGGTAGATATTGCAACACCCACTTCTTTCTGTATTTTCATGAGACTGGCCCCTTAAACATACCTTGATGATCTGGTAGAATATTGTCGCGTTTTTTGTAGCTTTCTGGTTTATTGTACTCAGTTTTTAATGTTTTTAGAAACATTTTCATTATACAGCCACTTCCAAAAGATTTGCAAGAGTACGAAATTGTTCTGATTATCTCTCTTTTTTTGTTCGCAACCTGCTTTTTTTCCCCGTGTCGCCACGACTGCGATACAGGTTCGATTCATCTGCTAAAGCAAATTTTTTCTTTATTTTTTTTCCGCGTGTATATGTTCATGAAAGAATGAACGAAAAAAGCAATGCTGGCTTTCTATGGTTTAGTGGCGAGCTTTGGGAAGGTGCGGATTAATGTATTGCAAACTTCGCAGTCATGATGGATGGCCGCAATTGCTGTACGACGATCGCTCTTTGCACGAAGATTCGGGAGTAAAAAAAATCACATTGATGGATGACCCCCATGTTCTGATTTGCCGCACTCAGGACACCCTTTTCTGTTTCGACATTTCCTTGCAGCTTAAACTGTCCGGAATGCGATGGTGAATGCGGCGTATCATAAACCTTTCTATTAAAGCCATTCTAATATGTAAATATTCGTGGCTATATAGTCATCGTCGGCAACTAGGATGCGCTAGCACCGTGCTTCCGGCTACCACAGTAAGAAAAAAGAAGATTGCTTTAACTCTTTTAAATGCCAATGCATTTCTCAGTCGGGGGTTGTCCTGCGTCCCTGGCCGGCGTGCGCACAGGCGTTATCTCTCCGCGCGCGCTCCTCCTCGCCCCTAGCAACAACTCTCCGCGCCTAGCAACTGGAGCAGGTGGTGAGCGGCGGTGGGTAAGGGAGAGGAGGAGCGCGCGGGCGTTTGATGGCGCTCGCATCGCGGAGCAGCGGAGGGTAAGGGAGAGGAGGAGTGTACCGGTGAGGGCGCTCGCATCGCGGAGCTCGCTCGGCGGAGAGAGAGCTCGGGCGCTCCTAATCTCCGCACTCGGACCTGTATATAACATGCAGGAAGCGCGCGCTTTGGTGTTTTGATAGCGATGGAAGTCGCTGATGCCGAATCTCTCGCGGCAGCGATACCACTAGGACGAAGGGTAACACAATGCAACTCGAGCATTACGCCTCTACGTGCACACTGTCGTCTCTCTTCATTAATCACACGCTCATCGGGTGTACCCAAACGTATTCGCATTTCCTCACGATCCCCTTCGGGGAGGCGCGGCTTTTTTTTTTTTTTTGTGGGTCCTGGCTTGCCACGTATATATCTCTCGTTAAAGAGACGCAAGAACTCTATGGAGTTCATCATACTCTCATGGGAGAGTGGTAGACAGACAGACAGACAGACAGACAGACAGACAGACAGACAGACAGACAGATAGATAGATAGATAGATAGATAGATAGATAGATAGATAGATAGATAGATAGATAGATAGATAGATAGATAGATAGATAGATAGATAGATAGATAGATAGATAGATAGACAGACAGACAGACAGACAGACAGACAGACAGACAGACAGACAGACAGACAGACAGACAGACAGATAGATAGATAGATAGATAGATAGATAGATAGATAGATAGATAGATAGATAGATAGATAGATAGATAGATAGATAGATAGATAGATAGATAGATAGATAGATAGATAGACAGACAGACAGACAGACAGACAGACAGACAGACAGACAGACAGACAGACAGACAGACAGACAGATAGATAGATAGATAGATAGATAGATAGATAGATAGATAGATAGATAGATAGATAGATAGATAGATAGATAGATAGATAGATAGATAGACAGACAGACAGACAGACAGACAGACAGACAGACAGACAGACAGACAGACAGACAGACAGACAGACAGACAGATAGATAGATAGATAGATAGATAGATAGATAGATAGATAGATAGATAGATAGATAGATAGATAGACAGACAGACAGACAGACAGACAGACAGACAGACAGACAGATAGATAGATAGATAGATAGATAGATAGATAGATAGATAGATAGATAGATAGATAGATAGATAGATAGATAGATAGATAGATAGATAGATAGATAGACAGACAGACAGACAGACAGACAGACAGACAGACAGACAGACAGATAGATAGATAGATAGATAGATAGATAGATAGATAGATAGATAGATAGATAGATAGATAGATAGATAGATAGATAGATAGATAGATAGATAGATAGATAGATGTGTGTGTGTGTATTTGCCTACTCGTAATATCAAATGGCGTAAAGGACGATAACTGCGTTTTTAGACATTTGAAAAATATTTTATTTGTTGCCCGAGTAAAACATTTTTCTACCGGCCCACAAAAGCGTAAAAAATTGTTCTTTAGTATCAACATGACCCTCTTATGTATACAGTGCACTCTGATAACGATCTCGGTGCGTCCATCACGTGGCCTAAAAAAAGGCAAAACGGCGCTTACTTTTTTATAAACGCGCTGCTTTTAGCCGTCTTGCATGTCGACCGTCTACGGTGACGTTTATTGCTGCCGAGAGTGCAGAAAAGCTCGGCTGAACGCATCAAAAATAGAGCCGTTACCTTCTGTCTTCAAATCACAAAAAACGAATCAATTGCTTGTGCTACACGAATCGTGTAATGTGGCGCGTGAGCCTCTTTCGAAACGACCCAACCAGGGACCATATAGTACAGAGCTTCAACGAGCATCGGGACGCGTTGTTGTGTTCTCTGAATAGCCGTCTGTGGAATACTCAAAGGCGTCGTAATGGTTGCAATACGGACGTCGTGTTTGCAATAACGCCAGTAGAAACGCCGGAATCTAGCACAAAAGTAATTGATCGGTTGTTTTTTTTTTTCCCTTGATGCGAGGTATTCATTATCGTACAATCATTATGATTACGGCATATAGGTATGTTCCTTTTTTACGAAAATAATGATAACGTAGAATGTCAAGAACTAGCGTATAAGCCAAAAATAAACGTTACATACTATTCAGAAATAGATATATACTTTGGAGTTGATGTGGCCTTACCTGTTTGACAAACGAAGCATGCCAAAGTTTAGATTACTCGAGGATAAGCAGACGCTTTATGAATGTTATTAACGCGAAAACACTAGGTGCCTCATAAGGCGCTGACCTTGAAAAATACCGCGTGCATTTCAAAAAGTCATGTAACCTCAAGCTGCAACAATGATGATGATGATGGTCATGTCTAACTTTGGAGAGCTCTTAGACGATTGCATGATGGACCTTGCGAGTTTTGTTTGTTTTCTGTACATAATGTGAAAGCGATTTTTGTTTTACGCGGGGACATTCATACTGCGATTACGATAACACAGGAATGGTAATATTATTACAAAACGTTATTTGCTGCTGTTTGCTTATGAAGCCCCAGAGGGTAGAGACCTCAGTCCACGGCTCCAATTTCTACAGCGATCCAGCTGGCCCGGTCAATCAGTTTTCGCTGGTTGTTGAACGCTGTATTGCTGTGTTGAAAAGAGCAGCTTTCTACGGAGTATGGTTGAATGTTCAAGGTTGTTTGGGTGAATTCGGACATTTCCACGTGAAATGGTACAAGCTTTAGTGTTCTGCACAGAAAGTTTATCGGTCAGGGTAATGTGTAGGGCAAAAGGTTCGGCGAAGTGCAAGGTTGGGGAACGTAATAGTTTGGAGCTGGCGCCAAGCAGCAGCATGTGCACGAGTTACCTTCGCGTGTGGCGGAGGTAATGTACTATGGAATAAATTGTAGGGCTCTAGTGTTTGTGCATTTGAGTGGTATCATTTCCCCCTTTTCCGGCTTGGGCTCGCCTTCCGCTGGCACCTGGAGGGTGAGGCCTCGAGCCGTCTCATGAACGCGTTTATTGCCTGGGACAGACGCATGCCCCGGTGTCCGAACGAGGTGGACTAGTGGGATGAATTGGTTTTGGTGAAACAATTTTTTGAACATGTGGTTGAGATACGGCTTTGTCCGTAGTTCGGCATGTTTGCTGGAAATCTGTGGTACTATTAATTGCCTTATCGGGGGGTTGAGCGCGGATGCTGAGGGCTATGACACACTGTTCGGCTTCCGTGCAGTTGTCCATGCGTATTGTTCGTGTGCAGTAGCCGCTTCGCCTGGCCAGTCGGCCACCGCTACAACTTTTGCTTTGAGGATGTGGTAGTCAGCGGCATCCGAAAAAAAAGCGTCATAGTGCAGTGCCTTTGAAAGTACTTCACACCAGCCCTTATGGTGTTCTCGGTGCATATTTCGAGGTATGGGCGCTACAATGATGGTGTCTCTGATGGTTGATGCTATTGACCAGGGTTCAATTGGGGCAAGCTCTGATGTTTGGTGTCCTATCATTGCCTGAGGACGTCCGTTACAGTTGGTGACAGCTGTACTCGCTGTATCTGATTGACTTTCTGGGCTTCGATCATTTCGGTCATGGTGTAAGGGAGTCCTATAGCTGTGATAGTCTGGTTGTTGAGGCGTAGATAGGGAGGCTTGTCACCGTTTTAACGGCCCTGTCTATGAGGATGTTTACTATGGTCTGTTCGTTTTTGGGTGGGTCGGTGGTAAGGTGCGTAATAGATTTTTCGGCTTATGATTGAGGTTTATATTATGCAAATAACGTTCGCTTCTTTTAGGCCGTGACGGTGGTTGTTTAACCTTCGGGTCATACAGATTACCCGATTAAATTGCTTCTTCGGTAGCGTCAGCGTGCACGTCGGCTTCGCGTTGGCTTGGACGTGTAGACCCAGTAAACGAAACTTTTGACATCGTGGAAAGAAAGAGCACGCTGCATTATTGCGGATGAACATCGTGACTTACCGAAGTGCAGTTATTTGGTAATGATGAAAAGTGTGGTTGAGACATGCAAAAATCTTTATCATTGTTGGGAGAAAACAAGAGACCAACCAGGCGGTTGTTTTCATCAGTTTCTATCACCTTTTGGCTCCTACTTTCTTTTTATTATGTTTAGTCATCCCACATGTTCTAGGAGATGATGTGTGTCATTGTTAAATTCGTACTTATCAGTGCACATCTGCCTTATTCCCGTTAATCTTATTGCTAACGTTTACCTTAGGCTTCCTCTATAATCAAAGAGCGAATAAGGGCGTTAATTTGCTTATCGAAAGCATACAAATGCACACAAAATGACTATCCAATAATATCTAGAAATTAAACACTATGACGTAAAGCGCCGACCATCAGAATCTCGGAGGCACCGTTTGAAGCCACTGTCTAACTGGACGTATACCTTTTACCCAATGGCTAAACATATAAGACGAGGCATACAGTTGAAAGTTCTTCTGAGTGGTGTGACCGTTGATAGGAAGGTAACCCAAAAATAGGAAGTCGAGAAAGCAAGCGCAGAAAGAGAATCCTTCGGGATTTATTTGTGAACTCTGCAACTTCATGTAGCAACAGCTAATCTCATTGGACGGAGCCATTTTGTAAAAAAAACGTAGCGTACAATGCGGAGGCAGGCAAAAATTAAATGCGCACAAATCCACGAATTTCTAACGCAGGCAGTGCTTCTATTGGGACGAGAACAAATATAACGTTGTTGCAACCAATGCAACATAAAAAAGCGATCACCTTGAAAAAACACTTTGACACAAAGACCTTCCTATCACGTGTTGTTTTTGGACGCTACTTAATGCCTTTCGAAGGAAAACCTTGAGGATATCCGAGTATTTGGTAGGAATTTTTTTCCGATCTCCCTTTTTTATACGCTGTCCGCCTTCATAAAAAATGTCCAACATCACATGTTACGCCGGCTTAATACAACCTTGTACGAATGGACACAGCTTTATTCAACATCTGGCAAGGCTTAACGCGACCCGTGATGTGTTTATTTTCTTCTGAAGCCGCACGTTTACTATAACAACTTGGCGCAGATTCGTATGCAATCAAAGAATCATTTAGTTTTGACTGAGAAGTTACACAAGCAGTGATGAGATAACCAGTGAACGGTCAATGAGAGATTGTATTTAAAAAAACAGCATCTCCCGCTAAAGGGAACCATTTGTGGATGCAAAGCAGCGGGGAGATGGTTCGCTTGAGCGAGAGATGGTGTAATTTATTTAGGTGCTGGCTCGCCAGGTTCTTAAACTGGGGCGAAGTCCCGCACCGCAAGCTGCTTTCATCAATTCAAAGCGTCGACGAACGTGAAGAGGAACGCTACGCGCGTCATGTCTTTCTTCTAGCCTGGCCGTTAATTCTCACAGGGCGAGCGGGGAAGGCGGTCGACAGGTGCGCACGAGGGGGGAGCGTAAGAGGGCGCTCACCGCGGCGTTGCACAGGAGCGAATGAGGCGCACGAGGGTGGTGAGGCCGCACACCACCACCACCGGATTGAACTCCGCCATAAGCTGCTTCGCATCTAAAAAAGTGCCCCCACCTCCCCGAAGGGAATCGTGAGGAAATGCGAATGCATTTCTTGCGCCGAGAGTACACGGCGTAGTAATTTTAATGGCGTAAAGCTGGACACATCGACGCGCTCAAGTGTCTCCCTTTTGGGCGCCTCATTCAACGAACGCTTCCTACGTGCGTTCGTAATCACCTCAGGGATGTTGCCACCACCTTCAATGCAGCACAAACGCGTTTAGAACGCGCTGTTTTCAGGCTGTGCCAAGGCAGCACAAACGCTACATACGCGTTTCAAACGCACTGTATTGAGGCGCTGGCGCAGGGAGGAGAGAGAGCGAACGGCGAGAGAAGAAACGGCGAAGCACTGCACCTACCCTCTCCTACACTGTCTCCACACACGCGGGAGCTCCGCCGAGCTCCGGCGATGCGAGCGCCCTCACACGCCAGAGCGCGCTCCTCCTCTCCATTCCCTCTCCGCTACTCCGCCCGCACCACCTGCTCCGGTTGCTAGGGGCGAGGATAAGCGCGCGCGCCCGCAGCTGTTGCTATGGGAGAGGAAGTGAGAGCGGAGAGGCGCGCGGACAACGCCGGACGCCTGACATAGCCCGACTAAGAAATGCATTCGCATTTAAAACAGCTCGTTTGCATGCTTTGACATTATAAATAAAAACGGAGAGACACCATCACCCTCGAATGTTGCGCCGAGCGGAACAGTACGCTGCATAATGAACAGAAATGCTCCTATGCAACTTAGTGGCCAGTGCGCCCCATGTAATATATGTGTTTGGCGTTCGTATCGGAGATGAACGGACGGCGTGGTGAACAGGAAAATGGTGTTTTTCTTTGGCAATAATAAAACTGAGTATACGACGATGTGGTGAGTTTCAACTGAAAACGCAGAGAGGTTGCACAGTCGGCTGGGCAAGACACATTTTACGAGCTTGTACGTGTATCAATGGAAAAGTTCACGGACCATTTTTGACTAGTAAATGCTACTATTTGACAAGAAAATTCTTTGTCTTTTAAATGCTACTATGACATTATTTGACTAGTAAACGAAGTTCAACGGCTTTCGCCGCCAGATTTGGTTGAATTTCAATACGCCACATTATTTACAAGAGGCCGCTTCTTCTATATCTAATATCTGGGATGCATTCTTCGCATGACGAACATTAATTCTTCCATTTGACATAGCCGCGTCACTAATGAAAAAGTTAATTGAACTTTATTAGTTGCTGTTCTAAATGATGTCTCTAACCATCTTTCGGCCCTGGCGGTGTCAATTGACACCATCACACAACATTTCCCCTAGCACCTCCGAAATGAAGCCAAAACCTCTCATTCTTGAGGACTTACTTCCTCAATGATCCCCACTGCGATTAATACCAAAATGGTGGCATGCTTGCACAGCTGGGAGCCGCAAAGAAGAAGAAGCTTGACCGAAGTCATGGGTGACGCCGAAGCGGGTCAGCTGAGGCGGGTAAGCGCCATTTTCGGGTCGACGTACCGATGCTGTTTCAATGAGTATCACACTGAAAAATGAGACGTGGTTCACATTTTGTGTACTCTAGTGAAGAGCAGGAGAAAAGCTGCCATTTTTGTCATTTCACAGCCGCTGAGCCTTGATGACCTAATTTGATGTTATGTCTATCAATCCATTAATACGTGTACCACTGGCTCAATTTTTCGTTTGTGGCCTTCTGAGGTCATAACTATTAGGAAAACACGCACAAAGAACGTCCCCGACCAAAATAGAAAATCCAGGGCTGAAAGGGTTAATTAAGATGCCTGCGGCTACCGAGGTACTTGTGAAGACATCGAACACCTTTTTTCCGTTTTATCGTGTAAACGAAGGACGAAAAATAAAACATGATTGATTGATTGATTGATTGAACACACATCGCATTTCCCTGTGTTTTGAGGATTTTGGACACATTTCTTGAAACAACATGTGTAATTGCGACCGTTTTGCAGATACCGAGCTTATTTAGAAACCTGCAGCGGCGAACGTGAATACCGTACTATCATGAAAATTTATGTAGCTGTCGTGCGGCGCTGTCGTAAAACCAAATGGCGCTATTACGGGCACAGAGTGTATTTGACAATTCCAATCATACATATGCTGAGATTATCATAGGGCGAGCGTAACATTGAAGCTGTTCGCGGTTTCAGGGAACCACACTTACGTTAAATTTTTTTGTCTGTGGATAGGAACTTGGCAAAGAACGTTATTACTCACGCCACGTTCGTGGAATGCGAATGCTGCGTCCGTTCCAAATTCGCATTCTAGTTGCTCTGCGGATATTGCAATCGCACGATGCGATGGGCGTGGAAATAAGAAATTTATATGCAGATGCAGCTATTGGAACGGATACTGTCTTAAAATAGGCTGTTTGTTGATGAGAACATCCCGACGAAATTGGGTTTACATAAAAAAAACTGGCTTAAGGCTTCTCTCGCGTTATCAGACTACGTAACTTCACTTGAAACTGGTAAGGAGACTGGTGTTGTTGGAGGCTCGCTGATGTTTTTTTTTTTATTTTTAGTGTGACGTTTTCGGATGCTTTCTGCTTAAAAACTAGCGCCCGGAACGTTAGTAAAATTGCATTTGCTTTCTACTGAGTTACGTTAGTTTCCCAGCAGGGGATGTGGTGTACTTAGGGGGGCAGAATTCAGAATTGTGCTTGTACTATACATTTTAAGCCACGCTTTTATAATTCGCTGATTTCCGTGTCGTGCGCTCAAAACCCGGCGCCGCAGAGCGTAGAGAGGTGCGGCTCTCGGTGGTGCGCTTGTCACATGCATATTTGCATGGAGCGTTTTCCAGTAAGTGATGCTATCTCGGCTTGTCGGCAATCAGTCGTTTTTGATGAGCCAGTCTGATCTTTTATCTAGGTGACTTGTGAACTCATGCTGCCACAATGCATTTGTTGCCTACGTTGCCTACGTTTGTTGCCTAGGAACGCAATGACCGTCGTTGTGGCCTGTAGCAACTGAAGCGTTGCGCTGCTAAGTACGTGGATGAAGGTCCAATTCCCGGCATGGAGGAAGGAAACAGTCAGAATGGAGCATTGCGCAACGCGATAGAGGGAACAAAATACATAAAGAAAAAGAAAAATAGTACGCTTGCCCCCATTCTCGCAATAGGCCAAGCGCTCTTTATTTGTTTTTTACACTGTTTGCACGGAAAAGCGGATGAGTGCGTTTCTGTGTTCTGTGTGCGTGTTTAACACTGTGAAAGCATTTTGTAAAAAAAAAAATGAAACAGTCACCTGAAATATAGCTGCAAATAAACACCAACCTTAACTTCTATAAAAAAACACGTTACTACTTCATCAGCTTCCATACCGACATGAGCACTGTCGCCTTGCTTTCTTTCATAATTTATATTTCCCTAATTGCTGTCTGTGAGGTAACATGATATCATCTCCAAAGTACATTTCATCATGCATTGATAATAGTCATCAGTATGAAGTTATTCAGAGCCACACCAGAGCCGGTGACGAGTCATGCACTCCCAAGAACTCCAAGGTATAAAACCGCCTTCCCAGCGCAGTTGTCACAAAGACAACACAACTTCTTTCAGCCATAGAAGATGTCATCGCTGCGGAATTTAAGTAATGTATTTTGCTATAATATTATTTACTTGCGTATGATTTATTTCTCACTCCTTTTATAATACCTTGCTCTTGAGGATATGTGAAAAATCACAAAAATAAATGAAAACAGATATGACAATCAGAAATATCGAGTTCTCTTCTGTCAGATTTGAGAAGTCTAAACATTCTAGGTATCCGAATCATCGCAGTTGTTGCAGTATGTTAATTCAAAACTGCAAATAAACTTCAACCCGTGTTAGCGCGATAATTCTATGTACTCGACGAATCATCTGTCAACATTTCCAAGGCCTCCGTGCCGGCAATATAAAACGTAATTACTCGATGCACGTGTATGCGTCAACCACGGTAGATCTCATCCTCTTAAAGCCTCGGTTCTAATTAAAATGTGCCGCATGAGTGTGGATGTCCGTCAACTGGAATCTAGCTCTAAAGTGACGTGGAGGAGCGGAGAACATCCCGTGATGAGATAAACGTTTGACGTAAACACTGACATGTCCCCGCAAAGCGTGTAGGTGGTTTCGAGCGCTCATGCTGATTACTACGGAGCTCTCGCACGCGTGTTTACTAGCGGGCCACCCCAGAATGCACCCCGAAAAATAGATTTTGTAAGTTTCAAACTTTCGTGTTTACGCCCGACGGAGAACCGTCGTTGTACGTGCTCTGACAGCTAATAGCGCAGCTCGCGGAACAGTGGTACTTGCTGCAAGTGGGGAAACGTGCCCGTCCCGTCGTTTTCGAGAGCATTTACCGAGTAGACGTGTGTTTTCCGCAACCAGGCAATCTACCGTAGTATTTCTCTAAAGGTCGCCGTGTGTAATAAAACAAGTGAAAGCATTTCTGCTTAAGTGAAACACTTAGCTTGTTCCGGTAAACAATTAGTTTTATTTTTTTTTTATTTTTCAGCAAGCTTAAAACGTATTTCATATTGGTATGTACACTTTGCAAAGTCGCTTTTGGCAACATAAGAAAAAGGCGCTGGAACTTAACCTCAAAGGAGACGGAAAAAAACGAAACCATTTGAACTCAACGGAAGCTTTGCAGACAAATAGAATCGAAGGGATAGTAATAAGGATTAGAATTTTTATTATTGAGCTTCCAATAGTATAACTTTGAATTAAGCAAGAACGTAGAAAAATTACACCATCTCCCACTAACGATAACCATGTAGGGATGCGAAGCAATGCATGGGTCGACTTCAAGTTCCGTTCATCACGGGCACCTTGCCCGACGTTAACGCATCCTTGCTAGTGGAGCACACCATGAATTCACTGTAATTGCTGTTGCTGTTACTCGTCCCGAACTCTTGTTGGAGCACGCCACGTAGGTTCATCACGCGTCTGCAGAACTTAGTTCCCCGACGCCATCACGTGATTGCTGAGAAAGTGTAAGGGGGAGAGGCCACAGCGACTTACCCAGCCCCTTACACTGGCCAGAACCAGGGGCGTAGCCAGAAATTTTTTTCTTGGGGGGGGGGGGGTTCAACCGTACTTTATGTATGTTCGTGCGTGCGTTTGTATGTGTGCGTGTGTATATACACATGCAAAATTGAAAAATTTCGGGGCGGGGGGGTTGAACCTCCCCTTGACTCCGCCCCTGCCACAAATCTTCAGTTTTGGGCGAGGAAGTGGATAGGAATATCCTGTCCAAGTTTTCTGCAGACCCCCAGGCAAGTGTCCGTAGTGTGTGTGCTGAAGCTGGTGTCTCTAAATCTTCGGTGTGGAGAATACTAAAGAAGAGACAACTTCATCCCTACCACGTGCAGCTGCACCAAGCATTGGAGTCTCGCGACTTCCAGAATCGCACAGACTTTGCAAGCTGGATCCTAATCAAGACCAAAGAAAACCCAGGCTTCGTGAACGAGGTACTTTGGACCGACGAAGCTAGCTTCTCGCGCAATGCTCAAGTGAACCTCCACAACGCTCACTATTGGAGTGACAAGAACCCTCACTGGGTTTGGCAGGCGCGTCACCAATATCAGTGGTCATTGAATGTGTGGTGTGTCATTTACGGTGGTACTATAATCGGACCTGTCTTCTTCGACAGCACACTTACAGGCGAACGATATGTCAAGGATATCTTGGATGGACCACTTGAAAATTTTCTGTGCGAAGTTCCACAGGCTAGGATTAAAGATATCTGGTATCAGCATGATGGAGCTCCTGCGCATGGAAGCAGCAAAGCGTGCGATTGGCTGGATAAAGTTTTCCCGCAGCAGCGGATAGGGCGGCATGGGCCCACTGCTTGGCCAGCAAGGTTTCCAGATTTAAACCCCTTTGATTTCTTTCTTTGGGGGTACGTCAAGAGTCAGGTATACCAGGCACCAACCACAACATCAGGTAATCTAAAAGAAAAAATAAGACAAGTTTGCAACTACATTCCTGAAACCATGGTCAAGAATGTCACCGAAAATCTGATAAACAGATGCCAGAGTTGTATTGCAGCAGATGGCGACCTCTTTGAACATGTTCTGTAATCGCGGCTTAATTTTACGAGCACCGATCACCGAAAACAAAAAAAAAAAAGTCTCCTCATGCCGTTCGCCTACCAACGCCACCCGTGACTAGCTTCACGTCGTCGCCTCCTTTTACGCATCTCAAGTTCAAAAGAGACAATAAAGCTATTTTTTTGTTTTATTTATCCGTCTCAGGCGCTTATCTCGGCAGCGCTCGGCCAGCAGCGTACATTTGCACCGTCATTCAAAGAAAGACGGACGCCCAAACATCGGCCACTTTCAAAGCACCCTGTCGCTTCCCCGTGGCAGCCGCGGGCGACCTCGTTCTCCGGTTGCACGTTTGAGAGCAGCACTATAGCAGTGCGCTCGCGGTCAGTCACGTGGCCTCTTTTCAAATTTCACGGGCTTTCTTTACAACGCGGAAAAAATAACACCGCGAGTCCTATCGTACAGGAAACAATTCAGTCCGTGGTTTCTAAAAGTGCTCTACAGCTCAGTGTTCATATTTTGGATTTTCAGCCAATAATTATAAAGTTAGGCAATTAAAAACAATTAACTAATTATTTTAGGGGAAAATAAAAAATAGCCTGAGTATCTATAGGCTAGTGCGAGTAGTATACGTTTGGTTCAATTTGCCTCTGAAGTGCCTTTCATTTTCAAAGTCTTGGCTCAAGTTATGTGGGACAACCTGTATACGGCGAAATAATGTGTGCTTACTGCCAGGCAAAGCATTCGATAATCTACTTACGCAAAATATACCTTTAAGATAGGTCTTTGATGGCACGTAATCTTTGTCCGATCGTTGTTATGTTGTTGTTTTTTCCTATTACGCGGCGGATGTTAGCTTTTGCGATGTTTCAAGCTTTTTTCAACTGCAAGTCTTCAACGATATCCTTCAATTATTCTTCATTATTTATCCTGAGTTAATTGGTCCTTGAGTAAAGTTACGCTACGATATACGTATCCAATACAACTCCTAACTTGAAATACAACCATGGATTTCTTGCCAGTTTAATGTTTTAAAATAGGTTTTCTGAATATCCAGGAAACCGGAAGTAAGCGCTCGACCGGAAGTGCTTGGAAGAGAAGCAATAATGTCAATCGTTGCTTGTGCCGCTAAAAAGAATGTATGATCATTTGGCGAACACGGCTCGCCCGTACGTTATCAAGCAGTGAGGTATGCGCTACGCACTGAGACGGTGTTACAGCGCAAGCATGTATGCGGGCTTAAGCCGAGCAGAATAGTATAGAATGCAAAACTAGCAAACCTTAATGTAAATGAAGCAAAAGCACAGAGCACAAATAAGCTCAAGAAGGAACCTTCCGGTTATAAGTGCCTCTATAATCTCGGGGTGTTTTTCGACGCGCTCTGCCTGCGTTTAGATTCATTTCCACTTTCCGCGCCGTCTCTCTACTTCTACATGAGCCTCATATGGCCCGGAATATGCTCGTACTAAACAGAGAGTGCGTTCTCAGAGCGCAATAACGCGCCTAGAACAGGCAGTCCGGAAACCTCTTGTAGTTTGTTTCTCGCCCTCAGTAAAATGCAGCTAGTTCACCACCACCGCGAACAGCTTTGATGCTCGCTCGTTTCAAAGCGCAAAGCGGCGGAAAATTAGAAGCTTTACGCAGTACCGATTTTGAGGCGGCATCTGGCTTGATTGCCCAAAAGGACCGCCACATGCCTGGACGATAACGTGCCTCCTTTTTCCGGCGACCATTGCAGGCTCTGTGAGGTACAAGATATAGTGCTTATCATAGGCATGCGCAGTGTGCTCCATTAAAAGGGCACTGCAATAGTTTTCCAAGTAACCATCGAATGGCTTTATTAAAGGTTTTTATTGCCTCACGAATCGACCGCCGCAAAAATTTTCATAATCCGTCAAGTACGATCGGTGTTACAGAGATTTGCCGCACGCTGTAATTGCTTTCTGTCTTCTTTCGTCCCGACGAGCGCGCTGGAATCTAAGCAGGGAGGGATGGCACGGGGGAAATAAGACACGTCATTCGCGCATCATAAATTTGAGCACTTTTTCTTTTTTTTTCGAACTCCCGCCTCACTTTCAATGTGATCGCTAGGGCGTGTGCGGGCACGTGGCGCCCTCCCGTGGAGGTCGCGGTAACTACGCAGCAAACGATGCTGAAATCGGCCAATGGCCGTGAATTTTGGGTGTAAGGCATCATTTGTCGATAGAAAAGGGAACAATTTCTAGCTGACTTCGAGAATTAATTGTAAAGTACATGCCACGTGCTGCGCTATAATCTTTGTCTCGCGTGTTCTCAGGAGCCGTGATTACCGATCGGCAGCGTTTTCTGACCGCGTTCATTATGTGTTGCTGGGCATTTTTAAGGGATGGCGCGGGGGGAGGGGAGGAGCACCTCCACCTCCTCCCCGATTCGGTGAGTCTGAAAGACCACAAGATTCGCCATGGATGCAAAAATAGTAATGAAGCAATGATCGTGCTTCCCACGACAGTCTGCCTTTGGTCCCCGGTATTCCGGGGTTAATGCGGGAAGCAAACGGTTCCTCGAATGCAGCACCAAGAATCATCCGCTGCCATTATCGGGAAATCCAGCATTGCCATAGCTCTTCACTTTATTGCGATAGCAATTATATGGACAGTCTCGGCTGGATTTTGCCGTCGATGTCATGCACCGTATATGTATATATATATATATATATATATATATATATATATATATATATATCAGCCCCAAAGAAAAATAATTCAGAAAATGCTTCTGAAGCGCGGAAGCGAACCAGGGACCTCTTGCTCCGCAGTGAGTGGCGCTAACCACTGCGCCACGAAACGCAGATCCTCCGCGTAGCTAACGGCGAGCGTTATTCGCAATGCCCATGAGCGTCCTCCAGAGGAGGGTTAGTAGACGACATAATGGCAGCACTACGCAGTCACCCCTTGTTCGGCTGTGCTAGCCTCAGTGTTAATGCGTTGGCAAGAAAGGAACACAACGACTTTGCATGTTCCTGCATCAGTGAACAAACCGGGCCCTCCGTGACACGAGAAATCTGGTTCGTTCTTGCGAGACGCGAAGTTTTCGTGAAAATACGTGGCAGCTCGTGCTTTCAGTGCTATAGGCTGCTAGCCCACAGCGTACACATACTATCAGCTTCGCGAGGCTTTCTGTAGCCACGTAGGTTAGTTAAATGTTATCGTCTGACATTTTCAGTTGAAGCTCACCCTGTTTTACTTGTATATAGCATTGCTCACTGTTTCTTGTAGTGCATGAGTCCCATAACACTGTACGCGGGAGGCCGCGCGGGCTCGCGATGTGCTCTTGTATAACTGAGCGATCTCAAGTTGGCGATACATTAAAGTAGGGCCTCTATTCTTCGTCAGCAAAGCGCTGTTACGAATCGTGCGAGCGACGTTTTAATCATTCGAGGACGCGTCTGCTCGACGCCTTTCGTGGAACGAACGCTTTCCACGCCGTCCTTCGCCAGTGTGTTGGGTTTCATAGCCACCGCTGCGCCGCTTGTTTTTGTACGTTTGTTGATAGGTGGCAGCACACTGCAAGCGATTTCCTTGTTGACCGGACTGAGAGCAAAAAGCAAAATGTTCTCAAAGCAAAGTCGTTCGGCGGAGGAAATTCTTCAGATTGCTTTCAGCAGTGATGTTGAAAGAAACCATCTTGACGACGAGGATTTTTCACTGGACGTAGAAGACTGTGAAAGCACCGAGAGTGACAGCGACGATGAACCTTCAGTTGCTAACTCACGAGGAGCGAGTTGCACTTCACGTCCCCTCGTGCGTTAATGTTCTTTCACACTCGTAAGTCACTTTGATTGTATTTAATGTATAATATCCTTGAGCGAGATCAAAATAAAAGCATATTTCCTCTTGTGCATTGCATGTATCGCAATCATTGTGGATATTATGGAGCGCCGCATGCCGCCAACGCGCTCGAGCTCGACCAGCGAAGCGAAATGGTTAGAGCGATGGAACATGCAGTCATGGCCACAATGCACGCCTCTCAGCTAACTTCTTCGACGTTGCGAAAAGCATACGGGTGCATTCGTTACGATATTCATGTTTCGATCGTGCTGATCAAACCTGCAGCATGCGAGTGAAGTGAATTGCACACGACTAGAGTCTCAACATGGCTGTGACACAAGCGCTACTGAATGGGATGTTAAATGCTTGTGTTCCGTTGAAGACGTAACTCCGCGTTCCCGACTGCGCAAGTAACGATGACGGCGTATTATGTTTACAAGCCATCACCACAATAAACGTGTGGTCCCGTGCAGCAGCGATGGCACTACTCACTGGCGGCCTACTACTGCCGCAAATCCGTCAGGCGGGCTCGGTACGTACTACCTCGAAGTGCCGTTTCAGCTCATACGTCAATTCTAGTTCATGCTGTTTTATGTAGCACGCACAGGATGTCGCAAAGCATCGATCGGTATGCACGGTAACGGAGCTGAAATATAACCTTTCACACCGCAGCAAATTAGGTGGCGAGTACTTAGCACTTTCCAAGGTTTGGGAAAGTATTTTAGTCTCATGTCCATTTCAGCGCAGCTCATAACTTCAAACGGTGAAAGTGGCACGGGCCGTACGTCCGCACGTCCTATCTGTTCCTATGCTAACAAGCGGGTTGACCCTCCTCCTGGCGCCATCTTGAAAAGCACGGCGCGCCACCTATAGTTCGTGGGCATTGCGAATATAAACACCCTTTACCGCTGGACGGACCTCAGAGACGGCCGGTGCTTATAAGCGTTTCTTCATTACCGGCGAGATGGCGCTAGGAGCGCGACGGGCGCATTTAAATGTCGTCGGCCAGCTCGCTCGCTTCTTCGTATATTTGCGCAGGGAGAACCTTGCCCTTCCGCTGTCTGCTCGCGCGGTTTTCTCGTGGCGAGGGGAAGAGGGATGTTTCAAGATTTCACCGTGATGTCCCCGCTCATCTTACGAAGCGTACGAAAGTCACTCGAGCTCAAGAGACGCCGCTAAACGAACAAACAGAAGATGAGCGCGAACTATCAAGTGTCACAGCTCGACACTTGAATCACGCTAGTTTCCTTGGCTGCTTCGGCCGCCTTTGCAACAGGAGCGCTGTTCAAACTGAGAGTATCCATTGGCGAGCCTCACTTCGTATACCATTAGTTTCTTGCTATCGCGTTCATTGCTTTGCCCTTGCGGCGAAACTGTGACTTTTTAAACAATGACGGTAAAGGTTCAACTGAATAAAGGTATGGGGCAGACTTCGCACCCTCCTAGGAGGAATGGTGAGGAGACCCCCCCCCCCATCCTCCTGTGAGCACGTCTATAGCTCTAAGTGCCAATGTTCATCCGTGTTGCAGCAAGGCGGTCATGCTACTATGGAAGCAGCTGACTGAGACCGTTGGCTATTCATACTTAAAATAAACAGTGCAAAAAGCACACATAGCCACGAAACAGCGCTTGTCCTTTTTGTTTGTTTTTCGTGGCCACGTCTCTTTTTTTTTTTTTTTGAGCTGTTTACCTTCAGTACTGGTACTATGTTTTTTTCGCGGATCTTCCGAAACTACGTGTAATAGATACTGAAGACTACGGTACATCGTCACGCTCTATCAGCTGCGCAAATCTGCTCGTACGTCTCCACCATCGCATTGCGCATATTGGGTAGCCAGCGCAGCTGCTGCCAGCTCGCGTTGAGAAATATAAGAAACAGCGAATAGAATTTTTAGTGGTTGGCCTGTAGAGTGAACTTTCTTTTCATCAGCAGTCGTTTGCATGCGGAGCACTGGCGATGTCGGGTTTTCCATACATTGGAGGGCAACATATTTCTTCTATAAATATGGATTATCGGGTCTTGCCAAAGACACAATATGATTATAAGTCCTTCTTGTCTCCTTTGTTCCCGTCCAAAGTGCGCTACTTCACCGTGCGGTATAAAGATTATAAGCACGTCGTAACGGGGGGAGGGGGGCGCACTCCGCCTCCTCCCCCAATCATCCAAAAGAGGGCGCCAAATCTGCGTCCTACCTTTACTCAGTCGTGCCTGTGGCGTCATTGTTCATTGTGTAGTGTTATCGCCACGAACGTTTTTTGACGATCATGGTGGCCGAGCGCGCCTGATGTTACATTCCATGAAGTTCTTACTTCCCGCCTTTATCCCGGCAAAGTCGGCGACCAATGGCAAGCCGTTGTGAGATGCGCGTCACCACTTCATTTCATTTTCGCATTCATTGCGGACCTTGTTTTCTTCGGAATCCACCAACGGGAGTGAGGGAAGGGGAGAGAGTAGGGGGGTCGCGGCGTTGAAACATCGCACGCTTATATGATAATCACCGTAAGGATGACGACGAGGACAACAGTTTCTCATGGGACAGATTGCTCTCCAGCACAGGCTTTCTACAGCTCCACAGAAAGGCACAGGAAAAACTATACAACAGAGCGCCCCGATGCTGCAGGTAAGGCAGGTAACTCCTCTTACCCGTCCAAGGTTGCGACTGCATACGACAGTGCACTGTACGGGGACACGTTGTAATACGCTCAACGCGTAGCTTGCCTGTAGGCACGACACAAATGAGCTGTCAGGCGCACCATGCGTGGGCTAAAAATAGTGACGCGACGTCCAGCCGCCATCAAAGAGATTTAGCGCTCCTGAAAATGAGTGCCAAGCGCCTACTCATTAAACAAGCAAAAGCCGCAAACACGTGACGACGCTCCAGACGCGCGTTTACTGGCGCTATATATAGCCTCATAATTGAGGCGTGGGTTCAGGACAATGTATGTTCCCGCCCAGACTTTTCTGGACATCGGTATGGCTTGAAATGCTTGAGCTTTGTCTACGGCTGCCTCTCATCTGGGCATAGAATTGTTCTAAAGCAATCATGAAATTATAATCTCTAGCTTTGCTTGCACTTTATTTGATATTGCGCAATGTAAGCGATAGTTTTTGTATATTTTGGTACTTCTATTAAGGGTAGCAAACTGGTACTAGTACCCGGTTAACCTCCCTGCCTTTCTCTTTTCATTTGTTTCTCCCTTTGTCTTGGTACTTCTTTTTAGGGCCAAGGTCTCAATAGAAATTTAACAGTCATTTGAACTAAATCTTTTGCCTTCCGAATCGGCAGGGAAGACAGTTTTGCTTGCAGCCAGTGTGGCAGCGAAGAAACGACAGACCACGTTCTTTGTCGATGCCCTCGCTACAGCTCGCACAGACTGCCGACAGCTTTGTGTTGGCCCGCCTTGACAATAGACCCCTGTCGGAACAGTCAGTGTTAGAATGCCGACCCGAACTGTCTTCACAGCGAAGATCAATTAAGGCCTTACTGAACCTTTCGTGTGCCAGTGGCCTATTGAATAGGCTTTAGTACTCCCGCTATGCACCTGCCTTTTGATTAGATTTTTTGGGGGACGAAGCAGCTTAGTACCTAACTTTGTCGTCGGCTCTCACTGTCCGCTGTCACGGTATATAGAAAACCATTGCTACAGTCGAAACATATGTATGTTGAGATTACGATTACAATTATAAAGTCTCATATAAAAGTCATATGCAGCACTCCGTACACTCCTGATATATCCTAATAGAAATAAAATCGAATATTAATTAAGGCACTATGTTCCCGAAATAAAAAAATCTGGCTATCACAATTCTGAAGGATGCGCACAGTGGGATGTGGAAGGTGTCGTGCCTGATAGTTCGTCTTCAACGAGAAACCCTGAAGAAATGCTTTCCTAGGAGCCTGAGGCGGAGACAACTTTAGAAATCAGCGGCATTTCCTCCTCAAAGACGAAACATATCTGTGTATGTTGCGATTACGATTACGAAACAAAGTAGAAGCAGATACTCTTTATACTAGTCGGCGACTTCAACGTAGACATTATGTGCAGCGGCTGGATTGTGTAGTATATGAAGTCTCGATACGCTGTACGATGTAATTCGTATGACTGGAAACAACCTACAACCACCCAAGAAACATACATAGACCTTGTCTTTGCCAACTTTAGATTAGACCCACTCTAAGAATCATTGGCTCTCCATTTTACAGACCACAAAGCAGTAATAATGAAGGGCAAACGGAATCCAGAATTCAAGATGATATACGAATTATAACAAGAAGATTAAAATACAAGAGCATAAAAGAGGAACCAAATAAATACATTTGTATATATATATATACATATATATATATAAAGAAAAAAACAAGAAAATTATCAGCCGCTAGGAATCGAACCCACGACCTTGCAGCAGCAGCCGCGACGGTAAGCGCCCGACGCTCAACCGCCTAGCTACATTGGCAGATGCTGGACACTTCACGAACGCGCCTTATATCTTTCCCACATTCTCTCTCGCATGGTTCTCTCTGTTGGCGGTGTAGGTTAACTTTTGGGTCGGCAGTCGATCGAAGCTGCTTAACCCTAGCCGTTTTCAGGAGAAGCGGGGGGCGGGGGTGTTTTGGCCGAATTGCATCTGCTGTAGACAAAAAAAAATATAGACAGAAGAAAATCTGAGCGAGTTCTTCCTCGAGTGAAAGCTGCAGGAACCGCGCAGCATTGATTCGCCTGTGTTTCCTTTGTGTTTATGTTAAGTTTATCTGCTTTTTTTTGCTATTTTTTCTCTCTTTTCGTGTGATTTTGTGATATCTTGTATCGTGTCTAGATCTTTTGTTGTGACCATGTTATTTGTTACGCCACTCTGTATTTTCTCTACTATGGTCTTCTTTTTACTGCTTTTCTACGTTTTACTGCTACGAGCATGGTGTGTCGGGCTCCTAACGCTGGCGTTTCATTGTGGCTTCACTGCCTCGGACAGGCCAATGGTAAAAATAGCCTTTCGGCGACGCTGGCGTTCAAAGGCAAGCAAGCGCTGGCGTTCCAAATGTGCGGCCACCTCGGCTCACGCGTATCAAGCGTGAGACCTGTGGGACACCAACGAGAGACATGAGACGCTGCGTGACACCAACGCAATAAAGGCTCGTTCACACCGGCGACTAGCAACGGTCGCGCGACTAAGTTAGTCGCAAAGCGACTGGTCGCAAACAGTCGCAAATGGCCGTTTTGGTCGCAAAGCGACTGCTTTGGCTCAGTCGCTCGCTGCTCGATTTTTCAGTCCCGCGACTGCAGTCGCAAACCTCTGAACCAATCAGGTGCGCAGGAACAGGACGTCAGTCTATTTTACGGGGCAACGGCAATGCGAGCTGCATACGAGCAGACGTGAATTCTATATGGCGACGGTTATAAGTTGCACGCAGGTGTGAACATCGGTCGCTTTCAGTCGCTTTTTGACCGCCAGTCGCAAACGGTCGCGCGACCGTTGCTAGTCGCCGGTGTGAACCAGCCTTAAGGCGACGACAGGGCTGTCCCTTTTAAAGGGCCCCTAAGCCACCCATAAGTGTAGTTGCGGCGTTGCAGTTGTGCACGTGTCTAGAGCAACCGGTAGCGGAGGTAAACGCGTTAGCTCGTTTCGATCTTTCCTTCGCTACACTGCGTTCGTCGCCTCGTCTGTCCACCCAACGATCACCCCTCCGAGTGCCCTTGTTCAGAGTCTGAGGTGAAAGCGCAAGGAGAGCGCGCACTTTCTAGCTGAAAACGCGCCCTTGTTCGCCCACTGACAGCGTCTCTTGCTCGCAACGTCAGCTAATCGGACAGGTAACGTCACGACGGCCGTTGAGTATAGAGAAAAGGCACGGGAGGAGCATGCGAGCGCCTGTGAGTGCTTTAGTGGGCCTTTAAAGAGCTGCGCAAATAATAGAGACAGCGCAGCTGGCGTACGCGCTCATGCGGCGGCGCTTCCCTCGCGGTATAGAGTGATGGCGCTGCAGCGCTATGACGAATAGAACATAAACTTTCCTACAATTACCCTAGAGGGAACTCTGGCACTGCGGTCGTTCAGGCATCACGGGAATGATGGTAGAGTGCAGCAGTACACAGATTTGCCAAATCTTCGTGCTTGCAGTTTCGAACGCACTTGCGCATTCGTTTATTGTTTTTTAGCGTTCGTTTTGGATAAAAGAATGGATCGTTGTGGACTTCGTGAGCCGATTTGAATTGGCGAGCCTAAAAAGGTTAATGTGGTGAAGTGAAACTGCTGAATGTTTGCCAAACTTCGTCTTGCGACAAAGCGGCTCCAGACCACAAGGAGCCAAACGAAGCCCAAAGAACGAAGTTCAGACAAATCCATGTACTACCCCTCATTCTCATGCTGGCTGAAGCGCCATACGTTGCACCTCCCATAAACAATAGCGCCAGGGTTCCCTCTAGTATATTTGTAGGAAACTGTATGGTATAGACCACAGCGAGAAACAGTGGCGTGCCCTCAATCCTGCGTAAATGCGCTGCTCCGAGACGGCACAGCGCGTTCACACCGGAGAAAAAAAATGAGGAAAGTGGAGACGCGTTGATTGCAGCAACGCGATAACAGAGAGCGAAAGTGGGACCGTCCGAAAGCGGAGAATACGTTGAAAGACCAAGAGCCTAAGTAAAAACACCATCGTCTGCAGTCGCCCACGACAGGAGAACGAGCGGACAGGCGTATCCTACAGAACTGCGAATACCGCTTCGCTGGTAAACCGTCCCCACACGCGTATGCACGTATGCACCCCCCCCCCCCCGAAAAAAATTCTGGCTGCGTGCCTGTCCGTCCCCATTTGAATGTTGCGGCCCCAGGAAATTTTTATTGGGTATCGTGATAACGGTACAGGAGACAGTCACTGTACCGTGCGACAAAACAGTATGCAAACGACAAGTACCGCCAAGAAGGCACGGTTATCATTACACTTAGTCACTACACACCATTTCGCAGTGGCAGTTAAGACTAAGTCACACCTGCGACTAACACCGGCCACGCGAGAAAGCTAGTCGCAAAGCATCTTCATCATCATCCTGACTGCGCCCACTGCAGGGCAAAGGCCTCTCCCATGTTCCGCCAATCAACCCGGTCTTGTGTTTTCTGCGGCCACGTTATACCCGCAAACTTCTTAATCTCATCTGCCCACCTAACTTTCTGTCTCCCACTCGCGCGTTTGCCTTCTCTTGGAATCCAGTCAGTTACCCTTAGTGACCACCGGTTATCTTGCCTACGCGCTACGTGCCCTGGCCATGTCCATTTCTTCTTCTTGATTTCGATTATGTCCTTAACCCCGTTTGTTCCCTGACCCACTCTGCTCTCTTCTTGTCTCTTAAGGTTATACCTATGATTTTCCTTTCCATTGCTCGTTGCGTCGTCCTCAGTTTAGGTTGAACGCTCGTTGTAAGCCTCCAGGTTTCTGCTCCGTAGGTAAGCACCGGTAAGATGCAGCTCTTATATACCTTCCTCCTGAGTGATCGTGCTAAACTACCATTCATCATTTGAGAGCGCCTGCCGAATGCGCTCCATCGCACCCTTATTCTCCTAGTCACTTCGGTCTCATGGGCCGGCTCCGCGGTTACTACCTGCCCTTAGAAGACGTATCGCGACCAGTCCTAAAGCGACTGGTTGCAAATGGCCACTATAGTAACAAAGTAACTTATTTGGCTCCGTCACTCACTGATAATTTTTTTTCAGTCACGCGACTGCAGTCGCAAGCCTCTGAACCAATCAGGTGCGCAGGAACAGGAGCCAGCTTATTTTACGGGGCAATGACAATGCGAGCCATATGTCAGTAGGCGTGATTTCTCTAAAGCGACGGGTACACGTCGTGCGCAGGTGTGAACATCGGTCGCCTTGAGTAGCTGTTTGGTCGCCAGTCGGAAATGGTTGCGCGACCGGTGCTAGTCTCAGGAGTGAACGAGCCTTCGCTTGTGCACTGAACCATGTGGCAACCACAGGTAATGTCACTTCAGACTGGCTCACACGTGACTTCAAATTAAGCTGCGTCTGCGTGCGCGTGTGTGTGTTTGGAAATAGAGAGATGATTTAAAGGGACACGGAACTTTACGGTTGGCGTTTCGTGGCAGAATGAGAGTTTAACCACTAAAAACTACAAATACAACAAATAGATTTGAAAAAAACGACTACAAAAAAATCATGCCATATCCACGAAGTGAAATGATGATTGAGGAGCTGCCTCGTAGATAATCGGGTAAACCGTGAATGCTCCGTACAATTCCTCTACTGTCATATACAGACGTCACACGTTATTATAGTAGCGATTGTGGTCAGGTTGTGTGTCGAAACACAAGCGGTCGCCGACCTTGCAGCTGCGGCCGAACGTGTGGTGAAATCGAGGAATGTGATTTTGCCTGCGTTAGTCTCATTAGCAAGGCGCTCGAAGAACAAGAGGAAGAAGACTTCTCTTTCGCGCGAACTGCGCCGGTAGCGGTTACGCTTACGACGCGGGACTTTGCCCCAGCTTAAGAACCTGGCGAGCCAGCTACTAACATCTTTTTTTCGGCGATTTTCGGTTGTGCCTAGCGGCCACCGGTAACAACTGCACTACGTCATCACACTCCGCGCGCGCGCGACCGCAGCAGCCGAGCCGCGGGGGCCGCAGTGGATGCTCACTGCAGTCAGCGCTACTCGCTTGCGATTGTGGTACTTCTGAAACGTCGGGGAAGCTTATCGTTTAGTGTGAGACATGCTTTCCTGAGGTCGGTCTTCGGTTTTAAAGCGTTCGTCGCGGCGGATGGAATTGCCTTGCTACTGCTGCGCCGAAGGCTGTCATAACAGCATCGTCGGTCGCGACACACCGCCGCATACCTTTCCTAGAGATGACAATCTGCGTAGACTTTGGATACGCGCTGCTCATCCACCACGCCAAACCTGGACAATTCTAAAAATTGTCCAGGCTTGGAGCTTGGAGCTTGCATGCATCACAACGTCACACTTTCGACCGCAAGCATCGCGTCGTTCAAATGTGGTCTTCCACTATATATAAAACGATAATTAAGAAGAGCAGGTGATTGACAGGTATTCTTAATCATGAGTTGTGCCACGTGTATCAGACAAGTATCCCCTCTTGATACAATTACGCAGATGTTTAAGCATTACAATTTGCATCTCTCAAAGAAACAGCGTACCGGCTCTTGATATGCGCTCCTGGTATTATTGTGTTTGTGTGTATGCATACAGTTACACTTACTTCGGGATTTTCAGAACATATCATTGAGCACTCGTCTATAATATGCCCATACGTACCAGGCAGCTACTTATTACACGATATTTTCAGACATTTCTTTTGGTTTTGGAGAAGTACGTAAAACTGACTCAACGCGGCGTATGGGGAGCGGTTTGTATGTCAATTTTGCCTAATCTCTTCGCCGCGAGGAGCAATGTTAATTCTCGGCGCACTTCTTTACCGCCTTCAGCGGCTTCCCTGCTTTGACAACTTCACATTTTGTCAGTATCTACGTTTCCATTGCTGATTCCACATTTGAAGGTGAACAAATTGGCAAATAGTCCTGTAACAAATAGACGACTGGTATTAATTATCATATAACACATAGTTTGATAAGCACGAATCACACAGTCAATGAACATGCAAGAGCAGGAGAAAAATTATCGAAGTGTTGTAATCACGCCAACCTATGCTTAAGCTGCATAGAAGTTGGACCAAGAGAGGGTTGCCTAACATGTATATCATGATACTGTTATAAGATGTCTGGTCTTCATTGATATTGACGGGTCGACCACATTTCAATAAGAGTCGCGGTAGATCATTACTGTAGTGCATATTAACTCCAACTCGCTTCTAATATGCGAATGTTGTTTTGGCTCCCTCATCTAATGAGCGAAGGCGATGCGTTTGGCCTCGGTCACCGCAATTGTCACGTTCTATAAGCAGTCATATACTTGAATTATTACAATGCGCCAGCGCGTGTGTTCCGAGAAGCACCTTCCATGTGACGTTTTCCGCAAATGTTCGCATTTCTTAGCGTACTTATATAGATGGTGTATTAAAACCGCACAATGAAGCGCGAAAAAAAAATCACAGTTTCGCCGTAAGGGCGAAGCAATCAATGCGATAGCAAGAAAAGCGGCCCGTGATTAACGCACCTCTACGCTGCAGAAACATCTACCCCCTGGCAGCAACTACCACGCGAGCAGACAGCGGAAGGGCAAGGTTCTCCCTGTGCAGTTAGTAGAAGAAGCAAGTGAGCTGGCCGACGACTTGTAAATGCGCCCGTTGCGCTCTTCGCGCCATCTCGCTGGTAATGAAGAAACGCTTGTAAGCGCCTGCCGTCTCTGAGTTTTGCCAGCGGTAAAGAGTGTGTATATAACGCTCGCCATTAGCTACCTGAAGGATCTGCGCCTTGTGGCATAGTGGTTAGCGCCACGCGCTGCGGAGCGAGAAGTCGCTGGTTCGATTCCGCGCTTCGGAAGAATTTTTCTGAATCGCTTTTCTTTGGGACATATATATATATATACATATATATACTCATACATATACAGTGCATGACGGCGGCGGCAAAAACCAGCCGAGACTGTCCATATAATTGCTATAGCAACAAAACACGAGGCACGCTCAGCAAGAAGTGCGAAAGAGGTGGAAGTTGCTGAGGCACACCTGGCTGACCAGAGCATGCGATGAGCGTAACCTCCTGGAAAGTGTCGAGGAAAGAAGAGCGAAGGAAACAAGACGCTCAGAGCGGTGGCCGCATAAAACCTCCTGCGAGCCATTTTGTATAAACAGTATACCATGTACTGTACAAGGTAACCTCTATTTTTACGTGAGAACGCTCGATACACTCTTAACCGCGTAACGTTTAGTAGAGGCATACATTTTTAAGATTCGTATCTGTCTAATTTAAAGGTTATGCATTACCTTTTAATATGGTAACTTCTACCATATAGGTCACGGTAGTTTTATAAGTCACAGAGAAACCTTTAAAGCAAAAGGTAACTAGCAACCTCTAAAATTGTAACTTTTATTAGACGTATAGTGTGTTTGTGTCCGTATAGGTATTTCAAAAACTTCTAAACTGAAAGGTTATACAGTAAACCTTCAAATGTAACTTTTATGACAAATACAGCAGACGACTGCATGGAATTAACCTTATACAACCTCTGCATGCCTCGTGCAAAACTCTTCCATTAGAGAAAGAACATCACACGGGACATGCAGAAGTTGTGGGTTCATATTCCTTCCATTCAGCAAACTGCATGTTCCTTTCATTCACCTGGAAAATAAAAGTGCCCTGAAAGAAAGACAGGCGTATCGGCTTACCATGCTTTTTAGCTTAGTGGTACACAAACTTTCTAATCAATAAATGTTTATAAAGCCTGCGTGTGCATGGTAATTTCTGTGAGAAATATGTGAAATTGTTTGGCATACACAAAGCCGAACAGTTCATGCAGGAGCATAGGCTCTCATACATTCGTCCGGATGCAAAACAAATTAAACGAATTAGTCACAGAAATAAAAAAAAAACATGAAGCACTTTATTTAAAATGCAAAAATGTACAGTCATTCGGCTATACGTAACTGAAAAGTTTTTCTTGGAAAAATATTTATATGAGAACTTCCAAACATCTGCCCAAATAATCTTTGGCAATAAAGTTTGACCAACCAATTGCATATATAGTGATCAGACTTTTTTTTTTCTTCAAAAGCGCCAAGAAACACTTCAACAGGTTTGAAATAAGCCCACATGGGATAGGTGCTTGAGGTCTTAAAAGTTTTTGGACCATATTGAGGGTCTGCGAAAAAGCAGGCGGGTACATGAGGTTTTTCAGATAGTATATGAGAAAGCATATGACGACGGCACGCTCAAGGTTCAGTTCCTTCAGGTGAATTACTTCTTCCTTGCTGCCTCCATATACCCAAGCTTGGTCCTTGTATACATATACGTGTGGTGCAGCAATTTTTATTTCTGTCGGTAGAGCAGCCTGTAATTAGAATCATCAAAGACCCAAAAAAGAGTGCTATATACTAAATGCCGCCATTTGTTAGACATTCAGCATTCGTCCAAGTCTATTTTTCGCACGTCATTTGACACATGAGCACATATCAGTGCGTCTTTCACGCTTTTCGAATACAGTTAGGCAGAGAAAAAAGAAAATATCTTACCTCAATGATCAGTGAGTGCTCTGACGAACCTTGCAAGTGCTTCGAGAGCTCTAAAAATGAAGTTTCCCTTCCTTCCTCCTCTGAGAAAACTTGTGACGACTTTTTTAGCCGTTCTTCCGCTTCATCCACAGTGAATCCAAAGCGCAGTTGGAGCTCAGCACAAAGCTATGGCAGAAGCAACAAAACAAGAAAAAAACTTATTTTCCCTTCACATGCCTTAAAAAAGTGAATTTGAAACAAGTCATTCCGCTAGACCTATGTTATATTAAACCTTGAGAGTAAAGAAAAATCAATCGGGCCTTGAATACAACGCCACAAGATTAATTTTCCTGTGTGAGTTTACAACTCAACTGTGTGCCACTGCTCAGAAACAGATGCTTTACGATGTTTTAAATCAACGCTGATGTAAAAGTATAAACTTACAGTTTCTTCCACCAAAAAATAATTTGGCAAGGGGTCTACGTGGTGTTGGCAGCGGTCTTGGTATGTGGCTCTCAAGAGGCACAAAACCCTTTCGTAGTTGTTGTGGCCCCTTTTAAGCTGTTCGAAGCCAATAACTGGAATACACAAAAATACAAATATGACAAAACAATTAAGGCCCCCATTGACATGGAAGGATAAAGAACATAAACTTCCTTTGGGAGCATTTTGTCTCGTACGAAAATTGAATAAAAATTGCAGCCTACCTGCAACTCTGCCAATGCCACCTCTTTTGTTAGTTCTGGCCTGGATTCCTCCAAGGGAGCAGTATTACTTCTTTTCTGTCGGTGCCGCTGCATTTTTCTTTGCAGAGAAAGCCTCCGTATGAAGACACTCTGTGGAAAACAGTAGAATGGAATGAGCATGAAAACATAAAAATATGGTGGAGCCTATTCAGGATAGAGTAATCTGCACAAAGGGAAATAAAGCACTCAGAGTTGAAAAATTTCGTCAGAGACTGCACCATTCATAGATATCATTATGTTAAGCTGCTATATCTATCAGTTTCAGCAAGGCCACTAATCTCACGGTCCAATAGTTTTAACTGAAGCATTGCTTTGCGATTTTAACCCATTTTATACAATTTGTTTAAAAGGACAGACGGGTGGGCTAGTTGGCATTGCATAATTGTGAACAGTAGCGCAAAAAATTCACACAGACGACGACAGAGCAAGACGGGACACAGCGCTAACTAACAACTCAGTGTTTATTGCAGGTGATTGCATATATATGCACGAAAGGAAAAGGAAAAGGGGCGAGGGGGGCGAAGGAACACACAATGCAATCAACCAAGCATATCACACAAGCGGCTGACGCGACAAAAATAGCATTTCCTTTTCTGATAGACGGATTGAAGGGCAACTTACCGCGTCTCTATGTTTTATTTCTGCCGCTTCAATAATTTCCCGCGTTAGTTGATCCGAATTTCTTGCTAATGACTGCGCTCTGTTGAATATCTTGCAACCACAACGCGCACAATGCGCAGCTAGGTGGCCCTACAAGGCGAGATTTCCCACATTGTACCTATGTTCCCATTTTATACGACATTTTCTCACCTGACCACTCAACAGTGAATATAGGCTAGAACATGAATAAACTGAATCGACGGTGAATATAGGCTAGAACATGAATAAACTGAATTGTGATGTGCATGTCGCGCAGCTGCACGAGAAACGCCCGACTTCACAACACCAACGCCACCTTGGTCTAACGGTAAACAACTAACGGCCACCTGATTCACGAGTTCGTGTTAGCTGTCATCATCCTAGCGAGCGCTCTTCGCACACCTCTGCAACGGAAAGAGGGGGCACCTCCTTAATGGACTTGCACGGGTGTACAAATGCTGACGTCCTTGCCCCGGCGATGCAAATGTAAGGGAGAGGAGTGACGCATATATATTTACAACATACCAGAGGGGATTATAGCAGCACCCTGAGAGCTTTGGTTGAAAAGAGTTTTCAATTCAGTGCTCATGTGAACGCGGTTTTGAGAGCTGACGTAACCAGCTATGTTTACACGAAAAGTTCTTTGGGTCCCGCTTCACTCAATGCTCTTTTAAACCGAAACTTCACTGGGCACCAGAACAGTCTTCAATTATTAACGATCACACGCTCCAGTAAACGAGCTTTCCGGCCGTGATAAATGGGCCGTTAGCAACAGAAAACACAAGGTGCAAAATTCTTTTTTTTTTCAGTGCCTTTTTAATAGTAAACACGCAGGGATTCACTGCTCACGCCAACCAGTATATGAGCTTGGAGGACGGTACAAACGGAGCACACGGTCAATCAAATCACACCGAGGTTGAACATGGCTCCGCAAATGCGGACGAGCCCGTTTTAATTCGTGAAAAGGACACGAAGCACCTCATCGATAGCCCTCTTCTCGCACCACTCAGCATTGATTTATGAGCAGATTAGATGCAATGACACTCCGCAGGGGCGTAGCCACGCGTAGCTGTGTTCCCGAGGCGAGGTACGCACAAAAACCACAGCGCAGATTAAGAGCCCACGACTGGCCTCATGCCCACATGCAGTCTGGCATACGTGTGCTCATACAACACCGGCAACAAGGAGCTCACACATGCACGCAGATTCTCCTACCATATATATGCTTCGGTGCACTGCATTGGAAGCGATTATTTCGCTTTGCAGCCGTAGACTCGGTTGTTAGATGAAGGAACGCACTGGTAAATGCTTATCCACTCATTTCAGCATCGTTCTCCGACTGCGCTCGCGGTAACATGAAATGAACAAGGTGGTCGTGGAGAGCGCGAGGGGCCACACAAGTGCGCCACCGAGAAAACACAGAGCCGCCTTTTCATTCGCGTGCGTCTGAGTGAGGTTTGAATAAGTCCTGGGGCGGACAACGCTTTTAGCACAAACACTACACCGCAAACGCCACATCAGCCAGAACATGGTACGTAACACCCCTTACTTAACAACGTTGCGAAAAGATGCTGAGCTCACACGTGCAGACAAAGCAAGTATTACGTGCTCGCGTGATAATTGCGTCAATTGCAAATGAGCACTAATTTTAACAAAATAATGCCACAAAATTTATATCTTAATACTAGATTACCTAATTCTTCTATACGAGAGGCAACAACATATGTCAGGGCATACAAAAGGGCAAACGCACAACGGCTGCAAAACAAAACTTTGCTTACCGAGATCAGCAATCCTGCTGTGGGCGCTGGGATGGCGGTCACAATAGTCGCATCGAATGCGAACCTCGGCATCGTCGACGGCGCACACCACCATATATTGCTTGCAATTGCATTGTAGCTCATTGCACGGGCCACGTAACACGCCACAAATGTCTTTGTGCTTGACGGGCATTTTAAAATCATACCGAGCACGCCGCCACACGTCTACAACGAGCGCGTCACGTTCAGAGTGGGATGAGACTATGGTGTAACATAGTTGCTGTATATGGGCTCCCTGAGAGACTCATGGTGGCGCGAGAGGGCGCTGAGCGCAAGAGAGGTGCTGTAATCGCGGAGCAGACCAAGGAGGTTGGAGCAGACAGCTTCGTGAGCAGCCTCTGTAGCAGTTATTTCCGTGAGCCTTCATATCGCGCAATTTCGTTGTGATTGTAGAAGGCGAATTTAGTAAATTGCTGTTTCAGCCACCATAAGCTGAATTTAGAGCATAAGAGCGTTCCTGTTAGCGCTTCTGTATGGGTGTAGTTTCCTGCAGCTCAGGCTGTTGGTCGCTAACGTGTGCTTCTGTTCGGTGTGCGTATATATATATATATATATATATATATATATATATATATATATATATATATATATATATATATATATATATATATATAGAGAGAGAGAGAGAGAGAGAGAGAGAGAGAGAGCGAGGCTTGTCGATGGTCTGCCACCAGATTTGCGAACAAGGATACAGCTATCCGCACGGGGGCCATCGTTATTGACGCGCGTTAGAAATAACGCCTCGTCTCCCTGGACCCATCGTGTTTTCGCAGTTCTCTTCGGTAAACATTGCTCCAAATCACGACCGCCGAGTCGCGGGATTAGGCAGAAAACAACGCAGGATACGAGGTACAGAAGCAGGTACCATACTTTCTTTCTCCTTACCGCGAACGTTGCGGTAGAGCACCTCAGAATGCCACGGCCCTCTAAGTATTTCATCGCTCTATACAACCACCTCGCCCACATTGCCGCGCGCTGCTGACGGCGCACTTGCCAGTTTTCTAGCACACGGAAGCACCAAACCATTTCAGGGCTGCTTGCGCGCGATTGGAGCAATAGAACTTCCTTTCCCGATCGCCCTCGCCGAATCTGTTACCCTTGCCCCTTGATTTTAAACGCCTAAACGTATACGACGAAGATTCTGTCAGCTCTAAAGGTCACCGTTAAAGGTATACACGAGCCATATACCTTTAAATTTACATTGTAACCTCTGTGAATCAGCATGTAAACCTTTAAAACTTGGGAAGACAAAAAACACAAAAACGTGGACCCACGTAACCTATAGGATAAAGGATAAATTTTGGCAAAGGTATACATAGAGGATACGCGGTTAAGAGTGTACTGTGAACGGATACTAAAGGTTATTTCCGTAACGTCTATTGTAGAAGTAAATTTGTGCATTTTTAAAGGGTCATTTTGATAAAGGTTACTAGATAACTTCTATTTGATAGGTACACAAATTTGTGAAAAGGTGCACCTTTACTAAACGTTACCGCGCTGACAGTGTACCTTTCGACGTGCTCTGCTCTCAACGCGAAGAGACTGCGAAAACCGCTTCTCTCCCTGGAGCGGCGAATTCACTAACACCAGAGTTTTCTACAGTTACGCGAGACCGGATCCAAATGAGTTAGCTGTCAGACCTAGTTCCTATAACATTACAATTTGTTGCTATCGCATTCATTGCTTCGCCTTGCGGTGAAACTGATTTTTTTTAGTAGTATAGTAACTGTAGGGGATTGACATCTCAATACCACGATATGATTACAAGGGACGCCCTATAGTGCAGGGCTCCGGAAATTTAGACCACCTCAGGTTCTTTAACGTGCACCTAAATCTAACGGCACGGGCTTCTAGCATTTCACCTACATGTAAATGCGACAACAGTGGCCGGGATTCTATCCCGCAACCTTCGGTTCAGCTGTCGAGCACCATAACCACTAGAAAACCGCGGCGAGCATATCTTGTTTCGTGTTTTTCGTGCTTACAACAAATTGCTAACGATTGAGGGTGCTATACGGTGGGCTGAAGAACAGCGGCGTAGCCAGAAATTTTTTTCTGGGGGGGGGTTCAACCATACTTTATGTATGTTCGTGCGTGTGTTTGTATGTGTGCGTGCCTATATACGCAAGCAAAATTGAAAAATTTCGGGGGGGGGGGGGTGTTTGAACCCCCCCAACCCACCCCTTGGCTACGCCCCTGGCATATTTCTCTATGCCCCAGGTGAAGAAGATGACGAGTGTTAAGAAAGAATGCTGCGACGCGCTGTGCTAGATTTCATCATATGCCACTGGACACGCGGTTATGCGCTGGAAATGCGTATTTTCTCTTGATGATTATTATCAAATAGCTGCACTATATGGGAGGTTGACTTGTAATCGGTTGTGTGCGTGGGCCATGTACTTAACCCTTTAATTTGTACATTGGAATGCGACCTCAGCTTATCCGCGCAGCATCAAAATCGATGTAGCCGAAGCAACGTAGAAGTGTTCATGAAGTGATTTCATTTGTGTTGTGATAGCGCTATGGACCGGCCACAGCGAAGTAATAGTGGAAAGCTTTCTGTGGCAATGAAGGGAAAGCTACGAGGTACGCGCTGGACGCACGGGCCGTTGCATCGACCGCTCCTGGCCTTTATCAGCGAATCTGAACTCTTTCCTTTTATTTAACTTATGCCGTAGGGCATACTGGCGCCAATAAAAAAAAAAAAAAGCTACGAGGGCGGAGCGTCTGCACATGTACTGCTACGCGAAGTAGTCCGGTTTGGCGCGCGTCTCGTCACGCCGTGCAAAGTAATGGCTAGCGTTTCATTTCGACGCAAACGCTGTTTAGCGTCTAAGGTACGGGTAAAAGGTGCGACTTTTTCACGCACGCAAAAACGCAAAGTGACAACGTATAAAGTAAAAGAAATACATATATCCCGCTTGTGTGCGGTGCGTTCCGTCTCAAAAAGCTACATGTAGAAAGTGGAGGAGTATTTTATACATCTCACGCAGAAAATACGTACGCAATTGTGGGACTACATTCAATAGCGCTAGGATACGTGCATTGTGGCTGTGTAGCCTTCACTGCATTGCCACAGAAAGTTGTCCCCGAGTATGGTTATGGTGCTCGACTCGCGGGATATAATAGCGTTGGATATAATCGCGGCCGCGGTGGCCGCGTTTCGATGGAGGTGAAATGCTAGAGGCCACGGAGGAAGGAAAGAACTAAGGAGAGGGCATGCACGGCCGGCGCGCTGGCAGAAAACTGTGGAGGAAATGATGTCACAGCGGCCATAGCAACTGGGCACAATGGCAGCGTTGCTATGGTTACGTGGCGCGCCGTGTTGTGCAGTGTAGCTGGCGTAGCGGCGCAGGCTTGAGCGCTTCTGTGGGTCTCGTACCGAACTGTTGCGAATATCCGTTTTTTTAACGCGATAGTGACAGAGAGCTCTTTTCGCAGAAATTCCGCCGTCGGCGTCGGCGACGGCGTTATTTGTGAGCGAAAAATAATCCGTGACCGAAAAATCAAGAAAGATTAAAATAAAATAAACAATAAAAATCTTCGCTCCCACTGAGGATCGAACCCGGGCCGTTTGTGTGGCAAGAAAGTGTCCTACCGCAAAGCCACGATGTTCCTTGCAACTGCTTCTGAAAAAACACTACATAAATGCCATGTAGTGGAAGGAGTCAGCATAACACATTTTGTTCGGCAGGCCTCAAGACGAAAATGAGCCCATTCGGCGATCTGTAGGCACATTGGCGAGGCCATCAAACTACGTTTTCTGCGCGACGCCATGCTTCGAAAAAAGCTGGTATAGGGCACCCATCGCCGCTAAAAACTAACACACACGAAATTTCAAACAGCTCCATAAATGGATAACTATGTCTATCCAGCGGAAAACATACCAAGCAAACAGAAAACATTAGATAATGTGCTGCCATCTGTGAGGCATTGCGGAAAAATGTCTCGACTACAACATAGCCGTTCTAGCACAGAAAAGTGCTTTAGATTGAAAACCTGTACCATTACTACATATACATCGCGCGCGCGTGTGTCTGTGCGCCTGTGTGCGTGTGCGCACGTCTGTAACAACACACATTATTAAGCATTCAGTTATTGGTTGAAGTGCGCACTAGGAGCTGGATGTCGCTATCGCGCTCAACGTTTAAAGGCGAAGCTTAAGGGCCGCCCAATTTCTTGCCCCGTTCTTCGCTGCGCAGTGTTCAACCAGTGGTTATTGTACCTAGCAACGTTTACAAAACCTGTTGGTAGCCACAGGGCCTCAACAGTGCGTGGAACGAGCGCGTATCCACGTACCGTGCAGCGGATAAAGCAGATGAAGAACGTATTGGAAGTGCTTAGCGAAATCGGGCTTAGCCATCATGACAGAACGAAGCCACTGATAGAACGGAACC
Source organism: Rhipicephalus sanguineus (assembly GCF_013339695.2). Taxonomy (NCBI): domain Eukaryota; kingdom Metazoa; phylum Arthropoda; class Arachnida; order Ixodida; family Ixodidae; genus Rhipicephalus; species Rhipicephalus sanguineus. The sequence continues at coordinate 60,715,586 of NC_051183.1, forward strand.
ACGACGAACGCCTTGCAGGTCAGTGACGGTTGTGCAGTGTTCCTGCTTGTGATAGCGGACGAAACATTCGTGCCCCGCAAGACGAAATAAGCACATCGCATAAGTAGATTCGTGTTCTATACGTTTACAGTAACAACTTGCTTGTGCGCATTAAAGCACCTCTTCTGTTTTGCTTGCGATGCTCTCTTCTAGCAGTGTACTCTCGGCGTTAGAGCAACCGCGTTCCAGTGTCATTCGCACGCCTGCACTGTGCATAAGGTCACCGGTCGCATAATGCTGACGCCGGTGAGCTTTTACGTGGAACACGGGCACGATTACCGGGCGCTGCGTGAGAGACGGAATGCATCCATAGAAGGCGGCGCACGGCCGATCGTGTTTTCTGTACATTGCGTGAATATATGTCGTAAACACAATGACACCACACGCTGTAGTCTGTGTAGTTCGCGGCGTCCAGGGGCGTAGCCAGAAAGTTTTTTCGGGGGAGGGGGGGGGGGGATTCAACTATACTTCATGTATGTTCGTGAGTGCGTTTGTATGTGTGCGTGTATATACGCAAGCAAAATTGAAAAATTTCGGGGGGTGGCTTTGAACCCCCTAACGCCCCCCCCCCCCTTGGCTACGCCCCTGGCGGCGTTCTCTTGTGCTTGCCTCCTTGTCGATGTGCTCTTGCTCCCCCGGTGCGTGGCTGTAAGTTAAAGCGATTTCTCAAGCCATAACAAAAATACGTGTTTGTGCTCGTAAACTTCCGTTTCTTTAGCCATGAGTCTGTAAGACGGAATGTACGTACGTACGTGAAGTACACGTCCTGTCAGTCATCGCCGATCATTCTTAGGTGCCGTGAAATTGCGCGGACTTTATTCGTACACTATCGCCGCGTCAAGCTCGCATTGTGGCTGATACCCGAAACAGAGGAATACAAAGCAGCAGCATAAAACTGAAGCGTTTAAAATAATGCCTGTGGCTTAGATCGGCTAGGTCCGTTTATGCAAGCGAAAGCTTCTTGGTTGCACAGAGTTTCTTACAATAGCCTAGAGAGGAAACTGGCGCTGCGATCGTTCAACCACCGTGGGAATGATGGGAAGTACAGGCTTCGGATTGGATAACGTGAGCTAGCGAACTGTCTACGGATCCTTTTCTACAGTTTCAGTTTCGTTCTTCACGAGGCGTCGGTAGTGGGGTGCGTTTCAAAGCACTCAAGCAGTGCCTTTGTTGTTCAAAGAGGCTGAAGACCGCTAGATCGCTTGATTTGCTGTTTCGTTGCAGCTTTATAGGTTGTATATGACAGTTTTAGTAAAGCGTCGTGCACTCACCGCTGCGCATCAATGTAGCGTCCTATGCTAGTGCAGGATATTGCATAGAGTTCACGTTTTTTTTGTAAGCGCGTCTTGCCAAAACTCGTTCAAATCGGCTGCAAAACGACGGCGAAGCTAAGTAGACGCATCGTCACGCTCCTCTGACTTGAATTCACAACAAAACGAGAGATGCGTTGGAGGCAGAGCACTTGTACAGACGCACCTGGCATCGCAGCAGATGATACGTTAAGTGTTTCTCACTCAATACAGCACTGTTACTTCCATAAATACGTGCGTACTTTCGAGGAAAAAGCAAGCGTGTTTGTTTCCAAGTATTGTAAAAAAGTAATTCCTTATTTGGTGATGCCAAATCTGGAACACAATTGCTGAGCAATGCATACCCTTGTGGTTGAATTTGTCCAGATTTCACTTCCATCTCACGGTCACGCAATCTTTTTTTAATAAGTTTTACGTACAAAAGAATGCAGTAAGTTTTAATTGGAAATAATGCCATAGCACTTTGTTTTACACTCGTCAAACAAGCGTTGCGAATCTCAAGAACCTAATCCATCCGAAGCAGATCCGAAGCCTGTACTTCCTATCATTCCCATGGTGGCTGATGGCATCTTCGACAAATCGCACTGGTGCGCACCGGGGCGCCCTGGTGCGCCGTTTCGTCCAATCGTCGTAGCGCCCGGGTGCCCCGGTGCGCACCGATGCGATTTGTCGAAGATGGCATGAAGCGCCGCTCAAGGAGCCCGCGTAGACACTAGCGCCAGATTCCCCTCTAGGTATTATTGTAAGAAACTCTATGCTTGGTTGTGCTTGTTCACCCTCGTAGCCGAAGCAGTTTGCCAACCGAACGATATGGCTAGTCCACGGTGGTAGAATAAAAGGTGGCCCGACGCGCCGCTCCGCCAATGCGCCGCGCGTGTCGCGGAGGTGCTCGAGTTGCCACCGCTTTTCCGCAAGGTGGCAGCAGGTGTACTCTGGGCCGATATCTCCGCTCCAGCGCATTTGAAAGCATGTGGCCAGCGTGCGTCGCGAGCATTTAAACTGTAATTTACATCTTTAACTTTTGAGAAAGAGATCCGCGCTGTACTGATTGCACCAGAGAGGCCTTGAGCAGCACTGAAGAGTTGCCGTCGCTTAGAACGGACGCGCCACTAAGGAAAGCATGCAACGCAACCAGCGTTGCAGTGGCGTGTCTTCCTTTCTGCTTGGTCATCTTCGATAAATGCGGAGGCGTCCGTGGGTGCAAGCGTCCGAAGAGCAACAGCGTCCCTATGCGACGCATCCAGCGTCGCAAAGTCGCAATTGGCATTCGAATCATGATCACGGCGAGATCACGGTGGTCCTGGTTGGTCCTGGTTAGGTGATCCCACGGCTTGCGATCCGCTCTGATGCGTCGCGCTTGTTGCGCTCTGTCAAACCAACGCGCGCGACCGCATCGGTGTTACCACTCACTTTGTAAGCTGGAACCACGGCTCCAACCACGGTGGCTCGAACTGTGCCGCTGATTCGGCGACCACCATGGGACGAAAATGCTTCGCTCCAAATTGCAAATCTGCCTAAAAACGTGCAAAGGAAAGCTGTGTCTCTTCTCTGCGCCGAAAAACGAAAAGCGACTGCAGTTGTGGAGAAATGCAATTCCACGGAAAGACCGCCAGCTACAGTCCTCCGACATACATACGATAACGTGAAAACCAAATGGTTTTTTTTACTCTGTACACACGCCGGTCGGAATTTTCACGCTTTCGAAAAAAAAAATACACGCGCGTCTAATGCAATCGGCACCCTGTGACAGTCATATCGGGACTACCCGCACCGATTAAAAAAATTTTAAGCTTCATAACGCCTGGCGCTCTTACTTTTGCGGTCGAAGCTGGCAGAAAGCCACTAGCTAGTAAAAGCACAAACAACCTTTTAAAGCCACAAAAGTATCTAGAGGAACTGGTCTTTACAGCACAGCGAGAGCTTGCGGAGCGCGTCTTTCGGCCCCAAAACTCGTCGCGAACCTAGCGGTGGCCGCGAGCAACTCGAGCAGTACGGCGACGCGCCCGCGGTGCTCGATGGGCCACCTGTTTTATTCTAGTACCACCGTGGGCTAGTCGAACGTTGCGTACTGCGTGCACTCACTACAGTCGTTTCGTCAGTTACGGAAGCCGTCGACACCATAGAGTTTCCTAAAATTAACTAGAGGGGACTCTCGCGCTGCGATCGTTCAGCTACCATGGGAATGATGGGTAGTACAAAAATTTGCCTAGTCTTCGTGCTTGCGGCTTCAAACGTACTTGTGGCTTTGTTTATTGCTATGTTTTGGGTTTCTTTCGGATAAAAGAATGGATCGTTGTGAACTTCGTGACCGGATTTGAATCGCTGAGCCTAAAGAAGGTGAAGTGAAACTGCTCACTTTTGCTGAACTTTGTTTTGCGACAAAGCGAATGCAGCCGACGTGGAGCCAAACGGAGCCGAAAGTACGAAGTTTAGACGTGTACTACCCATCATCCCCATGCTGGCTGAAGCGTCATGCGTTGCAGCTCCCATAGACACTAGCGCCAGAGTTCCCTCTGTAAGTATTGTAGGAAACTCTATGGTCGACACGAGAAACGCCAGGCCCCTAAACTGCCTAAACCATTGAGTTTCCTAAAATGACCTAGAGGGAACTCTGGCGCTGCGATCGTTCAGCCACCATGGGAATGATGGGTAGTACACGGATTTGCCTTGTCTTCGTGCTTGTGGGCTTCGAACGCACTTGTGGCTTTGTTTATTGCTATGTTTTGGTTTTCTTTCGGATAAAAGAATGGATCGTTGTGAACTTCGGGACCAGATTTGAATCGGTGAGGCTAAAGAAGTTAAAGTGGTGAAGTGTAACTGCTGACTTTTGCTAAACTTCGTTTTGCGACAAAGCGGATGCAGGCGACGTGGAGCCAAGCGGAGCCGAAAGAACGAAGTTTAGACAAATCCGTGTACTACCCATGATTCCCATGCTGGCTGAAGCGCGATGCATTGCAGCTCCCATAGACACTAGCGCCAGAGTTACCTCTAGTAAGTATTGTAGGAAACTCTATGGCCTAAACCACCAACAGACGCTCGCGTTCTCCTCTGCTAGCAGCGCGTTTTCACCTCGGACGCTGAGGAAGGGCATTCGGAGGTTAGACAGACGAGCCGGCGAGCGCGTTCGCTGTAGGCTCGTGCGCAACTGCAACGCACGAAATGATTTCGCCAGCGGTATCGTGCTGGACCAGCGTGTTCAATTCCGTTCGGTTGGTTTAGGATCGCCACGGCACGCGCGCCATGCAACCCACGTGCTTTTTCAGCCGGAGACAGCGACGTGCCTTGCACTGCGCTGTTCACACGTAAACAAAAGAGTAAGATCTGCCCAGTCAATATAGCCGACTTCTGGCTTCACCGAGGCTTCACCGAGAGCGACGTCAGGGCCCCTCTTCGGTTCTTTCCTTCCTCCGTGCTACAGGCCACTTAGATTTCCGGAGAATCCACTTAGATTTACGTGCACGTTAAAGGCTACCATATGGTCAAAATTTCCGGAGCTCTCCACAACAGCGTCCCTAATAATCGTATCGTGGTTTTCGGCCGTAAAACCTCAACAATTATGTTAGAGCGCTATGGGAAGGCAACACGCATAGTCAGGAATCCCGAAAAGATAAATTCACTGATTTCCTAGCGGCTAAGTAATGAAAGTACTTTAGTTTCTACCGTGTTCAGTTTGTGTCCCATCCGCATTATTGGCCGCGAGATCGAGCGGAGTCGCCGCCTAGCGGCTTCTGGCTGAACTGCGCCTAGTGTGGATCGCTCCATGCGTCGTCTGCTAGCCCCGTTGTGTTTGCATGTGCGCGTACGTCATGCAGATCCTCAAAAGGCGGTTTGTTCCGTTGCGTTAGTGCAACTTCAACCGCTCGTACGTATGCCTAATACGATGTAAAGAAGCATTTGGCCGTGATCGACTGTATATGCCCAGGCAGCACACAAGCTCGGGCCGATATTGGTTTTACGGCGGCTGTGCGCGGCCCCACCTCGGGCCAGCATTGCCAGCCTGGCGCCGACATCGGCGGAGCCGGTGACTTCTGCCGGCAAAATTGGCCCGATTTTGCCGCCTTTCAGCAGATGTTGGTCTTTCACCGGCAACATTGGGCCGAGTTATCGGCCTTCCGCCGTCTTCCCGCCGATATCGGCTTAGCCGATTTCTTTCAGCGGTAACATTGGGCCGAGTTTGCCGGCGTTTTCCTGTTCTTCCGCCGATATCGGCTTAGCCGATGGCTTTAACCGGCAACATTGGGCCGTGTTAGCCGCCGTTTTGCCGTACTTTCGCCGATATCGGCTTAGCCGATGGCTTTCACCGGCAACATTGGGCCGAGCATGCCGTCATTCTGCCGTGCTTCAGCTGACATCGGCGGAGCCGATGGGTTATCGACGATGTTCGAACTTTCTTGTCTCCCTTCAGACAGTTATACATGCCCTGTTGAGAACGTCCTCCTGCGTCGCGGCGCTCCAAAAGTCCTCGTCACCGACAGAGGTACGGCTTTTACGGCAGAGCTAACGCAAACCATCTTCAAAATAGAGCCACACAAGTCACCGAGCGACATCACCCGAAGGCGAATGGCCTCACCGAGCGGCTAAATGAAGCCCTCGCCGACATGCTGGCAATGTACTGCACGTACGTCGAACACATGACATGGGACGCCATAATATCTTCCGCACATAACCTGAAGTTAACACGGCAGTGTAAGAAATGGCGCACATATGACGCCGTTCAATCTAGTTGACGGAAGCCCCTCAACGATGCTGGACGCCGTGTTGCCGGCCGTCAGTGACGAGAATAACCTCGACGTTGCGCTCTACGTTCAGCCCGCCGAAGAAACACGGCATCTCGCCCGCCTAGGATACAATCGTAATGCAATAGAGCATTAGGCGCTTGAATATTTGTAGCTTAAGCTGCAGAATACCGCTACATGGATTGCTGTACTAGCACAAATAACAAAGTTCAAATATTGTACCGTGCTAATGCCGCACGTACGACTCGCGGCGCGAAGTATCGCCGACTGAACAGCTTGCATTCTCTTATTAGTTTCTGCTATGACAATGACTAACAACTATCACTAGCACAGTTACATTACTACCAAAAAAGATGGTCTTTAGAAGAAAAACTGACTGAAAATAGATGGCCACTTCGTTGACCAGTTGTTCAACGCTATCAAAAATGTTGAAACGTTATAACACATACCATTAACTTCATGGGCCAAATTCGAAGTACTTCTGTTTTGTAAATGTTTTTGCCACTGGTCGGCCGACTTCACTGATGTATCCAGCATCAAAATGCACCCAAACATTCCCGCACGAATGCTTTTAGCGGAAGAAGTTTTATGTGAATACTAATTCTGTGCATAAATCGAGCCTGTCATCATATTTATAGCGCTATATCCTTTCAGCCGCTGAATGTCTGGCGCGAGCGCTCATATACTACACGGACAGTTTCCGATCTCTGTGTTTACACGTATTTACTCACGTGCGTGTCTGGGTCAAGCGTAACAAGCGCATTTGCTTCAGTGATGTCACATAATTTTACTTTATGAAAATAGTAAAAAGCTCAGCAAGGCGTGTTGCTGAGCTAGTTGGTTCATTACTTGAGAAAAATAGGTATGGTGCAAAAAAGACCGGGCGAAGTGAAGACACGTTTTTTGGCGTTTGAATGTTTACAAATCAACTAGCCCGCTGACCATCTTTAACGAACTGACAAACAAGTGTTTGCCACGTGTTTGTCAGTTCGCATTTGCACTGCGTTGCCGTCCATTTTGTGACATACATATCTTTTTCAAGTAAAAATCTCGTTCAACGATTGCTTCCCTCGTACTTTCAGAAACAGTCGTATAAAATTATTATGGCACGTGAAATACGATGAGAAATGCGGCTCCAACGTGGTGTACGCAAAGTTTTCATGTAGCGACATGTGGCAACAAGTGATGCATTGAAAATTCGACGAACGCCTTTCTCAAACGGCATGCCCATAGACATGCTGGGGGGATCGCACACCATTGTGGTAGGCTGAGCCATGCTTTCAAGAAGGGAGAATTCGCATTTTTTTTTCGTCTCCTTCAACCTCTACCCCCACCCCTCCCTCCCTTCCCCTCGTTCAGCGTCATTGTCGCGAAACTCGCTTGACCAGGCAGGGTAGCGTAGCCGTCCAGACGGAGGGACAATCGTAGCTGCGGGAGCAGGTTTTTTTCACTCCGACCAGCAGAATCCTTCAAGAAGTGCGGTGTGTGGACATGTGTGGTGGAAAGTCAAAATCGTGCACGAGACGGATACGCGGCAGGATTCCGGCATTGTTTTCGGCAGAGATCACCGGAGCGAGAAACCAGTGGCCCCTGCGTCCATGTTGAACTCGCTCACCTCATATAAGGCCACCACGCGTTTACTACTGTTACGTGTCATCAGATTTTTGTTCTCTTCTTCTCGCGTATTCTCTATTGACCATCGTGTTTTCTGTATTCTGATATGGTGCGCTTGCATTTTTTATTCGCTCGTGTTTTAGCGATCCAACGGGCACACGTGAGTGGTTTTTATGCACGATTCCTCTCTGTTACAATCTTACCTTTAGATTAGGAATGCGTGCGTGTCTATCTTGTTTAGATGTAGAGTTCATGGGATCTTGTGGTACCGCTCGCAATGTTTCTTGCGTCGTGTGCAGCAGTTTATCCATCTTTTTGGCCCTAAAGTTATCACTGAAAAATTGCAATTCCCGCTTAAAGGATAACGCTAATTTAATTGCCAGTCATGTGTTGCGAATGCCTACCGTTCCTTGGTGAACTTAATAAACGTGGGGGGGGGGGGGGGGTGCTCCTCTGCTCGTAATTAACTCACGCGTGTACACAATCTTCTAGTCTAGTTCTCGCTTTTTCGGCAAGCCGCCTAACATTATCTTTCTTTTCTTCGGGTCCGTGTTTAATCCTACTTTAATGCTGCTTTCGTTTACATCTCCAGAATTTTTTTCGTGATTCGGCACCGTCGTTACTGAAAAGCGCGATATCGTCCGCAAAACGCAAGTAGCTAAGGTATTCTTCGTTAATCCTTATTCCCATTTTTGTCCGTTTTAGTTCTTTTAATATTTATAGTGAATGTGCCGCGCATAACGTTGAAGAGATTGTAACTCTTCGCATAGGCGTGCGCACAGTGGGGCAGGGGGGCGGCCGGCCCACGTAGTCACCTAAGAAGAGGTGGGCGCAAGGTCTGCCAAACACATTGACTTAATAGGGAGGGGGGGGGCGATGAATCTTCGCCCCCCCACCCCCTCTGAAGGGGAACCCTGCTCACGCCTATGATTTTGCGCCTGATCCCATTCTCGATTAGGATTGTCCTGCTTTTTTTGAGGAATACGGTGGCTGTGGGGTTGTTTTAGATGTTGGCTACGGTATCTATAGATGTTTAGATAATCCTTTATGGCATAATTATTCCGGAACTGCTGGCGTGTGTTGATATCTGTGAATAAATTTGTGTTTGTCACCTTGCAAATGTGTTGCTCCTTAATTTCTCAGACAGTTGGTGCAGCAGGCCTTTCATCAATTTAGTTTTGTTAGAGACAATATTGACTTTCGTTCTCGGCCTTGCACGGTTCGACAGAATTGTGGGTCTTAATCGCACACTAAGACATCAGTGGAGCAGTCGTTCTAATTAGGAAGCATTTTTCGAATATGGCACCAATGGTAGTCGATGAATGTCGTTGGGCCGCGAATAGTCTATTTTAGCGCTGCTGACTTACAGTACAGTAACCACAGTAATACCGAACTGCCGTGGTCGGCACGCAGCCATGTTAGTTTATAACACATGTATCAGCCTGCCTGATCAAGTTACTTTACGCATCGAGCAACTACCGCCGGTGTCTCCATATAAACTAGCTATGTGCCGACCACGACGGTACAGTACTACTGTACTTAACGCACGGTAAGCCACCACTGCTAAAACATAATAACGGGTGTAAACGGTCACGCCGGCGGCTACCCGACGTCGGCGGGGCCGACGCCGCGCCAGCATCGGCTAGCATACATAGGCCCAATGACGGCTTGCCATCATCGGCTGAATAACGGCAAGCCCGCATCGGCCCAAAGGCGGCTAGCCGACGTCGGGCCGATGCGGGTGAAAGTAGCGCGAGCGTGATTTGCCGACGTGGGGCCAATATTGCTGCCGTCATTGGCCGACGTTGGGCCGAGATCGGTCCAATGGCGGCGTGCTGCCTGGGTGTACTGTAATAAGATCAGAGAGTGCACTTGTCGAGAGTGCTGTGTGTGGTCGACCCTCCGTTCACGAGAGTCATATCAGTGTAGGTGCCGCTCTGTGGTTCAAGCGCATTGCAAAGTGCACTTGGCGTTGCCCTAAAGGTGAGAAGTATTAAATCTCATGTGAATTTAGCCTTTTAGTGGCGCGGTGGTAAAAAAAAAGGCTCGCATGTACTTGAGCGTTGTGGTTATGTGTTGTTTATGCGTTACGCGATGAGCTGTAGTTGTGTACGGTCCTGGTCTCACTAGAGAGAAATATTTCTATCAAGTCACATCTGACACTTCGGTACTTAAAATGTCCCTTAAAAGAACAGAAAATGAAATCACACGTTGTTTAGATTGACGGAAGGCAGCGGACATTATTCGTATAAAAAACGTACTCTGGTCCCGTGAAATAACCGGACCTTTGTTCCATTACTGTCGTGCAAGTAACCAATCGAAGAAATTTTCGTGCTGTACAGTTACCTTTGTGTACGGTCACTGGAATAAAAACGCGTGTGCGTGTTAAACGTCTCCGTAGCGCTAAAGCGCTGTCAGCCACGTAGCTTTCCTCAGTAAACCTATAAACTGTCCTACATTTTATGGAGAACTGAACAAGAAATGCGAATGAATATTTAAACACTCAGTGCACAAAGTGCTATTTCAACACATCGTGCAGGAATACGGGCTTTCTTTTTGTTGAGGGGCATCCAAATGAACAACAAGCAAATAGTTAATTCAGTCACGCTATACAGCAGTGCGTAGTAGGTGGAACACAAGCTAAACATGCACAAATAAAACAACAAGAAAACGTCATCCATTGCGAAAACGCCGACAGTCGCCGAAGGCGAGCAACCCGTTAGTTGGCAGAATGCGTTTCTCTCACAAGTAACTGTAACGTTCGGCGCGCTTCATGCATTAATTCGGGAATGAAGAGCGCACATATTACCACAAAGCTGCAGTCAACGCATTTTGTTTGCCGGAAATCGGGTCCCATCGCTCACAACGAAGCACTGTTGTGCACGTTTGTATACGCACCGACAACCGCCTATCCACACTAGCGCGGCGACGGTGCTGCCACCTGTAGCCCGATCTCGCGGCGAATATTGTTTCGTACAATTACGTCACAGCCAACACCTCCTTATTTGGCCAGATTCGCAGCGACACGACACATTTACTTCGGAGAGTCGCGCGTGCCGGTAGTTGTTCTAAATTATGATGTCGCGCTTCAATCCGTGATCATCCTACACGGCTGTTCTTCCATTCTGTCAACATCGAAACGCTGCGGCCGTGGTCGGGAATCGAACCAGCGTCCTCGAGATTAGCAGTACAGCTACACCTTAGTTAGACGATACGTTACCACGGCTTGTACGCTGAGTATTTAGACGGTTAGGAAAGTATAATTCGTGTGTATGCTTACAGACGTGCGACTATAGCACACTGGGAGTTAGCCTGTAATAACTGGCAGTAGTTCATATAGATAATACTTTTCATCGCTTGCAGGGAATCTAAAATAATTTGCGGCACTTAAATTCAGTTTGATTCAATTATTCTTGCGATATCAATTACATGAAAACTTGAGGTGCGTTTTTGCCGTCGCTGTCATGTTCCGTATAAATTACAAATCAATGTCATCGTCCGGCGCGTCGCCTATGCGACGCGCGGGACGATGAATTTTATTTCGACTTTATACGGCACATAGAACATGTGCTATATGTGCGCGTGAAAGCTTGCGAACGCTATAGGCGGGCGCGGCTGAGGCAGAAATGAAACAGCCCGGCCGTATTTGTCGGGCGAAGGAGCATGAAGCGCTGCCGGTGAGGGGGCTGCGTCGCTCAGGCTGCAACTGTGACCTTTGATCAAAAGGGCGTGGTGGCGCGTTGTATCTCTTCCGAGATTAGTCTACGGCTCATAGATTTGAACGTGCTGTGGTCTCAGAGCTTTCTTCGCAGTGGAGTACGAAAAGAGGCCGCGCAAAAACATTCTCACTCCCGGAAGTGGCCATATTTTCTTACGCGAGCGTTTTATAGAGTTATGCCATATCCGATCCTTAAGGAGTTAGCTGCTAGCCTTACTTCTTAAAACATTCCAATTTGTGACAATCGCATTCATTGCTTCAACAATTCATTTAGTCAGACAAGGCATTAGAGAATTAAAAATAGGTCTTGCAGGGCTCGCATGTCATCGCCCCATGAACAAGGGGACGCTCACAGCATCCATCAGTCGGGGTGCCGCGAGTCTGGCGGAGCGAAAGATCACGATAGCGTCTGGCCTGTCGTTAACGCGTGCAGGCCGCCATTAATCAAGCGCCATCACCTGTCATGTAATAAAACCACCAGCCGCTGCGTTGAAAGGCGGTAATTAGGGTAGTTATGTATGCTTGCTCTGAACGCCAGAGCGAGAGTAAAAGAAATAGGTTCGTATAAAAAAAAGTCTTACGCTGAAAATTTCCTTAAGAGAATATTCCAGCCAATCACAATGCAGGACATAGGAACGAAGCTGACCAATGGGAAAACACATTAGAAAAAGAGAGAGCTGAAACATTTGGTAGTAATTCGTTTTAAAAGGAGGGACAAAACAAATGTTTGGGAAATTCCGCCCCTGGTTTATACATGGGACGCTTCTGCAGATTTTTACTTTATTCCCAGTGGCTATTTCCAGATGCTTAATCATGTGGCTACCATTGAAACTGTAGCTTGTTTGCGTGCTTTGTCATCTTCTTCCGTTTATTACAATTCATTGATTCATCTTTCGGACTTGCAAAACGTGTATGCTATCTATAGAATTAGCATATTTACACGTTTGCGGAAAGAGTGGGCGAGTGAAGTGTCAAAAATGCGTTCGCTCAATTTGGTAAATGCATGCAGAAGTAGCCAGCGCTCCGATTAACTTAAGTTATTTAACCGTCTTTACAACTACAGCAAGGACATTCTGGCAACGTAGCTTAATTAGGTAAAGTTAACGTTAGAAGAATCACCATTTTCGCAAATGTAGTGCTTGCGCGGCGTTTCGCGTTTAACGATAGCGCTGCGTTGTACGAAGCGAAAACAATTTTATATTTGATATATCATAGTGCGAAACGCATAAATTTCAGGTTTTCTAATGATATTCTAAATGGTTTTAATAAATCATAAGGCGCTACTTTATTACAGAAATATAAGTAGTATTATTAGGCGCTCTATAGTCGGCAGCTAAATAGTTAATATCTACAGTTGATAAGCCACATAAATCGCAAACAAAGTGCCGACACAGGCGCGCAACCCAGCACTTATGGTGCTTTGATCGTGATTTTTTTATTCCTCTTATGTCGCGCAGCTTACCACAGAATCACGCATATTAATACGCCAGACCGTTAGGTATGGTACTTAGCGAGTGAGAGGAACGATGCATAGCCACACTTTGCACTGGGAAACAGTTTTTCCTATTTCGTTAATATCATTTGAACAACGCCCCGGTAAAGCCTAACTACGTGTTAGTTAAACACAATTACTGGGCGGAGAAGCGACGGTTAGCTTTGAGGCAAGACATGTTTATTCGGCAGTGTCGCCGTAAGGAACAGCTTCTCCATAATGAGCCGCGTGTTCAAAGCTGGAAGGGGTGTTTTTGAGCATTTAAATGAGCACGCTGCTCCAGGGCCTTGAAACGGATCAGCATTATTCGCACTCAGTTGCGCATGACACGCCGAAGGTTTGAGTTTAGGTTCTTGCATGGTTCGCGACACTTCGTAACGCTGGCGTACGCCCTTAAAATCAAGTTAGGAGCGTTCAAGTCCATACGAACTTCACGGATAGCAACCATTCATAACTTGTAACAAGCTGTGCTCCTTGCAAACGACAACTTCCGTTTTTCCGTGGATAACTAGAGTGGCTTCGGGAAGCGGGAAACGGCGCGAAAGCTACAGGCACAACGAGTAATGCTTCATCAAGTATGCACGTTTTCGAAGCTCTAATTAGACAGAAGGTTTTCGCAAACTTTAAAGAAAGCTGTCCTTAAAGCTATGCAGCGAAACGTACTATCAACAATCAAGGAATAAGTATGACTGATATTTATGTCACTAGGGTGAAATACTCACAGGGTCACTAATGCACTCATCTAAGACGACTGGAAGGCGAAAGCCATGTTTTTGTTCTTCCCAGTCGACGTATTCATCCTGCCTCGTCACCCTGTGAAAGCTTTCTGCACCTAACGTGGTTTTTCACTGCCTCCATGATCGGAGGCCCTTCACCTGGTTTTGCACTGCCTCCGTAATCGGCCCCCCTTTGGCCAAGTTGCGATGTCACGTGATGACGTCATCATGTGACGTTACGTCACTTGAGTCACTGTGACGTCTCGATTACGTCGTATGCTGACGTCACCAGGTGATCATGATTTTTTGCATCACTCGTGTTGACGCCACCAATGGGGGACGCTGATGTAGCACGCCGGTCAATTTTCCCGTTTGATGAGGCATTTTAAAAATAATTGCTACGAACACCACAACGTTTTCTCCACGAGAGTACCATTGAGTGCTTGTTCATTAATAATAATATCAGGGGTTTAACGTCCCAAAACCACGATATGATTATGAGGGACGCCGTAGCGGAGAGCTCCGGCAATTTTGACCACCTGGTGTTCTTTACCGAGCACCTAAATCTATGTACACAGGCCTCAAACGTTTCTGCCTCCATCAGAAATGGAGCCCCCGCGGCAGGGATTCGATCCCGCAACCTTCGGCTCAGCGGTCGAGCGCCATAACCACTAGACCATCTTGGCGACTGCTGCTTGTTGGTTTGTCATCATTGAATAGCTTTTAGCACATCCTAACAGGAAACAAGAACATGGGAAGAAACGAAAAGCGTGCGCAGGCGCTAACTTTGAGCAAACAAATTTCATGTCCGGTATAGGTCATACGCATGCGTGCACAAAACGACGTTACAGCGACACTGGGGCTTTTACATCGAAGCTGCATATGCCTAGGAGGTGTGACAATGTGGCGGCCTGTGAGTCTGTGAGTGCCCAGAAATGATAATGAAGAGGCAATGCTAGCATACACTACCACGAAGGGTCTCCGTGCTTGCACTATAGCTTCTCTTCAGGATTTGTCAGCTATAGGGATTCACCGCAGCGTGAATCGCTACCCATGGAATCATCTAGGTGTTCTGAATGTCCGTTAAGCTAACGTCACGAAACGCGAAGTTTAAAGCCCCGCGCGTATCTTAACAGAACGTCGCGTGTTCATTTTCCCGCCGCTGTGCCCGCTTCCCAGCGATTCCTATTTATGGGAATAAACTGCTTGTTATGGTGCACATTTGCGAACACCACATCACGACATGTTTGTTACAGATATATGTTGCAGTGACCAGATAAGAAATATGGATGAACAAAATGTACGCTCGCAACGGAAGAAAACAAAGTGCATACTTTATGTTGTATTGTGCTTTTTCAGTTGGCGAGTGTACGTTTTGTTCAGCGATGTTATTGCCTCTCCAGACGGGTTTTCGTCAAACCCAAGACGTTAACTCTTTCGGGACTGCCCAATTGGAGCATCGTTCATATATGATCGATGGTTTTCTGCGCGTTAATAAGTTCAAGTTTTCGCATGTTTTTATATGTATTGCTATCTAGCGTGTAGTTTTATCACTAGACTTTCGGTTTCCGGATAGTTTGCCATTTTTTTTCGGAAAGCGGCGATTTATGAGAGCGAGATTTGTGGGTAGCGGCGGCAGCGAACGTCGCGAACCATGGCGCCGGGCTCGCGTCAGCCCGTCCGTGTCTGTTTCGTCCGTCGTCTTAGAAAATTTTGCGCAAGAAGTAGTGATCGCGCAAAGAAGCCGACATGAATCACGTGATTCAGTTGCTTCGACGGCAAATTTTTTTGATGAGTCGAGCAGCGAGGAGTCCGAAGATGACTTCGAAAGCGCGGATTTTATTTCGGAGAGCGATTCGGACGAATATCGACCTGGAACTTCAGCCAGTACTCGTAGGGGAGCGTAGTTTCACATTCGTTTCTCTTGCGAGTAGCCAGAGGCTTGCTGCTTGTTCACATTGCTTCATTTCTGCTTCATAGAGCCTCAAGAAGCTTTTAGAGACGACCTCATCTATCAGCTTCTTAATCTTGACGACGCCAGGCCAGCCTGCACTGCTCCACTTCCTCCACCCCCATCCGCGAGGCCCGCGCTCCGCGAGCCAGAAAAGGTAGGCAGGTGCAAGAATTGCAAGCTCTGTTATGAGCAGAAGACTGAACTAAAAAATTGTTTTTTTAGTACCTGTAAAGTACATTTTTGTTTTACTACTGCGCGGAGCGGTTTCGTTGTGTGGCACAAACGCCATGGAATACAGTACTGCACTTCTTTTAAAACACACACAAAATAAAGTATTGTAGATATGTGTACCAAACTGTTCAACGTAAGCAAATGTGCAATTAGCCATGTGTTGTATATCTTGGATTCTTTTTACCGTAATATTCTTGGTCGTGAATCAGTGCTTATTCGAACTTTTTTATGTTGTCCTTGCAGCAAGTGTTCAATAACACATTTTTTTTATTATTGCGATGTATAACCTTTATGTGTAATATTTCAATCTGTACAAAAGACCATTTCATTGGCTTCATTTCTGTGTGTGTAACACAAATATAGCGCCATGACTTATTTAATAATAAAAAGTCACAGTTTCGACGCAAGGGCGGAGCAATGAAAGCGATAGCAAGAAACTAATGCTATACGAAGTGAGGCTCGCCAATGGATACTCTCAGTTTGAACAGTGCTCCTGTTGCAAAGGCGGCCGAAGCAGCGAAGGAAACTAGCGTGCTTCAAGTGTCGAGCTGTGAAACTTGATAGTTCGCGCTCATCTTCTGTTTGTTCGTTTAGCTGCGTTCCTTGAGCTCGAGTGACTTTCGTGCGCTCCGTAACATGAGCGCGGACATCACTGCGAAAGCGTGAAACATCACCCCTCCTCTCACCACAAGATAACCGCGCGAGCAGACAGCGGAAGGGCAAGGCTCTCCCTGCGCAAATATAGGAAGAAGCGAGCGAGCGAGCTGACGACTTTTAAATGCGCCCGTCGCGCTCCTAGCGCCATCTCGCTGGCAATGAAGAAACGCTTATAAGCGCCTGCCGTCTCTGAGTCCATCCAGCGGTAAAGGGTGTGTATATAACGCTCGCCGTTAGCTACTTGGAGGATCTATGTTTTGTGGCGTAGTGGTTAGCGCCACTCGCTGCGGAGCAAGAGGTCCCTGGTTCGATTCCGCGCTTCGGAAGCATTTTTCTGCATTATTTTTCTTTGGGGCTTTTATATATATATACATACTTATACATATACGCTGCATGACGGCGGCGACGGCTACGGCAAAATTCAGCCGAGACTGTCTATATAATTGCTATCGCAATAATAAAAAAAAAAAAATCTTCCGACACCGTTCTCCAGTGCCTCTTCTTTACGCGGTCCCGACAGAACTTCTTGCATTCCTGTTCTAGTAAACGTGTACGATTTTTTAACACAAATAATTCTTGTTACATGTAGCATCCCGAGGCTCCGATGGGATCATGATCGTGGTTCAGCTTCCGTTCTAGCAATTCCAGAGTCTGCAATCTCGATACAAAGATGCAGATTGCCATCCAACTTGCCAGATTTGGGACAGGAATGAACTTAAGGACTAAATTTTCAGTAAATAGCGGCTCGCTACAGCGCACCACGCGTATGTATATAGACATCTTTTCCTAATTTCTGTAATGTTGTTATAGTTAAAGCGACGTTGTTGTAGCATTTATGGTGAGTATAATCAATTATCTTGAAGGCGGCAAATGTCCTCGCATCGAGCCTAACGCAACAAAGCCAAACTATAAGAAACCAAAGCGACCGAACTGTACACTTCCCAAACCTGAGCCTAAAGCAACGCCACACTTTTGAGTTGCAAGCGCAGGTGCAGAAGTTTCGCTGTTTTGAAAATCACGCAGAACTTTTCTGCGAAGCTGAAGACACGGGCCGGTCGGTGGCTGCATAATGTATCAACTGACGGTTTCGACACAGAGAGATCCGCAGCTTGCCAAGCGACCGGGTTTGTTTGCTGTCGCTTTGAGCAGCGCTCTGTCATCGAGAAGGTGTTGCCGAAGACCGCGCTTCCAAGCAAACACGCCGAAATCGATAAGGCGCCCCAGCAAACCACAAGGCTTGTTTGCGTGCATGTGTGATAGGGTGCATGAGCGCACGCGCGTAGAGAGGGAGGTAAATGCATGCGAGCGCGTGAATTACCTATGTGACGCAAACCAGAGCGGAGTTTCCGCGAAATTTTTATGTTTCTACTTTCTTCTTAAGGTTTTGCACCGAAATCCCCCGATTTTTACTTTCTCACAAATTTCGTCTCATTTTCTTTTGAGCGTCTGCAGGGTCCTTATCGTCGTGCTACCTTTAATTTCGACTAGAAGCGTTGATTGGTTGGTCATCTGGGGCATTGCGTAGTGCTCACTCAAGGATGTGCTACTTGACAATTTGTATTAGGTACCCCTCAAGTACTACTACAATATTACAACTGCGTCTTGCTAAATGTGTGTAGAGCATTTATTTTCTGACTTTTCAGAAAAGAAAAATGTTCTATCGAACACCCTTCTGTGTACTCATGCAAGCGCGTATATTTTCTACGAAACAAAAATTATCCAAATGTAAATTCACTAGCATCTGCTCTTACACCAGAATTTTCCACTGATCTCTTGCATTGTATCGATGTATTGCACCAGCTGTGGAGATGTATTTACCTGAGTGCGTCCTATGAGAGCCAGAAGAACCAAAATCTCATATCTACAGATACGGAATGAAGGGGGCGCGCTTTGACAGCAACCATACCTTGCAATCGCTCATCAGTCATAAAATTATGTATGAATGAAAGGAGAAGAAAAAATAGAAAGAATAGAAAAGGTTTCCCGACTGAAAACTCCAGAGCACTGTATTCAGTTCAACTCAATTCAATTTATTTCCCATCTTACAAACACAGATGGAAGGCTTGTAGGTAAAAGCTCCTTGAAGGTAGCTTGGCGAGCCTACAAACCTAGAGTACAGCAGGGAGGCAGTGGTAGAAATTATACACTTCAAAGCGTAAGGATTACATAATTACACAAGGATCACCGGAGAACACGCGAATCGACACTATGTACATATAAGCAAAGTTAAACTGAAGCCATGTTATCTAAATACTTAGCGTGAAGTTCTTTGCGAGTACAGTTAAACAAATCGAAATCAGTAAGAGCGTAACTATTAAGTAGAGACAGAAGAGTACAATGAAGGCGTTCTTTTCCAAGGTTAAGTCGAGGTGTCAGCACGATCCATTCTTCGCAATGTCTTGCTGGGCAGCCCACTGATCGGTTCCTTAGTTCCGCTAATTCCCCGATGTTACTCACATTCTTTCTTATATTCTTATTGCAGGGCTAATTACGTGGTTTGGAAACGCCAGGTCTGCGCGGAAGGCGCAGCACAGTCACAGAGAAAGCTGGAAGAGCGGCATTTCTAGAGGCCATTGTAAACTCTCCTGTGGCTACTAATACAAGTGCATTAGCAACGTACCCACTACGCCACAAGTGATAATTTTTGGGAAGTTGGGAAACAGCCACCACGACATTATTCGTTATTCTGCGGAGAAGCGAGGTACCATCTGTAAGGCATTATGTGCACTTTGTTGATGCGACGGTTGATGGGGATGGAGAATTATGGCTGAGCCCTTTGTAATGGGTTGGAAGCTTTAAACGACCCACTAGTTACGTAATTCGCAATGTATGACGCCCGGTCGTTATTTAACTCTCCCACCGCGCTTTATAACATACGTTAACGTGAGAAAGAGAGAGGGAATTCACTTTATTGAGACCCCGAGGAAATGGAACATGGGAGCCTTATGGGATTCCTTGGCAACCAATAGAAGTGCACTTGCGAGGAACCCCCACGCTATAAATATCATAATTTCTGTGAAGTCGGCAAGCAGCCACTATGCAATTTTTCGTCATTCTGCGGAGATCCATGGGCCATGGTACCCGCTAAACACTTGTAACGCATTATGTGCACCTTGTTGATGCTGTGACTGATGACGATGAAGAATTATGGCAGAGCCCTTTGTAATAGGTTGGATGCATTCAACAACCCACTCGTTGCGCAATTCGCATTGTGTGACGCTTGGTTACAGAATTCGCGTTGTGTGACGCCTTGCTATTTTACTCTTCCACCACAGTGCATTACATGTGTTAATGTGGTTCCTTCCCGATATGAAGCCTGTGTAGGATCTTTTTTGGAAAGGAGTTTCAAGCACCGGCATGACTTTGAGGTAGAACGCTGGGCTCCCACGCAGAGGGCCCAGGTTCGAGCCTCGTTCCATCTCCGATATTTTTTTAGTTTTTTTTTAACACGAAAGTGTTTTATGCCGGGGTCCACCAAGTACACCCGTCACAAATATGACGTTGATAAAATGGACGCCAACGGGTGAGAAAGGAAAAAAAAAACAAGAAAAAGATAACCCGCTGGGAATCGAACCCACGACGTTGTGCGGCCGCGATGGCAAGCGCCCGGCGCCATACCGACTAAGGTAACTCGGGAGATGCGAGACACGGTGCGAACGCGCCCTATATCTTTCACACATTCTCTTTCGCGGCGGGCGGAGCGGGGCGGTGCCGCCGTCTGTGAGATGTGAAAAGAAGTAATGCTTCACGATCGACACTTACTAGCTCTTACTCCGAGATTGCACGCGATATCGGAGGTCATGGTTACAGCGTCTCGATACCAAAGAGGTAGACTGGCCGCGCTGGCGTCGCCGGGGCACCCTTGACGCAGTTCGTTCCTTTCGCTTCGTGTTAGCGTGCGTCGGCTCATCGGAGTAGTGCAGCTTCCACGTGCAGTCATAACGTCCTCTTACTCGTCTGTTGCCTGTTTTTTGCGCTGAACTACGTTATGACTGACTCGTTCCAACTCGCCCAACAAGCAACGTTGCTAAGTTCCACGTGCACTAACGGGATTTCTCCGCCGCCGACTGCTTCAATTGCGAGAGCACCGACTAACAAAACTGCTGCAATACGCGTTGCAGAAAGGACACGATTTCGACGGGCAAATGTCGTACCTTGGTGGAGCGAGAGCAGCGCCTGCGAGACAGAAACCATCGGGACGCACGCGTTTGCGGATCAGGCCAGGAACCTCTACCTCCCGTGTTGCTGAGGCGCAGTGTGTGTTAGTGTATGCATGAGCACAGGCGTCGGCTACCCATTACTAGAAAGCGTACACCATGCCGTTTCTCTCCTTAACTGACGACGCTTTGAAGAAGTGCATACCAGGTACCAGTGTTGATTATGAGCTTGTTGATATCATCCTTACGCGGGACTCACGATTCGCTGTGTCCAAATATATGTTCACACTGTCAGCTACCACAACTGTTTAATCATAATCATGGGCGTTAGTCGTCGCGATAGAGACATGCTGTCAACATGGGTGCATCCACGTCAAACGGTACTATAGCTGCCAAACACGAATAGACATTGTACAAGCTCTCATATATCACTGCACAATAAGCCCTACTACTGTGAAGACACGTTTCACTTTCGTGTTATACCGATTCCTATGTCGGAGGGATCAGCAATGTGTTTTTTCGTATTTCGCGCGATAGTGGTTATGGACCCCGGCGGCGGCGGCGGATAACTAAGGCGCCAAAAACGGCCCTTGTTGTGAGCTTTCGCTGTAAAAAGTTGAAGTAGCGAAACTGGACGATTCCTAAGACTAATCTACTTGCTTCTACGTTGTTTCTAGGCCTTAGCTAGGTGATGCAGGTTGTTTTACAGCGAAAGATGTTATTAGATCACCACAACAGCCGTTTTTGGCGCCGTAGTTGTCTGCCGCTACCGGTGTCCGTAACCGCCATCACACGAAAATAAGAAAGAAATATCCAGGAAGGAACGGGGTTCGAACCTACGCCCTCTGCGTGGCAGCCCAGTATTCTACAACACGGAGCAATGGCGGTGCTTGAAACTCAAGAGAAAATTGAAAACCACCAATTTGCAGCCCGAAGCCGCAAGGAACTCCATACG
Organism: Rhipicephalus sanguineus; assembly: GCF_013339695.2. NCBI lineage: Eukaryota > Metazoa > Arthropoda > Arachnida > Ixodida > Ixodidae > Rhipicephalus > Rhipicephalus sanguineus. The sequence goes on from NC_051183.1 coordinate 60,737,165, forward strand.
GATTTCTCAGAAATGAAGCCTCTTAGTCGCCGAAAAATTTGTTCTGGTCCGAGGTTCGAACCCGGGACCAGCGCCTTTCCTGGGCGGCCGCTCTAGCATCTGAATTCGCCCTCGCGCTGCAAATTGCTAGATTCCTAATTAGCTCAATTGGTAGAGCGACCGCCCCGGAAAGGCGTTGGTCCAGGGTTCGAACCCCGAACCAGGACCGACTTTTCGACAACTAAGAGGCTTTATTTCTGAGAAATCCGTATGGAGTTCCTTGTGGCTTCGTGCTACAAACGGGTGGCCCGGGGAGCGTCGTCGTTGGCGTAGGCCTTCCATAGCTTCCGGGTATTCTTGCAGCTTCCGTTGCCTTTCCCATTCCCTAGTATTTTCTCGTTGTACAGATGGGTCCACTGTTAAAGGAAACACCTGCGTCCACGGCACGTTTGGATTTTAATCTCTTGCAAAAGGAAAGAGACTTAGATTTGCATGAGACTGCCCGTGGTTCATATTTCTGACTCCTTTTGACACACTCGTGCAGTGCATGCAGATTATTTGCTGATCCACTTGCTGTTAGAGAGCCAGCAAGATGAATGGTGTTCATTTGAGTAGTTCCTTTAACAGTGGACCGTACTGTACGTACTCGGGGTCTTTGGCTCGCCGCCATCGATATCGCAGCCATTTGTTGTTGGGCTAACTGTTGTCTCCTTCATTTTTAGCGGAGCAGTGGTGAGTAGTGGGATTCACCCAATTTGTGTGACACATACCCATTTATGATGATGACAGTTTTTTGGTTCGTCGGACCAGGAACTATCCGATAAACATCTTCGCTGTTATTAAGTTTGACGCCTCAAGAAAAATGTGCAAGCCGAAATTGTCCTCATAATACGTGAACTAAAACTTGAACAGTCCACTGGGTGGTACAAAAGGTTAGAGAGCCGAAAGTCGCTGAAAAGCTTCGACGTAGCGCAGAACGACAAACCAGTGCGAGGGAGCACATAAGGATACCACGCAGTGCTACTAGCAACAACATTTTATTTTCGAAACCAGACCACTTATATACCACAACCTCCAGACAGACAGTTGAACACGTGGGATCACTCAGGCACATGCACGAAAAAAAAGTCACTCTGCCTAAGCGAAATTATGACAAGGACAATACCGTAAATCACCGCTCACGGAAAGAGACCGAATTCCTCGACGACATTGCTGTCGATGGCTTGCTAATACACAAATCACCAAGTGCACTGATAAGTGCGGTGCCAACAATTAGACGTGCGATCTGTTCTTCTAGTTAGGAGCAGTGGGAGGCGGCCCTGCGCAGCTCGACGCCCGACGTTCAGGAGACCATCCTGGAGTGGGCTGAGAGGGTGAAGGAGGCCTACTTCAAGTAGTTTCTCCCCCCCCCACCCTCTGTCCAATTGCCCCTTCCCTTTAAACAGGGACAAATAAAGTTGTGCATTCATTCATTCATTCATTCATTCATTCTTTACATGGACCAACGATGACTGTGCCGGGAAGCAAAGGTCGGCAACTACCCACATGAACGTGGAGTGCAAGAAACTTTTCAAGCGCCACTTTAGTTCATTTTTAATGCCCTTCGCTCAAGCGCTCATTCACGCACCTCCTGGTGTGGCCGACAGATTGCTGTGAGCGGAATACGATAAATCACATATATAATGTAATCAACAGATTTGCTTGCGTGCGTTTTGGTACACCCCACTATTTCAGCTCGAGATGGATTTGCCATGACTCACAGTTTCCCGAGATTTCAGTGCTTGAGCTTATCGGGCACTGAAAACAAAATCACCAACCTCTTTAGGACACGTTGTTGATTTTATATCCTCCTGAGACCTGAGTAAATTTGTGGCCACACAGGTGAAATCAAAACAAATTTTTCAAATGCACACACATACTTTATTAAGGGATAAAAAATCTGCGTCTCTACGGCAAACAGCTTTTGCACACCAGCGTGTGCATTATAATGCACACTGGGTCTCAATGCACGGGAAACGAACAGCACTCGCCTACACGAAAATTTTACATTTGCTCTCGGGAAGCACTCTTATTTGTTGTGAGACTGCTTGTAGCAGTTTCGCGCAGATATGATGCAAAGGGAGATGTTGCACGTGATGCACCGTAACTTTATGGGTTTCGGCACCTCGAGGAGGATCTCTGGTTCACAAGCTCTGGCATGTGGCTTACTTGCGCAGTTCTTCTTGCCTCAGGAGGCAGGGCTACGACCTTGGCTTTAAGCAGCTTCCGTGGTGCGTCATTGTCAAATTCTGTACCGCACCTATCTTTCGACGACATGTAATGGGCAAATGACAGCCTCACCGTCAGAAAGTGCCGCTCCGAGGTGCTATTGCTGGTGATTATTGCCTCAATAACACGTTTCGCTTCTTTATTACTGATTTCTAGGCGAAACAAAGAGTAAGCAACCACATGAGATTGGCAAACGTACGCAGGCAAAAACACCTATTGAGACCGAGTGTGCATTATAATGCACATTTGGAGATAGCCGCTTGTGATAATAAAAATACCCGCCGTTAGGGCTACATGACATGCAGAAATTATTCATAAACCCTTCCTAAGTAGATTGAAACAACAATTTAAAAATATGACTCCATGTTTATTGAGCAATCTCTAACTTAACTGGACGCCGTGAGTAAAACTTCGAAGACGAGAATTCCGCCATGTTTCAAAGTGCGAAAACGTAGCTTCCACTGTATTGCTGACCAAATGGCACCATGTGATAGTGAATGCGATTGCACCAAGAATGATGGCTCTAATTGTGGCGCGAATTTCGAAAGCCGGGAGAGAACAAATGTGCACTTTAATGCACGCGGGGTCTGAAGAGGATATAGCATCGGCTACTCCTTTTCCCAGATAAGAGGATTAGTGATAACGACCCCCATAAAAAAAGCTACCTAAAATAGTACCTAAAGACAACTTGCATAAGTCAGTCAATCTTAAAAAATTACAAAAGCACGAAGTCCAGACACACAGCGGCACTAAAGCCGAATTTACGAGTTGATGAAATGCAATACATTCCCTATTTATTCCGAAAAAAAAAATGTTCCGCAAACCTGCAAAGGAAAGCAACGCGTATTTCTTGGAACGGAAACCTATCAGATGAACAAAAATTATTTCTTTTATGAGGATAGAATTTGGGATAAACGCCTTTACGGTTCTCATTGGATTTTAGTAAGCAAGGGTCTCGCGAGTCGCAGATCTTCGCCTTACCCGTCGATAACTTGAAACACAGAACACAGAAGCACTGAAGCTGGCAAATCAGCTCTTCATGATCCTGCGTGATGTAGCAACGTTCGTGCAATTGAAGAAAAAAAATTGTATTCACCTGTTCTTTATGTAGCACGACTCTAAAAGTCATTAGTTAGCCTACTTAGCTGACAATTAGCTGATGATAAGCACTGCCAGGTACTTGGTACTGGCTTTAAAGAACATTTGTAGTGGAATAGCTTTCAGGTAAAATAGACCGCGACTCGTGTGGTAATGTGACCGCGTGAACTCCCGGAAGCAATCGTTACTCCCTTTTATCTACCCTGGGCGGAACACCTGTTTCGCCGGAAAATTTTATCAGTTTGTCCGATGCAGTTAACCAGCGGTGAAGATATAAGATAAAGGCATAGACGGGGAAATAAAACCAAAAGATAATCATACAAAGATATGTCGAAGCATGTCGGAACGCGACAAAGTAGTCATGGCACTTAAAGCAATCCTCTGGCGTGATGAGCTAACGATATGCAAACACCGTGGTTTCAGTGCGAGACAGCGCTTTCGCAAGCAATCGATAGCGCTTCGTGGCAAAAAATAATAATAACAGCACCCAATCACTGGGGAATAAAAAGCGGCAAATTTGATCGTTGCGTCTGTTCGCTGAGAGGCCGATATGTTCCAACCAAGCTGATGCCTGCTGAGACGTTCACATCGCTTGGGTAACATAATCGGTGTGCACACTTCCCTGCCTCATTTTTAAACACTATTTCTTTTTGCAGTCACTTCCCATACTAAATGTCTAGAGTTTAGTGGTTTTGTAAACTTTATTTGGTTGTGTAAGTTCGGTTGATTCTTGGTACAAGCGTGTGTGCTTTCTGTGAATCCTGCCCTGAGCTTACATGCAGAATTTTTATTCTGCCTCTCCTTTCGGTATTAGCCTTAGATATGTGCTCTTTACGTCACGTGTTCGGAGACTTTGGTGTGGTGATGCGCTTTTTTAAAGCAAGCTTCCCCTCTTTACGCCATGCTTATACACCGCTGCCATTTCGTGGAAGTAATCCCTGATTACCGCATTCGCGAAGTGAGCGACGGCATTCCATTGAACGTAATCAAACAGCGTCCACATTTCTCGTCATTAGGTTCACAAGTTTTATTTTTCTACTGGCGATAACGTGCACCGTGCCTCGTTATCCAGTCAATCTTTTGCAACTCAGCCGCTCGACAGAATGAGGCGCGTGCCGTTTTGCAACGGCTAATAGTTCTCACGCACGGTGACTGTCACTAAACGGGAAGCTTTTCTTTCACGAACGAGAAACACAAAATGAGCCATGACAACAAGAACACGTCGTGCTTATTTGAACGACTACGAACTCATCCTTCAGCCTTCATGATGGACATTTCTGAGCAAGCTGAAGTTTTTACGAAAGTCAAAACCTACTGAACCACAGCCTACGACGTATTCAGCCTTTGATAAGCACCACAGTACGACGAGAGGTACGTACGGCAAATTTTTGCGACAAACTCGTTTCTCATCCTTTTTTTTACATACGACGCTGATATTACGTCACGCACCTCAAAGCTCTGGTCTATACCATTCATAATGGAGTTTTATTGGGTACGTGTAGACGTGCGTTCGTGGTCTTATGGTTCAACAAGAGAATCGCGCTTCTGTAAATGCTGCAGCCAACCACCCTAAAAGGTAATTGCTTTGCACGTAAATGTTTACATTATGTGGATAAATTTGCGTGTGTTTTGGGAGCAGGACGATTTGATGTCCCTAAATAGACTAAATATTTGTTAGGCCGTTTCTTACAAATATCTACCGCTGAGAGTTTCCTGATTCAGCGCCATGGTCAACCCTTCTCCTTCTTGTGCAGCATCAAAATGTTTCCCCGTCTTTTCAGCTATAAACCGTCTAGCCCAAGTCTCAACCATAGCGAGTTATACCTGCAAAGCACAAGCAGAAGCTACTAAAACCTTCGCATGAATAAAAATGAAGTCGCCAGCTGAGGGCATGCTGACACTAACAAGAATATTCAGGATCGAGCGGGACTTGAACAGGCCCTCTGCGTAGCAGCTCATGGAATGTCTGGCCCCTTGGGAAATATCTCCACACATCAAATAAGCACTCAGCGCAATTTTAATTGTGTTTTAAGCATTTCTTTCCAGATGTAATCATAACTTTTCAGTAGTATCAGTGTCTGTATATCTTTTCTTTGCAATAGGATGTTCGCGAAGGAAAACAGTTTCCTGTGGTCGTCACGTTATTTTGAGGGAGTTTCAAAGCACGATAGAATTTCAGTAGTGCGCCGGAAGTTTTTGAGAGTTTTCTCGAATGTAACTTATACCTCAGCCTTCGAGGCACAAGCAGATAGGTGTAGTATCGAGTGGAAATGAATTACCTTTGTTCTGCCACCAGTATTGCAGGCTATTCTTTGTTTTTCTTTTTTTAACTGCTGATCCAATCGCGATTCTGTAATTGGATGACCACGCTCACAAACTCATCTGAGAACACAGAAAGTGATTTCGAATCTTCAATCCCGGTAACTACTTCCCAGGGAAAGAATGTTCCTCGTTCTTGCGCACCGCAGGTTTGCTCACAAAGGCTCTTACAAGATAATAGAATACGGCTGAAGTTATTTCTTCCACTATTAAAACTTTTCAGATTGAACGAACGTTTACTCAGTAGTGGCGCACTGAACGTGTAGTTGGCGTGTTTATTTTCAGACTCCTCTTTGGATGAGAAAGAGTGAAGGTATCAGTGTTATGTTTAATACTACTAGAGGATTCGCATATCCGATTATTTAGACTCTTGCTGAAAAGTCGTTCTCTAACTGATCCTATTGATGCCGTTGCGCGCACTCGCGCTAGTAAAAAAAAATCTGATCCTTGCGTAAAAGGTGTCATAAGTCTACAGCGCGTTGATCTTCATATGATTATCTTTCTTTACCACCTCTATAACCACATCTTATTTTTCTATTAAAACATCCGAGAACTATTTTTTATCCAATTTAATTCAATGCAATATTGCTTTTGAACAGATAAGACTGTACCCAAGACAAATTCTTCATATTGTTGTTGTATTATAACTTCGTCACCGCAATGTGCCGCTTATCACTGCTTGTTGTGCTGACATGCTGACACTGTAAGATGTGTTGTCTGATCAATCTCCTCCGTGTTTTCTGCCCTGCAATACCATTTACACAAGAGATATTTGTCGAGCTGCTTTTAAGCGGCTTTAACTCCCTTGTGCTTCAAACATGTACGTAAACATGCTAGTTTGAAATCAGTAAGCTGAACTAAACTAGACACGTGTTTCACTGCAGCGGACTGGTTTCATTAGAATGTTCTTAAGCATACGTTATGTTTTACTTGTTACCACATTTCATTTTAATTCATCAAGATTCCATTGCTACGTGTTGCAACTACTTCCAGACGCAGCATAATTAGAACTAACAGACAGGAAAGCCAAGGAAAGTATAGTGGATGTTATTTGTAGTAATTACGATGTAAACGTGAAGAAGGTAAACTAGACGAAAAGATAGCCTGCCGCCAGCAGGGACCGAACCAGCGACCATCGATGTTTATTGGGTATACACGTGCATTTAAAACATAGGAGTGTTAGTTGGCGCCGCTAGTAGCCATGACGGCGAGTGTGGAACACTCTTTTTCTGCCTGTTGTCGACAGGAAGTGATGGAGGGCGGCAAGGTTTACCGCAGAATCCCTACCTCCCCCCCTCTTGTTTGTCGAGCCCGAAAAGAAACCAGTTTTTAGCATGTACGGTTCGGGCCGCCTGCGCCAAAAATTGATGCAGCCATCGATACCACCTAAAAAAACGCGGGTTTCTTGGTAGAACATAGGACAAGTTAACCTCGCCGAAACCCTTCTCGGGCACGCGCACTCCACCTCTACATCACCCCTCTGGCCACGCACAACACGTTCACTCTTCTCCGGGGACCGCCCCTCCGGCCACTCCGCTGCCCAGCGCGTCGGCTGCCGCTTTTGCAGGCGAGATGTGGGCCGCGCAGAGTCCCTACGCAGCACGTGGCGAGATTGACGTTATCGTTATCGCTATTTTTCTGCCTTTTGGCGTCACGTAACATGTGACATAGCATGTGACGCCATCACGTGCTACGTGACGCCAAAAGGCAGGAGAAGAGTGTTCCACACTCGCCGCCATGGCTGCGATCGGCGCTCAGTAACACTCTTAGTTTTAAATGCACACATATACCCTATGAAGTGAACAGCGGGATGACTGCCGCCGCAGCTCAGCGGTAGAGCATCGGACGCGTTATTCGAAGGTCGCAGGCTCGGTCCCTGCCGGCGGCAATTTATCTTTTCGTCTACTTTCATTTCTTCACATTTATAACCCAATTATTACAAATAACATTCCCCTATACTTTCCTTGGCATTACTGTCTGTTAGTTCTCATTAGTATTGTGTCTAACTAAGAAAAACGAGCCGATTAACAGTAATCTTCTTTTATTTAGTTCTTGAAATGCAACATTATGGGTGTTCGGCCGCCATTACAGTCGCTGTTTCACCGTAAGGGCGAAGCGACGGATGCGATAGCATGAAGTTGTAATGTTATAGGAAGTAAGGCTGGGGGGGGAGGGGGGGGGGAGTAGGTAACTTTTATGGATCCGATATCGCGTAACTCTACAAAGCATTGGTGTAAGAAAATACGGCCGCTCCAGGGAGAATTGCTTTTTTCGCCCAGTCTCTTCGCGTTGAGAGCACAGCACGTAGAAGCGCATACGAGCCGTGTGCTCATGCTTGCGGAGATAGCGCGCACGCCATCGACCGCGCTCTTAGAATCAAGGTTCATAGTTGCTGCTCGAGCGAACCCTCCCTCCTCCCCCGCATCTTTTCATGCTCGTTCAAGACTGGCGGGGTGTTTCCGGTCTTTAACATTCAACGGCAGGTCTAACAGGTGGGGGGATGTTATCGCATGCGCCCTCAGAGCACCGGAGATGGGCCGGCTCATTTGATCTCTGCCGCAGCAGCCTTCGTCGCACCCGCTCACGCGCTTTTACCGGCTGGTAGAACAATAATGCGTGGGGCAATCTTATCAATGTCGACTGTATACAGAACATGACGGCGGGAGCAAAAACCCGTTGAGAGTGTCCATGTATTGGTATCGAAATAAGAACTGCGTGGCCACAACCGTGCACATTGAATAATAGCGGGACACGTCTGACTCAGAATAGGTTAGAAGGACGGCTCTGGCGCCCACCTTAAATGACGAGGGGGATGCTGCCGCACCCTCCGTTGCCCCCCCCCCCCCGTGCACACACTTATGAGTATGACACAAAGTTGAAAATTACTTCTTAGTATTAAGAATAAACATACAGGGTTTGTCAAAAGTTCCCAGGCTACGCTGCCTTAGGAATACAGAGGACAGTAGCCTGGGAACTTCTGATGGACCGTGTACAGCTTCGCATCTTTTTTAGCTATGTGAAGAGAAGATTTCTTAAAGTGTTATCAAGTGCTCCCGAACAGATAATTTTCTAACGACGAGTTTTATCATATATGCCGAAGACATGTTGCCTGAAATGGCACCGAAAGGCCCGCAAGTCGGAAACCCACGTGCACCCACAATATACACCGTGTCTTATATATTTTTATCGGCGTTCTATGTCAACCCTGTTTGGTATTTTCACGTCTATCCACTCCATAGCACCAGACCTACCCACCTTGGCCATGCCTACTCTGCTCGGCAAGAAACCGACACGGCACCGACGCTCTAATCACTTGAAGGCACATATGTTTTAAGTGGTGACGTTTAGACCGCCTTTGCTGTTTCACTTCGCAATTTCACGGTGAACGAATGAGTGACCGCCGCTGTCACATTTGTAACTGTAGCTCAGATAGATCTCCACGTGATACAGTTCCTTATACATTAACGATGGGCGCCACGTGCGCCGTTTGGCTTGACGGCGACAGTGGCAGCCGTAGTCAGCAACCTCCGGGAGGGTTTGCCAAGAATGCTACTCTTTTAATACTACGCAAACTGTCATTTACTTTTCTCGCTGCATGTTTCGCAACTGGCAGTGCTTTTGGTACACCTACTTTTTGACGATAAATACCTTCCAGGCCTTTGCCCTGCAGTGGGCGTAGACAGGCTGATGATGATGATGGTGATGATGATGACCTGCCAGACGCACCGTGGACATGTGGCTCTGTTGCTAGTTTACTTGTATTAGTAGCCACAAGAGAGTTTATAACGGGCTCTAAAATTCCGCTCTTCCTGCTTTCGCTGTGACTGTGCTGCGCTTTCCGCGCACGCCAGGCGTTTTTTTTATGTTTAGTGGTTACCATCACCTGCAGAACAAAAATTCTGCAAGATAATAAGTCTGATTCGTCAGTCGTGAAGCGCGCTGAAAGAAATTAGCCTATATGATAATTTAACAACAATGTTGAAGCGCCTTTTTTCTTGATAAATGAATGATGTTATAAGATATATATATATATATATATATATGCACCCCTCAGAATTGTGTATAGCCCTGTATCAAGTGGCATAAAAAGCTACAACAATGGTGGTCTTTTGTTTTCTTTTAGATTGCATTTGCGCTTATTATGTGTCACAGAATGTAATAATTACCTTGAGCACCGCGACTAATCGTCTTATGAATTACAATTATGTCCACGTAACCTCACGCAAGTGAACAAAAACACGTCACAGACATCATGGGAGATGAGCCTTTTTACGGAAAAATTAGCGAAACTGTCGATGTAGAAGGCGAATGTGAAATTTCTTGCTTGAATACACTCGACTTGTGGATGTGGTTTTTATTTTTTATGTTGCCTAATCGACAGAACACCATTCTCCAAAACAAAATTGAAGCATTTCGCCTAGAACATGTAGACCACGCTTGAATGGAGTTCATTTGAAACTGCTAAAATTAATGTTTATACATTCCTCAGTAAGCCGACATATATACAAATCCTTTAAGGAAATACTGAACAAAACGACGTCATAATTATATTCAGCATACGTTCACTACCAAATATCTCATTTGGCCATTTCTCAGTGGTATTCCCGCAATACAAGTATATGTGTGCATTTAGTAGAACAGAAATTTGTGAAAGTTGGCAAAGCTTCATTCATTCAGGCCCCATGGCGAGCGAAAATTTCGGAGTCCAAAGCATAAAGCTTGCGGGGTCCATCGCGTTCGTTTTCCTTCGTCTGTGTGCTGTTTCCGCGGTTTTTAGCATAAAGATATGTCTGAGCAGCCTAGATGCACAGGCTGATGTAAGCAGGCGCGTTTTTTTAACCTGGTTTCAAGTTTTCTGGTCATAGACCTGTGCTGTTTTAAGCAACCGTACAAGTTAAAAAAAAACATTAAAGCGTGCTGAGCCAAATGATAACAAAGAGAGTTACTGTGAGCAGAAACAAAACCCAAAAGAAACAAATGGCACTTGAGTGCATTGCTGCATAGACTCACGGCGATCACCTCAAATAAAGTGACTTGGCTCTTTAAAAAGATCACGTGATACGTGAAGCGAGGTGGAAAAACAAAGAGGGATCCACACTCGCCGTCATATCTACGAGCGGCGCTGACTAACACTTCCCTGTTTGCATACACATAAATACCAGATGAGGTGGACGAGGGCACGACCGCCACCTTAGCTCAGTTGGTAGAGCATCGGGTGCGTTATCCGAAGGTTGCAAGTTCGGTCCCTGCTTGCGGCAAGTTGTCTTTTCGTCCGCTTTACTTTCTTCACAACTATATCATAAATACTACAATCAACTTAAAAGAGTGCGATTAACATCCCCCATACCCTCCTTGGCTTCATTGTATGCTGGTTTATCGTTAAGGTTGAATCAAACAAGGAAATGAGCCCCCGAAATTCCCTTCCTTTGTACAGTGATGCTACCGAAGACTTCTGATTTGGAGCAATTTTTGGAGCGGCGAAATTTCCGTTTGGGAGCACTTTGGAGCAGCAAAAATTTTCATCTTGGAGCACTTTGGAGCAGATGATTTTGCATCGGGGAGCACTTTGGAGCGGCAAATTTTACATCCTGGAGTGCACTACAGAAGCATATTGCATTAACATTCAAGCCCCTGAATATTATTACAGGGCTCTCATGAAGGCTAGAAATATTTCGATTAATTGCAAATCTGATGGAAAAAATAATCTCACGAGAACTCCATACTTCACTCGCTAATGAAAAAATAAGGGCTCAGGCAGTTGATTAACCTCTTCGGCGATTATTTTCGACACTAACAAATAAACAGAAATCCGGATCAATAAAATTGCACTTTAGGCAATAACACTCTAAATACATCTATGGGTTTGTCAGCAGACGTGGTAGACAAACGCCGTGATGTACAGCAGTGCCTCAATGCCAAAGAGCCACACTGTCCCTAATGCATTCCCCTAAGAAAACTCCAAGGCGAAAGCCAGGTTCTTTTTCTTCTCGATCGGCAGGTTGATCCTCCCCCTCCCTCTGTGCAAGCTTTGTGCACCTCACCTGGTTTTGCGCTAGCTCCATGATCGGCGCACCGATCACGGAAGCAGTGTAAAGCGATGATGTCCTGCAATGCCGTCATCGCGTGACATCACGATATATGACGCCATGATGACGTCACAAGTTTTCACGATCTATGACGTGATGATGACGCCATCACGTGATGATTATTTTTTGCATCAATCGATTGACGCCGCCGATGGTCAATTTTCGTGCTTGATAAAGCATCTAAGGCTTTCGCATTAATATTGCGTGTTGAAAGTTAACAGCTTGACCGTTAACAACCTGGCCTTACATACCAAACTGGCCTCCACCATGTCACATCTGTGCCATGCGCGAAACAGCTTCGCTTATCACCCACTTCAGATAGTGAAATGGCTCCTCAATTGTTTTTTTAATTTTTATTGTGATAGCAATTATATGGACACTCTCGGCGGAATTTTGCCGTCGCCGTTGCCGTAATTTTCCGTATAAAGTCCAAATTAATAACATCACCACGCGCATTCTAGCCGCGGGTAAAAGCTCGCGAGCGCTGACGACGAACGTGGCTGAAGCGGAGATAAAACTAGCCGGCCGTCTGTCTCCGTCGCACGGAGTGCGCATGAGATAACATGTTCGCGCGTGCGGGCCTGCCGTCGATTGCTCATCAAACAGAGAGGCCTGTCTTTCGTAAGAAGCACGAAGGGTCGTCAGGGGAGCGGGGGGGGGGGGCGCATAGTTCGGAGGACGCAGTCGCTGGCGCGCGCGCTATCTCGAGGCATCAGGAGACGGTTCGTAAACTTGCTGTGCTCTCAACACTTACTTCGCGTTTAGAAAACTCAGAGCACAAAAACGCTTCGGTTCCTGGAGTGGCCATATTCCCTTAAACCAGCGTTTTGTTGAATTACGCTATATCGGATCCAAAAGAAAAAACTGCTAGCCTTACTTCGTTTAACAATACAATTTGTTGGTATCGCATTCATTGCTTCACCCTTAAGTGAAATTGAGTTTTTTTAACCGTCAGCAATTGACCCTCGAAAGCGAGAGGCGGACGTGTAACATGGCGTAGCCGCTTCACTGTGGGCCGTCAGCGACGGGCCCGCTACTGACAGCTGCGTATTTGCAGCTGCTTCAACCAGGAGATATGCTTTAATAATGAGATTACATTGTTAAAAAAGCCAGCAAAAATTCGAATTGGAGCCCTAGCACGTGAGCTCGAAAGGGCAGGGCCTTTTAGGGGGTATTTACCGCAGAGTGATTACGAACTCGGATGTGCCGGTGGAAGGAATTACGAAAAAGCACTTCTGGATGAAGATCCATGGATAAAGTATATCTGAGGAAAAGTGTCAACGCGTCCCCACCGTTCGCGTGCTCTTCCATAAACGCGAAGCAAGGAAAATTCGATATTGTTCCATATCCCAGATTTCATTCCGCGATGTGCAGAAACAGAAGTGACAAACATTTTAGCGACACGCATGTAGGTATTACTGAACATTGCTTTCCTTGCGTGCCGTGCGACGCTTGAAACGAGCTATCAGCAGCGTTTCTGGAACAGACGACGTCCACCGATGAATTGCCGTCGCACTTTCTCGCTACCGATAAGCCTAGACGTCACGAGCCTCTGCGGAGAGCGCGTTTTGCTGTCGAGCCGACTTGCAGAACAGAAGCTGCGTCGGCACTATGCATGGCATCGTGGCTTACTCGGGACGCACGCGCGAGCGCTATTTATTCAGCGGAATAATTCTCGGTCCATGGTTGCGACTTTGCCAGCCCCAAGATCAAGCTGCACATGTTCTGACGCGCCGGCGGTCCAATTGCTGGTGATAGACGAGCCCAAACCCGAGACTTTGGCGCAGTTTGGCGCAATTTTCGTCTATATTATCAGGATGGCGCAGTAAATGCCATTTGGCGCACTTTGGCGCAGTTGGCGCATGAGTGGAATCACTGTTTGTAGCTCCTGTAAGCCAGTCAGTGCTTCTCCTAAAATAAACTAAATCGAAGCCAACCCGTGTCTTTTCTATCTATAAGTTTTTAAATAAAAGAACCGTGGCTATAGATACTTCATCATCTGAGTCTCTCAAGAGGGTGTTATCATCAGACCGCTCCCACTCCAACGTGGCCTCTTTATGTTGTGTATAGGTGAGTAATCTCAAGTTAATGAGGCTGGGATGGACTCCAGTAAACAAGACAGCCCGTTTCGGAGTAACAGCTCTTTCCAAAACTCGACTGGGGGTAGAGCGTTGCTGCACATTTCCAATCACGTTGTGGTCCGCGAAAACATCCCGAGACCTGCAACGTAAAGCTTGCGATCCTCATACGTATTAATGGTCACTTCTCCTGTAATTCTATTGAACTTTTTATTGCCTATCCCTCTTCTCTCGGGTATACATCGAATATTTACATCGTGCGCTTAGTGTGTTCAATTTCTGAGGAAGTTAAGCGACGTACCCGGCAAAATGAGAAAACGTAAACGACTTTAAAAGTTGTAAGACACCCAGGTTTGTAACTTGTGCAGGGTGACCGATTGGGATAGCTGTAAACATAAGCTTCGCGTGGTGGTTGAATTGGATTGGATTGACTTAATTCGCAAAGCAATCTCGCGGGAGACCGGAAAAGAAAAGCTAATCAAACGGCCTGTGAGTGTCCTGGTCACCTTACACACACGTCAGCACAACGTCGTTTGCGACAAAAAAAGAAAAATGTTTCATATACAGTGGGTTCACGTACAGGGATCAGCTATGCTTGCACATACCACGTATAGGGTTCTCCTACAGCAAAAGCGTTTTTGATAAAAACCAAGACAATACAACCATTTCTCGGCAAGGTTTTGGGACGAAAAATGTAAAACAAAGTTCCAACAAAAGGTTAAAATACCACATTTGCAATAAAGTGTGTATCGCTTCGAGAAAGCGCAGTAGAAACATAGTGAGTGTCATGTTTATAAAATCAATGTAACTATACGTCTGGGAGCTTGCAGAGCCAAATCAAACCAAGTTGACTCTGGAAGTGATGGTGGGAAAATTAGAGTCGGTAATTTACAAGCACTGCCAAGCAACGGTACGCAAGTAATACTCCAAGCCAAGCTGCACATTAAAATTCATCGCTATAAAGTGTGTAATCAGAATTTCTATCACCAGTCCCAACATTGTAAGACGTGGCATTGTATGACTGCTCGTAAAGTGCTGAGGTAATCTTAGGGCGTAATATTAGCACGCATTAAAAAATTAAGGTACCCTGCAAATTACAGAACGCCTACAACTTGCAGTGTTGCTAGAATAAATATTGGAACATCGCTGTGGTCAACGCGGTGTGGTCGTGAACACGTTGCCGCGCTCGGAGCGCGTTGCTGTTTTGTGTGGACATTTGGTCAACGGTGTTGCCAAGCAAACAAGCCTAGTTCCGCCTCCCTCGGCAGCTTATGAAACCGGAACTGCGACTGGGCGCTATCAAAACGCCCCCTAATAATTAACCGTCACGCAACCCAGCAAACGAGTGCCGCGATAAGAAGGCCAGGAGGTATATATATAACAAGCGAAAAAAATGTTAGTGTTACCAGCACTAAGTCGCGCAAGGCTGCGTCACAGCAGAGCTGGTGGTTGCCTAGGTGGCTTGGCTAGCTTGGCTTGGCTTTTAACCTCACACCTCTCTGTTTCCCACCCCTTGCTAAGCTATACTATACTGTCTGCCGTAAGATGGTAAGCATCTTATGGCGGAGTTCAAACCGGTGGTGATGGTGGTGTGCGGAGGGACTACGCTTTCTGCGCATGCGCAGACCCTCTCCACACAGCCTCTCTTCACTCCGCCTTTAACCTCTCCCCTCCCTCTTTCCCCTTCTCCACTCCCCCTCTGTAACGCGGGCTCGACATGCGAAAACGCTGCTTCGCATCGTCTCATGGTGCCCTTTAGCGGGAGATGGTGTGATTTATTTTTAGTATTCGGGCATCACTCACAAAGATTGTTTGCAACGCTCCGCGCTGATCACGCCTCCATGTTTCAGAAGATTCACGATTCTTTTAGATCATTCCGTTAAGGTCGCGCGCAGGACGCGAATAGTCTAGTTTCTTCGAGAGATTATGCGGCCACTAGCGATACAGCTGGAATCTTCGATAACATAGTGTAAAAGCCGACACGTTTTACCGCTTTTCAGATTTACGATGGCCGGCGCTCTGTTCGCCGCTTTCAGTTCACGGCGTGTATTCCTTGGAGTTTGATTTCTTCCTTCTCCCGGCCAAGATTTCGGCCAAATAAAAAGTCGCACCTTGGACACGCCGACTGCTTCCTTCGTCAACGTCACAACCCCGTGATATCTGGTGGAGGTGCTGTTCGTTCACGTCCGAGTAGTGCCTTCATGATGTCTGGGGAAGAGTCCGCCAGCCACTCCTCCAGGGTCGCAGGTTTTAGATTGGTAGATATGTGTTTAAGGCTCTCGCCCATGGCTGCATGGTCCCCCGGACAATTCCACAGAACTTGACCGTTATCCGGGTAGCCACCGCATGTCACGAAGGCAGGAGACCCGTCCTTGCTTTGTATGTAGTGCTGAATGTGGGGTGTCATCAAAGAGTGAGTTTGGGCCCGCCTCACCAGGGCTGCCTCGCGTCTCGTCATGGAGTGAGGTGGATCGGGATAAACCCTGCGGTTGTTGCGCATCTCGTCTAATCGTTCGCGCCTGTCTAAACGCGCCATAGCTAGTAATTCGGTTCGCTTCAGGGAATCCGGCCATCACAGGGGAGGGCCCGGGAGACTTACACGGGACATGGCGTGTGCCACTTCATTCCCCCTGATCCCCGAGTGACCAGGTATCCACTGTATTCGAACACGTAACGAAGGGTGGGCATCTAAATGCTTCGTTAGTGTGCTGTAATGCGCGTCTGGAATGCCACCTATCGTGAAGGCTCGACAGGCTGCTTTGCTATCTGTGCGTATCAGTAAACAGCGGGCATTTGGGTTGGATATGGTGACTGCCTCTACTAGGGCCGTGATTTCTGCCATGCATTGCATACTAATGTTATGATGAAAGCCCCATGGCAGTGGCAGTCCTTCGGAAGCTATTCCCGTTCGAAAGCCCTCGCCGGTCTGAGACGGAGATGCGTCGTGTACAAGATCCACTCTCCTGTGGTTTCTTGGAGATGTTGGACTCGTGCTTCGCGTCGTCCTGTTTCTGTATCTCGATCCATGTGCCGCGGTACAGGTTCGACGGTGATCTGGTCAAACGTCGCCCATGGGGGCCGGGTTGCTTCATGTGAGGCAGGCGACAATATATCGTAGTTTAATTCCCGAAGCAGAGCGTATCCTTGTGCGGATAGTTTGAAGCGCGTGAATTGCGCTTCCCGGTGAATGTGAGCCAACTCTTCGAGGTTTGGAAGGATAGCCGTTCCCCGGACCCTATCAGATTTGGCGTATTGAGGGGTACCCAATATAGTGCGAGAAATCTGACGAAGTAGGGTCTCAAGCTTGGATTTTTGAGTCTTAGTAATTTCAATATATGGATATTGATACATGATGCGGGGAATTGCGAGGGCCAGGGTCATGCGCCTGAGTTGGTGTTCTTTGATGCCTCTAAGCTTGCGCGTTGTGCGTTTTAAGAGACGGTGAACTTGCTGCAACTGTGGTGTTGTATGTAGTAACCACTCCTTTGACGTGCCGTCGTCTTGCAACCAGAAGCATAGAACATTTATTCAGGGCTTCCTCGGAATGGGGACATTCTTTATGGAGAGTCTAACAATTCCCGGTCCTCTTCGGCGCTTGGAAGTTTCCTGTTTGTGACGACGATATACTCGGATTTGGCACTAGATAGAGTGAGCCCTCTTTCATCAAGGTATCGAGCGGTGGCGCCGCCGATCTTTCGGGGATCATCATGTGAGGATCCACAAACATGGCTCCAATCGTACGAGAGGACTGCGGCCTTCAACAACTGGGACATCAACGACAAGTTGCGCTTTGTGTACATTGCGTTGGAAGACAGCGCCAGCATCTCGTTCGAGAACAGGGAGTCTACACTGACAGCATGGGACATCTTCCGGACCAGCTTCCTCGCAGCGTTCAAAAGGTTTGTGCGAAAGGAAAGGGCCACCACTTTAGTGGAAACGAGGGTCAAGCTCCCTAACGAAAATGTGACAATCTTCGTAGAAGAGATGACCGGCTCTTCCGCCACACCGACCCTGACATGACCGAAGAGAAGAAGGTCTGTTTCCTCATGCGAGTAGTAAATCAAGAACCCTTCGCTGGTCTAATGCGGAACGCACCCAAGACAGTCCAAGAATTTACCTCCGAGGTGACAACAATCCAGAACACGTTCGAAATGCGCACCCGGCAATACAACCGCCATTTCATCCAAGACAACGCAGCGGTTGAAACCGTCGCCTCCGACGATCTGCGTGAGACCATAAGGGCTGTAGATCTTCGTCGAATCTTCCCGTCGGAAACAGGAACTTCGTCGAATGTTCCCGTCATGCCAGCCTGAAGTTGCCTCGATCACAGACGTCGTCCGAGAGGAAATCCAGTAGTCGCTGGGCATCCCCGAGTCAGAACAGCCGCAACGCTGCTACAGCCCGACCCTACGCTTACGCTCCGCGTACACGTCAAAACGCCACTCCGCCGCAGTTCCGCCGCCAGACACCACTGCCGCCACCACCGACGTCATACCGCCAGCAAGCCGGCCAGCGATACACGCCGAGGAAGACCGACGAGCATAGTATTTATACGTGGCTATGCATGCTCTCACCAAGAATTTGTGTCACCAAGAATTTCTCCCTTTCTCTATCTTTCTTTCTCTTTCTTTTCTCTCCATTTCTCTCTTTCTTTCTCTCACTCTGTACTCGTTACCTCGCCCGTCAGCGTTATTGCCTCCTCCACGGGATAAATGGGCGCACGTGTACTAGGAACGAAGCGGAAGACGACAATGAAGAAGAGAGCGTGTGCCGGTTGATGATGATGATAATGTTCTGTCTACGACATGCGGCCAACCTCGAGCATAACAGCTCCGCTGTATAACGATGCAAAAATTTTCTGTAAGTACTCTTTTAAAGGAATGCTTAACACGTCGTGAATGATATATTACCGTTTCTCGCTCTATAGAGATTACTTAACGCTGGGAAATGGGCGTCAGAAGATGAGGACGCGAGTGGACCAGAAGAAAAGCCGCAGGCTTCCAAAACTGATTTTGCCGAGTCACTTCGTTTCTTTAATAGCTAATCATACCAAAGATAGCGCGCTTACACAGTGACAAATTTTGCAACTACCTAAAGAGCTGGTCGCAGATTATGCGCACGGCTGAAACTACTTTCCGGATTAATAAAAAAACGAAAAGTACCTCTGTCCTTAACCGAACTTGCCAGAAAACTGACTCAACTTGTAATACCAAAGTTCATATTCGAGCACGGCTGAGTGTTTCCGTTGCGGTAACGCTTTGGCAGCACGCTACGCTTTTGTCCACTACGTACGCTGTCAAAAAAGAAAAAAAGAAAACGCTGATTAAAAGTGAGTCGCATTGTCAACCCATGCGAAAGCGCACTCCCATTCCAGTCACGTCCAGGCGGCGGCGCGCAACTGCATCAGTGCAGGAAATGGTCTAAATCTCGTTGGCCCTTTGATGTGGCGAAGATCAAAAGGGATCAGTTCTGCTCGAACGATGTCTAGCAGCTGGAACTCGGTGAATCGCGAGCACTTCCGGGGTTTGATAGGGACGGCACTCACTTGGCTCTTTTCTTGTCTATCGTTGCATGTAGTGTTTCCTGTTTACGTAAACACTAACCTTGCCGAATAGCTACAAAACTACGTGACTGCAAATACGTGACTGAATGTTTTTTAAATGCGAAGCATTTCTGAGCGAACGTCTGCGACTTTGAGCGTATCTATGTATCTATCTGTCTATCTATCTATCTATCTAGCCACCTACGACTTTGAGCTCTCCTGGCCGTTTCGTTAACGGGATGTATACCAAAATTGGTATGATATAACATGACCGTATTACGAACATAAATGACTGGTCATAACATGAAAATCATGATATGCATGTCATGAACCGCACGCTTTACATTCCACGGTCTTGGGGCTCTTGCGGCCGTTTCGTTAATTTGATATATACCAAAATTGGTATGGCGTGACAATAGTGTATGGCGAACACAACTGACAGGTCCTAATGTGCAAATCATGACAACCATGCCATGTACAGCATGATTTAGATTACATAGTCTCAGGGTGCTCATGGCCGTTTAAATGAATGGACACCTACCAAAACTGGTATGATGCGACATTTCTGTATAACGAACATAACTGGCACATCGTAACATGAAAATCATGACATGCAAGTCGTGTACGCCATCATTTACATGCCACGCTCAAGGTACCCTGGCGCTCGCTTGATATACACCAAAATTGGTATTGCGCGACGAGACTGTATGATGAACGTAAATCAGAGGTGGTAACGTGAAAATCATGACATGCAAGTCATGTACGACATGATTTACATGCCACGCTCATGCTGCCCTCGCGGCCATTTCGCTCGCTTGGTATACGCCAAAACTGGTATTGCCTGATGAGACTGAATGATGAACGTGAATCAGAGGCGGTAACGTGAAAACAATCGTGACATGCAAGTCATGTACGACGTGACTTACATGCCACGCTCGTTGTCCGATCGCTGCCCTTTCGCTCGCGTGATATGCATCAAAATTGGTATTGCGCAACACGACTGCATGATGAACGTAAATGAGAGGTGGAAACTTGAAACTCATGAATGCAAGTCATGTACGACATGACTTACATGCTACGCTCATGGTGCCTCGGGGGCCATTTCGCTCGCCTGATATATACGAAAATTGGTATGGCGCGACGGGACTGTATGGCCAACATAAAGGAGAGGTAGTGACATGAATATCATGACATGCATGTCATGTACGACATGATTTACATGACACTGTCATAGTGTGCTTCCGGCCGTTTTGTTAGCTGCATATATACCAAAACTGGTATAGTGTGACACTAGTGCGTTATAAACATAAATGACAGGTTATGCATTGTATATTCCAGAATATACGTTTCATTAGCATGGCATATACCGGATTGTATATGCATGCATGCATGTCAAACATGTGATATATAGTGAACTAGATGCCATGGCATGAATGACTTCACTTGTCTCAAAGAGAAACAAGGCGATGTAGCAGCTCTCCGCCGGCTGCTTCGCATTCCATCGATTCCCAAAGTGCGTTATATCTGCCGTATTTTTTTCTTTATTTTTTTTAATTGTTTCTTCCAGAAGACATCCAAAACTGTACTTTTATAGAAAACGACACTTCTTGAGTACTTTCCCAAATCCTCATATCCTAAGCAAATGGCATCCTCAGGTGCACTCTTCCAAATGGAAAAACTGAGAAGGCATAGCGACCCGACACACAGGCTGTGGGCTTGCACAGCGCTAAACGGCCTAAATTGGAATACAGAGTCATGGCCAATGGGAATCGTCGCTCCACAACCAGGAAGAACAAGTCCAAAACAAGTCATCCGTCAAGTCCACGCCGCCGCCAGAAGCCAACTGGTTCCGGACGACGTCTTGGAGGGGGAGGGGGGAAGCGGCATGTCAATGGTGAAAGGGGGAGCTAGATCTCACCCCTATCGCCCGTGCTCTCTGACGTGTCCCAATAAAGTAATTTTTCTCTCGCGCGCTTGCTCCAAATAAACGTTTATTCTCTCTCTCTCTCTCTCTCGGACAATTCCTGTTGCTTATCTAAACCGCTTTATCCCTGAACACTATAATCGCGGTGCTCGCTATCCCAACCACAGTCCTCCAGGGTCAGCTTCACTTCCTATTAAGAAGAAATGAAGCGGCCCTGGATGTAAATATAGAGACATGTCGAGTATGTAATGGAAAAACGGCGTGCTCTCTTATTGTCAACGTCAGTTCGCTGACGAAAATGACGCCGGTAAATATTTGGTAAATACGGGCACAACGCACTTTCATGTCGAAACTTCGCTTCTTCGCGAAGTTAGGGCACCTTCCACGCCATTCAAGCCATTGTTTAGTTATTCTTCATGGTTATCGATGTGTATTCTGCAGTTGAGGACGTTAACAGCATTCTAAAAGAGCAAGTGGCGATGAAGTTTCACTGTTATGTAATTACTGAATATATGAAAAACACACGACTGAGTGCAGATCCCCGTCAGACGCCGGCTGATAATTTCGTCCTTGAAGAACGCCGACATTCTCCGCCAACGAATTGTGATTTGTCGGTTACTAAGCACTTCATGCGTAGTAGTAACGATGAATCAGGATTGCAGAAAGAAGGGTACGCTCTCAGAAAAACAAAACAGAAACATGAAGTCCTCCGATTTCATTGTTGGTACTGTCATGCCATGGTGTTGGTGCTGATATGACTCTATATAATGAGATACATTAACTCCCTTATGGAATTGTTCTACTTTCGTCAGAGAGCTGTGGGACACAGAAGAAAGTTAACGTGTCTCTTAAAAGTGAGTGATATGTGCAAGTGAGGACACATCTAAAAGAATAACATATATGCTTTTTTTTGCTTAGAATGTACAGCTACAAGTCCTTCGTGTAAGCGACGCGTGTCATAACTTCGTATCATAAAACAACCAGCTGAGCGTGAAAATAACAGCTCGAGACGCCATGAGCCAAGGTATATAAGGTATCGGGAGCCTAAGCAGCCGAACTCTGTACGGTTGGTTACCTGGCTTCCCCGCGAAAAGAAGGACATTTATCTTTTCCAAGCCGTTAAAGTCTCTCGAGGAAACAGCCTGGCGGCAAGTAAGCAGTCCAACAAATCCCATTTGTCAAATGATCAGCAACCCGGTGCAACACTGCTGCGAGAGCCAGATAACTTTTGAAGGCTTTTTTTATCATCATGCCAAGACGGTTCCTTCAACCTTTTTCTTAGAAGCATTCTCCTGTAATGGGTGAAAACCCGTAATATCGTTATACCACTTTTTTCGACCAATATACGTTTTCACCGCCCTGACGTGTCATATTTCAGTTTCAAAGTTGCGTAGCATGTGGTTAGTTATTTGCGATTAGATAGCCCTATCTGCACTAGAGTACAGGAAGTGCGGTATTTCGGTCTGCAATTTTACAGCGCAGCGCAGGCCACTGTTCGATTTGACTTCGTACAGTGCAAGTTCTGCACGAGCTCGCGTTTCTCCTGCACTCGCTACTTTAAAAGTGAAGGTATGCTTCGTGCAAGTCTCGGTTAGAGAAGGCATTGTGCAGCGTTAGTGCTGATGACGGTTCGCTGACGTAATAATTCATTCTTTCTTTACTGCAAAAGCTATTGTAACTAGCACAAAAATGACGCGCCTAAGTTCGGTAGCTAAATCCACGGACACAGAGTTGAACCTCGGCCGTTACAACAGCCTATTGAAGGAGGCTAAGTGCAAAAAATTTGCGCGCGTATTGGTGAATGGTAAATAACTCCAGGTGGTAAAAATTAAACCGCAATACGCTACTATGACATGCTTTAGATTGATATCGCTATTCTTCCACGCGAAACTACATAATTTACTTTTCCTTGAGAAGTTCGGTTACTGATAAACTTTTGAGGAAAGGTTGTTAATGACTTGCGGCTGATGTTAAATTCCTTTTGATCACCAGTGTTCTTTTTTTTTCCTTGGAGCGGTTTCTCTGGTGAAAAGGCAGGATCAAGGTCATCGCGAATTATGTTCTTGCCTTGCAGCACTATCAGCATATCGATTCTTCTATTATAAAAAGAAAGAAAAAGAAGCGTACGGTCTCCTTTGTTACGAGCGCACGTGTTGATGAACGAAAATTTCATGACAGGCCCTCACTGATTTCACAGGGTTACCGTGAGCTCGCAGAAGCTTGTACGCAAGAGCCAGGCGTTAAGGAGACAACGGCCGCCAGCTTGCAGCTTTGCATGTTTTTTCAACATCTGAAAAGCGCTGAGCGAGAGGCAGTGAAAGGAAACAGCAATAAAACGGAAACATGAAAAGCTGCCCCAGGCCGAGCGCTCTCATTTCTGCATACTTTCCTCTCGGTGAAATTCTAATAAAAGGCGTGTAAATGAAGTGCAAGAGCATTTGTGTGTACTATTCAATAATTCAAATAAATTTGTAAATTCAGTCTTTTTTGCGCTCAAGTGAGCAAAATTAGCATTACCGTCACTAGCATAAACAGTCTTATTATTAAACATCTCTTATTAAAATGACTAATTCTGCGCAAGTTTCCGTCGAATAGGCAAAGTAATTGATTCTTTAAATAGTCCCAGAATGGTTAATACACCGAGTAACAAATCTCAAGGATAAATTCTCTATATAGAGCGCTAGTCCATGCAGTGAAGAAATTGACATATTAAAAGAGCTGCAATTCGAAACAAATGTATATGAAATATAAAAGCGAGCGGGCTTTTACAATAATCAAGTTATCAGTCAGGTTACAAACTGCTCTTTCTACGGCGGGAACTGCTACTTAAACGAAGTCAGTTGATAAATAATATCATTTGCTGTACATGCTTTCTATATGCCTTGAATCCACTCACCGAAATTCCACCACCTTCCTTGGAGCAGCATTGCCCTGATGGTACAGTATATAATTAATTAGGCAAATAAAGAACCAAATACATAAATATGTAAATCAACAAATTCCATCTTTTTTGAGACAAGGGCCTTCGCAGCTTCTCACCGGACCGGGAACAAGAGCACTTATTTCCACAGACGAAAGAATCCAATTAGGCGGGCTCCCATTCTGCTCTCAACGAACCTTCAAAAGCACATATAGAAGATGAGTTCGCAATTTTGAATGGCTCCTTAAGTGTGCTGAGTATATATTTTCTTCCAATCAATACACGGTCACAAAACGACGAAAAAGTAGTCCTCTTCGGTGAAGTGCACTGCCCACTCTTTGATTCAGCGGAACGTTCTGGACCTTCAAGAAAATTCCGCTTGAGGTATACTTGAATGCGGGCGCCTGCATAATTTTGTATGTGTATTTTTTGATCAAACGATATTTAGCCAAGAAGCATAGAGAAAAACCTGCGTGCTTTAAGCAAGCTGGCTGACGGAATCGACTCGCTTTTTGTTTTTTTTACATTGGCCTAGCTATGCATTATATTGCTCTGCGCAGAGTGAGTTGGTAAAAACAATGAACAATTCACAAACACTGAACGATATAACCACAGTATTCATCCCATTAAGTGGCTCTGGAAATGAGGCCCGCATGGCGCCGAGGTTCCCGTTCGCTCGTTGTGTATGTGTCGAGCTGAGGCATTCTGCGTGGTAGTCAAGTATTCTACCACTGAGCCAGGCCAGTGGGTGAAACTACTTCGGAATGAAACCACATGCATTTGTTACCAGAGTACAACCACGAACATATTAGCCTAGGATCGCACCAGGTGTCACACCGTACGTATTACGTATAGAATGGGAAGTTGACAGCTGCAAAACCATTAAAAGGGCTCAGCTTTAACTCATCATAACCATTAATAATAATATCTGGGGTTTAACGTCTCAAAACCATGGTATGATTATGAGGGACGCCGTAGTGGAGGGCTCCGAAAATTTAGATCCCCTGGGGTTCTTTAACGTGCACCTAAACCCAAGCACACGGGCCTGAAACATTTTCGCCCCCATCTAAAATGCAGCCTCCGCGGCCGAGATTCGATCCCGCGACCTTCGGGTCGGCAGTCGAGCTCCATAACCACTTGACCACCCTGGCTGGGTCATCATAATCGTTAGCCTGAACATCAACAAGGCCCAAGTAAGTAGGTGAGCCTATTGCGTCACAGACGCGTATAGGGTAATCCACGAGTCTAATTTAGATGGGCGCCCTACGTGGGCTTACAACAGCCAATATCACACGCAAAGAGGTTCCTACCCTCAAGGCACGGTAGAAGAACAAACCGAGAGAGAGAGAGAGAGAGAGAGAAACCTTCATTGACGTTTCGGCTATTTGTGGTTATGGCGGGTGGTGCCCTTCTTTCAGGGCCCTTCTGGCTACAGCGGCTCACCTGTGTGGTCAATGGTCGCCAGTTGGCATCCCAATTGCCAGCTCGCGCAAGCGGAGAGATAGCAGTCTCCGGGCGTAACATTCACCGGCATGTGATGTCCTCCAATGTCGGTGTTGCTTTGCACAGGAATGGTCTGCTGCATCTGTCAAGGTACATTCTGTGCAACCTGTGTAGAAGCGAAGAAGGGCAAGCGAATGAGAAGCTGAAGTGGTTTGGGACCCATAATTCTGCCGCGTTGCAGTCTTTAAAGGCGAAGTTTTCGATTGGTCTTAAGGATAAATATTTGCAGATATATCCACTTACTGATTGAACCTAAGTAAAATCAGAGGAGTGCGCGTGCCCGCATGTCTACAATAACGGTGGCCAGCCTCCTGATCTGCATTAAAGCAAGCAGAATATGGTCACTGCTTGCTTTAAAACAGGAAAACAACAAATATCGATATTCTTCCGGTACGTGCAGAGCAACCTTGGAATGAAATTGAGCGTACACCATATTAAGTAGTGCGCTTACCAAGAATATATTGCGTCGGGTAATCGAAGTAGTCGCTATTAGGGATTTCTTTTCCGAGATTTCTGGAAGCTTGTAGTAAACGTAAAAACAGCATCCGTTTTCTTTCTGAACAGACAATGTAAACACCCTGCGTATTGTGATGAAGCGATTGCAAAACATATATGGGATGACGTGAGGCGTTCACTTTCCCACATATTTTATTGCTGCGTGCTCGCCGCTGTACAACCACAGCCGCTGTCGTTCTTGCGGCCGTCTTCTTCTCACGCGCTAGGCTCGAACGTGCGGAGCAGCTGAAGCGCAACTTCGTCGTCTTCTCTCGCGTTGACGGCTCGCCATAGGGCCCCCCCTCTAGCGAGGTAGCCAGTGCGCGAAGGAGCGATCCTCATGAGTAGCTTGTAGTTGCTACTGTTGCGAAGCGCGTTCGTCTGGTGTTGGAGGATGGCTTGTCGTCTGCGTGGACGGCGTCGGTGTCGAGGAAGGCCGGCTTAATGCGGTCAATGGAGACACTATCCTCGCGTCCATTAAGCAGCAGGACAAAATGCTTGGGGCAACGCTTGATGACTCTAACCCCTTCAGACACGCATTATGAGGCACTGTCTGCAAATGCGTCAAATTCGCATAGCAACATTCGAAGGCACTCAGTATTACATTCCAAAAAAGAAAACAAAGAAATGTGTTGTTTTGTGTTAGTTTCAGTAATTAATGTGAATTAGCGCGTAAATAATTATCTAATTATTCTGCCATCAGTCAGCTTCAATACTTGCATAAAAAGATTCAACTATTAGGCCCGAAAAGCACGCACACCTTTTTTTATGGCTGTATTCGTTTCGAACGGGGAAAAAAATACTCTTGACGTTGGTCCTGGAACGCGGCACGTCGAACGATCGTCTAACACGGTAGTGTCTGTAGCAAGGTGATGCTCTGCAGCAATACGCAGGACAATGAAGTTAAATGACCGCTAATTGTCCAATCAGGAAGTGTGCACGAATGTGCATACTGAGGTTCAGGCCATTTGAAGAAACACGCGGCGTGGGACGCGCCTCTGAAGTTCGCGTCCCCAAACGAGGACGTCGTGTCGCAAAGGGCTAAAGGGTCCGTCGTAAGGCGGTTGTAGTGGTGGTCTGATAGCGTCGTGCCGTACGAAGACGTGTGTGCAATCCCGCAGAGCGCGACTGACGAAACTTGGGCGTGAGTGTTGACGTGGTGGGATAGGAGACACGTCTTTCATGGCGTTCCTGAGGCGACTGGCATAATCAGCAACGTCCATTGGTGGTACCGGAGACACGTCGAAAAACTGGCCAGGAAGCCTTAAGGTCGTGCCAAAAACGAGCTCAGCTGAGGAGCAAGAAGCGTCCGTGCGTATCGTGCTGCGAAGGGCGAGGAGGACGAGTGGCAGTCGCTCCGTCCAGGGTATCAATGATCGTGAGTCCATGAGCGAGGCTTTGAGTTGGCGGTGAAACCGCTCAACCATGCCATTTGACATAGGGTGGTAGGCAGTCGTCTTGATGTGGTTGACACCAAGCATGCGGGACAAAGTCCGGAAGAGCGCGGAGTCAAATTGACGACCTCGATCCGTTGTGATGGTCTTGGGAACTCCGTAGCGGCTTATCCACACGGTGATGAGTCCGTGGGCAACTGACTCTGCGGTGATGTTGGTGAGCGGTAGTGCCTCAGGCCACCGCGTTAACCGGTCTACGCACGTTAATATATACCGGTTGTTTTCCGATGGGGGCAAAGGGCCTACGAGGTCCAGGTGCACGTGACTGAACCGTGAGACCGGAGGTGTGAAGGTACCCAGTGGGCTGACTGTGTGACGCTGGACTTTGGTTTGCTGGCACTTGAGACAAGCACGTGTCCAGCGGCGGACGTCGATGTTCATACGTGGCCATAGATATCGCGCTGTGATGAGGCGTTGAGTCGCACGTATGCCGGGGTGCAACAAGGAATGCAAGGCGTCAAAGACACTGCGGCGAAATGGCGCTGGAACGTACGGGCGAGGACAACCGGTAGACGTGTCACAAACGAGGGGAATCACGCAGCCTGGAAGTTGAACATCTTCGAACTTGAGGGAGTTCTCTTGGCGTCGGAGAACCTGAAGTTTGCTGTCCTCCTGTTGTGCAGTAGCCATGGCTGCAAAGTCGACCGGCGGGTGCTCATCCATCGTTGCGTTGATTTCTACGCGGGATAGTGCGTCAGCCACGGGGTTGTCTTTGCCACTGATGTGCCGGATATCGCTCGTGAACTCCGATAGGTAGGCAAGCTGGCGGATCTCACGTGGGGTGTGGGCAGAATTGGTAGCGGTCGAGGTAGACGTGAGGGGCTTGTGGTCGGTGAGGATATGGAATTGCCGACCTTCGAGGACGTGACGAAAATGCTTGACAGCCAAATAGGCCGCGAGTAGTTCGCGACCGAACGTGCTGTAACGGGACTCGGTCTGTGAGAGTTTCCTAGAGAAGAAAGCGACCGGCTGCCAAACTCCGTCGACCAACTGCTGCAGGACTGCTCCGATGGCGACGTCGGAGGCGTCCACGGTGAGTGACGCCATCACGTCCGGGTCACCACTTGTGGGATGACGTGAGGCGTTCACTTTCCCACATATTTTATTGCTGCGTGTTCGCCGCTGTACAACCGTCTTCTTCTCACGCGCTAGGCTCGAACGCGCGGAACAGCTGAAGCGCAACTTCGTCGTCTTCTCTCGCGTTGACGGCTCGCCATACATAAAAAGTGAAAATCGTGATTTCCAGAGACAGGCCTTAGCAGGGCAAGTATTTTTCTACGAAGAGCACACGAAGAAACGGGAAATAAAATTTAGCCACGAAATTGCGCCGCTGTTTCGTGCGCGCCTTAAAAAAAAAGCAACTCGCGGTTCAGTAGCCCAGACACTATTCCCACCTTAATTGCTTCTTTTTAAAACCTATACCTTTCACCACCTCTGTATTTAAAAATTAAGCACAGAATATAAACAGAACAAAGCATTTGGCGAGGGGCTAAGCATGTAGGGAAAGGTGTTTCAGTTGCACTAACATGAAACCTATGGAGAAGCGAGGCATGCAGTGTACGCCGGTGTTTCCCACAGAAACATCACTGCTAATGGGCTATGAACAACAGAAGAAAGATTGGACACAGAGACCCGCAGTCCGCTTTTAGTTAAAGGGCAGGCTGCGAATCTTTATTGTTCAACTACGCACAAGAGAAAGCTTCCCCCGGCAGTACATTGCAGGTCAAAATCCAGTGCCTATATATACGGGGTGGCCGGTGAACTGTTGTGGTGGTAGAGACATTTATTGCCAGTGTGAGAATGTGGGGGCCGAGACCCTACAATTCTACCGCGCGAGCAGTTCATGTTTTGAATCAAGAAACTCTCTAGCACACGCTGCCTGGGTCGGCGTTGCCTCTCGCGGGCGAGGGCGCGTTCTCGTTCCTCGCGAGCTGGTAGATCAGCGTTCATCGCAGAGAGCGCGTTTCTATAGTCAACGCGCGCCGTTCGCTCTCTCTCGCCACACGGCGTGCACTGAGGCGGTGGCAGGTGCGCCCTCTCTTGCGCTCAAACAAACGGACAGGACACGACGATCCAAGCAACCTAATGGGTCACGACGATGCACACGGCGACAGCAGACGACGATGCACCGCCGACTAGCCGAGACCCCAAGGTGCTTCGCCCTTAAAATCTTTCTTGCGACTTCTAACAGCGATGCTGTTCAGCAAATCGTTCCTTGTGAGCCGATCCAGAAAACTGTCATCAGAAACGGGTATGTGCCAATGGAAGTGGGCAAATTCCACTATTGACCACTAAACCAGAAGTCCACTAAACAAGAAGGCAACAGTTAGCCCAGCAAATGTCTGCGAAGCGACGGCGGCTAGCTGAAGAACCAGAGTACGTACAACGGGAGAACACTCGGTAACGGGAGAGGCAACGGCGGCTGCGAGAAGACACCGAAGCGATGCAAGGCCTATGCCAACGACGACGTGCCCGTAGATCTAAGAGAGGTGCGAACGCTTGGTTTCAGCGCGAGTTTTTGTCTCTGGAGTTTGGAGAACCGTGTCGTGTCTGTGCCTTTCTGTGGTTTAGGTCGAACCTCTCTGTGCTGAGAATCCACGTAGAAACAACCTACCATCCCCTAGCTAAAGCCTAGCAACAAGCTAGAAACAACCTAGAACCAGCATCACCTAGCTAAGGCCTAGAAACAACCTAGAAGCAACCAGATCAGTCTTCAGAATCGTCCTGTTTCGCCGTTTCAAGCTTTGCACAGCTGAGTGCAAGCTTCCCCATTTTTTTAAAGGCGAAAGCCCTAGATGCCTCATCAAACGCGGAAATGGACCCGTGTCCCGCGTCAGCGTCCCACGTCGGCGACGTCCACACGAGTGATGCAAAAAATGATCACGTGATGACGTCACTATATGACGTCATAATCACGTCACAGATCGCCAATAGCTGTGACGTCGTCATGCCGTCATCACATGATATCATTGCTCGGTCAAAGGTGAGCCAATCCTGAAGGCAGTGCAAAACAAGGTGAGCTGCAGAAATGTTACAATGTCTCCAATCTTGGAGGCATTGCAAAACCACGTTAGTTGCAGAAAACTTTCGCAGGGGGAGGGGGGCGACGGAGGCTCAATACATGGACTTAGAAGAACAAGAAGGAGAAGGTGGCTATCGCATTCAGTTTAAATGAGGCGGACGCATAAGGGAACCTATGAGCTTTTTTATTATTTTTGGGTTTCAAAATGTTTCTGCTACGTCGAGTTTTCTTTTTTCGAACTAAATAAACAAAATATTCCACCCTTGACTTCACACGCAAGTCTCTTGTACATCAGTTGGTTCTGCCAACTATAGCTAAGTGTGCCAAAGTAGTTTTATTTACGATTCTTAAGGTACGTGGTAGGACGCCGCATACCCTAAATAATTATATCCCGCGCTTTCACGCACAAACCCACGACATGATTACGGGAAGGAATGTAGTGAGGGACTGCGCAATAATTTCTATCACCTGGGATCCTTTAATATCCACTAAAATACAGGCACGCGCCCCCCTCTCCTTTTTTTCTTGAATTTCGCGATCCTCTAAATGCGGCCAGAAATTGAACCCGCCCATCATATCCGCAAGGCTACCACGGTAGGGGTCGCATAGCCTTGCACCAGTGTAAAATGACTCGTGATCTTGCAAAGTCCGCGTATGATGTACAGTGATACATACACTCGTGTACATAACAGAATGGCGGACGTGTTTCATCCACGAGTTAACACATTGCGACGGACGACTGACCTGCCGCTACGTTTGCCCTGTATTTGCCGCTCGTTTCTGTACACAATAGTGTGTCCAACAAAACGTAAAATCTAAACTACTGTTTTGTTTCTCATGTCGGTGTATAAAAAGGCGCGCGAACTTTTCCTTCGCCGCCATTGTGGTCATACGAACAAAGTGCTTGTGACCATAGGTTAACTTAGAATTCATAGCGAATACCTCAAAACCGAAGTTAAGCTGCCATCGCGCAATTTAAGAGCTTCCAAACAATTAATTCCAAACAACGTATTTCACTCACGCCGCGACTTGTCAGCCGGGTTTTGGTTGTTTCCAATCAAAGCGGGGCTTACATTTTGCTGTACCGGAATGCTGCAGCACACGGTGGCCTTCCTGCCGCTAGCGGAAGTCGCGCTTTCTGATGGATCACTGTACATCGTGTATTTCTTCTACTTTGACTTTGCATTCCCTGGGCAAAAGTCCTCCCAGCAAAGAGTTGCTTCTATAACAGCCCGACTGCCGTCTTCTAGAGCGTCACGACCAATGACCGCGTTAGCAAAAGCGTCAGAACTGTATGTTGTTTGGTATTGCTTCATTGCACGAAAAATCGCGAAAAACATAGGAGCGAGGTTTCGTAGACAGCACCCGTCTCGTCCTTTCTTTCTCGTCTGGTTATTTCGCGTTAACAATGCAAGACCTTTCTCTATAACAAAGGTCTTATTTTTTCTTGTAATCCTCTCTTTTCAGGTCCCTATAAAGTTCATATCCAGAACTACTGTGCTCTCTGTAAAACCTCGGACTTCAAAGCACCTGAAAGGATTGGAACGCCCTAGTAAGAATAAAAACAAGAAACTGGTAACAAAAAAAAACTAAAGCGCCTGAAGACACATTCTTAATGTTCTGCCTGAAAGGAGTTCCCGAGCAAATAAAAGCTAGCACGCGCTAGTAGAACCGTATAAAACCCGTGATTCCAGCAGTTCTTTGAGTGCCAACGGGCAGAGAAATCGGAAAACGAAGCTTTGACATCCTCTTACGCCTGATGTGCCTTGAAAAGAGCTCGTAATCAGAGACCCTTCTGCGACACTTGCTTTTCATGGTCCACAATATGCACTACCGGATCCTTTTAAACTGACGACTCCCGCCACGGAATGAATGGAGCTGTTCTAGTGTAATCTAAAAAAAAAAAGGAATACAACAGAGTCGCAAGCACCAAAGATCGATGCTTTCTTGAAAAAACCGGTTCGCACTATATTCAATTTAGAGTGTCTCGGTGCTCTGTGCCCCTTTCCCTGCATTTGGCCCCCGTGACTTTGTTCTTTCACTGAACAGTTGCATATACTTTGTTGAGACTATGACATCAGTAAAACGATGTTTATTTTGAGCCCCGAGTGATAAGTTTCTGTGCGAGGGCTTAAAGGACCATTTTAACCAGTATTAGTTACTCTACACTGGGTGCATATTTTACGGCGGCGTTTCTTTTTTCTTTTTTTTTTCGTCTTGTGCTTGTGAAAGTAAACGTACCTTTTCTTTTCGCCACCCTTGAGCAGTATTCATTTATCGCAACGACACTTTCCGAGAAATATGTTAACGTTGATGCGATCAAAAGTGACACTACATACAGTACTCGCGTAGCGAAGCGCGAGAATGTAGGGCTAAGTAAATGCTCGTACTTTCGTTCCCAGCGTCGGCAGTTCGTGTAATCTTGTCGTAATCTGGTCGTAATCTTGACTCGAACATTGACATCACAGCGAAGATTAAGTTTAGCGGCCACACTTACAGGCACACGACGCGGTTATCACGAGAAATTGCCCATGCAGTCGCTATACTACAAAAATTACACAATCCCGCTAAAGGGGACCATGAGGCGATGCGAAGCCGGGGCACTTGCACGATCGCGTTTCGTTGGCGTTCGTTCGGCATGGTACCGACTTCGCGTCGTGGAACGCGAAGACGAACGCTACGCGCGTCAGGTCTTCCCTCTAGCCTTGCCGTTAATTCTCACAGGGCGAGCGGGGAACGCGGTCGACAGGCGCGCGAGAGGGGGCAGCGTAGTAGAGGAGAGAGGGGGGGAGGGGACGCGTATGCGCTGGCGCTCATCGCGGTGTCGCGCAGGAGAGGGGCATACCATCTCCCGCTAAAGGGGACCATGAGGTGATGCGAAACAGCGTTTCGGCATGTCGAGCCCACGTTTCAGAGGGGGGGGGGGGGGGGAGAGGGGAAGTGGAGAGGGAGAATGAAGATGGGAAGCGGAGAGGGCGCGGGGAGAGGGTAAGTGGAGAGAGGTGGTGGAGAGATGGGGGAGAGGGAGTGGGAAGGAGGTGTGTGAAGAGGGTTTGAGCATGCGCAGTAAGGGTGGTATCGCCGCACACCACCACCACCGCCAACGGTTTGCGCTCCGCCATAAGATGCTTCGCATCCAAAAAAAGGAGCGGTCGCGTTTCATGCTTGAGTATCGTACATATTTTGGCGACTACAGGCACCAGTCGCCCCCCCCCCCCCCCCCCGCCCCCCCCCCAAAAAAAATAAAGTATAGCATACTGCACCTATGGGCACATTAGATAACATAACAGCGCCTGCTCTGTTGATCGTTCGCGGTTCACTTCACGTTTTGTTCATGATGAATGCGTTTCTGTCGTCATACTGTTATCGTCTGCACCAGCAGCCTGAAAAGCTACAAGCATTTGCCCAATAACTTTATCAGCTTTCTTGTGACAACCATTTTGCAACTAACAACGAATAATTTTTGCTTGTTCCAACGTTTTAGCCATCGCAGTATAGCTGCGTAGCCAGATTTATTTTTTTTTCGTTTGGCGGGGCGGGGGGGGGGGGGGTTGTGTAATCGCTGTTATGCACGTTCCCACCTGTGTTTGTATTAACGCGATAGCGTTAAAGAGCTCGTATCGCAGAAATTGCGCTGTCGGCGTCGGGGCCGTTGGTTGTGACCGAAAAATCATCATCATGTCCGTGACCGAAAAATCGAAAAAGCTGCAAATAAAATAAATAATAAAAATGTTGGGTCCGAATGAGAATCGAACCCAGGCCGTCTGCGTGGCAAGCAGGTGCTCTACCAGACAGCCACGCCTCTGCTTCGAGCTGCACTGAAAGTAACTTTCGTGCTTCCCAAAAATACGCGTCCTGTATACAGGTGTCACACTACGAGATGTAATATCGCAGTAGTATTGCGTGGTACAAGTGCACATTGCCATAGGGTGTCACACCATGCCAATATCATAACGACTTCGTGGTTTAAAGACAGCCGCCCATTACAAAAGGCGCACACATTAGTGCGCGTATTCCCTTAAGACCACGTAGTGGGTACATCGCAACTTCGAAGAAGTTTCTCGCGCATAATTGCTCCTGGTTTAAAGCATGCTACCCATTACATAAGGCACACGCCTTAGTGGGCGCATTCTGTTAAACCCTCGTAGTGTTCGAACTGCGCACTAGGAACAGAATATCGCTATCGCGTTCAGCTCTTAAAGGCGAAGCTAAGCGTCCCCCAATTTTTTGTGCGCGTATATAAACGTGCTATACCGGATATTCAAAGTTACGCTTTATGGTGTTTTTTAATTAGGCGCTGGAAGGCACGAGAAGACCACTTCTGCTAATAAGTTATGTGGCTACGGGTGGAGGTATTGCGCTATTGAGCTGGAGCTTTTTGAGGTGAATTGACGTTTTTCTGTGAGCGTAGTAGTTGTGTGCTCATCGTGGCTTGACCAGGCACGTCGAGTACACTATCGCTGATAGGGTAATAATAATATCTGGGGTTTGACGTCCCAAAACCACCATATGATTATGAGAGACGCCGTAGTGAAGGGCTCCGAAAGTTTCGACCCCCTGCCGTTCTTTAACGTGCACCTAAATCTAGGTACACGGGCCTCAAACATTGTCGCGTCCATCGAAAATACAGCCGCCGAGGCCGGGATTCGATCCCGTGACCTTCGGGTCAGCAGTCGAGCGTCATAACCACTAGAGCACCGTGGCGGGGCGGCGCTAAAAGGGTAACTGATGGTCTGACGTAACGTCAGCACTCACTGTAGAGCACAGACGTCAGCATTATCGAAACGAATTGCACTTTATGGTGCGATGATGCGGATAGCATACATAACTTTCACTAGCGTATTCCTTCGGGGTCGAGAAACGCTTCAATATAGCTCTCTGAATCGAGAAATACAAATATAATGTTTAATAGACTTCTGTAAAAGCAGAGCCAACACTGGAACCACAATCGATGTTAACCCGGCATGACGCCTGTATCATAGGAGAACATATGTAATGTTTATTGCTTTGTTACAAAATTAGAAACGATGTGAATTCTTGATAAACAAATTTGCGATCTGAAAAGAAAGGTTTCGCATCTCGAAAGAAAAATTTTTCTACGCTTCTGACGTGCGGCGCCTAGAGTTCCGAACAACGGTTTTAAAAGTGCAGGCAGCAAAATTTCTGTGCCCTTCGCGCTCTCCCTTGACATCTTTTGTACTATTCTTCAAAAACGCGCGGAAGACACCCATTTGCATTTGAAAGCAACAATTGACAAATATACCAAAAAAGGAAGGCAGGACGATGAATAAAACATCCTGCCAATGAATGGGCGCCGATTTTACGCCACACATGTTTGACGCAAGAACAGTGCTAAAACTGGTGATTCCGCAAAACTATGGCACTTCTGAGAAAAGAGCCATCTTTCTTTTTGCTATTTTTCCGCACTTGAGGAAAGTGCCGTCGATACAACGGAAGTAATCTGAATAATTTATTAAGAACGAATATCGATGTTTCTATTCTGGTTACTTATGCGTGAAAAGCTAGGAAGACTGAGTGTGACAAGTAAAATTTAGAAGCAGTTAGGATGTCAAGTGAGAAGGAAGACTGCGGTGGAGGCATGCCGAAACGCCTTCTCGGCCGAGTTGATTCATAACTCAAGATGACCGAAAAAAAACCGCAGCCAGCTCCACTCCGTAAAAGCCTTCGAAACGGCGAAGCTGACGCCCCTTTTCATCAGCCTATTGCTTTTCTATGTTATTGCAAATCATCCTAAGTATTTCTATGTTTTGCTAGTTCTTTTTTTCTAAGTATTTCTGCTTTGTGCCATTGCTCTTTACATGACACTATGTAAAGCTACGGGGTAGGGAGTGCGAGTAGTCTTGACTATAGACGTCAGACTCTGCCCAGGCGGCGCTGCGAAAAACACTGCCACCAGCACCCTCATCGTAGCCGTGGCACTAACTGGGTAGTGCAAAGAGAGCCGCCCGCAAGCGAATGTGCATAGACCGCAATATAACAACCCTCTTTCGTTGGTGTCGAGGCGCGGTTTCCTGAAAATCAAGGACCTGGAAAGCTTCTTCCGCCAATCCACGCTTCAGAAACAAAGGAAGCTGATCAAAGCGAACTGCGAGTACAATGCAAAATAAGTTTTAGTTATTCCCGCTCGCTGCAACTCGCAAGTACAAGCGAGCATCACACGACACCGAGTTCGAGAGAAGCCCTCCGACATCCGTTCTCTAGAGCCCAAATGCGTTAAAATCGGGTATATACGTATGCCACAGCGATAAAATACACACACGATCAATTTACTTAGCTGTGCATCTTACGATCAGTGGTGCAAAACTCGGTTCATCAGGGGCGAATGGCTCCGGCGATTTTCGCCTTTTCAGTTGCATTCTCCCTTAATTCATCTCTCGCTTCCTGTGCATTGGAGTGTTTTTATTACGCATCCTCAAATGGTCTCTTGATAGTCGTCTTCCGTTTGTATGTACTGCAAATGGGGATACGTGCGTGTCCACCTTCGCGGGGTACAACCAAAGGCAAAACCGTGGCCTCCGAGATAGCTACGGCAACCGCGGAGGACACGGGCGAAACAAACCTGAAGGGGGTCACGACCAACATTCTGCGATTTACTTGTATGACGCACGTGGTGTTAGCTAGTTAGAACCAGAACTCTGAGCCTTCAAAACGTACATACGTCCGCGATGCTGTGTTGTGACGACCAACTCGTCGCGGTGTGCGTATCACGCGTCTCCAGTCTGCCTCTAGCTTACAGTGCTCTAGCTGCTCACTTCGTGTTACACGACAAGCACCGCGGTCAGAGCCTCTGCTGAGTTTCATAGTCAGGGTTACCACGGTTTTGCGTCAGGGCTACGCAAAACATGACGCAAAACAACAGCAAAGCCACACATTCATGCCACCGGCTATTGAGCACGCGGGTACTTCGCTTACCCAACACGCTCGCAACATCCCATATCCAGCGATCTCGCCTTCTTCGTACGACAACTATGGAAATCGGTAAAACTGAACGTTGTTATTCGGTCTTTTACGTCCGTGGCAATTCACAACGCAACAGTGCGTCTTTTGCGGAGTTTCTTCGTCGCTTGCGGAGGGCTCTCGTCTGCTGCTGTTTTCGCCGTCGTTCAGGCGAGTGATCCAGCAAGCACTTCACGACGGCTCGGTGGCGCGTCCGACTAGCGGAGAACAATTCACAGCTCTCGTTCTGAGTGCTAAATGCACAAACACACGCGATATTAAGCTCAATCTTTGTTTCGCACTCGCTAGTTGCACCTGGTCCCATAGCAAACTGTGCGAGAGAGTCGGTCTAAGCACTACTCAATAATTCTCCGACAGGTGGCGCCACACATCTTGGAAGCTCCAGAGTCTGACGTCTATTCTCGAAGAGCGAGCGCTGCAAAAACAATTGCACCATCTCCCGCTAAAGGGGACCATGAGGCGATGCAAAGCTGAAGCACTTGCAGGATCGCGTTCCGTTGGCGTTCGTTGGGCATGCTACCAACCTCGCGTCGTGGAACTACACTACGCGCGTCGTGTCTTCCCTCTAGCCTGGCCGTTAATTCTTACAGGGCGATCGGGGAACGCGGTCGACAGGCGCGCGAGAGTCGGGCAGCGTAAGAGAGGAGAGAGAGAGGGGAAGGGGCGCTCATCGCGGCGTTGCGCAAGAGAGAATTTCGGCATATCGAGCCCACATTTCAGTGGAGTCAACCGAAGCAAGCGCTGGACTGAACGCGCATAGTGCTCTACCACTTGAAGGAGAGGAGACTAGAGGAGGAGAGTAGCGCATGCGCCGCGAGAGCAGATTCGAGAACGCAGGAGAAGCGCAAGCAGGTGCTGGTAGATAAGTGGAGAGAGTAACGCGCAGCTGTTGGAGAGAGGGAAGGAGGAGAGTTGCGCATGCGTAGTGTGAGTGCGGACGCCCAGGCCAAGGCCGCGGGACATACCCCTGAGCGAGAGATGCTTCGCATGTGAAACAGTCATCCGCCTTCATAACCCATCTCCAGTCTTGAGCAGTAACTAGTTACTAGTAACGCGTTACCGGTAACTAGTTACTTTTTTCAGTAACTTGTAACTGTAACTAGTTACTTTTAAGTTGGAGGAACTTGTAACTGTAACACTGTTACTTCTTTCGCAGTAACTGTAACGGAAAATACCGTTACAGTTACTTCTGTCTTTATGAAAAATTATCCAACAGCAACACGTTTTCGAACTTTCTTCTTTACCATATATCCTCTCCACCCCTCAACTTTCCAGAGTAGGGCTCCCCTCGCAGTTTAGGAGAGGAGGTGACTAAGCGTATTATCTTCCCTGCAGAAGACCGAGGTTGGAGGTCTGTCATTAACGCAACATGTAAATCAATCGTGGTTCAACTGAACAGGCTGCTACGTTCGCGTCCGTTTTTTTTTTTCAGCATATATATCCTTTTCGTCACTTGAGCATCTAGCTATGTTCTTGGTGTACAGGTGGAGGAGCATTAGGATGCCATGTTTATAGTCATAGGCTCCGAGCTAATTGTGTTTGACAGGTGGCTAGAAAACAGCAGAACGCGAAACGGCTAAGGCCAGAAATTCCGTGAACTAGCGAAGCGACTTCTTTGTAACTGGTTGTAAAATGTTTACTCCGACTTAATGCAACAATTATTAACAAAATGACAGACGTTTCACCTCCAATGCAGGTGGCATCCTAAAAAAGAAAACAAAAATGAGCCGAGGTCAACCAGTCCACTAGTCACACATGACTTGTAAATGTCCAGTGGGGGGCCGCGGCTGTTTTTGCAAGCCGCGGCGAATGAACCACGATTCCAGGAGTTGCTTTTCCCCCACCTTCGTTCACAAACTGGCGTCGTCGCATTGTTTAGGTCAAAGCTATGACCTGTCATCCAGCAGTGCTCAACAAGCTCGGTCTTAGAACGCGTTGCATGGGTTGCTTTAGCGACATTCCGCTTGAGTTTTTTAGGCCTCGTTGATCATTTCCTGCCCGTTTCGCCGATCCCAGCATCGCTCTTTTAGATACTGCCATGATCATCCGCAGGTGTGCAGTCTTAGGATTTCGTGAACACACGTTGTCATGTTCCAAGGTATAATAACGGGACTTAAAAACGGTTTTTATGCCTAGCGGACAGGAAGCTCTCCGAACAAAGTCTGACACACCTTAAACATATGGAGCAGACATAATGGACGTCGTAACAACTCGTGATGCACTCCCCGCTGCTCTTCGCATGCGCTTCTGGGTATAGTTAATAAACGTCTTAGGATATACTGCCGTCGTTCCAGTACATCAACCACGTTTTCCACTTCAAGTAAGAGGCGTTCAAAGTGATTGCTGGTGATGGGCCCCCTTTTATGTTTCCTTCGTCTAGGGTTTTACGACGTGCAACCCTTATCAAATAAATTCTATAATTTGATTTGTGATCTATTATTTTATACAGTAACGGATACTTTTGCACAGTAACTGTAACTGTAACGAGTTACTTTCGGGAACTCTGTAACTGTAACTGTAACAGAGTTACTTTTTTGGCTTAGGTAACTGTAACTGTAACACTGTTACTTTTTACTGGTAACGTGCCCATGACTGCCCATCTCTGAGCTCACGCCTAAGAGACAGCTGCGTTCTGAACGAGTTTCCACTCTTGCAGACAGCTGCGTTCTGCGTGCTTTCCGCCGAGCATCATTCTCTCCCCTCCTGGAGAGCCTCCCATTGTCCCACCCTCTACACCGAGAGTCACACTCGCCACTCGAGGAGCGCTT
The DNA here is from genome assembly GCF_013339695.2 of Rhipicephalus sanguineus. Classification (NCBI taxonomy): domain Eukaryota; kingdom Metazoa; phylum Arthropoda; class Arachnida; order Ixodida; family Ixodidae; genus Rhipicephalus; species Rhipicephalus sanguineus. The sequence continues at coordinate 60,777,599 of NC_051183.1, forward strand.
CTGATAGGCTCATCCTCTCCATTGATCGTCACCCTCGCCACTCCCTCGGCTAGACACCGCATGAAGACCTCACAGCCAGCGCTGAGCGAGCACCGGTGGGCGGCACAGAGTCGACTAAGAACAGCTTCGCTCTTAAAAGAGAACAGCGAAACAAACATGCAAGACAGAAGCTTACATCCAGGGTTCACTGATGTGTGTGGCATTCCCATGTATCACATAGGCGTTGTATGCTGGAAGCTAAAAAACAAAAGATCATGTGCTCTTTGCGAGTCCTTACTTGCCAAGTATATAACTGTATTAAAAGAAACACGTGCCCTCTATTTCTGTGGTGAGTCAATGCGCTGTAGGAGCGTACCTTGACTCTCTTATAAGGAGTGCGAGTACTCCTTAACTACAAGGTCGCATAACCACTCTTGAGGGGGTTAGCTTACTCTTGCAGATACCCTCACTAAATGAGTCATAGTGTCAAGAGGCTTTACAGGATACCTATTTGAAGTGAGTCAACTGATTCATGCAGTAGCGTCGCGTGACTATACCCTTTGAAATCGTGAAGTATTCATTTTAATTAGGTCCAATGACACTTGCCGTTGTGCCAGGTGATTGTAAAAAAGAGAGCTCATTATTACCGCAACAAGGAGGCTGCTTTGGCTGGTTGATACTGCATTGCAAAAAAAGCCTTTTTTTTTGTGCGCAAAACGTTTGAGGAAAAAATGTCAGATAGGACAGAGCGCATTCCTGTCTGAAATTCCCAATTTACCGTCGCTTTACAAACTCATCAAAATAACTCGCAGAGCTTTCGTGCGAAGTACTACACGAAGTGCGAAAATTTGGCTTGTTCATTCCAATTAGGCAGTTCAGTTAGGCCTTGTTTGCATGCTTGTGTGACTATGCTACGGCAGCAGGAGTATTCTAAAGCCAGCGGAAACCTTGCGAATAAATAAATTAATATTATTATTTCGCATTGTTTGCCTCATATCATTTCTGTTGAAACATTGCTACCCAATGTTGATGATTCGAAGTTTATCGAAGAATACAAGAGGAGGAGCGTGGGCAGTTGGTTTTCTGGAGTGACATATAAGCGCCGCCGTGGCGTAAAGGAAAAAAATAGAGAGTAGAAAAAGCTTGTGTGGCGGCGGCGCCCTCTCACGCAAGGCGCGAGTGTAAGCCGCATGTTTTCCGAATCGTTTTTTTTAGCGGTTTCAAGTTAATTATTGCAATTACTTCGTGGTTATTTCTGTTAATCATATTATGTTCAACCTTGTTCGTTTTTTAACCCAGTTTTGACCATTTTTAGCTTTGTTTTAGGCCTGCATTGACCACTTGACCGTGAAGGTGATCACGTCATATGAGATCTGCGGATGGACGAGGAGCCGGGCCCCTAAAGTGCAGCGCACTTGAAAGAGCAGACTTTTTGAGCTCTGTCTTTCTTATACCCTAAGTTAGCGCGCTGTTCTAGACGTCGTCACTTTTGAAAGATAATGTAATCGTGTTCGGCCCTATAAGGCAAGAATTCCAGGGGTAAAGGGGAGCGAGTCACATATCAGGTAGCCCATGATAAAGAGAGCGTAAATTAGCTCAATATTAAGGTGCAAGTCACAGAAGACAAAAAGAGAGGACCGAAATAGAACATGAATCAGCGTTAAGAGATATTGTCACGTGGTCGTGACGTCGACGAAGACAGCAGTCGGCGTTTGCAGGATGAAACTGTTTATTTGGCCGAACTTGTGGCCGGAAAATGAGAACTGGAACTACAGCAATATACGCTGTACAATGATAGCGGCGAACAGGGCGTCGTTCGTCGATCAACTGACAAGCAGTCAAGCGCGTCGGCTTTTATACAGGCGCTATCGAACTTTCCAGCGATATCGCTGGTGGCGGCGTAATCTCTAGACAAAGCTGGAACATTCGCGTGCGGGGCGCAATCTTAACAAACCGATCTACTACAATCGCGACGCTTCTAGAACACTACTTCGCCGACAGCGTCGAGCGTTGATAACCGTCCCTGCCGGTCAAACCTGAATACATCAAAACAAGACAAAAAGTGGGCGTGGCATTGCCCCCCTCTGAAATAGCATCGTCCCGATGCTTGTGAAAGAACATAGAAGAGAAAAAAAACAAGTGCATACACAAATAAATCACAATAACAAAGGAAAAAAATAGAGTCCCCAGCTCGCTAACGCGCAAAATACGGCTTAAGGCGCACGACATGGACGACTTCAGGTCGCGCACGGCGCCGCTGAGAGTTCGTAATGCCGTCAGGGACAACCTCATAGTCGAGTGCGCCGAGGCGTCGAAGTACCCTGTACGGTCCGAAGTATCGTCGAAGAAGCTTCTCACTAAGTCCTCGTCGGCGTATTGGCGTCCATACCCATACACGGTCACCGGGTTGGTATTCCATGTGGCGTCGTCGAAGGTTGTAGCGGCGGCTGTCAGTCGTCTGCTGGTTCTTGATCCGTAGGCGGGCGAGCTGTCGTGCTTCTTCGGCGCGCTGTAGGTAGGTGGTCACGTCGATGTTTTCCTCGTCGGTCACGTTTGGTAGCATGGCGTCGAGCGTCGTTGCCGGGTTCCGTCCGTAGACCAACTTGTACGGCGTCATCTGCGTCGTTTCCTGTACGGCCGTGTTGTACGCGAAGGTCACGTACGGAAGGATGGCGTCCCACGTCTTGTGTTCGACGTCGACGTACATGGCCAGCATGTCGGCGATGGTCTTATTTAGACGCTCGGTGAGGCCGTTGGTCTGTGGGTGGTACGCGGTGGTGCGGCGGTGGCTTGTGTGACTGTATTCCAGGATCGCCTGAGTTAGGTCAGCCGTAAACGCCGCACCTCTGTCGGTGATGAGAACCTCCGGGGCGCCGTGTCGAAGGACGATGCTCTCAACGAAGAACTTGGCTACCTCAGCGGCACTGCCTTTGGGCAGGGCTTTTGTTTCGGCGTAGCGGGTGAGGTAGTCGGTAGCCACGACGATCCATTTATTTCCGCAAGTCGACGTTGGGAACGGCCCCAGGAGGTCCATCCCGATCTGCTGGAATGGTCGCCGAGGAGGCTCGATCGGCCGAAGGAAGCCTGCTGGTCTTGTAGGCGGTGTCTTCCGTCGCTGACAGTCTCGGCACGTCCTTACGTAGCGAGTGACGTCGGCTGCAAGGCGCGGCCAGTAGTACTTTTCCTGTACTCGTGCGAGCGTTCGGGAAAGTCCGAGGTGTCCAGCCGTCGGGTCGTCGTGCAGGGCATGCAGAATTTCTGGTCGCAGTCCCGAAGGTACAACAATAAGGTAGCTGGCTCGGGCCGGAGAGAAGTTCTTCTTTACGAGGACGTTGTTTTTCAAGAAAAATGATGCCAATCCTCGCCTGAATACTTTTGGGACAGCGATGGTCCTGCCCTCCAGGTAATCCACTAGACCCTTCAGTTCCGGGTCGGCTCGCTGTCGTTCGGCGATGTCTTCGGTACTTATGGCTCCCAAGAAGCTGTCATCATCCTGGTCGTCGGGCGGTGGCGGGTCGACGGGGGCACGAGACAAGCAGTCGGCGTTGGAGTGTTTCCTTCCGGACTTGTACACGACAGTAATGTCAAATTCTTGAAGTCTTAAGCTCCACCGTGCGAGGCGACCTGAAGGGTCCTTCAAGTTAGCTAGCCAACACAAGGCGTGATGGTCGCTCACAACTTTGAAGGGCCTGCCGTAGAGGTAGGGGCGAAACTTTGACGTAGCCCAGATGATGGCGAGACACTCCTTTTCTGTTGTGGAATAGTTGACCTCTGCTTTAGACAGCGACCGGCTAGCATAACTGATAACCCTTTCCAGTCCGCCCGTCCGCTGCACAAGGACGGCGCCGAGTCCTATGCTGCTTGCATCGGTGTGAATCTCTGTATCGGCGTATTTGTCGAAATGCGCATGTATCGGAGGCGTCTGCAGGCGTCGTTTCAGTTCGTGAAATGCTTCGACTTCCGCTGTTTGCCACCTGAATTCGACGTCGGTCTTCGTGAGCTGCGTTAGTGGTTCGGCGATCCGTGAAAAGTCTTTGACAAAACCTCTGTAATAGGCGCACAAGCCGAGAAATCGGCGCACGGCCTTCTTGTCGGTGGGTAGCGGGAAAGCGGCGATGGCAGCTGTTTTCTTCGGGTCTGGCAGCACTCCAGTCTTGCTGATTACGTGACCCAAAAACAAGAGCTCCTCGTACGCGAAGCGGCACTTTTCTGGCTTCAGGGTGAGCCCGGAGTTCTTTATTGCTTGAAGTACGGATTGAAGTCGCTGGAGGTGTTCGTCGAAGTTCGAGGAATACACAACGACGTCGTCCAAGTAAACAAGGCAAGTCGGCCACTTCAAGCCAGCCAGCACTGTGTCCGTGACGCGCTGGAACGTCGCAGGTGCCGAGCAAAGACCGAAAGGCATGACCTTGAACTCAAAGAGGCCGTCGGGTGTTATAAAAGCGGTCTTTTCTCGGTCTCTTTCGTCTACTTCGATCTGCCAATAGCCGGTCTTGAGGTCCATCGACGAAAAGTACGTCGCGTTGTGTAGTCGATCCAGGGTGTCGTCTATCCGTGGGAGGGGGTACACGTCCTTCTCCGTGATTTTGTTCAGGCGCCGATAATCAACGCAGAAGCGCAGTGTCCCGTCCTTCTTCTTCACTAACACCACGGGTGACGCCCACGGACTCTTTGAAGGCTGGATGATGTCGTCGCGTAGCATTTCGTCGACTTGTTTCTTTATGGCCTCACGTTCTCGCGTCGAAACTCTGTAGGGGCTCTGTCGGAGTGGTCGAGAATTTTGTTCTGTTATAATGCGGTGCTTAGCAAGGGGCGTTTGTCGGACCCGCGATGACGACGAGAAACAGTCCTTGTATTGCAGGAGCAGGGTTTTCAGCTGGTCTTGCTTGACCTTCGGAAGGCTCCGGTTGACGTCGAAATCTGGTTCGGGACCTCGATTCGTTGAAGCAGGTTCGGCAGCATCGAATAGGGCGAAAGCATTGCTGTTGGCCACACATTCGTCGATGTAGGCGACCGTCGTACCAATGTTGAGGTGCCTATATTCGTGGCTGAAATTTATCAGCACTACCTTTGCTTTACCGTCACGCAGTTTGGCTATACCTCTTGCGACGCAAATTTGACGGTTCAAGAGTAGTTGCTGATCGCCCTCAATGACGCCTTCAAGGTTCGCAGGTTTTTCGGTGCCGACGGAAATAATGACACTGGAGCGCGGTGGAACGGTCACCTGCTCTTCTATCACGTTCAATGCATGGTTCCCTGGCGTCGCGTGGGGCGGGAGCGCTTTGTCTGAGGTTAGCGTTATCGACTCAGACCTCACGTCGATGACGGCGCCACGGTCACTTAGGAAGTCCATTCCAAGTATCACATCCCTAGAGCAATTTTGTAGGATTACAAAGCTCGCAGGATAAGTCCGGTTATTGATGGTGACTCTCGCCGTGCAGACACCAATCGGCGTTATCAGGTGGCCTCCAGCTGTCCGGATTTCGGGTCCACTCCAAGCGGTCTTTACTTTCTTCAGCTTGGTGGCGAACGGTCCACTGAAGACAGAATAGTCGGCTCCGGTGTCGACGAGAGCTGTGACGCTGTGGCCGTCGATAAGAACGTCGAGGTCGCTAGTTCGTCGTCTCGCGTTGCAGTTAGGTCGTGGCGTGGGGTCACGGCTGCGTCGGTGTGTTCCGCTGCTTCCATTTTGCGTCGTCGGGTCTTCTTCAGTCCGCGAGATTTCGTCGTCAGGGGTCTGTCTGGTTCGCGTCGTGTTCTGAAGGTTTCGTCGCGGCGTCGTCGTCGGCGGCGGAGGATCTTCGGTAGTTCGTCGTACAGCAACCGCACCTCCATCGGTTGCTGCCCTTAGTTTTCCGGATACGGGCTAGGCGACCGGCCCCGGTTTGGGCCAGTGTACGGTCGGCGGTGCGGTGACATGTAGCGGCCGGGCGACGGCGAGCGGGAAGGTCGTCGTTCTTGCCACTGTGTTCCGGTGAGGTAGTCGTCAATGTCGCGCGGCCGTTCGCCTGGCTGCGGGCGCGGCGCGTTGATGGCGAATCCGCGTAGTCCCATCTGTCGGTACTGGCAGCGGCGGTACGTGTGGCCGGCCTCTCCGCAGTGGTAGCAGAGCGGGCGGTTGTCGGGGGTACGCCAGACATCGGTCTTCCTCGGGGTGTTGCGCTGGCCGACAGGTGGTCGGTAGGGCGTCGGTGGCGGCGGCGGCGTCTGGCGACGGTACTGCGGCGGTGTGGAGTCTTGGCGCGGGCGTGGAGGAGGAGCATGACGGCGGGCTGCAGCAGCATAGCTCATAGCTTGCGGCTGCGGCTCTGCTAGCTGAGGCGCGCCGAGTGAATGCTGGATCTCCTGGCGCACGACGTCGGCGATGGACTCTACTTGAGGTTGCGACGAAGGTAGAATTTTTCGCAACTCTTCTTGCACGATTGCTCGAATCGTCTCACGCAGGTCGGCGGGTCCTAGGGCTTGAACGTCGGCGTAGCTTGTAGCCGAGAAGCTGCGGTTGTATTGCCGCGTTCGCATCTCAAGCGTTTTCTCGATCTTGGAAGCCTCCGATGCAAATTCAGTGACCGTCTTCGGCGGGTTCCTTATCAATCCAGCGAAGAGTTCCTGTTTGACACCCCGCATAAGGAACCTCACTTTCTTCTCTTCGGGCATACTTGGGTCGGCGTGTCGAAACAGGCGATTCATCTCTTCCGTGTAGATGGCAATATTTTCGTTGGGCAGCTGCACACAGGTCTCCAGCATAGCCGCGGCCCGTTCCTTGCGGACCACGCTCGTGAACGTGCTTAGGAACGTCGTCCGAAAGAGATCCCATGTTTGTAGGGCGGATTCTCGGTTCTCGAACCACGTCCTCGCGGCGTCTTCTAGGTAGAAGTACACGTAGCGCAGCTTGTCCTCGCAGTTCCAGTTATTAAATGTGGAGACCCTTTCGAAGGTCTCGAGCCAGGTCTCGGGGTCTTCACATGGCGAACCACGGAACGTCGGCGGCTCCCTGGGTGGCTGCATCACGACCGTTGTAGGTGGCAGGGGGTCTGTCATCGTCTCGGCGGTCGATGTGACGGTCTTCGGCTTCCTGGCGTTTTCGGGAAGGAGTCCGTACTCTGGTTGTAGTCCCTTCTGCCGGCGACTGGTTCGAGGATCCGGGTTGTCCTTAGAGTCGCCTTCTTCGCGGCTTGGGCTTGGGTCAGCGCTCCGCGGTGGCGTCCGGATCATGAAGCAGCACCTCCACCAGATGTCACGTGGTCGTGACGTCGACGAAGACAGCAGTCGGTGTTTGCAGGATGAAACTGTTTATTTGGCCGAACTTGTGGCCGGAAAATGAGAACTGGAACTACAGCAATATACGCTGTACAATGATAGCGGCGAACAGGGCGTCGTTCGTCGATCAACTGACAAGCAGTCAAGCGCGTCGGCTTTTATACAGGCGCTATCGAACTTTCCAGCGATATCGCTGGTGGCGGCGTAATCTCTAGACAAAGCTGGAACATTCGCGTGCGGGGCGCAATCTTAACAAACCGATCTACTACAATCGCGACGCTTCTAGAACACTACTTCGCCGACAGCGTCGAGCGTTGATAACCGTCCCTGCCGGTCAAACCTGAATACATCAAAACAAGACAAAAAGTGGGCGTGGCAATATCACTTTTTGTCTGGTCTGCACAGACGGACGGGCCATTCGGTTCTGTCAGATCAACTGGAGAGGGTTAGGGTACCTCGATGCGCGCGCAAACAGCGCATCAAGGCACCCTAGCCATGATGATGATATCTGGGGTTTAAGGTCCAAAAACCACGATTTAATTATGAGAGACGCCGCAGTGGAGGGCTCCGGAAATTTCGACCACCTGGGGTGCTTTAACGTGCACCTAAATCCTAAGTGCACGGGCCTCAAATATTTTCGCCTCCGTCGAAAATGCCACCGCCGGAATTCGATCCCGCGACCTTTGGATCAGCAGTCGAGAGCCATAACCACTAGACTACCGTGGCGGGGCAAGCGAAGTTTTGGTAACAGCAGCACGAACTACAGCCGCGGTGAACTGCGGGAACAATAGCCTCGGAGCGCATGCGCAAGCCGTAAGAAGGAACGCGCGCGTCGCCCCTTTAGCCCCACTGTTTCGTAGGTTATCGATGGATTTTATTTAGCGAACTCATTGGTCTAACTGTATCACTTCGAAATAAATCGATTGCAACAGAATGCAGCTACGTGTGCAGTGTCGGAATGCAAAGTGGCGGTGTGTTGCGCAGACCGGGTGCTGCAAAAGCTGGAACAAGCACTACTTGCAGCATAAAAGTTGACATTGGGAAGTTGGAGTCGATTATGTATCTTGAAATGGGCAGCTCGAAAAAAGCGAGGACAGTATATAAAAGGCAATTTTCAGTTGTATCGAAATTTTCCGCAAGAAGATGAAATGCCAACGAACCGTGCAGAATGAGAACCCAACATTGTTTGCGTACACAGCAGAATGACAGCAGGAATAGCGTACGTATGTAACACGTATACGTTTGTAATAATACATGTATAATACGTCTAATAACCACTAGCCTACTTTAAGCTTCACTACCACGTTGCATGAGGGCCAAAATACGCCTGAGAGAACGTTTGTGCCGATTGAGACGGTCATTTGCCGTCCACAGAAGTCAAGAATACCGACCAAAGATTTTTTTCCCGTACCGTAGAAAATATACCAAAGCATTGGCAGGGCTAGTTGGTACATTGTCAAAATAGCCAAAAAAGCAGGCGGAAACACAAAGCACAGCGAAAACAAACGAAGGGACAGGCTGGCACTTCCAACTAATCAAAAACCGCACTCAAAATGCTAACTTGCACCCGCCGGCAACCACCTTACGCATGCGTAAATAACCATGCGTCGCATTAAACGAAATCTTAAGTAGCTATCATGACGTTCGGAAAGCCCATCTCTTTACGAGAGAAGTGCAACGACATGTCGCTAACGCAGTTTTTTCCTCGTTTTTCCCCCTTTTACGTTGAACGCTTCCGAAATTTTTCTTTGGGTATTCGTCCTTCCCCAGCCTACAATGCTAGCATTCTCAAACGCAAGAGTGCACCCGCACAGCCTGCAATCGCTTGGCAGGTGAGCACCGTCATTCGCAGGATAGGATGCCTTGTGATCCTTGAGGCGAAATATGTCGTAAATGGCTTCGCTTCAGTAAAGGAATTATCCCTTTTATGGTTCTTGCAAGTTTTACTATATACGGGGTCTGTTAGAAAAGTATCCGACCTTTGGAAGAATAAGAAAACTAGCATAACCTGGAGCGTTTGATGCCTCATCACTGCCAAAGTAGTCTCCTTGGGACTGCACACATTTCTCCCAGCGGTGCTGCCATTGTTGAAAGCATTCCGAGAAGGCCTCTTTCGGAATGGAGTTTAACTAAGCCGTCGCTGTAGCCATAACGTCCTCTCTTTTCTGATATCGCGCTGCTTTCAATGGCCTCTTGATTTTGGGAAACAGCCAGAAGACGCAGGGGCCATATCGGGAGAGCAAGGAGCCTGTTGAACTATAGAAGTCTGGTTTTTCGCCAAAAAAGTCTAAATCAAGGGCGAAGAATGTGCACGAGCATTGTCGTGAGAGACGCGCCAATTTCCTGTTGACCACAAATCCGGTCTCTTGCGCCGCATAGCATCACATCTGCAACTGCATTTAGTGCAGTTTTTAAAACTACACTTAGCGCTGCACAAGATATTTTTATTAACAAAGAATGTTTTTAGTTTTTTTTATTCTTCAATTTAAGCGGTATGGATCCCGCGTGACGATATATTCTCATCGACGGCTGCGCTGGAACGATATACGGTAGCGTTCCAATGCGGCCATGGCCAATTCCACCCGCCCATTCACGCGAAACGCGTATTACTACGCGTTTCGCGTAGTAATACGCGTTGCAAGCGCTGCTGCTATGCTTCACATGCCCCCCTCCAACACTAAGCGTAATAGCTCATTCGCACTGAGCATTCCGGCGACCGGAGAGCCGCAGAATCCGGTTCGGCGGCGGCGAGATTCGCCGAATCGGCCCTCTCCGCGCCGACCGCTTCCGGACCAATTTTTGCGGCAACCTAGCCGGATCCACTCGCCGCGGAACTTGAAAAAATGGCGGCCAAGTCCGACACGCTCGTCACGTCGCAGTCGAAAAACATCCACATAGCGGAATTGCTAATCGAAATGGTGCGGAACTACCTCGTCCTTTAGGACAAACGCCACTCGGATAGTGCTCTCTCTGAATCCTCGTTCACACTGGGGAATCCGCCGTCTAGAGCGACCGGAATGATTGTGCCGCCGAAATTCCTCATTATTCCCACTACCTACCAACCACACCACCGAAATTTGGGCGCCTAGTTGTCATCCTTCGTTCGCGCGAAGGAACGCTGGCATCGACGCGCTCTGCGTTGTGTTCGCGTTTCGTTATAGCGAAGCGCATAAACAGGAGCGGGGTCGTCGAACTGCTGGGCCTGCTGGAAAGCAACTTTCTGGCGATAGCTGACGAGGAGAAACATGCATTCGCCGAACAAGAAACAACGCAAGCAGTTGTGGTTGCTTCGTCCTGATTTGCAAGACGCGAGAAGCTTGGTCGAGCCGAGATAATGCTAACAGTTCTGCGAGATCGCGATGGTGTATTGCAAAGCTGCTGATCGCGAAAACACGTGGCAGTTGTCGAGAACAACAGGATGATTACCAAAGACTTCGCAGTCGCTACGGGCGTCGGCGACTGCGATATCACAAGCACGCCGCCATTTTTCGAATGTTCGACTCGCGTTCCGATTGGTTCGCGGTAATGGAATCTGGCGGCAGCTGCCGCAAAAATTGGTCCGGGACCAATCGGCGTGGAAAGGGCTTTTTCGGCGGATCTCGCTGCTGCCGAAGCGGATTCCGCGCGCTCTCACCGCCGAATGTCTCAGTGTGAACGCGCCATGAGGTCAAGTTCTTTAGCTCTAGTAAGGTAAACACTAGTTAAAATTCCAAATAAATAAGTTACCGTTGTCCCCGACGAAAGTAACATATCGAGCTTAGCATGAGTTACGTGATCTCCAATAGCATTCGCCATGACATTGAGGCTTCTTGCAGGAACCGGTAACACAAGGACACGCATCCGGCAGTACCTCTCCGGAAAACATTACCATATTAAACACGGAAGGACGTGGGATGAAAGCACTCCCTTTCCTTCGCTGAAACTCTAGTTTATCCTGCCCCTACTAAGATGGCGGCTGCGACTGCCGCCTTAGAATGGTTACGAATTCACTCGTGAGGCATATATCCACTCCAGCGATCTTTTTAAGCATCCTTGCTCTCACTCCTCTCTGAGGGCGCCACGGGAAGGCGGGAACAAGAAGATGTCAACGGTGGACGGCATCATCCCATTCAAAGAGTTGTACCACCCATAGAGGGCGCACGCGCGCCGATGCTCGCTAATCATGCTGCCTCCAGTTCATCAGCCTCGCCGGTGCACCATACTTCTACCAGCTCCTGCTCTCTGGAGGCGTTGCACCGACGCTCTTTTCTCGCGTGTATCGATAAATTGACACGAAATTATACACCATCTGTGACCCGGCTTAATTAGGCTTGAGAAAAACCGACCAAACAGTCTCCCTCCCAACTCCGGGACAAAGTGAAATAAAGCTTCGCCTCAATACAGTGTTTAGAAAAAGTTTATTTCATCGTAGGACGCTACGAACATTTAGAAACAGTCTCCGTACAATAAGAACATTAACGTACACAAATGACGAAACACAATATACATAAAACGTTTTAACAGAAATGTCCAAGTCCACAGGGTGTCCCCAACGCATGCTACTAAGAACTAGAATACGCACACTTATCACAATATGTACAATGTACATGACGATGTATATACACAATACACATGACTTGATGAACATGCGAGCAAATATGTACAGCAGATGTTATGGTACATGTAATTTACATAATTTACAGTTTTAGCATGAAATGTGTATATATAAGAACCTAAATGGCTACGGGGACATGCACACACATAAATAATAAATACAAACAGGATATATGCATTTATATTCACTGTGTGATAACCTGGCTACAAGAACCAGGTCAGATGAAAAACTAGCCGCACACGTCCATTAACTACCGACAGAAAGCGGCGCGACCACTGCCGTAGAAATTCCTCTTCCCCAGGGAAGAACAATTCCTCCGACAAAAAGGACAGCAGTTCCGAGTACAACCGTTCCAAAATAGGAAACAGAGCACGACGACGGTGACCTGCTGCAACAGCCTCGCACCTGTTGCGCCACAAACAAAAAGCACCCGCAGCAATTAGAAGGCGTGCAAAGCTGCTACGCGAGCAACGACCAGATGTGACAAAACGATTAACTCCTAGGCCACGGAAGCTAGCGTTAACGGCTCTCCAAAATACCCTTGCAATTACACATTGTTGCAACACATGCTGGTTAGACTCTTGAATCGGACGGTTCGGACAAGTGGAAGATGGGACCATACCCCACCTCTCCAGTCTGTCTCGTGTTGGGAGTACTCTCCATCCCAGCCGCCACATAGTCGCGGAGATGGCCAGGCAGAAAGGATGCCGCTATCGCGCTCCACGAGACACGACTAGAACGCGCTAGACGAGCTGGAGGAACCAGAGGGAGCAGCAGCGCCGCCGTTGTATCTACAACACGGTTTTCTAGAATATTTACATCAGGGCAAACCTGCTGAGCGTGGCGATAAAACGCTACTGCCGTGGAGCAAAATGCAGGCATGTTAAGTGCTTGCGGCGTAGAGTTAAGCCGTGCTTCCGGTAACAAATAGCGTATGTTGGTGTCTAAGAAATAGCAGGCAAGATCACGCGCGCGATACTGATCACCGTGTAACAAGCGAAGCAAGAATCGCACAGCAAGCAGCCGGCAGCGAACATACACGGATGGGAACGCGAATCCACCTATGTTGCGTGGTTGCCCAAGCGCCGCTGGGCAAACCAGCTCAGTTCCACCTGACCAGAAAAAAGAGCCAAGAAGGGATTGCAACGGCCTGGTTATTCGCAATGGGGGCTGTACGACATGACAAATGTACCATGCGCGGCCGCAAAATACAGTTTGTGCCAAGTGCCTTCTTTCCAACAGTGGTAAATCGTACTCTAGCGCTTCCCGGACGTGTCGTTTTACATCTTCGAGTGCTGAAACCCACACGGAGGCTGATATGCCGTAGTAGGTATAATCAAGCCCTTGTATGCGAATAGAGTCGCTTTTTCGAAGACCGAAAAGGGGACTTAGGCAGATACCTGGGGAACCAATGAATAAATATCGACATTTCCAAAATTTAACGCAGCACCTTAAATAGACCCATACTCAGCAAAAAGCCGTAGGCAACGAGATAAGCTGTCCTCGTTCTTTAGATACAACGGGATGTCATCGGCGAAAGCTGTCACTTTCACAGTATCACTACCAGGTAGTGGAAGGCCTCGGATATATGGATCTTTATGTAGGGAGCGCAGGAATGGTTGGAGACCGAGTACAAAATATACTGGGGATAGAGGACAACCTTGGCGAACACCGTGGGTAACAGGAAATTGGGCACTTTCATGACCATCAAGAAACAACTTACTGTGTGTATTTCTAAACATATTTCGCAGAAGCTCAACGAAGTTTCGCGAGAACCCAAACGCTTCCATTACGCTAAATATGTAGCTATGTTGAAGTCGATCGCATGCCTTTTCTTGATCAAGAGAAACCAAAAGCCCACCTGCTGATCTCGCCAACGTGTACGCAATTATATCACGCGTAACAAAAGAGAGACTATGAATTTCTCTTCCAGCAATCGAGCACTCCTGATGATGTCCTATTAAGGAAGGCATCAGGCTTCTCAATCGCCGAGTGTAAACTGCTGCAAAAGTTTTGTAATCAGCGTTGAGAAGCGTAATTGGTCTCCATTCCTCTGGGCGAACTGACAATGGGTCATGTTTAGGTATTAACACAATTCGACCATCGTGAAAGCTATCAGGGAAATCAAAGTTCTCGAAGCAGCGGCCAATAACAGAAGTGAAAGTGGCACCAATTTCATCCCAAAAGGTTAAATAGAACTCAACGGGAAACCCGTCCGGCCCAGGAGCCGAACCAAGCTTCATGGAAGACAATGCATCTCTCACTTCATCAAATGACGGAGTTGCAAAAAGTTTTGCAGCTGCCTCTGGCAAGACGGCGACGGCATATGTATATGTATGTATATAAAGAAAAGCCACAAAAAATAAATCAGAAGAAAAAATTTCCGAAGCGCACCTTCATCCCCTCGCTCCGCAGCGCGCTGCTTTAAAGGGGCCCTGAAACGCTTTTGACGATTTTGTACGAATACATTGGCCCGGTAGAGCAAGTCCAAAGGATATAAGATCTGTGAGACCGATATAAGATCTGTGAGTAAAATGCGTAAAATTGCCACCGATCACAGCGGTTCAGCCAAACGCGTTTTCAAACCGCCCACTTCTAGTGCACGTCCTCTTGGAAGCGCGACGTCAGGCAGGCGGCTGATCCGATTGGATATGTCCAGTCCTCGTCACTGAACCTCCTGTGGGGAGCGTCGCCTGCCTGTGTTACAACGTCTTGTTCACGTGAGCTGAGCGACAGTGTATATCTCGAGGTTTCTTTTCTTGGACTCAATGAATTACCCTCGCCGTGGTGTACCACACATCTGGCAGTTGGTGACTTGTAAAGCTGCGACATGGTGCAATGTTTGTGAGGCATCTGGCCAGCGGAATCCCTTCAGCTCGTCGCTGCAATGAGCGTCGCGCTCTCGCTATCCGTTCAACGCCACGATCCACGTGTGTGCGGCTGTAACTTCATCCCTGAAGACACAACCACATTTCCCGAGTTTACGCTTATCGGTGATCGTTCTCCAATTCTTTTTGTTTGTCCGCACGCTTTTACAGATTGTCGCCGTACAGGAGAACAAAATAGGATCGGCTGGTAGTGTGGTAGCACCAGTCAGAGCAGATATCAACCACTCCGAGAGCTTCGTTTTTGTTGCCAGACGGCGTGCTGCCGGGCACACTGGGCCTCCGAGATTGCGCGCAACCTATCGGCGCGCAATATCGGAGGCCATGACTGGGCGAAGCTCAAACCGTCGAGTGCGCTCATGAGAGCGCTGCGATCACCGACGATGCCAGCGTGTCTGTGAGTTTAGGGTGCAAGGCAGTGCGGAGGAGGAGGGCATCGATATAATTGTCCCTAGCGGCCTTGGTACACAGTGCGTCGCTTAATTTCTGGTGCGAAAGATTTGGGGATGCTCTTGCCTGAACGCTGACAAAACTTCAAAAAACCGTTTCAGGGTCCCTTAAACCAACTCGGCCACGCACCACCCGCTGTTTAGCATGAAAACAGCGAGCTATTTATATACACCATTTCACGCTAACTAAACGCAGAGCTTGGAGGTGCTTCAGTATTTGTAGTATCACCCTCGAGATCGCCAGGAGGGCGCGCTTTAAAGCCACGCTCCTACGTTTTTCTTCAGGGGCGTACTAAAAAGTGGCCTATTTTCGTACCCACTTGCGATGTGGAACACCGAGTAAACGATGCGTCGAACGCCACCGCGCGGCAGGAGACGCTGTGGGGCACTCCACGCGCCGCAATTTTAAAGGAAAACGAGTCTAAGAGCGTTGGGTTCTAGCGCGCTGCTCAAACACGAAGTAACAACCATAACAGTTCGCGCTCGTCCTGTGCGTACCTGTGTATTCTTTTCGAGTGTCCTTCCTTGTGTTTGAGCAGAGCGCTGCAAGTGTCGAGCTGTGACCGTTGTGAGTTCCCGGTCGTCCTGTGTGTGTTCTTTTCGCCAGTGCTTTGCGCTCGAGCGGCGCTTTGCAAGTATCGAGCTGCTTGCCGTTCTTCGTGTGACATTCTAATTTGTTGCTATCGCATTCATTGCTTCGCCGTTGCGGCTAAACTGTGACTCTTTTTATCATGGATGAATGCTATGAGCAATGCTCATAGCAATTATCCAGATGAATGCTATGAATGCTATGGATGCATTCATCCAGATGAATGCATCCATAGCATTCATCGAGTTATCATTCACATGGCAAGGTCGCCATCTCACGGCGTGTTAGGACGTTGGCAAAATTGCATTTCTCCTCTTGGAAACGCGCCGAATGGGCCGGCCGCAGCAACTGCGCGCTGCCAGTGCCGATCGCGCGTGCTACGTACTTCCTCGGGTTTCACAGTAGCGGAGCTGCATTTAGTGTAGTTTTTAGAACTACACTCATCGCTGCACAAGATTTTTTATTCAGTAAGAATGTTTTTTAATTTGTTTTTCTTTATTCTTCAATTTAAGCGGTATGGATCCCGCGTGACGATATATTCTCATTGACGGCTGCGCTGGAACGATATACGGTAGCGTTCCAATGCGGCCATGGCCAATTCCACCCGCCCATTCACGCGAAACGCGTATTTCTACGCGTTTCGCGTAGTAATACGCGTTGCAAGCGCTGCTGCTATGCTTCACATGCTCCCCTCCAACACTAAGCGTAATGGCTCATTCGCACTGAGCATTCCGGCGACCGGAGAGCCGCAGAATCCGGTTCGGCGGCGGCGAGATTCGCTGATTCGGCCTTCTCCGCGCCGATCGTTCCCGGACCAATTTTTGCGGCAACCGCCGCCGGATCCGCTCGCCGTGGAACTTGAAAAAATGGCGGCCAAGTCCGACACGCTCGTCACGTCGCAGTCGAAAAACATCCACACAGCGGAATTGCTAATCGAAATGGTGCGGAACTACCTCGTCCTTTAGGACAAACGCCACCCGAAGCACAAGGAGAGTTTACTGAAGGACGATTTGTGGAATAAAATTGGCAACGAGCTTGAATTGACTGGTATGTACGAGTACTGCTGTCTATGTTGCTTTGTTTCTGATGTAGCGAGCGCCAGTTTGAGCATTGCGATGTAGCCACCTTGCACGACCTATAGTCGCAAAGAACGTTGAAACGAGCATGGTCGTTTATAGAAGCGCTGAAGACCCGCAAAATTGCATGGCGCAGTTGCGAGCCGCGACAACATCCGGGCAACTGCGAATTTATCCCGCGCTACCCGTGGTTGAGAGTTTACTCGACAGATGACGCAATATGGCTATCCGGCGGCGCGGTGCGCGTGCAGTGCGAACGACGCTGTGTTTCGGCGACAGGAGCAATCCGGTCGCTGTGTACGGCGGATTCCCCAGTGTGAACGAGCCATTACGGCGGCACGGCGAGAGGTCGAATGAGAACAGCTTCTCTGGATCGGAAGCTCTCGCAACGCCTTACCGGCGAAATGATGCCAGCGCTTGCCCACCCGTAATTTCGAAAACATGCGTTTTGCCGGATGGTGCTCTCTCTGAATCCTCGTTCACACTGGGGAATCCGCCGTCTAGAGCGACCGGAATTTTCGTGCCGCCGTAATTCCTCATTTTTCCCACTACCTACCAACCACACCACCGAAATTTGGGCGCCTAGTTGTCATCCTTCCTTCGCGCGAAGGAACGCTGGCATCGACGAGCTCTGCGTGGTGTTCGCGTTTCGTCATAGCGAAGCGCATAAACAGGAGCAGGGTCGTCAAACTGCTGGGCCTGCTGGAAAGCAACTTTCTGGCGATATCTGACGAGGAGAAACATGCATTCGCCGAACAAGAAACAACGCAAGCAGTTGTGGTTGCTTCGTCCTGATTTGCAAGACGCGAGAAGCTCGGTCGAGCCGTGATAATGCTAACCGTTCTGCGAGATCGCGATGGTGCATTGCAAAGATGCTGATCGCGAAAACACGTGGCAGTTGTCGAGAACAACAGGATGATTACGAAAGACTTCGCAGTCGCTACGGGCGCCCACGACTGCGACATCACAAGCACGCCGCCATTTTTCGAATGTTCGACTCGCGTTCCGATTGGTTCGCTGTAATGGAATCTGGCAGCCGCTGCCGCGAAAATTGGTCCGGGACCGATAGGCGCGGAACGGGCTTTTTCGGCGGATCTCGCTGCTGCCGAAGCGGATTCCTCGCGCTCTCACCGTCGAATGGCTCAGTGTGAACGCGCCATGAGGTCAAGTTCTTTAGCTTTATTAAGGTAAACACTAGTTAAAATTCAAAATAAATAAGTTACTGTTGTCCCCGACGAAAGTAACATATCGAGATTAGCATTAGTTACGTGATCTCCTATAGCATTTGCCATGACATTGAGGCTTCTTGCAGAAACCGGTAACACAAGGACACACATCCGGCAGTACCTCCCCGGAAAACATTACCACATTAAACACGGCATGACGTGGGATGAAAGCACTCCCTTTCCTTCGCTGAAACTATTTTATCCTGCCCCTGCTAAGATGGCGGCTGCGACTGCCGCCTTAGAATGGTTACGAATTCACTCGTGAGACATAAATCCACTCCAGCGATCTTTTTAAGCATCCTTGGTCTCACTTCTCTCTGAGGGCGCCACGGTAAGGCGGGAACAAGAAGACGACAACGGTCGACGGCATCATCCCGTTCAAAGAGTTGTACCACCCATAGAGGGGGCACGCGCGCCGATGCACGCTAATCATGCTGCCTCCAGATCATCGGCCTCGCCGGTGCACCATACTTCTACCAGCTCCTGCACTCTGGAGGCGTTGCCCCGACGCTCTTTTCTCGCGTGTATCGACAAATTGACACGGAATTATACACCATCTGTGACCCGGCTTAATTAGGCTTGAGAAAAATCGACCAAACAGTCTCCCTCCCAACTCCGGGACAAAGTGAAATAAAGCTTCGCCTCAATACAGTGTTTAGGAAAAGTTTATTTCGTCGTAGGACGCTACGAACATTTAGAAACAGTGTCCGTACAACAAGAACATTAACATACAGAAATGGCGAAACACATTATACATAAAACGTTTTAACAGAAATGTCCAAGTCCCAGGGTGTCCCCAACGCATGCTACTAAGAACTAGCATACGCACACTTATCACAATATGTACAATGTACATGACGATGTATATACACAATACACATGACTTGATGAACATGCGAGCAAATATGTACAGCAGATGTTATGGTACATGTAATTTACATAATTTACAGTTTTAGCATGAAATGTGTGTATATAAGAACCTACATGGCTACGGGGACATGCACACACAGAAATAATAAATACAAACAGACTATATGCATTATTATTCAATGTGTGATAACTGGGCTACAAGAACCAGGTCAGATGAAAAACTAGCCGCACACGTCCATTAACTACCGACAGGAAGAGGCGCGACCACTGCCGTAGAAATTCCTCTTCCCCAAGGAAGAACAATTCCTCCGACAAAAAGGACAGCTGTTCCGAGTACAACCGTTCCAAAATCGGAAAGAGAGCACGACGACGGTGACCTGCTGCAACAGCCTCGCACCTGTTGCGCCACAAACAAAAAGCACCCGCAGCAATTACAAGGCGAGCAAAGGCGGCTACGCGAGCAACGATCAGATGTGACAAAACGATTAACTCCTAGGCCACGGAAGCTAGTGTTAACGGCTCTCCAAAATACTCTTGCAATTACACATTGCTGCAGCACATGCTGGTTAGACTCTTGTAGCAGACGGTTCGGACAAGTGGAAGATCGGACCATGCCCCACCTCTCCAGCCTGTCTCGTGTAGGGAGTACTCTCCATCCCAGCCGCCACATGAAGTCGCGGAGATGGCCAGGCAGAAAGGATGCCGTTATCGCGCTCCACGAGACACGACTGCAACGCGCTAGACGAGCTGGAGGAACCAGAGGGAGCAGCAGTGCCGCCGTTGTATCTACAACACGGTTTTCTAGAATATTTTACATCTGGGCAAACCTGCTGAGCGTGGCGATAAAACGCTACTGCCGTGGAGCAAAATGCAGGCATGTTAAGTGCTTGCGGCGTAGAGTTAAGCCGTGCTTCCGGTAACAAATAGCGTATGTTGGTGCCTAAGAAACAGCAGGCAAGATCACGCGCGCGATACTGATCACCGTGTAACAAGCGAAGCAAGAATCGCACAGCAAGCAGCCGGCAGCGAACATACACGGATGGGAACGCGAATCCACCTCTGTTGCGTGGTTGCCCAAGCGCCGCTCGGCAAACCAGCTCAGTTCCACCTGACGAGAAAAAAGAGCCAAGAAGGGATTGGAACGACCTGGTTATTCGCAATGGGGGCTGTAAGACATGAGAAATTTACCATGCGCGGCTGCAAAATACCGTTTGTGCTAAGTACCTTCTTTCCAACAGTGGTAAATCGTTTCCCGGACGTGTCGTTTTACATCTTCGAGTACTGAAACCCACACGGAGGCTGATATGCCGTAGTAGGTATAATCAAGCCCTAGTATGCGAATAGAGTCGCTTTTTCGAAGACCGAAAAAGGGACTTAGGCAGATATCTGGGGAACCAATGAAGAAATATCGACATGTCCAAAATTTAACGCAGCACCTGAAATAGGCTCATACTCAGCAAAAAGCCGTAGGCAACGAGATAAGCTGTCCTCGTTCTTTAGATACAACGGGATGTCATCGGCGAAAGCTGTCACCTTCAGAGTATCACTACCAGGTAGTGGAAGGCCTCGGATATATGGATCTTTATGTAGGGAGCGCTGGAATGGTTGGAGGCTGAGTACAAAAAGTACTGGGGATAGAGGACAACCTTGGCGAACACCGTGGATAACAGGAAATTGGGCACTTTCATAACCATCAAGAAACGACTTGCTGTGTATATTTCTAAACATATTTCGCAGAAGCCCAATGAAGTTTCGCGAGAACCCAAACACTTCCATTACGTTAAATAGGTAGCTATGTTGAAGTCGATCGCATGCCTTTTCTTGATCAAGAGCAACCAAAAGCCCACGTGCTGATCTCGCCAACGTGTACGCAATTATATCACGCGTAACAAAGGAGAGACTATGAATTTCTCTTCCAGGAATCGAGCACGCCTGATGATGTCCTATAAAGGAAGGCATGAGGCTTCTCAAACGCCAAGTGAAAACTGCCGCAAAAGTTTTGTAATCAGCGTTGAGAAGCGTAATTGGTCTCCATTCCTCTGGGCGAACTGACAATGGGTCATGTTTAGGTATTAACACAATTCGACCATCGTGAAAGCTATCAGGGAAATCAAAGCACTCGAAGCAGCGGCCAATAACAGAAGTGAAAGTGGCACCAATTTCATCCCAAAAGGTTAACTAGAACTCAACGGGAAACCCGTCCGGCCCAGCAGCCGAACCACGCTTAATGGAAGACAATGCATCTTTCACTTCATCAGCTGACGGAGTTGCAAAAAGTTTTACACCAGCCTCTGGTGGAATCTGAGGCAGCCCACTAAGCATTGTGAATGTATCGGCCGTACCATGATGCGCTGACACAGTCGTGCGAGCCATGTTTGCAAAATGAGCTACGAAAACTGATCGATCATGCGCAGGTGGCAACCAAGGAGGTTAAAAAAAATTTCTGCAGTGGAAGGTATCGCAACACCTTGCCAGCAATAGTGAAGCCAGCTTTTGCCCACCAAAGAACGCGGAAACATGCTCTTTTCTGGCGGTGCCTACTTAAAGATCAAATGGCTTTGATCTGTTAGTGTAAATACTACGTTAATTATAAAATAAAAGATCGTTGTTGCCGTCAAAAGTAACCCGTCGAGAAGAGTATTGACGATTGATCTCCAATAAAATTCACCATGAATTTGAGGTGTATTAACTATTGATCTCCAATAAAATTCACCATGACTTTGAGGCTTATTTATGAAAACTAGTAACACAAAGACACACTTGGAGCAGTATCTGACCGGTAAACGTTGCCATTTTAAACTAGTCTGACGTGCGGGGAAAACGCGCGCTTTCCTTCGCTAAACGCCGGTGGTTTATCGTGCCCCTACTAAGATGGCGGCGCAGCCGCCATCTTTTGGTGGGCACGGCTTCACTCTCGCGCAATAATCACCACTCCAGCAGTTTTTTTTAACCCCCTTGGATGGCAACGCAGCGGGAAGGGCTCTGGCGGCCTGAGTTCCCAGCGGGCTCGACTGTCTGAGAAGAGAGCTTCTCGCAAAGCGCAGTACTTTATTTATTTATTTATTCACAAAACCCCCACAGGCTCCTGCAGGAGTATTGTGTGAGGGGGAGGGGGGGGTATTATACACTCTATCAGATCACATAAGTGATCTTATACATAAGTACTTCGGGGTGAGCACATGGATTACGTCTGCAACGCCAAGCAGCCGCCGACAACGACGATACTGCACCAAGGCGCTGGAAACGTCCCCGTAACTCTCTCTGCCATGTGCGCATCAATGGAGTTAGTCGATCGACCCGAAGCGCAATGCGTAGCTTTGTGGCAATGTCCGCTAGTTCTTCCGACATGCGCCGTCTAAGGGCACGCCCTTCGCCGGAGCAGTGTAGACGCCGCTGTGCCTTTAGCGCATCCCACGACTCTGGACCGGACCCGAACAGGGAAGCACGTAATGCTCTCGATAAACTGGAGCGCGAACGCGTGTCATGCAGAACGCGGATGTCAAGACGCCATGGTCTCACTGACAAAGAAAGAGGAAAGCAAGCCTCGAGCGCTACTTGTCGATGATCAGAGAAATAAACGGGGATCATAATTTACGAAACCCACAGGTACAGACTCGCTGCTTTAACACTGACTTCTGTTGTGAACTTCATTTAAGATCTTCGCTTTTGGCCTAGTGTAACATGCGGGTGTAACAAATGATCATTTTACAGCAGCGGGCTATCTAAATGTGTGCTTCGATTTATTTGTCTTTTTTCATCTGGTGCACACAGCTGCATACTCAGTGTGATCCAACGCTTCTTGTTAGCACGAGCGCGACCCCTCGGTAAACAAAAAAAGTGCGGCTTGTTGCGTGCCCAGAAAACAGCGGGAGCTGTATTGTGGGACTTATTGCCGCTGCGGCGCCATAAGACGGGTCGCACTAAAGTGACTTTAGGTCGCACCAAGGTGGCTTAAAGAACGTGCGGGCGTCCTTGTGTTGCGGGGTTTTAGGGTCGAAGCTCCTTAAGGCGGCACCCGTTCGTCCCTCGTAGTCGTAGTAGTAGTCGTAGTGCGTAACCATTCTTACGCTTTGACCTCCAAGGTGGTGCCGGTGGGAGATTTTTCCTGTGCGTTGTTGAACAATAAAAAATTCGCAGCGTGCGCGTTAACTAAAAGTCGAATTCTTCTGTCTCTCATTGCCCATTAGCAGCCATTGGCATGTTCCAGTAGGAAACGTTAGTAGAAGTAGAAGTGTAAGTGTTAGCTAAAAGCCGACTTCTTCTGTCTCTCATTCCCATAAGCAGCCATTGTTTACCTCCAAGGTAGTGCCTGGTGGGATTTCTCCTGTGCGTCATTAAACAATAAAAATTTTGTTCAAAACGCCGTTGATTGATGAAATAAACCAACGAAAGACGCCAGATGTTTTGTAAAAGCAAAACGAAAGAACGCCAGATGTTTCTAAAGCAAAATGAAAAAACGCCAGCTGCTTAACGAAAGACGCCAGATGTTTTCTAAAGCAATGGTTTTCTAAACAATGAAAATTCACAGCGTACATGTAAAATTAAAGTGAGCTGCAAGTCGTCATAACTCATCGAACCTTTAGTATAAACGCGCCCGATCTCACGTCGGTGATGATGTACTGGGCAGAATTCACGGAAGATTCACGGTTTACCGATGAACCTCCGCAGCTTCGCCCACTCATCATCATTCACTCCGTGGATATGCTGTGATTTTTTTTTCAGGAGCCTCGATATTAACGCGATAAGCTCATTTCGCAGAAATTCCCGCGTCGGCATCGTTGGTTGTGACCGAAAATCGAGATAACACATAAATAAAATAAATAATAAAAATCGGAAGTTCGAGTGAGAATGGAACGCGGGCCTACTGCGTGGCAAGCTGGTGTTCGACCATAGAGCTATGCCATCGCTTGAAACTGCTTCAAAAAAAATTATATGAATAAATGTACAAAACAGCGCTAAAAGACGGGACGAAGAAAGGACACAAACCACGGCGATGCGGTTTGTGTCCTTTCTTCGTCCCGTTTTTTAGCGCTGTTTTGTATAGTTAATCATGAACCGACCAGCCCAAATGCGTACCTTAATATATGAATGTCATGTGGTGGGAGCAGTCTCCTTAACGCATGTAATATTGCGTGGCAGAAGCGTAGAATCACGCTAAGCATCAAAAACATGTGAATTGCGCAACGAGGCGGTGTTTTAAAAGCTTACTCGTTAAAAAGTGCCCAGATATATTTAATCATCATCAGCAGCAAAAGCATCAACAAAGCTGCGTAGTTCGCGTGTTGCCTTACGGACGCGTAGTGAGCCCTTCGCTGATTCAAAACGATGAAGTATGGCGTAGTGGGCACCTCGCAAGGTGTACTTGTAGTAGGCATTTGAGGGTACTTTGAAACGGCCGATGTTACGCGCACAGACGTTCGTTTCATTGCGACATGGTTGAGGCGTCCACCGAGAGCTGAAGCGAGGCTAGCAATTGAGAAGGCGATGCGCACGGGGCCCGATTACGCTGTCGCGTTCTGCTCTTGAAGGCGAAGCTCAAGCGTCCTCCAATTTTGGGGGGAACATGCTGTCAATACTCCTACGGATGAACTATTTTCTTTGGAAACAACGATGTCTTATTTTATCATAACGACTTTTAACGTGATTCAGTGTCACAGAAAAATTCGTGGTACATCCTTTATTGGCTTTCAAAGATAGCATCAAAGGCAGCGGCTGCTCCGTGTGCCCATATATGGCGGAATACAACGTCTCGCGAACACCACAACCATGCTTTTTTGTCTCATTTTTGTTCTGAATGCCCGTGGCTGTACGTCTACTAGCGCCAACGCACACGGAACTGTCAACACAGCGTTCACTCTTGAGCCCGTGTGTTTCAGCGCGACGCAACAGGTCCCACCTTCTTTTAAAGACGATAGTCTTTCTTGGGATACTTAAACGAAGAAATTTTGGTCAGTCTTTCCATCTTTCTGTTTGTCGGCACGTCACTCGATTCAGCCACTCGGCCAAAGTTGAACCACTTGTCCAAGGGCTAGCCATCTTGAACGGCTGACTAGGTTCATACTTGTGTACATTGTCGATCAAAAAGCAAACATTACGCATACCTGAGGCGCAAAATCACTAGGTAAGTATTATGGGGTGTGTTCCTTTAATTGAAAATGCATACATACGTAATTCTAAAGACCCTAGTTTCTTAAGCTGCGCTGAAAATGCGACTACGCTGAAACTTGCCTTCCTCCGTGCCCTCTGCACGAGCTCATTGTTGTGTTTCGGTTTCGGTTCAGTATTGCACTGTACGAATGCCATCCCTATCGGAAAACCCAGTGGCACTGTCCCAGTGCCATACCTGATTATTGGACCAGTGTGGCGCTGGATACTGGGACGCTGGCACGCTGCACGCGGCACACTGGACGCTGGCGCACTGCACACTGGGCCACCCGTTACGGGCC
Organism: Rhipicephalus sanguineus; assembly: GCF_013339695.2. Lineage (NCBI taxonomy): Eukaryota > Metazoa > Arthropoda > Arachnida > Ixodida > Ixodidae > Rhipicephalus > Rhipicephalus sanguineus. The sequence continues at coordinate 60,802,970 of NC_051183.1, forward strand.
GAAATCGGGGTTTTAAATTGTTTCTAGAAGCAGTGGTCATACCCCGATCGTAATTAGGGCTAATACGCGAGCACCGCGACAAAAAAAAAAGAAACCTCGAAAAAAGAAGACACCGAGCGGGAGTCGAACCCACCACCTCGATGCAGCATACATCCTGAGTCTGACACGTTACCGCTGCACCACACCTGGAAGACGAGACACTGGTACTTTTTTCTTCATGTTATAACTATCTCCGGTAGCCAGTATTTTCATTTTTCTCGTTTACAAACGCAGATTTCAGTTTCTTCGTGTTCGCGAGAACCTAAGGGAAGGTAGTTAATTTGTTTTTTGTGTGCTGCCTAGGATCGGAACGTATGTCTGGCCCGTTCTGCCGCAAAAAATATTAGCGTAACCGCAGATGTGTTGCGGCAATCGCACTGGCTCGCTAAGCAGTCAGTCATACCTACGTAAACAACAATGTGCATCTGACCTGCACACTGAAGGCTTTAGTTTTCGTCACCCGTTTGAACACATTTTCTGTTCTTTTTGTTTACGTTCCGCGTACTGTACAGCCGCAGTACAGCATCCTAGCCGAACCGGCCGTTAGGCTTAGAGCTGTACTCCGTGCGCCGCGATCGCTGTGAAGAACGTGGATATTCAATTACGAAGAATCTAATCACCGTTAGAATGTAGTTTCGATCATACTCGACTCAAGCGAGGCCATATTAGCACCTTCGACTACATGAATCGGAAGCTAAAAACTCCGAGATTGAGCGTTACATTGGCTCACTGTTGCCGGTGGCGTGCGACTTTCAGCGGTACGAGCCCATATGGAAGGACAAGCTGTTAGCGTAGGTTGATGTTATTATCAGACTAATACTAATGTCATATTGTGTTGCGAATGATAAGTTGTTTCGATGCAGTTATATGAACTACATTTACGACACTTGATCACACACTTCAGAGAAAGCGCGCACGCGAGCGCTCGACAGATGATTGCTTCAGCGTATACAAACCTCCGTCGCTTAACTAAAACTAAAGCTAGATATGTACAGGACACACAATAGAATATTTTCAAGATATTCCGTAAGTTTTTCTTTTGACTTCTCGCGACCCAATACCAAATCTTATATAATTCCACTTAGTGCGTCCAGTTTTTTTCAATGTGCTGCCAGTGTTCCCAGTGCGCGAGCGGACACTGTACAGCGTGGCCAGTGCCTCCCAGTGCGCTGTAAGACACTGGGCCACACTGTACAGTGTTCCCAGCGTCTTTCAGCGCACTGGGCGGCACTGACCACGCTGTACAGTTTGTCCCAGTGCCTCCCAGCGCGCTGTAGTACACCGGGGCACACTGTACAGCGTTTCCAGTGCCACCCAGTGCGCTGAAAGGCACTGGGAGGCACTGGAAACGCTGTTTTTTTCCGATAGGGATAGGCCGCCGCTCTGGCATTCCTGTTTTACCCAGGTGACGTGTAAATAAAACAGTGTGTTGAGAGTACTCGTTGAGTGCGGACGTTTCTTCTGCTTCAACGCTTCGCGCCAAACCGCGTGTTCGGGCTGGCTGGCGTCCCCGCCGGTCGCGTTGGTCACCGCCGGTCTTCGCCTGCTGCTGCGCCGGGACTAGCAGCCCGCAACACAGCACTCATGTTTCTCGACGTATTGCCAGATGGCGTCCATATCTCACGCAGCGCCTCTCCTATCGTCTTTAGACGACACTTTTATTTATTTATTTATTTATTTATTTATTTATTTATTTATTTTCAAATACTGCAGCCCAATGCAGGGCTATTGCAGGAGTGGGGTACATACAATAGGAAAGAATAACAGTAACAGCACAACAAGTTCTTCTTCAGAACAAATATCGCCACCTCTTGAGCACAACCGGGTACATAAATGAAAAGAAGAAGAAGAAGAAAAAAAAAGGACAACAATGTCATTCAAGTGCCTCCAAAAAATCTGACATATTCATTTCACGAACAGAACCGGGTAGATCGTTCCAGTAGACAATAATTTTCGGAAAAAAACTGTATTTGAACATATTGGTACGTGCGAAGAATGGCCTTATGTTAAGATTGTGACCGCGTCTAGTTGCAAGAGCATTAGCATACACGATGTAATTATCATTAGATAGCCGGCATGATGAATGAACATAAGAGTGCAAAAGTTTCAAAGAGTCAATATCACGCCTAGCGCACAATGGAGATAACTTCAAAGATTTCATTGCAGATGAGGGCGAAAAATCATGGTCATAGCGATGAAAAATGAAGCGAACAGATTTCCTTTGGACAGATTCAATTTTATTCACGTCACACACATTGTATGGGTTCCACACACACGAAGCGTACTCTAATATAGGGCGGATCAGTGTTTTGTACATTAGTAATTTGGTGGATTTTGGCGATGCAGATGATGTACGTCTTAAGTAACCTAACTTTTTTAATGCTTTAGATGTAATGTAATCTATGTGATGCGACCATTGCATGTTGTATGTGAACATAACGCCAAGGTATTTGTATGTCTGTGCTCGGGGAACTGCGATGTTGTTGAGGAGTATGCATATTGTGATGGAGAATGGCTGAATTTGCAGCGAAGCACGCAGATACGCGGCCATTTTTTTATCCAGCGGCCGTTCCACGAGTATATATAACCACGACCGGACTGGAAAGGCACGCGAGCGTTCTATCGAAACGCTCGCGCGCCTTTCCAGTCCGGACGTGACATAACAGAATCCAGATATGGTCGCTCAGAGACAGGCTACCGCTGAATCCTTCCCCTTGTACAACGCTGTCAATGGCACACTTATACTTTATCTCAGAAGCTGGTTGCAGCAAAGTGGAAGTTTCGAGATTTCAGCAGGCCACATGCTTGCGCAGCCAAACGCAATTCTGTTTCTGATTGCGTTATTATTGGCAAGAATAAAACAGTTGCGTTTGTACGGCACGTTCTCCGTCAATGCGATACGTGATAGGGCAATCCTAATTCGCATGTGAATCATGTGTATTTAATTATTGTGTCTGTAACCGCCACAAATCGTGGTGGCAAAGCAACGTATCAGCGCCCATCTCACGCTGCGGACAAAGGCTGTCATATGGAAAGAAGGAAAGGTAGTACGTGAGGTAGGCACATGTCAAGCTTCGCTTGTCAGCATATTCGCTAGGGAAAGGGCTGCAGATTTTTTAACACGAAAGTGTTTTATGCCGTGGTCCACCAAGGTTTTCTTGACGCATTTCCGTCACGGAAATACGTCAGCAAAATTAACGCCGTCAAATGGCAAAGAAAAAAAACTATAAGAAAAAGTTCCGTCGACAGGAGTCGAACCCATGACCTCGCGATCCGCGACGATGGCTGGCGGGCGTTTAGCCCACTGAGCTACCACCAAACACGTAGCGAAGGCTACATGAACACTCCTTTTATCTTTCACGCTTTCCTGTCACAGTGCTCTTGCGTGGATGGGTGGGTGGATGCTATGAGGGTACCTTTTATAAAGGGGTGGTGACATGTGTGCCACCAGGCTCGAAAAACAAAACAAAAAAATCACAGCATATCCACGGAGTGAATGATGATGAGTGGGCGAAGCTGCGGAGGTTCATCGGTAAACCGTGAATCTTCCGTGAATTCTGCCCAGTACATCATCACCGACGTGAGATCGGGCGCGTTTATACTAAAGGTTCGATGAGAGTTATGACGACTTGCAGCTCACTTTAATTTTACATGTACGCTGTGAATTTTCATTGTTTAGAAAACCATTGCTTTAGAAAACTTCTGGCGTCTTCCCTTAGGCAGCTGGCGTCTTTTCGTTTTGCTTTAGAAACATCTGGCGTTCTTTCGTTTTGCTTTTAGAAAACATCTGGCGTCTTTCGTTGGTTTATTTCATCAATCAACGGCGTTTTGAACAAAATTTTTATTGTTTAATCACGCACAGGAGAATTCTCACCAGGCACTACCTTGGACATAAACAATGGCTGCTAAGGGGAATGAGAGACAGAAGAAGTCGGCTTTTAGCTAACACTTACACTTCTACTTCTACTAACGTTTCCTACTGGAACATGCCAATGGCTGCTAATGGGGAATGAGAGACAGAAGAATTCAGCTTTTCGTTAACGCGCACGCTGCGAATTTTTTATTGTTCAACAACGCACAGGAAAAATCTCCCACCGGCACCACCTTGGAGGTCAAGATCTGGTACTAGCGTTACGACTGGTTACGCACTACGACTACTACGACTACGAGGGACGAACGGGTGCCGCCTTAAGGAGCTTCGCCCCTAAAAAACGCGCCTTGCTCTGACCGTCCTATTCGGCGCGTTTCCAATAGAAGTGTAATTTCGTTTAACACATCGCGAGGTGGTGGCTTGCCCAAGCTTCGCTCATAGCATCCATTCATATCGAAAAAAAAATCACATCATATACACGGAGTGAATGATGATGAGTGGGCGAAGCTGCGGAGGTTCATCGGTAAACCGTGAATCTTCCGTGAATTCAGCCCAGTACATATCATCGACGTGAGATCGGGCGCGTTTATACTAAAGGTTCGATGAGTTATGACGACTTGCAGCTCAGTTTAATTTTACATGTACGCTGTGAATTTTCATTGTTTAGAAAACCATTGCTTTAGAAAACATCATGCGTCTTTCGTTAAGCAGCTGGCGTCTTTTCGTTTTGCTTTAGAAACATCTGGCGTTCTTTCGTTTTGCTTTTAGAAAACATATGGCGTCTTTCGTTGGTTTATTTCATCAATCAACGGCGTTTTGAACAAAACTTTTATTGTTTAATCACGCACAGGAGAAATCTCACCAGGCACTACCTTGGAGGTAAACAATGGCTGCTAATGGGAATGAGAGACAGAAGAAGTCGGCTTTTAGCTAACACCTACACTTCTACTTCTACTAACGTTTCCTACTGGAACATGCCAATGGCTGCTAATGGGGAATGAGAGACAGAAGAATTCGGCTTTTAGTTAACGGGCACGCTGCGAATTTTCTATTGTTCAACAACGCACAGAAAAAATCTCCCACCGGCACCACCTTGGAGGTCAAGATCTGGTACTAGCGTGACGACTGGTTACGCACTAGGACTACGACAACTACGAGGGACGAACGGGTGCCGCCTTAAGGAGCTTCGCCCCTGAAATAGCTCTCCGACGCTCGCCTGTCTGTCGCACCGCATTCCCCGCTCGCCCTGTGAGAATTAAATGTCAGGCTAGAGGGAAGACACAACGCGCGTAGCGTTTGTCTTCGCGTTTCACGACGCTTTGGAGGAGTCCATATCGAGAGTCATTGTTTATTATGTACTTGTTGATGCCATTTGTTGATGCCACGAGATTCACTATATGCGGGATTCACTATATTCACTATCTACGTAGATGTTAAGAACTTCGGCTACCGCAAGGGTTAAATCATGACCATGGGCGTTAGTCATCGGTACGGAGATGCGTCACTAGGCGTCAACGTGAGTGCGTCCGCATCAGGCGGTGCTACATCATCCAAACAACAATAGACATTATGCAAGCTCAGATATACCAATGCACTAAAACAATCAACGACTTCTCTGCCGACACGTTTCACTTTCGCGTTATAACGATTCCTATAACAGAGGGATCAACTATCTTTTTTTTTTCTTCTTCCGCACTACCCTCTCCGTCGGTGGGTGACAGCCGCGGGCTGGCGGGCTCGCGCCCCTGGAGACCCGAACTGCTGTCACATGACTCCCGCGCTTACAATAAGACAATTGCTTTTCTTCCACTCATTCGGGAAAGCGTGGAAGGACTAGAATTTCAGTACCTCTGTGGGTTTTAGGCAGTTGTTCAAGCCTTTACACGTGTTACGCACTCACCATATTCACCACCGGCGTTATTTGACTATTGAGCTGGCCACAGAACGTCTGTGTTCTCGTCCGTGTTGCGTTAGCGCTGGCCTTCGTAAGTATTTTCCCAACCTGCCCTACTTGCTACCCTATCCCACAACGGCAGCCACGGGTTGTATGCATGATATATACGATGTACTGCACACCGGGACAAATCGAAACCCACTACATGGAAGTAACAATCTTTCACGACGACTTTTCGCGAAGCATTAGAAGTGTCAAGTTACCCATGCAGACGTGTTTACTTATTTTCTGTTACCTTCTAAGAGGTGTCAAGCGGCGAACTTAGAGAGCGAGGGTGCAGTGACTCTCTGTCGACTTTTTCTTTCTTTGAGAGTGGCCAAACTCGGTCAGCTCACGTCACGCATAAAATTACTGAGTTCGCACAAACACACCGATCTGTCTCGTAACACTTGGCTAAAACCCAAACATGGCGGCGTAGCAGCTCCTTGCTCATTGCTTCGCGCATCGTTGATTACCACAGTGCGTGGGTTCTGCAGGAAAGTCTTGGTACAGTATGTAATGAGCCTTGTCACTCATTGATGAATGAATTCTATCACCATTAATTTCCACCACTGTATGGTGCAAGCCACGCTGCTGCAAGCCACGTTGCTGCAAGCCAGTGTCTCTCCCTCTACTTGTTATAACCTCCTCCTTTCTCTACTCACTCTCTCTTCCATTTCCCATTCCCTTGCAATACTATACTATACAAGACTATTCTATGCTCTGCTAGCGTGCCTGGATAGCCGAGAGGTTACGACTCTCGCCTTCGAAGCCCCACCTCGCCAAGAATTTTTTTTTCGCCAAGAAATTCTACCTTGCTCTATATTTCTTTCTCTTTTCTTCCTTCTCTCTTTCTTTCTCTCTCTGTACTCGTCCTCTCGCCCATCAGGGTTATTCCATCCCACGCCGGACAAGTTAGCCCGCCTGTTGTGGGAGCGAAGCAGAAGATGAAGAAGATGATGAAGATGAAAAAGCGCTCGAAGAGAGCGTGTGTCGGTTCACGATGACGATAATTTTCTATCTACGACACACGGCAAACCTCGACCATAACAGCTCTGCTGTCAAAGCGACTGCGATTTCGCACTGATAAAACGGTTAGACAAGCAGATTTGCGTGAAAACAATAGTTTATTTTCAGCTCGTGAGACTTCCAGCAGGGTTCTTCCTAGCGACAACTGCGCTTTCCAAGTAGCTGAAGCACTAGGTTCGGGCAGCTACAATGACCTGGGCACGATAACCATCCGTCGCAATCCTGAAAGACAGTTTCGGTTCTTCATTGTTGTAGTGACTTCAAATGCCCTAACCATAGGCTTCATTCTTACAGAGTACTGTCTATCAGTAAAGCTGTCCACCGACGAGGTATTGCGCGAATCTTTGTAGCACGACACGAATATTCGGTACCAAGCTGGTGGTGCACCATGCGTTCGTGCCTAAATAAAAACGTGCCAAGTGCCCCAACGAATAATTTTGCCCGTGTGAAATTTTCAAGGCTCTTTTACTGACATAACCGTTACTTCTATTCACAGGTTCGGGACAAACGCAATGTGTCTAGGTGCGCTCTTGATAGCCGGTACAGTACAGTTTTGGAGCAGGCTTGGAGCTGCTCAGTCACGCTTCTGAAGAGATAGATCCGGCATAACACACTTTATTTTGCATTACAGTAGCATCGACTGCTCGTCAGCGCAGCATTCACCAGTAGCTACACGTTCCGCCTTGATTTGACTACTGACCCATACTGTGACAAGTGCGGTACATTAACTTAAATATAAAATATTTTATTACATTGCCAGACATACAGAGAAGAAAGAACTCGTCTCCAAAGCAGTATGTGCTAAACTTCCCAAGCACCGCTAGATTTAGGAAAAATACTTGGACCTACGTCTTGTCCTTCGCAGTGACGTCACATTTTAAAATTTATGATCAGAATCTAATTGATAAACTGCAATGTGACTTACATCAGCACCATTACGTTGTCACATGTACATACCATGATCATAATATCTTCTTTTTTTCTTTCTCATTTCCTCCCCTCCTCCTCCTCCTAGGGCCTCTCTGTCCTCAATCCCCTTCCCCCATACAGAGCATGTAGGCGTCTATATATACGCTGGCAGAATTATCTGTTTTTCATTAAAGTGATTTGTCTATCTCTCTCTTTACAGTAGCATGCATCATATAATGAAACGATTCCCCTGACAACACCACTACAAAAGACGCTTGATCACCCCACATCATTTTATTGCCTTGAAAAACCGGTGTGCTCGCCTTAACCAGAATAAATGTTATATCGTTTTACTTCAGCGTAAACTGCGTTGAGAAAGTGTAGACCACGAACATTCACCTATCAGTCGACGGAAATCAGCACAGAGTTTTGCAATGCCTGCATCAGTTTTACAATGACTTCTAGGAGCACGCCAGAAAAAAAAAGGAAAAGCTTGTGTAGCAATTGGTGTACTACTTAATCTTGCGCTAAATACAGCTCCACTATTGTGAAACCTGAGGAAGTGGGTAGCACGGGCACCCAGAGGCTCCCGTTCGTAGAGTTCCCACTCTTACGCATGCCAAACCGTCGATGAGTTAAGCATGTAGGGTTTCCCCGGCACGAGTAGAATCTTGTTAAGGAGATCCGCAAATTCAGTGCGCGACCTGCGCGCTACCTTTTGGTGCGCTTTATCCACTTCCTGCCTGTTACAGCAGTTGAGATGCGAGGTGTCTGCAGCGACTTCCATCAGTTTGTTTGCCCCTAAAGATGTAGCGACGAAGCGCCGGTGAGAGGAGCTATCGTTCGTTCGGCGATGCGGTGGCGCTCTCTCTTGCACGGCGCGGGTTTCAACCGGATGTTTCCGCAGCGTTTTGAGATTTTGAGCTAAATACTGCGAATATTTCTTGGTTATCTCTGTTATATGATTTTAGACCTTGTTCGTTCATTTCAACCCGCTTTTGATCAATGCTAGCTTTATTTTCTGCCTGTATTGACCCCTTGACTGTGAGCGTGGTCCCGCCACATAAGATCTACGCATGGACACAAGCCGGGCCCCTAAAGTGCTATACTCACTTGAAACATACACGCACGCGCATTCAGCAAGAGAACAGAAATTCAATCACGTAGTCGCTTGCTGTCTACTAGTCCTACCTAGTTATTTTCAAGCCAATCGTATTAACTTTGATTGCCAGGCCCTGGTGGCTTTGAAGCGCATCTTCGGTGTTTCCGCTTTCGAGTCGAAGACACGGCGTCACTGCGCGACATCGCATGTCACCAGAAGACACCGTTCGCTTCGTTCGGTAACGTATCCCGCAAGCTCCGGAAAGGATACCGACTTTGGCCCACGAAAACAACGGTGCATGGCGTCACATGCGAAAACTTCGTCGGCCTGCAGTCGCCATTGCCGAACCACCCGGACAGAAACTCCAAGCTTGCATCTAACGGCGCAGCTGTTAGCTTTCGCGGTGTGCAGAATAACAACTTCCTCGAATAATATGAACAAGAAGCGAAAGGTTTTTTTTTTTGTGCCTGGAGTACCCACGGTGCTATAGCACGACTATCAAGCATAAAATTGCCACGCGGCTGTCGAAAAAAGCGCGTCGAAGAGACAGAAGGTGAACCACTTCCATCAATTATCGTTATCAACTTTTCAGTGCCGCTTCGCAGTTTGTTTCTTGCTTTGTGTACTTACATGTCTCCAACATTCCCCTAAACCCACTCGTTCTTCAACTGTTACGTTTTCAGCTGGGCTCCGTGGCCTACAGTAACAACTGAAAATAGAATAGAAGCACACGTTGCTGGGCTAGTTGGTTCATTTCAAGTACAAGCCACAAAAGTATGGCTGTTAATAGAAGAGGGATTACCAACTAAAATACCATATAAGGTTTTAAAGCGCAGCTCTGAGGTACCCGTTCCAGCGTTGAACGGCGTCGCCGCTGGCATCGGCGGCGTAACCGATAGAGCGAATTAGCACGAAAGAGAGCTAACCCGGAATCTGGAGATATCACGAGCCACTGCCCTCTAACCTCGCTTTCTTCCTCCGTCACGCGGGCTGGCCCCTCGGTCGGAGCTCGTGCGCATGCAGGGCTGACATGTGCACTGCGGCTGGCTTGGCTTACCAAGAACATCAGGTAAGAAGCGCATCTGGCAACTGATTAAAAGAAAATGAAAAACAAAATGAGCTGGACGTTGCGAGCAAAAAGCGCATGGGCAAGCAGAGATGCAAACCCTGGTCCAAATCCATGCATTTTTATCTGGTAGAACATTATTAGCACACACATGTGTTATCACAATGCTAGATCAAACATGTGCGGCACTCAAAATCAGTGGGGTTTACCTTGGTCAACTGCCTGTTTTGAAGCGCACTAGATCGAGATCACGCATGCGTCGAAATTTCTGACAACATACAGCACGCTTGCACAACTGTTCTTTAAATTTTCCCTTATAGGTGCCAAAGTGGTTGTGTCATTGAAATTCAGATGACATTTCCAGCCAAAGCAGTGTTGAGCAGGATTCCATTGATTGCAACTCTATAACAATATTTTTACCAATAATTACACATTAGTATATGCAAGGTAGCGCATTTTCTTTTTTTACATTTCCGTACCTCATACGACATAGGCAAACATGCATTCGAGGTTTTCCCTTTTAAAAAAACACGTGAGCGCGCGAGATGCGCGTCCACCTCGGCTTTCCTCCGTTGCGCGAGCACCAGCGCAATAGAACCGTAAAGAAGGATAAGACGTGCGCTCGGCACCGGTCCTGCGGCGATAGCCGTGCCAAACATGCATTATCTCAGAACCTCATTCCACGTCGCTATGGGCCCAACTACAGGTTGCCGCTTTCACAATCCTAGAAAGTTCTCAGCATGCTGACGGTATGTGTTTCTTACTAAGTATGTTCATGTGTAAGTAATATAGAGTGAAACTTCACTTGAACAATCTTAAAGGGACCCCAGTAAAAGTTTCTTCAAGTGAAACGTCGCTTATCAGAAACAGCTAAGATATCACAAGCTGAAGAAAACATCCCGTGTTCAAATAAATCTTAACCATTTATTTGTCATGCAGCTGATTTGCATATGAATTTATGCGTATTAAGGACCAGCTGAGGAATGCAGTATTCCTTTGCTCCGCTTGTGCCCTTCAAGCTGCAGTGGTCACGAGTTGAGTTGCCAAGCTCTCATCTTCTGAGTAGAAAATGAGTTCAGTTTCTGCAAACGCATCAATTCCTCTACGTAAAGTATCCAGTCTTTCGTTCATAGACACGCGCTTTCGCTTGGCGCTCATAATCATCACGTGGTTGTTGTTCTAAGGCTGCAGCTATCACTGCACGGCTATCGTGGCCTCTGCGATTAGCTCCGGTGGCGCGCCCTTGGCGGAGCTGATCGCGAAGGGTACGGTAAAACTATGCTACAAAAAGAGTAGTTGCATTTGATGAAATGACCAACATAACATCTGATGCATCTGATGGTATCAGTGAAAATGTTCAAAGATTTTAAATGTGCTTTGAACAGAGTTTTCCCATACTGAAGTGACTTAGCATTGGGTTCAATAGCATTCCCGAGGGGGATTGAAAACAAAGTTCTCGCAACTGAATAGTTCCTTTAATTGACGCTCGTTTAAGTGGTGTTTTACTGTACTTACTTCATTGTAAACAGGGCACAAATGATGAGATGCGCTACCAGTACCATTGCTATGGCCATCCTAGATTCTGTAGTTTCTGCAGAAAAGACGTTTTAGTTAGCCAATTAAGGCCCATTCTCTAATGTGATGTCAGTTGCTGTTACATGCATTTATTGTCTCATTAGTCGTCCTAACTCAGCAAGCACGTAGAGTTATAATATGATGACTGAACTTTGAGCTAAATGCACTTTTTACAGGTATGCTGCCTATGGCTAGGATTTGGAGAAAAATCTGTCCTAGATGTTGACAAAAACACATTACCATCTGCCAGTGCGTTTTAGGGCAGACGCAGTGGCGCCACCTCCGGGAGATATCGTGACCATGCCACGCGCCCGTCTAAAGCTCCAGCGGCTGTGTCCAATCGACTTCACCAGGCTAAACTCATTGACGAAGATCGGGCCAACGAGGTTTAGCGCAAATGCGTCGTCTGCCATGATCCTCGGTATCTCCAAGCCGACAATGTCCGTCGGCGTGCTGGTGACAACCTAGAAAAGCGCTTCCCGCGAGCCTCGGCAAGATTTCAACGAAAGTTAGCCAGGAATCATTTGGGGTACCCTTGTGTCGTGTTTGATGGTCTGTGGTTTACCCAACACCTTTCCGCCATCTCCGGCGTACGTGACCAATCGTTGCATGATGACTTGGCAGCGGCTGTCATTGGAGTGACCCGAGCAAGGGCAGCTGAGCGGGACATGACGCGACTCGTCGCTTAACGAAGCTTTGCCCCGGTTGGCCCCTCCTACGGCTACGTGTACCCTCCCCCCTATGCCAGAAGGTCTCCAAAAAATACATATCGACGTGGAAAGACTGATGACACCAAACATTGCGTTCATGTACACACGTCGCTTAACGCACTGCATTGGCTAATGTGGTATTAAGAGGCAATTGATAACGTTGCTAGGGAAATGCATATATCATGTGAGAACGAAAGAATGGGAGTATCTTCAGGGCACTTTTCAAGTGCAGTTCTTAGGCGGAGTCGCCGTTGGCTGGTGTCGGCGGTGTAACCGATAGAGCAAACGAGGACGAAAAGTGCGAACGCGGAGTCTGTTGATATTACGAGCCACTGGCCTCTAACCTCGCTTTCTTCCTCCGTCACGCGCACCGGCCCCTCGGTCGGAGCTCGTGCTCATGCAGGGCTGGCACGTGCACTGCGGCTGGCTTTGCTTTTCGTTACCGGGCTGTCGGCGTTTTGCTTGGTTCGCGACGCATGCAATGCACAGAGTGGTGTGCGTAGCACTCAAGCGCTGGCAGTTTCTGTGGCAATATGTAACGAATGTTACATTCTTACAAATGCGGATAGCCAAACTTCAAACACAGTTGGTGTTGCCTATACATGAAGTTGCGCTTAGAGTTCGCATTAGACAGTATCGTAGTCGTCGGTGACTTTTTAAAGAAAATTTTAAATATGATTAAGTAAACCAAACAACTTCGGTGGCCTTCTATCTTCACAATGGGAAAAGCCTTTTAATTTTTTGGTTTTCTAAGGAATGTGTCTGCGGTAGTTTGTGACACCAAATGGCTTTCTGAATTAACAGTTTTCGTCAATTCAATACGAGGAAGGTGATTAAAAAGTTTTTGCTAGCCTGTCCTTCCAAAGTAACTTTAGCAGCGGCCATCTATTTCCGCCTGAACGTAGAGTTCGTCAGCGAAACGACACATACGTGCTGTGCCATTAAAAAAGTCCTTTTTTTAAAAATAACCCTGTGTTCTACGTCAGAAAAATGACTACACTGTACAAAACACTACGACGTAATGCACGAATGTGCAGTGTAATTTAGCTGATACAGTGAGCCAGAATTAATGTATGTATTTCATAAATAATCGTTGGTACTTGCAACCTAATGGCAAAACACTCGTATTTGGGAACTAAATAATTCTTTACGTTGTAATTTAATGTGGTGTTCACTGCATTTTTTAATCTAATATGGATTAATGGAAGGTTGTGTGTCAAATACTGCAATTTAAAAATAAAAGAAGGAAAGAGGAGTATTAGCGATAGGTCAGTGCAGCGCATTTGAATAATACTATACTGCTCAAAATGTAATTTAAGTAACACATTGGCTGAAAAAGATTTAAAATACATGGAATCTACAAAAAGCACAAAATTCATTCCATGCTTTAATAGTGTTATATGGAACGAGATATAACACAGTGAAACATGGAATGTTTGAGTTGTCGTCCGCTTTCTTTTGTAAAAATAAATCTTTGTAAAGTTTCCTTGCAAAATGAATAGTGCGAAAAAAATATTCCTAATTTTGCTTGCACGGGAACTAACACATTCCAACGCAACAGAGCTCTTGTGCTCCTGAATGTGTGGTCGCGCATGGACATTTCGAGTCAGTGAAGCTGGTTGAGTGGAGCAGCACGCCAGAAGGCAGAGTTATTTTTTCAGCAAACTGAGTGAAATGAAAAAAAAAAACTTATGTTTTAGTGTTCCGGGAAAATTTGTATCAAAGATATCGGCCTATATTTTTGCTCTATTTTTGGTTACCTGCGCAAAATCAATTGTCTTGCATCTTACGATTGGCACTGGAATTTGACCTTTTTGAATGACAAGATTAATGTGTTAGTGAATCACGCGTAATGCATTGAACGCCATGTATTCTAAGTTTCAGCTGCAAGTAACCCGTATCTAAACCCATGCTGTTCTTCAGGCATGTACACGTGCATTAATTTCCAGCTTCACTTATGTTATTAAAACCAAAGGTCTCAGCAGGGCAAGGAATTAAAATGCATATACTTAGAAGTGGCTACTGCAGAATCACTCCACAGTTGCGCCAATTGGGGTAACTGACCGTGGTTTATTTTTTTTCAGCAGCGAGAAAAAAATGATTTCCCTGACAGTTCACAAATTCGTTTCCTGAAATCACAACACGTGTCCGCGTGGAACGCACTTCCGGAAAGAAATACAACAAAGTCACTTGAAATGGGACCACACCATGTAATATGTCAATCTAGAGCACAGAGCTATAAAAATACGACTTAATGTTTGCAAGATTTAGCGTAGTGGGCGTCGCTTTGTTATAATACATTGTGCTGAAGCACGCATAATGAAAATTGAACACGCAAGTTGGATTATTGTAATGCCTACAGGATTCTAGAGTACTTGCACACTAATCTATTTACTTGTCTCGATATGGCCCTTGATTACCTAGGTATATGCACTTCCTTTATAATTATGAATCTTTCTAAACTATGTAAATAAAAAACCAGGCATTTCTTAAGAAAACAGATCACGAATATACATAGCGTTAGTGATTTCGGTATTAGCTTTGCCTTATACCCTACATTCTAAGAGAAAAAATAGTCCTTTGACTCTTTTTGGGGAGTTCTGACTTGCCACATGTGTGACTCTCTTAAGGAGACAACTGTTATCTTTTAGGTAATCCTTATACTCTCTTCGGTGAGTCGTGAGACCCAAGAGAGAGAGAACGTGCCTCTTTAAAGAAGGTCATAGACGTCGAAAGTCATGAGTCGCGAAAGAGTCACACATACTCTTTCTTTTCTTAGAGCGTAGACAAATGTTAAACCGTGCTTTCGTCCACAATCTGTTGCCTGTAAAGCAGCCTGACTGCTTTATTTATGTGCCACGTGACCTACCTGAAGTTCCGTCAACCTGGTGGTGTTCTGTAAGACACGAAAATTGCAGCGTACTTCTCTTAGAAGACTGTCGTTCAGTGTGCACGCTAACCAAAACCATTGCAGGAATATCTCAGCCGCGTTCTTTTATACTCTTCAACCGATCATGAGCGAACTCCGGTACGTCCACAATTCGCTGCTCAAGTTTCATGAACTTTGACTTCTAGGCATAAAACATGCCGCGATAAAGATTGAACAATGCCATATATAACAACATGACGTGCGTTACAGCACATCTATTGCTGCTTCATACATTTAACATTTCCTTGCGACATTCCCTGGAAAACGTTTAGACTGGCCGTACGTGCGTATATTAGTGTATCCTTTTGACTGTAGCGGAAATGAAGACTGAACCCTGACTTTTCGTTACGTTTAAATAATTGCTGAAGCACAAACAATTGTACACACTGCGATGTATTACACATTGTTCAAAATGTTAACATAATATGGTGGGTGAAAAATACCGCCACGTTCTCGTTGTAGAGAATACAAGTGTGACAGCCTTAGCTCCAACCCGGCTATTCATAACCTGAACTTGATACCAGCAATTGAATAAGAAGAGTTACAACACTATAATAATAGCGAGCACAGTCATCAATTTCTGAGATATGATCTTTATGTCAGCAGCGACGGCTGTTGGCTAACGACACGTCGCTAGTTACAGAGCATTCGCTGGCGGTAGCGTACTTCCAACAACGTAGACAGGTAGTTCCGTTGCGCGTAAGTCTCGGCCACTGAAGAAAAACAATTGTACGCTGCATTTAAAGGCGAAAATCTTGTATGCCTGATGAAACGCATAATTTGACCATCGGCAGCAACCGCGGCGTCAACACAAGTAATGAAAAAATCTTCCCATGATGACGTCACAGATCGCCGAGGTTTGGGACGTCATCATGACGGCACTACGATAGTACATGATGTAACTGATAGATGACGTCATCGCATGGCATCATTACTTGACCAAAGGTGGGCCGATCGCGGAGGCAATACAATGCTAGATTAAATCCAGAAAACTTGCACTGCCTCCGATCGTGGAGGCAGTGCAAAACCACATTGTATGCAGGAAGCTTTCGGAGAGCGGAACGGGGCAGAGGATCAGTGCAGCGACTGAGAACAAATAGACGACGGCTTTCGCTTTCGAGTCGTCTTAGGTGATTGCAAAAGAGACGCTGTCAGTTTTTTGTTTTTTCTTGAGGGAATGTTTCTCTTGATTCTGCGGCGTTACACAGGCTGAGACTTGGCAATTTGGCTTCTAGATTGCTGCTTATTCAAGTTATACCAATCGCCTTCTCTACTATTCCCGCCTCCTACGCTCCGCGATTTCTCAAAATATTTCGAGTCCCGTCCACCTCGACGATGTATGACATCGTTGATGTGGGCATCACACGCCCAGTGATATACTCAAAACATTCACTCCTGCTCTACGCACGACTACCTAGGTTTATTAGTCCACCGGATAGGACCGGATTATATTCTACAGGCGTATAGTGCCAACTTCAAGAACTTAAGTGGCTCAAACTAATTAACCTTGCGCTGCCTACATGAAGCTGGCTGTGAAAAGGAATGTATTTTGCATAAAATGAAAGCTGTCCTGTAACGACGCTGATCATTTGAACCGCGTTTGCAACAACGCGGCAGGTACGTGTTGGCTGATATTCCATTAGTTGTACCTAACGAGTCCACACTTCCATGATCATCGACGACCAACCCAGCACTCTACTGCCAGAGACGTGCAAGAGCTATTCTGCGCTGAGCAAACTCCATAATGGAGTATGTCCCTGACTTACTAACATGACATCCCCAGTGAAAAATGAATGCATTTGCAATCAACGTGAAAGCTGTGGGCAAGCAAGCGCTGGCGTTGCAAACGGGCAGCCTGCTCGTCGTCTATGGCGGGAAACAAAAGCTTGATTTTAGATGCAGTGGCGTCCTCTCCTCCTTTGCGTCTTCCTCACCTACACATCTCTCCTCACCCTGACGTCCCATTTCCTGCCCTTTGGTATATCACACCACACATGGCCATGCTATACTATTCTGAACATGTTATGCTTCACCTTCGCCCCTGCTCATTCCCACCCTCCTCACCCTAACATCTCTCCTCTTCGCCCTCACAATTGACTTTACCGCCTTCTTCTCATATTATACTATACAGGGCTGCGCTACACTTCGTTTTGCCTGCGTGACGCCATACAAGGCTATGATATGCTTTACCCTATCGCCTCCTCCTTTCCCTCCTCCTAATCACACTTCCTTTCTCGCCCACTTGATATATCATTCTATACATGGCTATGTTATGCATGATTTTGCCTGCGTGACTCCGTACATGGCTATGCTATGCTTTACCCTTTCTCATTTCATTCCTCCTCACCCTCACTTCCCTTTCTCGCACCCTTACTATGTCATGCTATACATTCCTATCGGAAAAAAACAGCGTTTCCAGTGCCCCCCAGTGTCTTTCAGCGCAGTGGGTGGCACTGGAAACGCTGTACAGTGTGTCCCAGTGTACTACAGCGGGCTGGGAGGCCCTGGGACACACTGTACAGCGTGGCCAGCGCCGTCCAGTGCGCTGAAAGACGCTGGGAATACTGTACAGTGTGACCCAGTGCCTTACAGTGCGCTAGTAGGCACTGGCCACGCTGTACAGTGTCTGCCCGCGCACTGGGAACACTGGCGGCACATTAGACAAAAACTATAGGCGCGCTGGGTGGAATTCGTGTAAGATTTGGTATTGGATCGCGAGATGTCGCAAGAAAAAGTTATCAAATATTTGCAAAATATTCTTCTATTCTGTGCCCTATACACATATCTAGCGTTAGTTTTAGTTAAGCGACGGACGTACGTATACGCTAAAGCAATAATCTGTCAAGTGCGCGCGCTTTCTCTGACATGTGTGATCGAGTGTCGTGAACATAATTTATATAACTGCATGAAACGAACTTATCATTCGCAGCACATTATAACGTTAGAATTATTCTGATAATCAACATCAACCTACTCTAGCAGTCAATCCTTCCATACGGGCTCGTACCGCTGAAAGCCGCACGTCACCGGCAGCAGGGAGCCAATGTAACGCTCAATATCATGATAATTGATGGTAGCTCAGACTAAGAACAAGGATAAAAGAAAGAAACATTCGACACCGCACAGCGCTATAGCGCTCTATGGCGTCGAAAGCTTCTTTTGCCCTTGTCCTTAGCCTGCGCTACCATCAATTATCATGCTGCACCAACAAGCCGAAATTTCTACCCTCAACGCTCAATCTCGGCGTTTTTAGCTTCTGAATTGTGTAGTCGAAGATGCAAATATGACCTCGCTTGAGTCAGGTATGATCGAAACTACAATTTAACGGTTATTAGAATCTTTGTAATTGAATATCCGCGTTCTTCACAGCGATCGTGGCGCACGGAGTATAGCTCTAAGCCCAAAGGTCGGTTTGGCTAGAGTGAACTACTGCTGTTGTATAGCACGCGGAACCGTAAACAAGAAGGACAGAAAATATGTTCAAATGAGTGACGAAAGCTAAAGTGCTCAGTGTGCAGTTTAGATGCACATTGTTTTCTACATAGGTATGACTAAGCCCTTAGCGAGTCAGTGCGATTGCCGCAACACATTTGCGGTTACGCTAATATGTTTTACGGCAAAACGTGCCCGACAGACGTTCTGATCCTAGGCAGTACATAACAAACAAATTGACTATTCTTTTGTTAGGTTGTCGCGAGCACGAAGAGACTGAAATCTGCGTTTCAGAACAAGAAAAATGAGTATACTGCCTACCGAAATTAGTTATAACATGAAAAAAAAAACGACGCCCCTTCCCGTATTAGAGGTATATTGTAGCGGTAACGTGTCAGACTCGGTATCTACGGTGCGTCGAGGCGCTGGGTTCGACTCCCGCTCGGTTGTTGTTCTTTTTTTCTTTTTTTTTTCTTTGTCGCAGTGCTCGTGTTTCAGCCATAATTACCATCAGGGCATGACCACTGCTATTAAAAGCAAGTTAAAAGCCCGATTTCTACCCGTAACGGGTGTACCATTGTGCAGCGCGCCAGCGTTCAGCGTGCCTCGTGCAGCGTCCCAGTAACCAGAGCCACACTGCTCCAATAATCATGTGTGGCACTGGTACAGGGCCACTGCGTTTTCCAATAGGGATGACCATGCTATTTATGATTCTCCTTGCGTAACGCCATACAGGACTATGCTATGCCCTGCTCTCTCCCCTCCTCCTTTCCTTCCTCCTTACCCTCACATCACTCCCCCTCAAACCCTTTCCATTCCCGCACGCTTGCTATACATGGCTATGCTATAGAACCTATGCAAAATTTACTTAATAAGAACTTGTTGTTGGGCGAGTTGGTGAGTACTTAACATCGTGGTTTAGCGCTAAAGAAAGACAGACACTAGAAGCTAAAGAAAGACAAGCGCTAAAGAAAGACAGTTGTTAGTAGCGCCTGTCCTGTCTCTCACATGTGTCTGTCTTTCTTTAGCGCTAAACCACGATGCTATGCAAAATTTGGCGAAGCTACCAATTCGGTGCCCTGTTGGAGGCTTGTGTCCGATTCATATTGCTATCGCTGCTATATCTTCTTGCTTGTATCTGCTTTGATAGTTGGCGATCGGGGCATAAAAAACATCGGACGGGTGTGTAAAAGCCTGTACACGTTAGCGGCATTTCCTGGTTATCACGTTGACAGTTATTAGGTGAAAAGAACTGCCTCACAACGAGAAGGTCCAAGTTCGTCACCGAGTCAATTGTAAGCCTGTCGTCGTTGAGAACGAAGCTTTGCCCTAAGTTATAAATTCTTCTCTCTATTTTCAATGTCGCGAATAAAGTGTCGTTATCTATCTGAATATCATGCGTTTAGTGTAGGCTGGTTGCGAGGAGCCTTCACCGCGACACGCCTAAGCACAGCGATGACGGTAAGAAAGTGCTGTTGACCAATTTCAAAGCGTATTTCATAAGGGACAGCCTACATCGACCAGATGTATTGTGCCTCGAATTTGAAAGAAAACGCTGTGCTTTTTTTTATTTTTCAAATAAAAAACATTGCAGATCCCTCCGTCATAGGAATCGGTATAACACGAAAGTAAAACTATCTACACAGAAGTAGTGCTTATTCTGTAATGCTATATGAGAGCTTGTACAATGTCTATTCGTTTTCGGCAGCTATAGCGCCGATTGGCGTGGATGCACCCATGTTGATGCCTAGTTCGTAGAGGTTCTTAGCTTGAGCCTCAAACGCGTGCGTCGCGCTGGCCTCAGTCTCGCTCCACCAAGGCGCGACATTCGCCCGTCGCAATCGTGTCCTTTCTGCAACACGTATTGCAGCAGTTTTGTTAGTCGGTGCTCTCGCAATCGAAGTAGTCGGCGGCGGGGAAATCCCGTTGGCGCATGTGGAAGCTGCACTACTCCGATGAGCCGGCGCACGCTCACACGAAGCGAAAGGCAAAGAACGTAACTGCGTCTACGGTGCCTCGGCGACGCCAGCGCGGCTATGTGTCCTTCGCTGGTATCGAGACACTTTAACCATGACCTCCGATATCGCACGCAATCTCGGAGTAAGCGCTAGTAAGTGTCGATCATGGTACATTACTTCTTTTCAACTCTCACAGACGGCGGCACCACCCCTGCTCCGCCTCGCTTATCTACACTGCCAACAGAGCACCGTGGAGGAGAGAATGTGTGAAAGATATAAGGCGCGTTCGGAACGTTTCTAGCATCTACCACGCTAGCGGTCCGAACGGTCGCGTTTTTCGTGTTCTCCGCTACCAAGGATTTATCGGCCATGGGCCGAGGTGTTGCTCAGGCTTCAGCCAGCGGCAATGACTACCGTGTTGTACTGCCTCGCCTTCCCACCGGTAAGCTGGTTGTGGATTCGGTTTTTCTACATTCGGACTTAGCTGGTCGCCCTTACCGGGTTCAAGACTTCCGAGATGCACTTTGGGACATTATCTACTTTAGGGAAATATGCTCTATAGGTCAATTTCAAATGTCACATGTTTGGATGTTCACGTGCAAGTCAACAATAACGAAAACAAAGTTGGTCACAAGAGGTGAATTTTTCGTCAAAAATCGTCGATGCCTCGTGATTGACCCGGAGCCTACGGAAGTAAAGACAAAGCTTCTGTGCCTTCCTGAGCACTAGGAAGACGCCTATATTCGCGAGGCACTGCAAGTGTTTGGGAAGGTCAAGACAATATCAAAAGAAAGCTGGAAAGTAGCGGACATGGAGCAAATGCAGACGCTAAACCGTGATGTTGTTTTGTCCCTTGCCGATGGAGTCCGTGTTGGCGACGTTCCCCTCATTCTTTATGTCTGTGGAGTGCAAAGCCTCGTCCTGATCCCTGGCCGTCCACCACTTTGTCTTCGGTGCAGTAAGGTTGGACATATCCGTCGAAATTGCAGGACTCCTCGCTGCGACGACTGTCGACGCTTCGGTCATTCAGCCGAGAACTGTGTTGTGACATACGCTAACAAACTGCGGCAGCGTACGCAACAGCCAGATGATAGCCTACAAGAGCATATCATGGATGCCACCGAGGTGCAACAGGAGGATGCAACAGGAGACACTCCGTCAACTTCAGATTCTGCTGGCTCGTCCAAGAAGGATCCAGAAGTGACAAGAAAATCAGTTGCTGCTGACACAGATGCAACTTCTGAGTGCAAAGAACCAGGTGCTTCTTGCAAGCAGCTGATCCAAAATAGCTCCGAACAGCCTCAAGCGCAAGGAAAAGTCCCCACGAAGAATGACGCTGCGCTGACCCAAAATGGTACCGAGGAGCCTCTAGCACAAGAAGGAGGCCTTAGGAAGGATCCTGCTGAATTTGCTTCACCTGCTTGCGCTGCAGCTCCGCAGCAGCTTTTTCATCATGGTGTGGTGTTAGATGAAGATATGCAGGCTTCTGTGGATACAACAATACCTAAGCGCCGCGCGACGTACAGCTCGAATTCAAGCAAAGAGAGTGACCCAGCGACAGTCAGTAGGAATTCACGCCGTCGCCGAACGTCCCCGCACCATGGGAAGTGTCGGCGATCCCGATCTCGGAGGCCTGAGGGGGGTTCAAGGGAAGCCTCACCATCAACCTTCAGGACTGATCACATGGGACAATAAGCGCAATAGAAGGTAGTCACCATGGCGCAATCTGAGCGACTTATCTTTGCAACCTTGAACGTACGTGGCATTAGGTCTTCGCAGAAACAGGCGCAGCTCCGTAGACTTTTTAAACGAAAGCGTCTCGACTTTGTCGCCATTCAGGAGACGAAGATCGACAGTGACGAAGAGACTAAGAGCGCCCTGCGGCATTTTCTGTCTGAGTACAATGTGTGTGTTTCGCATGTAAAAGTTTTATCTGCGGGCTGTTGGCTGTTCCTGAGAAAGAGCGTACCCTGTTCAGCAATCAGTACTAGTGTTGATAAAGAGGGCAGATTTCTATGCTGTGATTTTTTGTTGCAAGGAGCGTCGAGGCGAATTATCAATCTATATGCGTTTAATGAGGTTTCGAAAAGACTTCATTTATTCAAAAAAATGTCTAATTTAATTGACTCCGACAAATGCACTGTACTAATGGGTGCCTTCAACTGTGTATGTGACGCTAATGATCGTAACAATCCTAATGGCAGGCGAGACAGGAGTGGCGAGCTTTATCCGGTATTGTAGATAACACGGGCTAATTGACATTGGTCTCTCGAACCGTGTAACGGCATATACAAGAGTTCAGGGATGTTCTTATGCTCGCCTTGATCGGATTTACGTGTCCTCATCGCTCCTCTCTCGTAAAATATCCTCTAGCACTGAAGCAGTGTCGTTCTCAGATCATTGTATTGTTATTGCGCAAATTGGGTAAAACCGTCATAAACAATTCCGCCCACAGGGGGCCCTTTAGAAGATGAACTCAAAGCTTCTCTGCGATCAGGAATTCGTGAATCGTGTCCGGACGACAATGAGGCAGTCTTTTTCAATTGGTTTACATACATACGCTGCTTGGGAGCTTTTTAAACAAGAAGTCCGTGTTATAGCTATAGAAATTGGAGCCGTTAAGTCTTACTATATAAAGTATGAAGAAAAGGCACCCCTTAAAAGTCTGTGCAACCTTTATGAGATGGAATGCGAAATGCCGGGAACGTACATTAATGAAATCGAAAATATTAAATGTCAACTTCAAAGATATGATGCAGCCCGCTACAAAGGGGCGCGTATTCGATCTCGAAACCAACGCACTTTGAATTCCGAGCAACCGACGCGTCAAGCTTTACTGGATGAACAACGCCATGCAATTTCTAAACTAATTCCAGACTTATACTCTAACGGCGTTCATATAACAGATACAAGAGACCCCATCACTTTGAAGTTCGAAAAGTACTACGAAAGTTTATTTAATTCTCTCTCTGATGATCCTGACGTTTTCGTGTCCCTCTTGAGCCCCTTGAAAGACGATGACTGTGCAACCATCAATATACCCATTACGATACAGGAAATTGAGCAGGTAATTGACAACTTACCTTTATCGAAAACGCCTGGCCCTGATGGCATCTCAGCTGAATTTTACGAAGCTTTCAAAAAAACGCTTTCTCCCATATTGCTGGATATGTTTCAAATAAGTTATGACATGGAGACACTCCCGCGATCTTTTTGCAAAAGCAACACTATTTTAATACCGAAAACCTCTGACAAGGAAAAACTTCGCTCCGTCGAAGGTTACAGGCCAATATCGCTGTCAAATGTAGACTACAAAATTTTTGCGAAAGTGTTATCAAATAGATTGCAATTTGCGATGTCGATTCTCATTGGGTCTCATCAGACATGTGGAATTAGGGGCCGATCTATACAAAACAATATACACGTTGCTCGAACAGTTCTTCAGTTCTGCTATGGTTATCAAAAACAGCTTGCAATGCTACAGGTAGACCTTGCAAAAGCCTTTCATCGTGTTAGTCATTCGTTCCTTTTTTCTCTTCTTGAGCATGCCAATGTTGGCACAGTCGTTTTTAAAGGTGTTAAATTTTGTTATAATGAATGCTCAACTCGTTTCATTGTTAATGGTCAACTCTCGAAACCTGTTTCTATTTGCTCTTCGGTGAAACAGGGATGCCCGATGTCACCACTTCTGTTTGCACTTTATCTAGAGCCGCTGTGCTTAAGCATAATACAGTCCACTTCTATTCGCGACTTTAGTATATTAGGCAGTGAAGTTAAAGTATTAGCTTATGCAGACGATGTCGCTTTCTTTTGCACAGATAAGCAAGTGTAGAAAATCTGGTATCTGCAATTGAAAAGTTTGGCGTTGTATCAGGAGCTCGTTTAAATGCCTACAAGAGTTTAGGACTATGGTTTGGCTCGTACGATACCATGCCGAATCAGTTCGCAGGGATTAATTGGACACGAATCACGCCAAAGTACCTCGGTGTACCACTAGACGCGTATAGATTCAGTGCGCATTACTGGAAGGAGCGCGTTCCTAATCTTGAACGACAGGCCCAGACATTTGTTCCCCATCGACTTTCAATATTCGGGAGAGCTGAAGCTTGCAGTACTTTCCTAGCAACAAAGCTTTACTACGTATTGCAACTTATCCATTGCGCAAAATTTTATATACAACGCTTTCATCGAATTTTTGCTACTTTCATATGGCCTTCGACTTTTGAGCCCATGCGTCGTGACAACATTTTCAGGCCAGCTAGTGAGGGTGGGTTGGGATTAGTACATCTTTATCTGTGGCAAACTGTTTCATGGTTCTTTTTTCGAGACAATTCCCACCCCGTAGTCCGTTCATTATTGCAGGTCACACTTGTTGATTGCTTGCCAGACTAAGTTGTTTCATCAAACTTCTCCGAACGCCCGTGTTTGTGGGGATTCATGCAGGAAGTTTACCTCGCAGTTCGGTTCCTTAAAGCTCGCGTTTCCATGGAATACCTGTACAGTCTCGCGTAAGGTACTATATAAGAATTTACTAACTCTGCTCTTCCCGCCTCCGTTGTACCATTCATTGTACTCCGATCTTTCAGGCCACGATTTGTTAAAACGTGTGCGCAAAATGTATATTCCTCCTAATTCAAAAACATTTCTCTATAAACTCCACTCTGAAATACTTCCGGTAAACACATGCTTGAAAAGAAAAGGTATTTTTGTTTCTTCTGTTAACTGCCGTCTATGTGATGTGCCGGAAACAATAAAACATTGCTTTGTTAGCTGCAAAGACGCTATTGTGTTCTGGGATGTCCTTCAGAGAGCACTGAAGAAACGTTTTGTTATCAATTCTCACACCATACGTTATCTTATACCAACATCACTTGCAGAAGTGCCATATGATATGTTTTTCCTCATGGGTATGCATAGCTTATGGAAGACACGTATGCAGGACCGTAACGCAGAACCCACCATTTCTTCAAGCATGCACTTCATTCGCATGACTATTCAGCTAAAGGACATTTATGACGACCTGGACTTTAGACCGGACTGGTACCCCCTCTTGGTGAGGTGCTCGGCCTCACCACCTTTCCAGTATAGCACGATGTGAAGAACTCTCACCGTTCTACCGCACGTTGTGTTAGCCATCGAGTGTGCACTTAGTAACGCTTGAGCGCGCTTATTGTCGTTATGTGATTGTACTTTTGCTTGCTTTATTTGTGCTCTTCTTGTGCACTGCAATACTCAGTGTGATAAATACCATGAAAGCAAAAAAAAACAAGCTAGCTTAGTTGGTTTAGCGTCGGGAGCTTACCGTCGCGGCCGCAGCGTTGTGGGTTCGATTCCCAGCGGCGGGTCTTTCTCTTGTTTTTTTTTTCTTTCTGACCCGTTGGTGTCCATTTTATGAACGTCATATCCGGTAATGGAAGTACTTGGTGGACCCCGGCATAAAACACTTTCGTGTTAAAAAATATTTCGCTGCTGTAGTCACCGCCGTATGTTATGTTACCGCAAGATTAAGATGTAAAAAATTTCGGCATCTCACTCTCCTGAAAAGTGAACATGAAAAGTGTTAATTGCTCCAAGAAGTAGTCGCCAATTAGCTGGTATTTTATTGAACATCCTTCAGATATGTGCTCGTAAATACGGCATGCCGCCGCCGAGTGGTCGCCATAGCAACAGCCACGGTTTCCTACACCGTAACTCAGGGATAGTGATTTCGACTCATTAAGAGTGGGAAGTTATGCGCGTATTCCGGATCCCTCCGTCGCCGTCTCTTCAATGCCGCTTCTTCGGGCAAGCACGCTGAATCCAATCGCCGCAACCGTTGTGATTTCCGTGCTGCAGCACGACGAGCTGAGGATCAAGAAGTTTTGCTGTGCCGTGCTTTGCGGAATTTACACTGCGAACGAAAATGTACCCAGCTGGAAGGTATTGGGGAATGATGCTCCCGCTTAACTCCGGTGACCTCTCCCCAACTCGAACACATAGGAATGTACCGGAATGTAACGTTCATTCACCGCCGTTCTCCTCCCAC
The DNA here is from genome assembly GCF_013339695.2 of Rhipicephalus sanguineus. Taxonomy (NCBI): domain Eukaryota; kingdom Metazoa; phylum Arthropoda; class Arachnida; order Ixodida; family Ixodidae; genus Rhipicephalus; species Rhipicephalus sanguineus. The sequence continues at coordinate 60,829,548 of NC_051183.1, forward strand.
AGGCGACGGACGGAGGAAAAGGGCACCCATTCCCTGATTATACTCCGGTGTTAATGCCCAGATACTCCGGCACATAGCTCAGCGGCTTTAATTGGCTGCTGGATGGGTGACGTATGCAGCCTCGCCGGGCGGCCGGTCCCCAGAAACCATTGTTAAAGATCTTCCCTTTCGACCCAACCATCGCGGATTCTCTGACTGACACTTGCCTTCCCTTCGACACTTGGGAACGGGATGATGAACAGGCTTGTACCACCCTTTGCTGGACCGGACGGTGCAGCTAACAAGAAGGCAAGAGGCAGAAATGTAGCCATCGTGGATGGAGTCAGCGGCCGAGGAGTGAACAAAGACGTTCAAGCAACGATAGATGAAGGATCCTTTTTTAGCTTTCTAACAACTGTAAATATGTCGATAAACTTTTTTGTATCATTTGGAAACCTAGCGTCATCGATTTATTGAAATCGAACCCTTTTATAAACACCAACATGGTACAGGCCAAGCCACTCGAACCGATGTGCAGCGAGGATTGTGCGAAGCCTTCGGCCGCGTTCGGAAAAAGGAAATCGTTCCGTGCATCTTGTGGACATTGCAAGCGACTACAGGCGTCAGCAAACGTTGTCGTCGATAGCAGCAATTTGCCGGAACCTTAATCGTGTGATGGTGCCGTGCAGCAAACGACGCATTGTGATCTCCCGAGTGGCAAACAAGCGGACGGTCGCGGGTGCGGCGCAAAACTGTTGAGTGGGCTCTTTTTGAATTATGTGCATCACTTTCGTCGAAAAATGCTAAGATTTCGTACTGTTATGTTAATAACCAAACAGGTTACCAAGACTAGGCTAGCATTACAGGATGGCAGTAAACAATCCAGTGAAAATTTCTAAAACGCGTTGTTTGGACCACGTGTTTTCAAAAAAAAATATATGAATAACTGCGGAAACTTTGAACACACCACTGTAATATTTGCAGCGCGGAGCGACTCTAGAGATATGCATTAATGGAAAACATCATAGTTGTGGGTTGATTCAATAAAGAGTTATTAAGTATTTTAAACGAACCTAATTGGTAAAGAGATATTTTTGGTCTGGTTAGTATAAATAACACGTAATTTTTGTCCACTTTCTATATTAGCAAACGCCAGGTCGAGGTCTATCATTACCTGTAAATATTCATGATATTTGACGTAAACTGAACTAATAGAGCATGAACAACTGAACTCACAATAACCTTTTTGTAAATTTAGCGAATTTAGCTAGAGAAAGGTGTTTGGTACAGATTTTTAGAACGCATGTACGAGCTCATTTTGGTGAAAAAATTATTTTGGTATGTAAGTGGTATCCCAGATATCAACATAGAAATGTAATTGACACTTCGGAGGATGTGGTCCATCCATAACAAGAAAGGGAGGGAGGGGGCTGACGAGACCAGGTTGGGTGGGACGGGGAATGCGAAAGGAAGGCAGTGGTCGCTTGGCACAAAAACGGGTTGTGGAGCGCTTGACTTTTCGTTGGAAGGGGGGTTATTGTAGTAATGGTGGTATGATGATAAGAAAAAACTCGTATTTCTGCAACCCATTAGAGAGCACGGCTCAGCTTTGTTGGGGGAAGCGGAAATGGTAGTGAAAGAAAGTGATGAAGAAAGAGTGGGCAGCTTCTTCAGAATTTAGCAGTTTTTACCGTGTTGCTGAGGTGGATGGTACAATTACGTTGCTGCGTTTTTTTTCGTCTTTTCTGTCCTGCTGCCAAGGCCGTGTATGTAGCTTTTTTGGTGAAGGGGGAGGGGTAGAGGGGGAGACCAGATAGCTAAAACTGTCACGATGGTTACCTTCAAGTAGAGTGTCTCTGTGACTAAAACCCTTCTCTCTCTCTCTGACGGACAGTGCTCGAAGAGGGGACATAGTTCCGACCTGGACGATGCAACGACGCTGGGCCGTGAGCAAATGAAGGAAAAAGGAAATTCCTGGAATTCTGGTGCACACGTCGTGACGCCTCGGCATGCAACACCATCCGTGGCCTCCTGCCGGACGTTTGCAAGGACCTGTGTGTTGAGTACACTGGTCGTCATTCCCTCATTTCTGTCAGTATGTACGGAAGATGCAATTGGCATAGGTGGCGTAATGTTTGTGCCTTTTATTGTTAATTGATTTTGTTAAGTGGGAGTAAACTTTTTTTTTTTAATTTTTGCTCGAGGCTGTACGTTTGGAAACTATACATGATCCTGCAATAACTATATTGAAAAAAATGTCCATAACGAAAAGTTTCACGACAGAGCGGGCGCAGCAAATTAAGAAAGAAAGGTAGAACGCAAACTTGCCCCGAAGCCTCTTTCGCAAAGCAGAATAGAGGTGCGCGTTTCTTATGGAGCCGTCTTAATCATACAAACTGTAAGCGTTTAATATGAGAGAAGTAGGGCAATAAGCACGGATAAAAATGCAACCGTAATGATCAGTAACAATATTTTATCAAATTAGCAAGTTAATCGGGAGCGGTATTCTTGACAGTGTCGTCGAGAGTTCCAAAATTCGCTCATTTTATTGAAAAAAAATGGTTTTCAAAGATTGAGCAGAAGCAGAGGTATCAATTTAGAAATTTATGGAAAAGTTTCGTGCGTTCTGCACTTCGTTCGCGGTGCGGAGGTGTCTTTTTATCACAGAGCGGCTGGCTGACACCAGAGTACATGGGATCTGCTTCTTGATATTGACTTCTTTGTGATATTGTCTTTTTTGTGTGGTCCGTTTAATTAGAGCTGCTCTGTCAAAAATCGTCGTTAATTTTAGTATTGACTATGCTGTAAGAACCTGGTTGTTCTCATGGACTGGAATCCTGTATGGGATTTAATGAGTATCTGTGGATTCAGCGTCCGCAGTTTTCGTGTCTGTGGCATGATTTACAGTTCTGATGTACTGCTTTTTTTCTAAATTATGCAGGAAGCAATGAGCGGAACCCTTGCGTCGTTAGTGGATCTGATTGATGGTCCTTCGTGGATAGTTTCCGACGACTATGCTGCCTTCGTTTGTTGTGCATTCTTTTGCAGCATTCTGGGCTCCATTTCGACACGCTGAGCTTAAAACTTGAGTGCCGTTGATTTCGCGAGATGTGTCTTCTGCTTTGTCTTTTGGTGGCTTTTTCCATCTTTGTTTCTTCTTATAATGCTTTCCCAAATGCTGGATCATGAACCGAAAACTGCAGCTTATTATGAATAAATGAAATAATAGGAAGTGTTCTCTTGATTTTGTCTGCAAGAGCTCTGCGGAAAAAAATACAGAGTGACTCTGCAGCGTTCGCAAGAGAATTCCTTCATGTAAGCAACGCGTGACACGATCAGCATAGAGTAAAGAAACTGCAACAGTGGAGCAAACAAACAATACTCGCGCTGCATCTCGCTGAAATTATGTTCGGGCAGAGTAAGGAAGTTCGTAAAATACTCCGGAGGTGCCCCGAAACACCCCCGGATTGACGGAGTGAAAGAACAGCGAAAATACTCCTAGGATGCCGCGCAAGAACAATGGCCATCCGGAGTGAAAGAACAGCAAAAAATACTCCGGAGGCACCACTCAATAACTCTGGCCAGCCGGAGTAAAAGCTTTTTACTCCTGCAGTCTGGAGTATAAAAAACTCCCATTGGTGGGGTCGCTATAGATGACAAGCATTTCACTCCCACCTGGGCTTTTTTTTACAGTTTAGTGCAAACTTCCCGCATTTTTGACATAGTCAAAGAAATGAATACGCGAAATTACACAAAGAAAGCAGCCAAGGATGCCTGCAGCACTATCATATGCGTATTCTAAGCCACAGACACCGTTTGATCGCAAACGTTCATGCCCATTATGCGGGCAAAGCCACGGAAAGCTAGCGATCCCGTGATGTAACGAGCTACCGCCACATGGATTCGAATTCAAATGGATTACTGGTCCTAGAAGACTCCGCACAACACGGTAGCTGCTTTTCAGTACTCGGAAACGTTTTTTTATTATTATTATAACAACGAAGTCACGGGAGACAGCTCCCCCGCAGACTTCCCAGGAACACTGTGGTGTCTGTATAGCAGCAGAACGCAGTTTATTACCAGCCAAACTATGATTTACAATGCATGGTTTGCCACTTCCTGCGTCACGTACTCCTCAATTGTTCTACATGCAGCTGGCATATCGATCACAGAAAAGCTTACGAAAACATGGTGACGTAACGATTGAGCCGCGCGTGAATAATTTGCCTGTTGCAAAACAAAGTGGAGCCGTTGTGTACGCCGCACGATTTTAAATGCAGCACAGGCAAATTGAAATGGCACCGCTGTTGACTCCTTATGTTCCCTCTTGGTGCAACGCTCAAGCTTTTGTAACGTTTTCAAGCCAACTCTCAAACGGTTTGTTTTCCATAGAAATCTGTAATGACTTGACAGCAAGGGTGACTATTTTGAACGTTTTCATGGTGTGGAAGCATTTGAGTTTTCTGCAATTTCGGCGTTCCATTTAGCTTATTTGAATTATATTTGTGAAATGATTATAGTTGACCATTACCACAGCCGCACGGCATTTGCCTTTCCCATTAGTGTATGCATGTCACAATTATAATTCACGGGTAGTTTTTTGGAATAAACTCCTACCGCCGACAGTCGCTGCAGCGTCAGTGATTATGGACTTAAGGGTATCCTACATCTTAAGGTAAACGAAACTTTGTATGACGTATTAAAAATAAGTGGCACTTGTGGGGTATTTTTGAACATTCGTAAATAGGAAACCTCACTGCCATTCAGGCTCGTAGCCACAATTTGTTTCTGTTTTTTTTCGGGAAGGGCGGGGGTCGGCACTTGTTGAAAACCTTGACTATTTTAGAAAAACACCCACTATATTTATTTTCGGTAAAACACCCCCTTCCTCGAAATTTACGGGGGGGGGGGGGGACGGCTAGGGCCCCCCTGGCTATGGGCCTACTGCCGTTCATGCACTCACGTTACCGCCAGGAGTCGGCAGTGACTTCACTAGTATACTCATTAACAAAAACCCCGAACAAACAATACACACTACCTTTTTTGTCTGGTTATTGTGAAGATATTTTAAACAAAAAAAGAGAAACGGAAAGTACGAGGAAGAGAAGGACAAGTGCCACTGAAGCCGCGGCCTAAGTATGGTGGCAGCCCGAAGAACTAAAAGAAACGGACACACGCGAGCGCTAACTGATAACTGGTCTTATTTCTTTCCCACGAGTGGTTAATAAATACAAGAAAGGATGATATGGCGCGTACATGTCGTGATAGGGTGTCATTTCATTACACCAATTAAAATTCGACTTCCTTATAATTCAAAGTGATCGAGGTCTGGATAACACACGTGCTTTGCTTCACGTGCACGTGGAAAGCTTACAGAACATTGCGATTGATTTCTTTATTACTTCAAGAAAATATACCCAGCTGAAAACATGAACAAAGAAAACGGTGAAGGACAAGGAAAGCGGCCAGACTACCAACTCTTTAATCACAAAAGCGAGGCTCAAATATATACACTCATGCGGTCGCAGGGTCATGTCACAATCGCTTCACATCAACCGAACTAACCAAATAGGCATAACACAAAACATGGCATGCAATTACTGTGTGTCATCTTCGCATCCTCATTTGCTTCTCGAGATTATAAAAAAGATTAAAGGAAATCTTGTTCCATTCTGAGCAATGCCACAGAGCTATCACTGCAACACGCTTCGCCCTTCATCGCAATGTAAAAGGCCTCTAGTTCTTCACATGCCATTATTTCATGACTTCGGCCCGAAATTCTCAATTCAATCAGTACCGGTTTACATTTGCACTGCTTACAGTGAAGGCCCAGATTCGCTCTGGTGAATAAACATATGGTAGTCCAGTCGCTTTCCTGTCTCCTTCACCGTTTCCTGTGTTCTGTTTTCGGCTGGGTCTATTTCCGTGATGCAATGCACTAACTAGCCCAACGACGAGTTCTGCTAGAAAATTGTTTAACTTAAGCGTAATAAACAAATCGATCGCGAGATTTTGTAACCAAATAACCAAATCAACCGCGAGAATGTGGAGTCTTACCACATGCATGGGAAGTAAACTGCGTGCGTCAGCCAGACCTCTATCGCTTTGCATGATAACGAAGTAATCAGGATGCTTGAATGGCGTAATCAAAGGACACCCTGTCACGACATGTAGGCGCCATGTGATCTTTTTTGTGTGTTTATTCAATAAATGTGTGAAAGAAACAAAACGAGTTGTCAGTGAGCGCTCGTGTCCGTTTCCTTTCTTCCTCCGTGCGGGTCGCGCTACCCTAATAGCAAGACTATTCCCTATTACCAACTCGCCCAGGTTGCCGTTTTCAAGCCCGAAGAAATGCGTTGCCGTCGTGGGCTACAATCGAACCCGCGTCCTTGAGCACAGGGTCGCAACACCTTAGCGGATGTACGCTACCCCGTAAATGGATACAAAGGTAGCCGCAGAATGCAAGTTACTGTAATCAGAAAATGGGAGCAGACGACCCTGGATAGAAAGCGAGAAGAAAAACGTGACCGATGCAGGTTATCCATCTTTTTGCGTTGTACTATCATGTACTCGAAGCAGCGGCGGTCTTAGGACGCCAAATACTTATGCAAAGCATAGGGTGCAGAATTTTACCGCAATTTTGCGAGGCGTATGCTTTGTTATCCGGAATGTACGCTACGAGGTATCCATTACACGCAGAGCTGGGCAGTATCGACGATACATGTACGTATCTTTGATACTGTCATAGATACTCATTGGGTATATTGTATGTGTATCGCGATACATTTCGCAAGACGTGTATCAGTATCTGTATTTCCGATACATTGAAGAATGTATTGTGTATTTTAAGACACAAGATACTGCGATCGTACACCACCGTGCGAAATAATAAACGTTGACTGAACTCAGCTTCTCAAGCTGATGCTGCAGCCGCTAAGCCACCAGAATACAACTAAGGGTAGTGACATTATTTTCTCTTTCCGCCAGAGTTATCCAGCGAGGGCAGGCGATGAGCTCTCAGCGTCCCTATTGATGGAAGGGAATCACGTGTTAGCGCTCGTGTCGTCTCGACAGACAAGCGCGCGAACGTCTACGCCCAGTCGACCTTTTGTGTTCTTGTTTTATTGCGATAGCAGTTATATGGACAGTCGACAGTCTCGGCTGGTTTTTGCCGTAGCCGCCGGCATGCACCATATATATATATATATATATATATATATATATATATATATATATATATATATATATATATATATATATATATATATATATATATATATATATATATATATATATGTTCGGCTAGGGCGACGAGGAGAAAGACGAAGTAGAATAAGACCAGCCGGCCCGCAGCAAGGGTGCTGCCTGCCTCTGTTCTCTTCTTCCTTACAATATATATATTGTAAGGAAGAAGACCACCTTAAGAGTCTACGGATAAGTTCAGTCTTAGCCACTGATGCCTCCGTTGCAGATGAGAAGGCAGGAGTGGGCATTTATTCAACAGCATTAAACTGGCCATTTTCTCTTCGACTGCCCGATTTTACGCAAATATTCCAGGCAGAATTAATGGCAATTATTCTGGCATTACGCAAACTCCCGGCATCTATTTCTTCAGTGGTTATATTGACCGGTCAGTTTGCGCTGCTTTGACAGTACCAAAGGCATCGAGCTGCCTGTCAGAATTATATACATATATGCCCAATTATGTACGTATTGTCCGTTTGGTTTGGGTACCAGGTCATACTGGAATAACTCTAAATGAAGCAGCGGACACATTGGCGGCGGCATCGATTCAGGGCCCGGTCCTGAAGGTTCTAAGACCCTCCTCCCAAAATACTATCGCACGATTTCGATATTTTTGTATTCGAGAGGAACACACAAGATCTTCTGTTCTAAACGGGGCAGACTTCCAGCACCATAGGTTTCCATGGCATAGCTCATGGTGTGGCACAAGACAATTAGAAGTTACATTAACTAGACTGCGATGCAGAATTCCCTCTTTAAATTTTTACTTACGCAGGCCTGTACTTGTTCCTTCCCCTCAATGTTGTTATTGTTCGCAAGCAAAATCCATAGAGCATTTTTTCACAGAATGTCGCAGATATCAACATCTAAGGCAAAGATTTCTTGAACCTCCTTTCCGAAAACTTGGGCTTGAGCTTTCCGTAACGGCATTACTCTCCCTGGGGGCGTCGGCACTGGGTCACTGCAACAGGGACATATATGAGGGAGTAACTAACTATATAAACGAATCAAAAAGGCTGCCATGCTAATATTTCTAGTACACACTTATTTTGTTTATTTCATTTATCGTTCATTATTTATTTAATGCTTTTATTTAACTAACACTTTCTCTTCCTTTTTTTTCGATCTCTTTAGCATTGAATTGGGAAACCGCGAACACAAATAACATTTTCGCTTGCCTAAAATTACCTCTTTAGAATTATCCTTCTTTTTCTTCCCGCCCCCCTTTTTTTCCACTCACACATCCTACTGCCGCGCGATTCATGGCCGATCCCCCGTGGTGGGTTGTGCCATTCCTTTAGGATCAACCAACTAACCCGCAGCAAGGGTGCTGTCTCTGTTCTCTTCTTCCTTACAATGGCGCAGTCTACGACCATCGAACCGTAAGCGCGAACCTCGTTCATGGCACACGCCAGCGTGCATCCGCAGTAAGCGCGAGTTGAGGACGGCGTCCAGGCCTCCTCAGCACCTACTAATCTGCCGCCGCTGCAACCACCGTTCGGGGACGGCGCCTAGGCCTCCTCAACGGTTCCACACCACTTCACCGACGCCGTGATCCCTGTTCACGACAAGGGACGCCGTCCACGCGTCCTTGGCCATGGATCCAGCCGCCCTCAGCACCAAGACCGCCGCGCAATCCGCGAACACCGCCCATGGCTCTTCGGGCGCCTCAAGCGACAACGGTGGGGAACTTTTACGTGTCCTGGAGGAACTATCTCGTCAGCTCCACCGCATGTCGTTCTTGAACTCCGGGTTCAAGAACGACATCGACGAGTTTTTGTAAGTGTAGTAGTTGTGTGGACAACGTGGCTTACAATGCACGTTGACTACACTGGCGTTTAAAGGGTAACGTATAATCTGACGTAACGGCACTCACGTCAGAGCACAGACGTCAGTATTATTGAAACGAAGTGCATTTTAGGGGCGAAGCTCCTTAAGGCGGCACCCGTTCGTCCCTCGTCGTGGTCGTAGTAGTGAGTAACAAGTCTTACGCTTTGACCTCCAAGGTGGTGCCGGTGGGAGATTTCTCCTGTGCGTTGTTGAACAATAAAAAGTTCGCAGCGTGCGCGTTAACTAAAAGCCGAATTCTTCTGTCTCTCATTCCCCATTAGCAGCCATTGGCATGTTCCAGTAGGAAACGTTAGTAGAAGTAGAAGTGTAAGTGTTAGCTAAAAGCCGACTTCTTCTGTCTCTCATTGCCATTAGCAGCCATTGTTTACCTCCAAGGTAGTGCCTGGTGAGATTTCTCCTGTGCGTGATTAAACAATAAAAATTTTGTTCAAAACGCCGTTGATTGATGAAATAAACCAACGAAAGACGCCAGATGTTTTGTAAAAGCAGAACGAAAGAACGCCAGATGTTTTTCTTAAAGTGTAGTAGTTGTATTTAGCCACCTCGCCCGATCGTCAACGGGCGAGGTGGACCGGCAACGGCGCGAGGACCCTGCCGTACGAGAGTTAAATCACACTAAAAGACATACTTTGCGGGCGATACACTCTAGTGAGCTTTCAACTTTTCGTCTTAATGTACATGATAAAGAAATGATTTCTACGAAAAACGCAAGGCACACCTTGAGCAATATGTTTGGTTTTGGGACGCTAAATGGAACCATGAGGCGATGCGAAGCCGGAGCACTTGCACGATCGCGTTCCGTTGGCTTTCGTTGGGCATGCTACCGACCTCGCGTCGTGGAACGCGCGTCCTGTCTTCCCTCTAGCCTTGCCTTTAATTCGCACAGGGCGAGCGGGGAATGCGGTCGCTCTTGGCGCTCTTTCGCTCGGGAGCGGACTTCTTCCTTGCATTTCACCGATCACAAGTGATAATGAAGGGACCACGTAAACCAACAGTACAATAAATGTTTGATGTTTAATATATACACGATGTTTCACACTCTTTATATTATGTACTGGGCGCATTTCACGGAAGAGTTTCACGGTTTACAGATGATTCCCTCCGTAGCTTCGCCCCACTCATCATCATTCACCCCGTGGATATGCTGTGATTTTTTTTACGGTGAGATAGTGCGAATATCATATGTAAATTTCGTTAACGTATTCCTCCGGCGTCTGGCAACGCTTGAATCATAGGGATAGAAATCTATTGTTTATTAGGCTGCAGATATCAAGATGGACACAGCATCATGACAGTATTCATCAGAATCAAAGCGTATCTGAAAATTATCCACATCTGGACCATATCATTTGGTTGTTCAGCCAATTTTCTGTCTACGAAACTCAGGAAAATTTCACTGAGTATCGGGGCAACTCTGCATTCAGTAGAGACGCCTCTTTTTTGTATGAAACATTGTTGTTCCTGTTCAACGAAGGTGGATTTTAAAAGGACACTAAAGGCAAATAACAATTTATGGTAGAGTGAAAGCTCAATGTATGACAACGTCTAAAACGGCAATGTTATCAACAGCAGTGCCCTGCTTACCGAGAAATTAAGCTAAATGTATCACAGGAAGAGCAGCATGAGTGGCACATTTTCGAAATAATCCCGATGACGTATGACAGTCTGCCTACAATTAATCGCTAGTAATCAAACTAGCAGAAATAAAAATAGAACGTTCCGTGCATCAAGAGAAGTAATGAAATGCTATTTGTTCGTTTCTGTTTGATTCAAAGAAAAAAACCTCTTTGGCGTTGTCGTGGGAAGCGGCGCGCGTGGTTCAAAGGTTCCGTTTTCGCCGAACTGCGCTTCGCCCGGCGCCCTGCTTCGCTCACGCGGTCCCGTCTCGGTAGTAGTTCGGTATCGCGTACTGCCGTTTTGCGCGCTCGTGAAAGTCGCTCTCGCAGAAAGTTCGACAAAATGCCGCATGCATGTGATGTTGCCGGATGCCCGAATGGTGCACGCCGCCAGTGCACGCCGTCGCGCAGTAAAGGCGGGCAACGTTGGGCACGGCAGCAGTGACGTCTGAAAGACTGATTTCAAGCGGGTGATTTGAAGTGCGCTAACGCTATTCGGACCACTAAAACGTGATTTCATTTCAAAATAAGCACTTCCTTGGCATAAAAGTAGCACTACGAGGTTTCTGGACCGCTATTTCAACAATGAACGTCGACTTAATATTTGCCTTTAGTGTCCCTTTAAGTAGAATGATAGCAGTCTATGAAAGATTCTAGGGGTACTTGACAGCACGTGAAGAAGCTATATTCGTCGTTATGTTTGGTGATGCACTGTCGAACGCATGCCATTAGGTCGTCGTGCGGAAGGGAATAATACAGGTCTTGTTGTGTGCGTTCATGGCGTGACAGATTCCTTTCAGAGTGCAAATTTGTTTTAGCCTGGTTGAGTACTACAGGCAGAGAAAGCCGGGAATCTATCATGCTATGAGCCCCTACTGGACACCTCGCCTTCCACTATCGCCACTGTCAGTGCACTGTCAAACTGCACGACATCAAGATTTTAGCAAGAAGTAATGACAAGCTGACGCTCGAAATTTTAGAAGCCATGGCCATCGACCAAATGGACAATCATGCATCAGTCCACCATCTATATTAGTAATAAAAGAATAAAAATAAAGATTCATGCTCACAAAATAAAAAAAGCTTGAAGTCAGTGAGCAATGCATTCGCTTAAAAACTGCTCTAAATATGAAAGAAAACTTTCAGTAAACGTTCAGTTGCTAGACCAGTGCTGTGTCTTATTTCTTTCTGTCCTCGCCCAAGTTGTTGGCTGGAACCCTCTTTCCTTTGTGTTAACCAAAACCATTTAAAATTACTCTATTGAAACTAAGGCAGTAGTGATTCCACCACGAAGAAAGACCTCCGAGGTGGTGCGAATTTAGCTAAATCACGTAGAACTGCAGCCAGTTCATTATTGAAGGAATTGTGGATTTCTATTCGAGAACACATGTCTTGGGCAGAACGCGTTAGCCATATCAGTTGAATAAAAGCTTTGTATACAACGCAAATTCCTTAAGATTGGCGTACATCTATGAACGATCTTCTTTATAGCGCGTGTTTTTTACCAATTAAAGAACTCGATGGACGCTTGAGCTTCACCTTGAAGAGGAGAACGCGATAGCGTTAGTCGGGTCCCGTTCGCATTGCCTTCTCAATCTACAGCCTGGCTTCGTTTCTCGGTGGGCACCTCAACCGCGCCGCAATGAAAGGAGCGTGTGTGCGCGTAACATTGCCTGCGTCAACCTATTCTAGAATGCCTACTGCAAGTACAGTTGCGAAGTGCCCCCTACGTCATAACTCTTTCTTGTGCGGTCCGCAAGGCCACAAGCTCAAATGCGCAGCTGCACACTTTGTTGCTGCTGTTGCTGATAATGATGAAAAATTATACCTGTGCACTTGGCAATTGGTTGGCGATGGTGTCGGCGACGGTGTCGTCGTCGCTACCGACGCTTCTGAGCGAAAAATCGAGAACGATGCAAATAAAATAAACAATAAAATCTTCGGTCCCATTGAGGATTGAACCCGGCCCGTTTGCGTGGCTAGCAGATGTGTTACCACAAAGCCACGATGTTACTCGCAGCTGCTTCGAAAAAAACACTACATAAATGCCATGTAGTGGAAGGAGTCTCCTTAACGCATTTTGTTCGGCAGGTGTCACGACGAAAATGAGCCCATTCGGCGATTTGTAGGCGCATTGGCGCGGTCATGAAACTGCGTTTTTTGCGCGATGCCATGCTTCGAAAAATGACGGGATAGTGCAGCCATCGCCGATAAAAACACACACGAACTTTCAAACAGCTCTAAAAATGGACAACTATGTCCATCTAGCGGAAAACATATGAAGCCAACGCCTGCTTTCTAAAGGAGGCGTTGATCAAGAAAACAGCAAACGCTAGATAATGTGCTGCCACCTGTGAAGCATTGTGAGAAATATGTCTGAACTCTTGCACATCGCGTGCGCGCGCGTGCGTGTATGTGCGCGTATGTGTGTAACAATACACACTAATAAGTATGCACTTAGTGGTTGAAGTGCGCACTAGGGGCCGGATTTCGCTATCGCGTTCAACTCTTAAAGGCGAAGCTTAAGGGTCCCCCAATTTTTTGTGGCACCTGCAGCTGCCACGAAAATCACCTAGGGAAGTTCATACATCCCCTTACGATAAACAAACACTCGCCACAAAGAACAAAAAAACGTATTTTTGGGAATCATACAGGTTCCTTGCTCATACAAAGAAAGTAAGAGCCTTCAGAGCGTCATAAAGACATTAAATGGGTCCTTGCGAGGGACCTGTCAACAAACATTACCATGTAAAAATCTAAGCACGTTTTCTTCAGCAAGTAGCGCAGTGAAACGACACAAGCAGGAGCAAGGAAACCCGAAGACCGCTAACTTCAAACTCGCTTGTATACGCCTTTCTTGTTCTGAATAGAACTGGTCGAAATAGCCGGGTCTCCAGCGAGGACCTGATGCCGTTGTGCAGGCCAGCATAGCCAGTGAAACAAAGAGGTGGGTTTCACGGCCATGAATATCAGTCTAATCGGTTTCATTACGCTTTCACCAATACTTAGCAGGGAGGCAACGACAAGCCGCGTAGCATGTCATGTGCATAATGAAATACGCTATTTCGGAAGTATTTTGTTATGTCTTGTCTAAATTAAAGCGTCTTACTTAAAATTCTTAAATTCAGAAAGCCATTGGGCAATCGCTCCTTTCAAATCATTTCTGCCTTTATTTCTGTTTCTTCTAGAGCTCTAAAAAGATTGTCTCTGGCAGCGAATATGACACTGCCGGGCGTCTTAACGCAATTGCGCAAAATAATTCATTTGTAAACTGACGCCAACAAATATCAGCGACGTTAAGTCTGTCTCTGCATATTTCCAAATCGTCATCACCACGTCATAGGGAACCCAAGCTCAAGTTTGCGGCGCGACGACAGCGCCGCGCCAGCCGCGCTGCGGCTCTGTTGGAAAGCTCTGAACCGTCGCGCGGCCGACTCAGCCCCTCTCACGGTAGCGGTAGCGAACGTGCGCACGCGTTCTTCTCTCGGTGCGGGTAACTGGGAGGCCGTCAGCTGGGTACGTTGAACCAAGAGGCTTGCTGTGCGAAGCTTCGCATTTCCACGATGGCAGAAGCGACCCCGCGGAAGCGCAAGCGTGGTCCCGAAGTATTGCGGTTTAGTGGCCAGCCAAAACAGTGCAGACAAGGCACACGATTCACGTGTTAAACTGTATCGGTTCCCGGGCGTGTCGCACGAGAAATAAAGGCAGCAAGCGTGGATAGCTGACAGCGCTGTGTCGCCTTCTATTTTGGCTGTCTGAGTTCATCGTTTTCGTTCGTTCCGACTACCTGAATCTGTAAGTAACGGGGCGCATGCACGCAGCGACTACAGTAATGATTACTCGCTGTCTTCTCGCATTGTTAAAGTCCAGTTACGGTTGTAGGTGAAGCAACTTTGTGTTTTGATTCCCCGTGCTCGTGAGACCTACCCGTCGTTGTTGAACGTTCACATTCGCGTTATACCGTTAGCGTTGCGCGGTTGGTTGAATTCAACTGAACTCGGCAGATTGCCAGAAGTTCGGCGCCTGCAATGCACGCGTCGGGAAGGCTGCTTTATCACGCCGGAACGGACGTCTGTGCATTTTCAGCAAGCTTTGACATCGTTCTGCAGGTTTGCTTTGTTTTTGTCACTTTATTGGGGTGATATATATTTAAGCCGCTAAATATAACTGGCACTTAATACATGCTTTGCAATTGCAACCTTGAAGTAACCTTCTGTCACCTTCTGACTTCGTGCGATTTTGTAGCCGCGTTCACGCAACAGGTTTTATACGCCTGTCAAGTCGATATCATAAAAAGAGACTGCAAGCATGACGCGAGAGCCGAAAAAACGAGGCGAGCAGTTCATATTGCTTCACAGTGGTTGAAGCTCAGCTAGCTGCCTCGCGTCTTAATCGGCGGGTGATTCTCCAGCGGCACGGAGGACTTGACTCTAACCTTCTCAGGAAGCAGTGCCATGGCCGTATAATCTTTTTTTCGCACGCCGCAAACGTTTGTTCACGAAAGTACACGGCTGCTACTGTAAGCATGCCATATCAAAACAACAATCATATGATTCGTAGCCCACGCCGCAGAACATCGATAGCGTGTACGGCTTCATTTCGGAGTGCATGTGGACCATTATTCATCTTTAACGTGACAGAATGAGACTTACCTCGAGGTATACGTCCTACACGGTGTAATCGCGACTTGGGAAATGCATTTCGCTTTGAGTCGGGCGTGGTTGTCGTCGATCGGCTGCTCTTCACCGTTAACGTGATTGACGAGCCTTCCTCATTTTATCAAGTTCGCTTTTCGGAAGGGCCAGTCAAGCTTGAAGATCCTTTTGAAGCCGCCCTGCACGCGGTACATTGTGAGACGCCGCAAGTGCACCGCGAAAGCTCTGCACGTGCACGGAAGCGAGCGGCAACGCGGTGGAGAGAAGGGAAAGCGCTCGCTGATCACGCCCCAGTTTCTCTTTTTCTGCCAGAGATGGCGCTGCCTGTCAAGAGCAGCAGCGCCGCTAAGCGTTGCTTGGGAAGCCTATAAGCTGGGGTGCAATCGCGGAACGATGCTATTCCCGATTCCATGCCATATTCTATGCTATTCTTATCATCCACCACTCGCGGCTGGCTGATCGCGTTGATAACGCGGACGGACCGCCGTTCTGACCAATGGCCAAGCGCGAAAAGAACGAAAAGCATTGGAATAAAGAATAGAATCGTTCCGCGATAGCACCCCTGGTATCATTTTCTTGGAATTAACTTTTTTTTACATTGCGAAAACGGCAGCGACGAAAGGACGTCCTTACTTTCTCCAAGAAACCCACGGGGGCCGACGACAATACAGTCGGACAAAACATACTGAAAATGGCGAGAGGGAGGGCAGCACAGCATTTCGAGATTGTGTTTTTCAAGCGCAGCCAAGCGACTTGTACACATGCATTGCAAAAGAACTGCTGATTCACAATCGGGCAGCCAGCCAACCGGTAGTCGTACGAGCGCTACTTATCAGTCGGCGATTGCGGTTCGCTCTCGGTGGCGGTAGTCGATATCGTGTTGTCATTTTTTCTTTTATACTTATTGTCGTTTTGTTAGCCGCACGGCATGCGCCGCCGCGCCAGTTTTGAAAGTTGAAGGTCTGTTCGCCACGTGGTGTGAAAAACGGCGAACTAAAAGCGATGTCCCGAATGCCTGGGTATGTCTTGATTTGTGTGACGACAAACAGCAGGCATCGGCAGCTCCGAAGGGAGTGATCCCAGGCCTCTGTACGAAAAGGAGGCAACTTAAAAAAAAAGTCCTTTCCGCTTCCCTTACCGTGCACAACGGCAATGTTTCGCTGACCTGTTCATAGCAGTGGCTGCTTTCCCCGGTGGGTTTTTCACCAAGGCCAAGGGAGACATGACGTTCCTAATGCAAACGAGAACCAAAAAAACAGGCGCCAGGGCAGAGCCTTGCGGTACTCCTGACGTGACCTCAGACAACACGGTGACGGCGTTTAGATAAGTAGCTTTCCATCCAGGTAAAAACACTAGAATCTATAGTTACCATTGCATGTTTTTGAAGCAGCGAAGAATGACGAGCAATACCAAATGCTTTGCCTAAAAGTGCAAATATATGCAGTCTATCTGCCCACCCAAATCAATTGCATGCAGGCGCGCTAGGTCATCATAAAGCTTATTTAGTTGTGTCGTACGCGGAAACCCCTCGTGAAAGCTGTCTTGACTGTTAGTTAGCAATGCGTTGTCCATTAGACGTTTCGTGATAGCCTTTTTGGGGGAGGGCACGTTAAGCGTCAATTATGTGGAGATGGGTTTGCACGAGGCTTACCCAACGAGCGCGACCGGGAAGGACGCAACACTCCTCCACCCCCGTAGCTCACAAATATACTCTATAGACGGCCGGGGACACCGCGCAGAAAGGCACTCGAAGCAGTATGTCAGCATGCCCGGGTCAAATCAGCCGTACAGGGCACCTTCGTAATTATACGCAAGCCTGCGGCGCTATCAGTTACCTCACAAACAGGACCACCGAGCACTCGAACGAGGAGCCGCCTGCTAAGGCAGCGAGTTAGCAGACAGCAGCAGTTGTGAGGGGGCCGTTGTTTATCGGCACTCGCTGGAAACAATACGCTTCAGGAACCGCCCCCGGTCACCACCAATGTTATCGAGGCCATGTAATGGCTTTCGCTGATAAGCGGGTTGCGGCGCGCAAAAACTCGCTTCACGCATTGGACACGCGAGATCTTACGCTACGCCACGCAACACATTCACCACCGTCTGAAAATACAATCCTTGCTTTGACATAAAAGACCGTTGCCTGTCGCAAACAGGTTGTGTGGCAGCGGCGAAAATGCGGTGCTCAATCCTCGTCATACTGGTTGCCGCCGGTGAGTAGGATTGGTCTGTCACGTCAATCCCACATGCAAGCTTGCTCTCATTCTCATCGTGTGTTACACTCACATGGAACCCCAATGAACAGGAAGCGGAAGAAGAAACGAAGTTGGCAGAAAATACGCTCAACTGGCTTCCGGGGAAGCGAGGGCGTGCATGTACAGTCAGGAACAAAGCTGAAGACTGCAGAATGTTTTTATTGATGCGAACGCCTAGGAAATAACAGCTTCATTTAGCCGTGAGCGCAACTGACAAACATGTCTGACAGTGTGGGTATTCACGAATGTGACTCCCGGAATGTTTACGATTGTTATAGTGGTATTCAGGTTCCTGCGCACATCAAATATAGTGGTTGGCTATATATATATATATATATATATATATATATATATATATATGTCTGATGTGACTATATATATGACTATGTCTGATGTGCGCGGGAACCTGAATCCCTGAATAATAAGTTTTTTTACAAGTTTCATTACGGTAGCCTGTAAGAAGCTCTCGTTATTATATATATATATATATATATATATATATATATATATATCATAATGATTCTGTAATGAAACTTGTAAAAAATTTCAAGAGTACTGCAGCATCGGAAACACAACGAATATCTATTTTCTCCGGACATTCTCGGCTGGCGGTCTAGCCTTCTTTATGTTCATGTCCAGTATTCTTCAGTCGAGCCCCATTTTTTTTTCAGATTTTCACTTACATCCTTCTAAGAAGGCTATTAGGTGAAACTATATATTTGTTGTGTTTTTTATATTGCAGTATTTTACACACACACACACACGTACGTCAACATAACGACCACACCCGGACATGCGATGCGGAGACACCCAGTATAACCTGTCGACGCCAGAATGACCAATTGTGGTGGAATAAATCGCTTCACGGTGCGCATAACCAAACACGATTATTCCCGAAAGATGGGCTCTCCTTCCTAAACTCACTGGAAAACCCTGTGCAGTTGCGGCTCAGAGATCCCCGTGGAAGCTTTGGAATGGCATGCACCTGCGGATCCGCGGCGTGGCCAGTGGGGAGCTGGAGACACCCGGGTTCACACGTGGGCAGAGCACGCCCAATGGATTCCAAGGCTCAGTCACAATTCATGCTCCAAATGGAAGCGTGAGATTCGTTTCTGCTCCGGCTTTCTCAACTACCAACTCGTGCATGGAAAGGATATGCTGGCACAATTCGAAAAATTAGTTTAAAAACCGACCTGGGCCACTGCAAGAATTCGCTTGGCTCAACCCCAAATTTAATTTGCCTAATTGCTGAAGAAAAACGTAACGATTCCTAGCAAAAGAAAAATAATTCGCCTTTGACAACCAACCCTTCTAGTCTACAAGATGGCCTACTAACATGCCTACTCTTGAAAAGAAAATTTGCCGAATGATAGGCAAGCATTACAAAATCATGACAGGCAGTCTGCCGCTATCCCTTAAAACACACAATCATATGCACCTCCACTAAAAGGCAGAAGAACTCGTCCTTCTTGTGTGTGTTTCAATCTTACTGTGAGTTTATTAGAAAATGAGATGCTATAGAATCGAACTGAAAACGCACTGTATTTGATTAGCGCTAGTCAAGAGCCTGTAATCACATTGTTAGTTCAAACTATGCAGAGAATCCGCTTGGATTTTGAAGACTTTGACCTCGAGACGAGCGCCCAGTGCAGTGCGGACCGGCTTATGCTCCAAGAGAACGGGGTACGTACGCATTCTTTCATTCGATTGACGCAAACCTTCGTGGCACCAAATTTTACTCACTGGGATTTGCAATACCAGATGAATGCGAAAAGGACTTTGAAAAAGGTTACCAATCCTAGATAAAAACTCACCCTTGTTCCACCCAGTGTGAAATGTGCAGAAACAGTGGAGCAGTGGTTTTCCTTTGTTTCCCTTGTGATTTTGTGTGGGTGTCTCTGATTACGTTATTTCTGGAGTAAAGATCCACGGGAATGGACGTGCGGCTGCCTCTGTATTACACCCGTCCATCCTGCAGTGACTTTAGGCCCCATCCACGATCGAGCCACCCTACACTGTGTCACTGTGCGGCTACTGCTTCTTCCATGACCGAGGCAGTTACGACATCTACGGGTGTATCTGGGAACCAGGGCGTGACAGGCGACGCGGACACTCATCTGTCGCCAGGCCCAGCCCTAGAACAACTCGCTTGTTAAAACATAAAGATGCGTTTCGAGGTGGTTCGCTGCATCTATCTAAGAGGCGGCTTACACCTTGTAGTGCCGGAACCTTTCTGCACGTTGGCATTCCATACAGGAAGTCCCCCACACATTTTTCTGTGGCTCCGTTACTATGATTTACAATAACCTGTTTACAATAACCTGTCAGCGTAACGGACCACGTGGTCCGTTACGCTGACAGGTGAAAAATACAGCGACTTCGGCAGACAGCGCAGCTGGACAAAATGAACACGGGAGTCTTTGCAGAGTGGTTTTGCCCTGATGCACAAGTGCGGTATATTGATGATGACGGCGCTTTTTGTAGGCCCCGCTTGCGCTGAAAATGAAATTGCAACGTACAAATTTGTTTTTATTTTGAAAGCTCTAAGAAGCAAGAGACATTCATAGTCGTCGCTTCGTTGACGATTTGTTCCATCCTCGTTTTCGTCTCGACCGCTGTCGTGAACTGGCCCTTTTCCTACACCTTGGTCATAACGTTCCCGCTGATGCGCTGTTTCCTGATTTCGATAAGGTTTCTCGTCTGTCATCAACTGCTCAAACTTTCTTGCCTTAACTTGGGTCCATCTGTATTCAACTGGATTCGCGAATTTCAATCTGATCGCCAGAAGTGTGTTGTTGCTGACTTCTGCAGGTCTCCCCTCTCTTGTTCACTCCGGCGTTCCGCAAGATATTGTACTAGGCCCCCTTCTCTTTTCAATTTATATTAACCATCTGTCGCTTAAAGGGACACTAAAGAGCAAAACGATTTTTCTCGCATTAGTAAAGTAGTCTTCCACGATACCAAAAACACCACGCTTTCTGCGAGGAGACGCTTAATAAGCGAGAAAACGCGCAAAAAGAAAATACAGGTGGCGACGCCACCTTGGAATTACCGCACCATATGCTGTGACGTCACATATTTTTGACGGCGCCTGCTTGGGCCTACGTAGTTTCTAATCGCTTAAATCTAAGTACATTGTCCTCTGAGGGGGCCAGAGACTTGACATAACGAGTTTGTGGACATTTCGTCGAGCCAGTGGCGCTAAAATACGTTAAATGCTCTTTGAAGTCTTTTACGTCACGAACTACAAAGTTCGGCGCGAAATTTAAAAATGAAACTTTGAATTTGGTTTTTTCCTCTAATAATAAACCTATGGTGGTGAAATAAACTACACAAAAGTTCTCCGAGCCCACTTTATCAATCTAAACCAGTTCATTGTTTCTCTTTAGTGTGCCTTTAACATTGATTCTAATATTAGACTTTTCTTGCTGTCCACTGCGTTCTATATCACCCTGTAGCTAATGTTTCCTATTCTTTCGTTTTGCAGAGCGATATTAAAATACAGGAATGGTGTGACTACTGATTAATGTCCCTGAATATTAACGTGACCTTTGTAATGTTTTGTGAATATTCAAGAACATGAGCTGCTATACCACCATTAAATATTTAGGTATGCAAACTTCTTGTGATAAAAGATTGTCGCAACAACTTATTAATATTACTAGTGGAGGGAACAGCGCTGATACAGACGAGGGCGAAGAAGGGCACACTTTAGACAAAAACAGCGCTGTCTTTCAACAAAATGTTTATTTTGCATTTGTACAGCTGTTTATACAGTACGACCCTGTTAAAACAAGGTCGTACCTAAGCACAGGTTCTTCTCAAGTCGCTATCGCCCTGGCATTTTTATCAAGAAAGGTCAACTCGTCGGGATCTGCACTGTTCCCTTCACTGTGTTGTACCAACAAGCCGAAGTCGATGCACCGTAACATTACTAATTCTGCTAATCGAGTCCTGGTTTATCTTCGTTGCAAGCTATAGCAGCGGCACCTACCTGCACTAAACTAATTGCTTGTAAAACGCTTCATGCGCTGAAACTTGAGGCTGCTAATATAGTTTTTTAATCCTCGTGAAGCTAACCTTACAATATGCTGCAACCTATCCAGAACTGCGCCTGCGGATTTATTATCTCGAATTATACTAGACTTAACAGAAGCATGACTATAGTGTGAAAACTCCGGTTGGCCTTCCTCCTATTGCCTCTCGCCGTCAAGTTTTATACATGTGTCTTTAATAAACTCTTCCTTGCCACCATACAATGCCGTTCATCAGGCCAACCCCGGACATCACGCCATTGTCATCCAAAAGCCGTATATCCCGCGACTACTAATGAGACGGTCATCCATGGTGGTCATGCAAGGCACGCTGCCGACGATACTGAAGTCGAAACTATACTGGCATTCGCCACAACCGCGTGACTGCTATTGAGGAGGTTATTGATATATCGCTTTTTTGCATAATAGTTGTCTTTGTAAATCGTTGTTTTTGTGTAATAGTTACAACGCCACACCAACTTTTTCAAGACTGATTCGCAATAAGGAAGAAATATCGATGACCATTCAGTAATTCTTATAACTCACCGAGCTAATCTAATATTTAGAAAAAAATCTTTCTGTTACTCAATAGGATAACGAACAACACTCTCTATAATTCTCGTAGAATGATAAATATTTACAGTCACGGATGTGGATAGGCACTGTGAGCGGAAAGCAAAGTGTGGAGATCTAGGAAAGCAGTATCCATGCAGAAGTCAATGGCCGAAGGCGTTTAAATGGCCGCTTACACCTGGATGTAGGATTGGGATAACTGTTTAATCAATTAGCGCTGATGTTAAAGAGAACTAAGCAGGCGTTCTTCATCGTGCCAAGGTTAAACTTTGAAAATGACGATGTCGCCTCGCATGCAGGTAACGAGAAGGACACTGTGCTCTAACTTGCGACCGCCGCCGTACCTGAGCAGGAGCTCGGCAGTCACCGTCAGCCTCACCACGGACAGGATGAAAAACAGCCGTGGCTTCGTGATCCGCTTCACCGCCACTCGCGACAGCAGTGAGTGTTTCCAGCATGCCATGTGTCATTGACAATGTTTGTACAACGGAACAATGTCGTTTGTCGATGCACATAAAGCGGTCTGTAACTTTATATTCACTACAGGCCTGTCCCTACGATCTACAATTTAGTCAGCTATGCTTTCAAATTTCTTAATTCAACCTTACTATGCGGTCCTCGGCTACGTTCTCAATTCCCTGAATCTGTCATTCCTACGTGCATCTGTTCTTCGAAAGTACGTTACACGCCCATTTTTCTCCTTAATATAAACTCGCATATCAGCTATTCATTTTTGTTCTCTGATCCACTGCTCTTGTCTCCTAATGTTACGCATGTAATTTTCCATTGAACGCTGCATAGTAGCGAGGCAACACTACCGGAAAATCGACTATCGATAGCATCGATAGCATTGATAGCTTCTTTTGAACTATCGATAGTGTAAAGAAACTATCGATAGTACTACTATCAATAAACTACCGATAGTAGCATCGATAGTGCAATCTATAGTACCGCCGGTAGTATTACTACCAACATTACTATAAATAGTGCTTTGAATAATTATGCTGTTACTGGCTGGCCATATTGTCAAAAAGCATTTGCGATAACCTACGATCCCCAAAACTCAGTTCACTAAATTTATGAAAAATTTTTTGACGAAATAAAAATTATTTCAGCAGTGAGAATGCGGGAACTTGGTCATCAATAAATCCATATTCAAAGGTAGCCATTTACACCATACAATTAACAAACCTAGTACATGATATCTTTATCTTGAAATCTCAAAATCTAATACAAATTTGAAGCTGCACGTACCGTCAGATGTAAGGATCTCGTTTTCTGTACACCTGAATAATTAAACTTAATTGTCAGGTGTCAGCCAAGAATTCTGGTGAAGTAGCGCAAGCATATGTCAACTTTCTTGCCCTTGAGCGTGCTCCTCCTGCTCCACCCACTTGCGGAGCCAAGTTTATTCTGCAGAGTTGGCGTGGTTGATTTTATATTATCAGTAGTACTATCAAACTTGTTATCGATAGCGCTATCGATAGTTTTTGTACCATCGATAGTTCGATGGTGACTGAACTATCGATAATATCGATAGTACCATCGATAGTTCTGCATTATTACTGCATAGTCCTTAACTTATTCTCGAGTTTCTTCGTTACCCTCTAACTTTCTGCCCCATATGGTGCTGCTGCCACCAAAAGGCAATGATTGAACACTTGTTCCTTCAAAGAGAGCGCTGAGTTGCCAGTCATGATTTGGGGTGCCGTATGGGCTTCACCTCAGTCTTCGGCGAATTTGGTTTTTATGAGTAAGCTACGCTGTAATTGACCTAGCCAAGCGTACACCTTCACAGATTCTAAGGTCGACTGCTGTGCATCGATATCTACTTATACTCGGGTACAACGTTCGAAGGCATTTCTATCTCTGAAAGGCGCACGAGGCAGCACCAATGAGCCTCGACTAACGACATCGCCGGGTACATCAGCGGGATTTAGTTGCGGAGGCTGCCGATCATCTCGGCGTGTAACCCAGCGAATCCGTTATGGCAATTTTCTCGCGGTTGCGATCATCTCTCTGAGGCGGTTCTGCTGCATAAAGGCATCGTTGTATGCGTGCTTAACCCTCCGGCAGGGGAAGATGGTTTAAGCCTTCCCATCCCGTGAAAGATTCTTTTGACAGCGAACCTGTGTGTGCTCGTGACAAACGAAGACATAGGTAAAGAAGGGATACGAACCCCGGCGCTCTCTCGCAAGTAACTTTACTGGCACAGAAACACATATCTTAAAGCACAACCTGTATACCGCGCGAACACTCGCCCACGCGGATGACGTCATCACAGGATAACTGCAAAAGGTTAAAGGTGGACTGAACAAGAACATCGCGCTGTATCACGCTGAAACCACTCAACGTATTTAACTACATCCAATTTGCCCAAATATCAGTTCTTGTGCTCTAAATTTTCTCGGTACTATCGGCATAACGCGGCTCGCACCTCCTAGCGGGTATATGCCATCGAAATCTGGCAAGCACCAATACTCACCTATGATCCACTAAAGAGTGAAGAAGCTGTCGATAACTTCCCTTCCGCGCGTACGCGCCACAGGAATTGGGCAGGCTCCACTATACTCACCTCCGGTCCACTGAGAAATAAAGAAACTGTCTATAACTAGCATAGCGGGTATTTGCCAAAGAAGTTGGGCAAGCTCCACTACTGGCCTACGGTCCACTAAAAAATGAAGAAGTCTATAACCACCTGTAGTCCGCGTCATCCTTATAGTGCTTCAACCGTCTCGCTTATTTTGCAACACTAACTAGCCCAAACTACCACCCTCTCTTGCACGCAGCGAGCTTGTGATAATTGAGAAGCGTGCATTTTTCATAACCCTTTGGAATGAAGTCGAGTTTATGAGTTTATGACAAATGCAGAAGGTTAAAGCGATTACTATGTGATGCTGTTTTCGAATTAGCCTTGTTGCACCACGCTCTGTTCGTGTAGTATAAGATAGCTGGACAAAATTGTTGAACGCAGAAGCAAATAATAATAATAATAATAATAATAATAATAATAATAATAATAATAATAATAATAATAATAATAATAATAATAATAATAATAATAACCATCCTGCCCTGCGAACGTGAATGTCCACTGAAGCTGTATCAAACACCACACATGTTGATTGGGGCGTATGTGTTATTATTACTTGAGAGTAATGTCAGCGGTAATCGCCTTGTGATCGCTGTGGTAGACCGTGATTGGTTCCGCGACCATTTTCAGCAAGACGAATTTATTGTTTTTGTTGAGCCTTATATTCCCGCTGTTTGTTTATCTGGTGTCCTTAATTTCGTTGGCAGTCTTACATTGAACTGAATGAGTTGCTAGACGGGTATGAAAGCGGAAAACACACGCGGAGAGATAGAAGGGCCATTTGACGTCATTCGAAGCCCTTGTGCGAAGTGCAAAGCAGCTGCAACCAAATTTCTATCGGGAATGCGTGGCAGGGTGTGCCAATTTTTCATAGGCGTCCTCGTCCATAGTGCGGTTTTGATGCTTGTTTTGCGGTTTTCTTTATTTAAATGAATACTGAGCTATATGCTGTATGCCTGATTGCAAAGAAAAATATGCCGTTTGCCTTCAATTGTTGAAGGGCCCTTAACCCACTCAGACATCGACATTTAGTTGTGGCGCTGCAGTTGTGCACGATCCTACAGCGAGCGCGTTCGTCGGCTCGTCTGTCCACCTCTCCGAGTGCCCTTCCTCAGCGTCCGGGGCGAAAACGCATGGAGTGCGCGCATCTGCTAGCAGAGGAGCACGTGAGCGCGAGCATCGATGTTTTGTGTTTGCGCCAGGAAAATTTCCGACCAATGAGAGGTAAACAGCCTTCTCTGCAAAGTTGTGCTGTGCGTCATAAATACGACCCTCCCATGTATGGGGCGCGCGTATGCGGTGGTTCGGGTGACGCCCGTCTTTTCTTGGATGGACGGCAAATTATAGTTACAAAATTTGCTGAGCCTACAAGCGGCGCTTAGGTTTTTATTGCGATTATGGGGACTATTTCTTCCAGCGCATCACATATTGCGCATCCCTCCTTGCGCATCACATATTCCATGTTAAAGCGTGCAAGGGCAACGGGTTTTTATTACGTCGCACTTAGCGTAAGAATTCAGGGCAGGGACAACGCACGGGCGCCGTATTCGCAGCACATCTGCACTTTCTTGTGAACACAATCGATACTGCACAAGGCACACCTCTCAAGGATGATATGATAGGCGTCCGCACCGAATGTGCGTGAGTGGGCGTTGTGTTCTCGAAGCAGCTGATGTGCCCGTCAATTCTGTCTGTCTTCGTTTTGTGCGCGCTGTTTTCTCCCGCATGTGCAGTAAAGAAGCCATGTTCGATGTTTACAGTGTGGTATACCGTAGTTGATAGAACGTACATCAGAGGTGCAAATATTAGTGGTGCAAAAGGAGGCCAACTGAGGTGGTTTTTACGACCTCATGCGTGAACATAATCTTGTGTAGGCTCGAGTCCTGTTCCAGCTACACATAGCCTCGACGTCCCTTCGTTCTTTCTGGCTGGCGCTAATGCATTAGCGCACCAAGGGTGTCCGTCGGTCTGTACAAAGGATGCTTCAGGTATATAGGGAACCCAAGCTCAAATTTACGGCGCGACGACAGCGCCGCGCTGCGGCTCTGGAGAGAAGCTGGCAGGCGCGGCCCACTCAACCTGTTTGTCGTCAGCGGGAACGCGCGCGCGCGCATTGCTCAGTCGATGCTGGGAACTGGGCTGCCATGCCGACAGCTTGGCACGTTGAACCAAGAGGCTTGCTTTGCGAAGCTGCATTTCCGGGTTGGCAGAAGCGACCCCGCGAAAGCGGAAGCGAGGTCCAAAGTATTGCTGTGTCGTGGCCTGCCACAACAGTGCAGAGAAGACAACACCGAGGCACGCGATTCACCTGTGAAACTGCATCGGTTCCCGGGCATATCGCACGAGAAATAAAGGTGACAAGCGTGAGTCACCGCAGTAAAGAAAATCTAGTATGTCCTAGCTGACAGCGCTGAGTCTCCTTCTGTTTTGGCTGTCTGAGTTCATCGCTTTCGTCTGTTTCGACTACCTGAATCAATACGGCGCGCCACCTATAGTTCGTGGACGTTTCTTATACAGGGCGAGCTGCGAAGGTCCGACTGAGGAGCAGCTTCGCTTTTCGACAGCTCTCATGGCATGGAACTACATTTTCAGTTCGTGTCCCCATGTACGTGCATGATAACCGCCTTCTCTTCCGCACAAGGAAATGAAACTATTTCTTTCCTTAGGTGTGTGTGGAAGAACCAGCCTGTTCGAGTGCGACAACTTGGCATGCATCCCGAGGACACGCGTGTGTGACGGACAGTTCGACTGCGTCGACGGCTCCGACGAAGGACGCTGCCGTAAGTGAGCGTTATTCATTGTCATCAGTGAGCTCGTTAAGAGACGCCATCGCTGTTGCGATCACTTGCGTGTTAATGAAGCTGCACAGCGAGGCATGCCTTTGCACAAACTGGGCTGAACAGATCATGCATTATCAAATTATCGCATTTTTCGCACTAAAACTACAAAATGAGCACGACGCTATTGACGTACGTGGCCCTCGAGTTCAGCTTCACGGCGGCAGAGCCAACAGGCAATCTTTTCTTGTGGGTCGACCTAGTTCGCGTAGTTTATATTCTTTAGTCGCAGTCCGAACTTAATCCTGAGATTGGACAGAACCAGTTCGTATGATGTCTAATGTTGAGTGCGGAGCGCCTCCTATGCGGAGCGTCCCAGATTTTCTTTTTTGCGGCAAGTGGCGTTCAACAACGGGTGTTGAGCACCAACTGAGGCAACGGGCGACAGTGTTTCCTTAGTGTCATCCACGTACCTTTATTTGTGAACTGAAAGCGTCAAATTGAATGTTGGAGCAATGTGTGGGAGCGGGCTATCCCATAATGTGTACTTTCATAATGTGTTCATAATATTCCATAATGTGTATTTGATAATTGAATGTTGGTATTCCAAAATGTGTGTGCCTTCTTGTGTACTTTTTACACGGAAGTTTTAACATCAATGCTGGAAGATAGGAACGCGCAATGACCCCGCGACGTGCCGCATGGGGGCTGCTACGTGCGGGACACGGACTCTTCCGCGGCACTCTTTCCACAGTAGCTGCTGCTATTATAGTATGTACACTATAGTGCTATCGCCCGGTAGGCTTGGTTTAACCGCATTCAACCACGGCGTTTTAACAAAAGAGCTGCTTATGCCACCGTCGGCTGTAATCCACGAACATAAATTGTAATCATCATGAACTGCCACGCACTCGCTTCGTCCTCTTCTACTTCGGTTCTAGAACACGTGCGCCAATTTGTGTGGCGTGGCCTGCAATAACTCTGATGGTTGAAAGAACGAGTACAGAGAGAGAAAGAAATAGAGAAAGAAAGAAAAAGAGAACTTCTTCGCAAAGGGAATTTCTTGGCGAGGCAGGATTCGAACCCGCGTGCCCACGAACCGAAGGTGAGCATCGTAACCACTTGGCTATCCAGACACGCTAGCAGAGCATAGCCTTGAATAGCATAATATAGCATCAAGGCGGGAAAGGGAAGTGAAAAGGACAGGTGTGAGCGTCAGGAGGAGGGAAAGGAGGAGAGGAGAGAGTAAAAAATAGCATAGAAATTAAGGAACGAAAAATAGAAAGAGAAAGAAACATGTATATAGACAGAGAGGCGAAGCGAGAGAGAGAAAAAAGAAAGAAAGAAGGCCGCCCAGTTCCGCACTTCCTTCAGGCTTGTCATCACTAGTTCGAAGCTGACTCGCTTCATTTGTTTAATACTGCAATTATAAGGATTCTCGTGAAGCGCGCAAACAACGTTTGGAAAGGAGGAACAAGTGTGCCTGTGTCTCGCAGGCGTAGACCAGTGGTCGCAGCAGCTGGTGAACAGCACGGAGTGCGGCAGCCCCAACGTTGAGTCAGACGTCGAGGTGTCCGACCGCATCATCGCAGGAGAGGAGGCGGTGCCACACAGCTGGCCCTGGCAGGTACCGCTGTGCACAAATGCTTCATTCCGCGAGCTGTGGCTTATTGTAGCGTTTTTTTCATATTTGCAGCATTCTTTAGGGCCTGCTTGGCGAGGTCATTTTTACATCGTTCCTTAGAATTATGAAAGACCTGCAGCGCCATTTATGCCCGCATTCGTGAACCTTATACGCGAACGTATCACCTCTTGTACGCGCCTTCTGTTCACAGCCTCCGGATTCCCTATGTCCAGTCCGATTACGTAATTATCATCACACTTCAAGAGAACGATCCAACTGCGCTCTGACACTGTCAGTCGTACGACACTACGTTGAACGAAATTGATAAATGTCAGCCACATATATGCACAGGTGGTCTAGAAAACTCAGAGGCTGCCTCCGAAATGATTTCCTTTGAAACTGCGCGACCTTTCAATAAAGTGTTTTGTATATATGTATGGCACGTGCGGAGTATTTCTTAAAAATGAAATTTGCTCTTCGCTTATATCACATTTCAAACAACGCCTGTATCACCCCGTGTTCTCTGTATTGCGACAGCAATTATATGGAGTCTCAAGGCGCATTACTGCCGTCGCCGTCGTGTTCCGTGTAAAGCCCAAGTCGATAGCATCTCCCCGCGCGTCGTATGTTCTACGTGCGAGCGAAAGCTTGCGAAGGCTGCAGACGGGCGAGGCTCGAGAAGAGATGAAATGCTGCGTCGGTAGAAGGAGCATGCCGTTGAAGGGGCTGCGTCGCTCGGGCAGATTCTTAGAGCACGATACACGCTTATGATCAGTCGTAAGTTTAACTGGCGCATCAGCTATCGTTGTTTGTATCATCTCGTTTCTTCATACGGGTTCTTTCCAGCTTCACTCTTTTCATCCGGTTGTTAATAATAATAACATCTGGGGCTTAACGTCCCAAAACCACCATATGATTATAAGACACGCCGTAGTGGAGGGCTCCGGAAATTTCGACCACCTGGGGTTCTTTAACGTGCACCTAAATCCACGTACACGGGCTTCAAACATTTTCGCCTCCATCGAAAATGCAGCCGCCGCAGCCGAGATTCGATCCCGCGACCTTCGGGTTAGCAGTTCAGCGCCATAACCACTAGACCACCGTGGCGGGGTTTCATCCGATTGTTAACCCCTCTGTTGACGGGAACTCAGTTGTGAGTTACCGCACTCTTCGTTGTCAGAAAAACTGTAGGCAATTTTCTTTAGAAGGTGGTCGAAATTTCCGGAGCCCTCCACTACGGCGTCTCTCATAATCAAATCGTGGTTTTGGGACGTTAAACCCCAGATATTATTATTTAATTTTCTTTAGATTCTGTTCAGTAAGTGTGCACACTTCGTTCATTGTTGTCAGAAAGGTTGTCTGCAGATGCTGCAGATTTATCTGCAACTATATGATGATGTGACGAGCAATAATAGATTTCACTCGAGATTAGCGCCTTATCCCGTCGCCTTGCTGCGCTTTATTTTTTCTTTTTGCGGTAAATAGCTATGCGCCTTTTCGTGAGCTGATTGACACAAGTGTGACGACGCAATGCAGGCGAGCATTCAATTGAAAGGCTTCTGGCCGGCAGCCCACTTCTGCGGAGGAGCGCTCTTACGCAATGACCTCGTTATCACGGCGGCTCACTGCGTTGACGGGTAAGTCCGATAATATTAATAATTTAGCAAAATAGCAAAGGTGTAGCACAAACAAAGCGGAGAGAACAAAAGAAAAAAGAGCGCTGGAAAGTCATATAGATTCATTTTCAGTTAATTTATTTTAAAAAACACAGAACTAGATTTCTTGCATACGAACTCGCAACGGGCAATTTTTAGACCTCCAACTAAGGGTGACCGTCGTCCCTTGAAACGCTCCCAAGCCAAAAAAAATGTAGCCCTTCTACTACAGTGTAGATGGAAGCTAGTCCGGCTGTGACTAGTGAAAATTGCTGTCTTACGCGTCGTTTTGTCCGCGGATGCGATCCTCTGGAACTAATATAGGGCTTCGCTGTAAAAATACACAGCTCGGGCCGTAGTTCTTTGTGATATGGTCCGTGACTTCTCTACACCCCCCCCCCCCCCACCTTTGTTTTTCTGAAGGCACCCCCTTAATTCGTAGCAATATTTCTTTGTTTTTTACTCGTGACGGAAAATTTTGCGCAATAGTGCCGGATGATGATATGTACATTCGAGCGCGATATGAAGGTTGTCGCGCGAGCGTCGACCGGCCTAGCTTCCCAAAGGCCTAGCGGCACGTTTCGTAACAGTGAAAATCAATGCGGAATGACGTTTCGGCTCCCCTGACGGCTCCCGTCAGGGGAGCCGAAACGTCATTCCGCATTTTATTTCATGGTCGGTGTCCTGCTTTTATTCTATCATGTTACATCCCATGCAGCTTTTATTCTATCATGTTACTTCCCGACCAGACGGGTTTCCGTCAAAGCCTCGACTTCAGTGAAAATCAAGATAACGCATTCTTCTCACTCTCGTTCGGCTGTTCCATGCTACCGCGATCACCCCTACGACGAGCTCTACACCCTTTCTCTTTATTTTGAGCTTTCCATTAGTTACAGTCAATAATAATAATAATAATATCTGGGGTTTAACGTCCCAAAACCACGATATGATTATGAGACGCCGTAGTGGAGGGCTCCGGAAATTTCGTCCACCTGGGGTTCTTTAACGTGCATCTAAATCTAAGTACACGGGCCTCAAACATTTTCGCCTCCATCGAAAATGCAGCCGCCGCGGCCGGGATTCGATCCCGCGACTTTCGGGTCAGCAGTCGAGTGCCATAACCACTAGACCACCGTGGCGGGGCTACAATCAAGTGTATTCTTCGTTGGCTCTTATCTCCGCGAACGATAACAGAGTTGCTGGGAAAGATCTGGTAAAGATGGTGCTTGGCACTGCTTCGTTTGGACGGCTTGCTAAGTTGAAAAAATATATCGCGTTATCATAAAAAAGAAAAGGAATGAAAATGTGCCTTCCTCAGAGGGGAGTGATCGCAGCTTAAGGAACAGCAAAAATAGTGGGTGAAGCTTGCCTGATACCTCCCTCTCCTCGAAAGAGGATTCTGGGCCGTGGTGCTGTTGTAGTTCTTCGTCGACGCTCGCGCGATAACCTTCAAATCACGCTCGACTGTACGCGAAAGGACACCATAGCTTGTTTGTGATGAGAAAATCCAACACGAAAGAATGTATTGCGGATACACGACAACCGCTCGGGCTTGAAAACGTCAGTGCGCAGTCGCGGGAAGCGTGCAGCAAGGCATTGTTGCCGCGTGTTCATACCGAAAAAGGAAACCGTAGCGTGTTGTCTCGCGGCGTCATGGAGCAGCGCTCTCGGAATCGCAAACTTTTGGTTATGTTTCGCATCATTTGCGACAACGTTGGATGCTCACTTATTTGGCCAAGTGCCCTCCAGGGATGAAATTTAGGGGTGTGCGAATATCCGAAAATTTCGAATACCGAACTGAATAGTGCATATTCGAATTACCGAATATTTTTCGAATAATTTTCGAATATTGAGCACGGACGGGAATACCCCAAAGGAACGAAACGTTCAAACAGCGAAGGGGTTGTTGTCTTTGTGCTGTAATAACTGAAGGAAGCGACTGCGGCGGCCCTCACCTTCAGAAGTGTTGTGTTTGCACGTCTGTACATGAATAACAGAGCCAGGTGTTGTGTCAGTGTAAATTGTTCCTACAGGTACGGTATTCATCATTGATGGTTAGCTGCTTTTGTGCGACGGCACATGTTGCGATAGGTTGTTTATCTGCTTCATCACATATTTAGCTATATGTGAGGTGATCGGTTCAATATTGTTTAATTTTCATGTGTCAGCTTTATTTAGAAGCTATAGAAAGAGTAATACGGTAGTCACTCCTGTATTTCAACCAACCGTTACAAAATACCTCACAGGCTGTGTTTACTACATTAGGCCAGCTTACCTCAGTTTTCATGAGTGTGGTATTTTTGTTGATTAACAGTACTCGTAATGTTCCTTCGTTAAAGCTGCGAATATTTGTGTCAATATTATAATAATATCTGGGGTTTACGTCCCAAAATTGCGATATGATTACGAGGGACGCCGTAGTGGAGGGCTTCGGAAATGTCGACCATACGGTGATCTTTAACGTGCACGGACACCGCAGAGCACACGGGCCTGTACCATTTCGCCTCCACCGAAATACTACCGCAGCGGCCGGGATCGAACCCGCGACCTTCGGGTGAGCAGCCGAGCACCGTAACTAATGACCCACTAAGGCGGACAACGTTTGTTTCAAATAAAACGTTGTGGTATTGCAACGCTCTATAGGAAATGGTTGTCTTACGCTCTGAGGAAAAAAGAGTCAAAAGAGGGTCATGGAACCGTGACTCTCTTCGGGCGTCCACTTGACCCCTTTTGGAAGGTGCAGGCAGAGAAAAAGAGTTAGCATTTCGGAAGGAGTCACTGGACACTCCTGAAGCGCGTTTCGATTGGCTTCCGTCATGAAAGAGCCGCCGTATACGCCATACATATCGCGCGCTTGCCCTTTGGCGCCGTTGTGGCGCCTTGCTCGCCGATGGAGACGGGGTTGGCGCCGCGGTGGCGCGCCGCTTCTGCCTCCTCTCTCAGTCGTCTCAGTCATCTCAGTCGCCTCGTCTATTGGAATGCGTTGCGTGGTTGCGTTGGTGGCGCGGGTTGCATGTCTTGAAGTTTCATCAGTTTCATGCTCATGCGCTTCTTCGGTGGTGTTGACGCCGGCTCCGTGCACGAAGTGACGCTTGGAGGGCGGAATATTCATGGAGCTGCGGACACGGACAACGGGCGCCAGTTAACGGTGAGTGTACTGCTTTCGTAGGTACTAATTATACAGCTTTAGCTGGGCGTCTGTGGCCGCTCTGCGGAAGTGATCTGCCAGCCATTTTCAGCAGCAGCCTGGGTCCGCGGGGCTGTTGCGGATGCCCAGCTAAAGCTGTCAGTTAACGAGTTGCCACCGTTATGCGCGTTGCTGTACAAGCTCCTATAAAGTGAGCGATGCAAACAATTATCAATGGTCATTTCTTCCTGATCGCACGTTGTGTCTGCACTACTGGAGGTGCAAGATGTCGTTTTGGGATGCACTTTAGTGTGCATAATAACATTTCCATCGACCTTGAGTGTGCTGCGTGCTTCCGCGCGTGGAAACGTGAAAAAAAAAGCCTGTGTACAGAACGCTCAGACGCACTATATATAATGGTTTTTGTTGGCTTAAAGACGGTACTTTGAGGTGCAGATATAGTACGGTGGCTTCCAGAACGTACGCGGTAGTCATTCAAGTTGGACACGCATCGCCGGTAAGGCGAAAATGCTAGACTTTCGACGGCGCCCGTTGTTGCGGCCGCCGCCGTGGACTTTTTTCCTTCGTTTCTGTTTGCTGTTTTCGTGGTCTGCCAACATCTGCAATGACGCTATAACAGAATCGAGTGAGTGTACGTGATTGTGGGAGTTATGAGTGCTAATTCTAGCATACGACATGTCTGATGTCAACGTAGACCACGTCCGCACACGCTGGGTGTCGTTCGGGCCCTCGTACTCGCATGTGTTTATCTGAGTATGGGTTACGTTTGTAAAGCATGTGGTCAGTAACCGCTCACGGCATGCCCCTGACTGTCGGAGGATGTGCTTTGGTGTCGCAGTAAGCCGGCGCAAAACCGTGTTTATTCTGACACCAAATTTTGAAGCGATTTCTCAGAAAAGAATTGCTTTCATTCGTGCATAGCCAGTGCCTATTGCGAGACGAGGTTCCCGCTGCCTTTTACGTGAAAATTTGTTTTCGTTGCGAAATTTGAACTCAACACTCGTGGCAGATGTGTGTACAATAACGGTGTGTTGAACAAAGGGTGGTTTTAAATACAAATAATGTGTGTGTTTTACTTATTCCCAGAATCCCGGATCACTTATCCCGCCTCTTCACTCCAGTTGACAGCCACACTCGGGGAAACGAAGGTGCCGCTCTGGTCTGGCGCCTCACCACTCGTGATGGGAAAATCGACAGCGGCGTTCGCCCTGTCAACGACGCAGTTGGTCCTACATTTCTTTTGGTTGGACAAGACGACATAGGAAAAGAGGTGAGTGGTACCCACGCAAAGGAGCCTAAACCAATTTAGTTTGTTGTTTAAAAGAGGCTCACATCATCTTGTGCTGCAAGTTTGTCGCCAAGTGACGTGTTACAAAAGGTACCATTTGCAAGTTGTGTTTTACACGATAACGGCAAAAAACTTGGTTCCTTACCATACGTGTTTGCATTTGTTGATTTGTTGTGAGCCTTCATTGTGTCTATGTGAACCACTTCTTTTCTAGGTTTTGCAAACCTTTACTGCAATTTCATTTTCTCATCATAATATCACGTTCTGCTTTTCAGATACCATTTTTCATGGTGCTCACGCTGAACAGGAGCGACAACCTAGCAAGCCACAAGTCTGATGCCTCCAGCCGTCACCACTTTTTGGTTTATTCTTAATCATAAGGAATAAAGATTGAAACATGATGCCCATTTCTGCAGTTTATTTTGCACCATATGGCACTATGCGCATCAGTCACACATTTTAGTTGGCTATACTCATAGAAGCATGTAAATGAAGAATACCCAAACTTCTTAATTGGAAATCACAGACCATCTTTTCGCGCTTTCTATATAACTTTGATGGAAAACATGCCTTGTTTTGCCGAGTTTTATTAAACTAATACTAAAACTGAACTATTCTTTTTTTGCAGTCGCTGGGCAGAACGGCAAGTGTTATTGGACTTGCTTAAAATAAATACTCCACTATTTTCAACAGTAGTCGCGCAAAGGTAGAGCAAGGGTCAAATGAGTAGCTTAAAATACTTGTGGAGTCGCTTGACGCTTCGGTGTGGGTCACTTGACTCCCGTAGGAGTGTTACCGGCAATTGTCGTCTGACTCCTTATAAGTGATAACGTGATCCTTCGGATGAGTCTTTCCACTCTTCCTAGAGGGTCAGGGGACTCTCCTAGAGCGAGCCGACCCTGACCCACCAAGGGAGTCACCGTGACTA
This sequence comes from Rhipicephalus sanguineus, assembly GCF_013339695.2. NCBI lineage: Eukaryota > Metazoa > Arthropoda > Arachnida > Ixodida > Ixodidae > Rhipicephalus > Rhipicephalus sanguineus. Next base: position 60,865,766 of record NC_051183.1, read on the forward strand.
TTTAAAGAGAGTCCTATACGTGGCAAGTGAGAACTCTCCGAAAAGAGACACGCATACTCTTTTTTTCTTAGAGTCTACTATTCGAAAACTATTCGAATATTACTCAGTCGTATTCGTATTTGATTCGGTTTTATAGCTATTCGATACGTATTCGATTCCGTTAAAAAATTCAGTATACGCACACCCCTAATGTAATTCTACCGGTTCTCAACAGGGCATGCTTGAAACCAGTGGTATTCGCATGTTTCACGGCCTATAGGTGGAGCTACGCGTCTTACAATATGACACCCAACCAGATTATCGCACCGAGCTGTGCTTCTGCGGTAAGCTGCAAACTCGCTGCTGCTGCCGCGTGGTTTATGGCAGGAACATGACTAGCTGTTACGTGATTTTGAGTCCCGTGACTAGTTGTTACGTGGTTTATGGCGTGAGCATGTCGCGTGACAGCTGTTACGTGACGTTAGTCACGATACTAAAGCTGTTGAGTTATGTTGCGTGGTGTTAGGTGATTTTTAGTCACGTGACTAGTTTTCTCTTTCGCAGGCTGCATCCTAACGAGCTCGTGGTCAAACTCGGCAGCCACAACGTTGTCCACGACGACCCCGGCGTTCAGGTCAGGAGAGTCTCCACCTACGCACTGCACAGCGTAAGTAGACGTCAGGTTGTCGAGGCGCTTTATAACGCGCACATTTCAGTGGCAGCGCGCGAAGAGCCCGGCGAATGTACATAAACCTCGAAGGTGCGACCTTTTCCAGTAATTGATACTCTCTCGATAGTGGGCTTGTCGGCCTATTCTGATACGGCACTCTGATTGTTTATGGAGGCCACTTGTTATTTAACGTTGTCACGTTTTCTGGAAAAGTCGGGAACGCTTCGTGTCCCTCCTTTTCCGTGTACACTCTAAGAAAAAAAGGTGTCATTTGACTCTTTTTTTTTATAAATATAAGAGTCACATGTGAAGCACTCCCTTTAGAGAGGCAAGTTGACGCTCTTTAGGAGAGTCGTGCGTTCCACGACTCTCCTAAAGAGGGTCAACGTGCCTCTCTAAAGGGGGTGCTACACATATATGTCTCTCAGATGTATAAAAAGAGAGTCACTGTTCTTAGAGTGTAGGGAAAGAGCTCGTGTTTCTCTACGTACTCGGCGCAACCGGTACGTAGAGAAACACGAGGCACGCAAGTACACAGGACAGACGCTGACTGATTTATTGCAATCTGGACTACGCGACATTTAAAAGGGATGCGAGCTCGTTGGTATAAATGCATCATGACGAAAAACAGCGCTGCTCGAAAACACGCGCAAGAACGCACTAGTACGCACACCGATTTCCAACAAATCCGTTTATTGCGCGTGCAGAAATATATAGCGCTACCTGGCGACTGCTTTCTGTGGCAGCACAGCCAGGGCTACGGATCCGAAGCACACATTTTTGTAGCGTTAGCTACACTGGCCTAGCCGAGCCAGTTTCGCGTGGCTCCTCAAAAACCGTGCTGCGCATGCGCGAGGATCAGTGATGTCACGCACCAGAGCTGGCACCTCCCGCGCACTCCGCTCCCGCCGCGCGAGACTCGCCGCCGCCGCTCTGCGCTTTCCAGAGTAGTGACGTCGTAGCCGTGGCAGACGTATTGGCGCCGGCGCGCGCGAAGCTATTCGCCTTCGCTGTGCATTCGCCGCTATCAAGCGGCACCAACGCAGTGGCCGCTTGATAGCGCCTCTGACTGGCGTTTGCCAGTGTGGTATAGCCATGGAGAAGGAGAGCGCAAATTCTGCGCAACGGCGCAGAAGAGCGGAGAAGCTTAACTCATCAGATCCCGAAGTAGTTGCTTGGCAAAAAAATATACATGTGCCATATAATATGTACACCGTGTGTGTGTCATTGGAGCAGCAGTAAGCATGATAATCAAGCTAATCCTAGACAATCAGGAAAGCTGAGAATATTTAGCTGAACCTTTGCTAACGCTACGTTATCCAGGCATAGCCGAGCTAAGCCACTGCAACATTTTTTGCTACGCTGCTGCGTGTACTCCGGGAACGCTAGCTCTTGTAGACTACGTAGCATACAAGAAAACATAAAAAGAAAATAGGCATTATGTTTAAGACTGCCTACACTGTAAGTAAGAAAGCTTATCCTGCGAAAGATTCTCGTTTTTTGCTAATTCTAGTTTTCTGGCTTTCTGGTGTCTATTTCACGTTTTCCTGTGCCTTTAAACAATCGCCTGCAAACGCACTACTTGGCGTAGTAACTCGTGTGCAGAAGTTCCGCCCATGTAGCTTAACGAAGGAAGACCGTTGCCGATGCACGTGGGTCTCACGATAAAAACGAATATGTCCACCATGATGGAAAGATGTACAGCCGCCCATTTTTTTAACCTGAACGCGCGAGCATCTACCGCCAAGTTGATAAGCGCCGTACAACGGAGCGCAGTGGCGAAATGAACGAGAATACGCGCATGCGCGCTATGAGCAGTCGTGGGCAACTGCCGTCGGCTAGGCTTTTCCGCAGACGGCAGCTGTCAAAGACTGCTCATTGCGCGCATGCGCGTATTCTCGTTCATTTCGCCGCTGCACTCCGTTGTACGGCGCTTATCAACTTAGCGGTCGATGCTCGCGCGTTCAGGTTAAAAAAATGGGCCACTGTACTTTTGGTCAGAGAGAATAAGCGTAGGGCAAACGTTCGTGGGGCACTGCCAGAACAACTCTATATACAACTTTTAACGTAATTATTGTATATTAGATGCGAATTTTAGTGCGCGAGTTGGCTGCACGGCACTGCTCACAATATTGTAAGAAAGACGCCTTCATGGTAATACGAAGTTTTCTTGTTTTTTTAGTATTTTTTCGCTGTTTGTAGTTGGGGATGCGATGTTATATCCAGGGATGGATTATACACAAAAAAAAATCACAGCATATCCACGGTTGAATGATGATGAGTGGGCGAAGCTGCGGAGGTTCATCGGTAAACCGTGAATCTTCCGTGAATTCTGCCCAGTACATCATCACCGACGTGAGATCGGGCGCGTTTATACTAAAGGTTCGATGAGTTATGACGACTTGCAGCGCACTTTAATTTTACATGTACGCTGTGAATGTTCATTGTTTAGAAAACCATTGCTTAGAAAACATCTGACGTTTTTCGTTAAGCAGCTGGCGTCTTTTCGTTTTGCTTTAGAAACATCTGGCGTTCTTTCGTTTTGCTTTTACAAAACATCTGGCGTCTTTTGGTTGTTTATTTCATCAATCAACGGCGTTTTGAACAAAATTTTTATTGTTTAATCACGCACAGGAGAAATCTCACCAGGCACTACCTTGGAGGTAAAGAATGGCTGCTAATGGGAATGAGAGACAGAAGAAGTCGGCTTTTAGCTAACGCTGCGAATTTTTTATTGTTCAACAACGCACAGGAAAAATCTCCCACCGGCACCACCTTGCAGGTCAAAGCGTAAGACTGGTTACATACTGCGCTACGAGGGACGAACGGGTGCCGCTATAAGGAGCTTCGCCCCTAAAAGGCACTCTCAATGCAAGTAGCGCCTCAGAATCTTTATACGCAGCTGTGCGTACTCGTCGGGCGCCGGAAGCGTCTAGTGCGCCTTGGCCCTAATGTCGGCCTTGTTTTTCAATCTCGGACTCGGCGTGCTTCTTGGAATGCTATACACAGCGGTGACGTAAGGCTTCTTTGTTCCACGTTAGAATGTATTGAATTTGGCCAGATTTTCGCTGAACCGCAGGTCTTTCTGTTTTACGGCATCCAAATCACGTCAACAAAACGACCAAAGAAGCGAAGGGCCGACGGCGCAACAACTAGGAATCATGGGGGCGGAAGAGCCCGAATATAGTTCGATATGAACGATGATTCAATTTACCTAAGTTCGATGTAGTCGGGTTCGACTGTAGTTTGTAAATCACACGTGCCGAGGCAACAAATAAATAGTGCGACTCTTTTTGTTGTGCCTGCCACAGATCACATCGTGAGGACAGTGCCCCGTTAGCTTACACATAAGGCGAGCTTGATGGCACAACACATGCTAAACATATGCAACAAACAGAAGGCAACACATGCGGCTCAGGGTAGTGTTCAGCGCATCACTGGGTAGTGTTCAGCGCATCAATACGTAGCAAACTGACACGAGAGTGCATCACGAGAAGGGGTCTTCTTTTCTTTTCAGGATTACCAGTCACACGACTTGACACACGATGTGGCTGTGCTCAAGCTTTCGCCGCCGGTGAACTACACCGCGCACGTGCGACCTGTGTGCCTACCTAGGCTCGGACAGCAGCTGCCCGTGAACACTGCCTGTTACGCCACTGGATGGGGAAACACGCGAGGTTCTGCTTCTCTATACTCTTCATTTCACTGCTCCCCGATGTTTCCAAATTCAGTGACGCACTCATTCTGCTGCGGGTTTTTTTTGTGTGTGGGGGGGAGGGCGTGCTTTACGTTAGTGCGTTTCATGTTCAAGTTTATTCCTTGTTATTGCATGTACAAATACGGGCTTACCTAATACATACAGCATCAGAAGGTCCCAAAGAGTGAAACTGTCAGAGGGACCTCGTTTCGTTAGTGGAATACATAACAGGTGTGTAACAGCAGCAAGTGATAAAAGTGCGAACAAAGAAGAAATAAAAAGTAAAAAATTGCATTCAATAGATGCGTATGCATGTATCGTGCATATGCATGTATTGAGCACCCTGCACACGCACACCTGCATGTGCGATGCAGGGTGTTGTTTCACGTAACTAGAACCAAGGATTAAAAGAAGTGCTTAACCACAACTGAAGAGAACAGACAACATAGTGTACCGTCATGTGGCGCTCATTTGGTTATTTTTATTGCAATAGCAGTTATATAGACACTCTCGACGGGTTTTTGCCGTCGGCGTCGCTGTCACCGTCATGTTCCGAATAAAGTCCAAATTGATAACATCCTCGCGCATCGTATGTTCTACGCGCGGGGAAACGCGCGTGAACGGGGGCGATGAACGCAGATGAAGCAGAGATCAAACCAGCCGGCCCATCTCCGTCGCTCGGAGGGCGCGTGCGATAACATCCACCCGCGTGTTAGACCTGCCGTCGAATGCTCAAGCAGAGAGGAAACGCCCCGTCCGTCTTGAACGAGCATGAAGGAACGTGGTGGGGGGGGGGGGGGGGGGATACGCTCTAGCAACAGCTGTGAACTTTGACTCTAAGGGCGCGGTCGCGATCGCTGGCGCGCGCGCTATCTCAGCAGGCGTCAGCGTGCTGCGCTCTCAACGCTAGGAGACTGCGAAATGAGCATCTCTCCCTGCAGCGGCCGTATTGTCTTACACCAGCGTTTTGTAGAGTTACGCGATATCGGATCCAAAAGAGTTAGCTGCCAGTCTTACTTCGCATGATATTACAATGTGTTGCGATCGCATTCATCGCTTCGCCCGTGCGGTGAAACTGTGACTTCTTTAACATTTCGCTGAATTAGTTAACTAAGATCAATTATGCAAACTTTAGGACTAAATGCGTTACGTTGTCGCTACGCTGTCGAAGTCATCGTTGTCAAGGAAGGACCAATCCCGTGTTTCGGCACCAAACATTATAATACACGAGGACGCGTGGTTCTTGAAGACGTCTTTACTGCGCAAGGGCTGGCTTCCCCTCTTCGTTCTCCTCTGTCCCGCTTCCCGCGCACCGCTTCTTTGTATTCAACAGAGGGCATTCCACAACGACCGATCTCATTTTTTCTGGCAACGTACAGTCGCGCTCAATATGACTTGCAAAACGGGAGCACGTGGCCTCGTGAGTTTAAAGATAGCGCACGGCTTCAACTTGCTTCGTTTCTGTAACTAGATATTTTCTTCTTTGGGAACACCCCCCAGTGAGAGAACAGCGGTTAGTTGTAGAAACAAGGGCTAGTGGAAGGAAGGCGAAATCTTAAAACTCGTGAGGTCACGCGCTCCCGTGTTGCAAGTCATATTGAGCGCGACTGTATACTTGCTGCGCGGGGATTTTTTTCGGCGCGCTTAAAGGACTGCTGACACAAAAATTCTAGCCTTGCATTTTTTCATTTTTTTTTTTGCTGCAGTGTGTTTCGGGGGCCAGTTAGACACAACGCGGCGCATCGTTTGCTGCAGCGCGTGACAGATAATTAATCACAGGATCCTCATTAATGACCAGTCTCAGTTTCGGTTTGAGAGAGCTCCAAAAAACAACAAGTCGCCGGCTGCAGCTATCACCACTTCGCTTGTGCAACGCTCGACCCCGTCAGCACCCAGAACCGTGACGCACTTCCGCATCATGAAGTCCTCTGGAACAGGAAATGGGAAAGCAGTGTCGCCAAACACAAAACTTTAAACGTGTGCGCCGCGGCCACGGAATCGCGGGCAGCCGCCGAAACGTAGTCTGCTGGCGCAAGCGCTGCGAAAGAGAAATGGCGACTATGACGTCATCATGATTTGTTATACCGGCCGCAGTGTGGTGACGTTGGGTAAATAGGGGGGCCGCCGTCGAGTCACTTTCAAGGCTCCCAATGCCGCGAGGTGCGGCGTACAGCGCTGGATCGCGCACGCGAATTTCAACATTCATGTCAGATACCTTCCAGGCCATATTCGCTGTTGATATTTCGCAGATTATACAGGCATATTCACGGGAATCGATCCCACGGGCCATCTCGCCCGCGAAACCACGTGACTGTTCTCATATATGCAGGGTGCCCCGGCTATCTCTAGCCAGAGTTTAAATATATGCCGAGGCACTCTATGACAACGCGAATGAATGTATGCCGCTGGCTTTGCCTGGAGTACGTCACTCTACTTTTTGTACTCTTCTTAATTGCCTAATTAGACATCTTTAATTAACTATTTTAAAGCAACGAATCTGGGGAAAATATTCCAATGAGAATGTTCTAGATTAGCTTGCAAAACGTGCGATTAGACAGTTTCTAACTTTTTATCTATTAAACGGCCCTAAACCACCTCCAATATTTTTTAAAACATTTGAAGTAAACACGCGCATCGTGCGCAGAATGCCGTCACGATCAACGATGCCACACGTGGCAGCGCTACAAGCCGCGGGCGCGCCACAAATTCCAAGAAAAAATTTCTTCTCCCCTCCAGGCTCTTTCGGTCTGCCTAGTGACGCGTGTGACGTCAGCGTGTTGAATCTGTGATGCGGTATGCAGGCGATACTGCGATTGGTCGAACAAGAACCTACGACTTCCGGTTAGTCTGCAAGCAGCTGCCCGCACTCCTTGCTGTTCTTCGTCCTGTTGCCGGCGTGTGCGCGATTGAGAATCGGCAACTGCGGCCCGTAACGCAACTGCCAAATCGCTACCGTCACGCCTAGCGGTCTGATAAGCTGCGCGGACTGAATCCGACAGTGTATTGGGATGGCTTTCACGCATTCGTGCTTGGCTGCAAAAGCGCTGACTGAAAAAACGAAAGGACGCGACAGGTGTCCTCGTACGGGTCCATCATGTTGGCGATCCTTTGAAGGCGTGCGCGCAACACAGGTCCATACCGGCACAATTCGTACGAGCACGGGCAGGCACGCCAACAACAGCGGTTAGCCGAGAAGCACGGAGTTCGCGGTGTCGCGGCAACAGGAAGTGCCCACTGTTTCGAAGAGCGCGCCAGCGATGACGGTACGTCACGTGTGATTGGTAGGGGAACTCGGCGAGGAGGGCAAAGAGGCTTTGGGGGAGGAGACCAGCAGACGTGTGGAGGCTAGCGAAGGTCCTTGTGTCATTTGGCGCTAAATTTTTCCTAATATCTTACCAACAAAACCGAATTTCTCCCCTAGTGTTTCTAGTCGCGGAGCGGTGCGGTGTAATCGCAACTCTGTGTGTTATCGGGAGTTCTGCATCAACGGAGATGCCCTTCAATATAAAAGAAAAGAGAACAGGTCAACGCGGGCAATACTGATACTCTGGTTGCGAGCGTCGAGAGGCGTTATCTCCCCCCCCCCCCCTCCCGTTTTAGATGCGAAGCTGCTTTTGCTCGGGGCAGTGTCCGGCGGTGGTGGTTGCGTGCGCGCTCAACTGCTCATACGCCTACTCTATCTCCCACTCTTATCCCTTACGCAGGAGTTCGGTCGTCTTCTCTCCTCTCCTCCCCCGCGCTGCAGCCGCGGCGCAGCTCCTCCTCCCACGTGATGCAGCCGCGCCGCAGCCAAATACAGCCTGTAACCCACTCTCTCCTCTCCCTCCCCCATTTCATGAGTATATAAGCGCGTCCGCTCGGTCGGCTACCGTCATTCTCGCTTCGCTACCGTTCAGATGAGTTGTAACGTCAACGTCGGCGCCACTCGTTCACTCGGCGCTAACGGAAAGCAACGCACAAACGCAACGTAATGATAATACAAACACTAAATACAAACCTCACACGCTAACGGAAACGCCGAGTGAACGTAACGTAAACTTGCTGTGCGGCCCCAATGCTGATTTGCATCACCTCATCATGGTTCCCTTGAGTGGGAGATGGTGTAATTTTTTTTATTGTCTACACGCTCAAAAAAAAGTGAGGGGTTCCGCGGCACTCTGGAACAGCCGTTGGAGTTCCCCCAAGGCCAGAATGTTTGAGAACCCCTGCTCTAGCGGTTTTGCACGAGAAGGCGGCAGCGGACTGATGCGAAGCGCGTCTGTGTCATCTCCCAATAAAAGCGTACAGTACGCTTGCAACGGCGCTATTCTTGCACTACCATACGCACGCGTTTCACGAGATAGTCAGTGCGGCGAGGTTTCCTGGCACCTGCTCCGCAATCTTGAAAGTGCTCCCACGCGAGGTGGCAGCGAACGGCGGTGCAGCCCGCTTTTGTTATCGTATGTTAAAAGCGTGCAGTACACATGACGCTATGCCTACCGCGCAGCCGAGCAGATAGCTAAAGGCACCTATTGTGATGTTCTCCTGGCAAAGAGTAACACTCTCTGACAGGCAGCTCTTGGGAAGCTTGAAAAACTAAATAAGCAGACGTACAAAAAGCCAAAGCAGTAATATGCTAGATCATATCACTGATCTTAAGGAGAGACCTACTGCTATGTGACATCAATTTTTGTGCAATCAAAGCTTTTTTTTATTTTTGATAAGTGTGATGCTTTCTCGTTTTGTTCTTGTTTTTTAAATTTTTTAGGTGAACTTAGTTTCCAAAACCTTTGTTCAATTATTTCATACGTTTGTAACAGGGGCTAGATAGGCTGCGGGGTATGTAAAAAGGTAGTGTAGTTCATACTTGGCGATAATCTGTTAAAAAAAAACTTTCTCCAAAGGCTATTTCAGTGTTAGATGTATTCTAAGCGAGTTAAAACATGTACTTGTACCCCCCAAGTTGCTAAAAAATTTTTTTTCGAGCTCCTAGCACAACATATTAAATGCCGCTAACTGTTCAAAATCAAGGTTCTTCTGTTCCAAATTGGAAATTTTCCTGCTCCGAAAACTGCTCCCAATTCCGTTTCAGCCGTCTCAGCCCTGAGCGCTGCAACACGCTAGCGCATGGGAGCAGTCACATTGTTTTGTTACTTATTTCGCTGAATTTCTTAAAACGCCGGAAAAAATCATCACGCAGCATGTACGTTGGCAAAAAGAAAGAAAGAAAAGGGCCGGTCTTTGTCTAATTCCCTTTACAACATAACAAGACTCAGTTGGCCCTAAAGTGAATATTAGAAGTATTGCATAATTGATCTTAGTTGATGTACCTGAGTTCGTATTAAACTACACAACAGCAAACTGCTCATCGAAAACTCGGGCCTATGTCGCCTCCTTAAAGGGACACTAAAGAGAAACAATGAATCGGTTTAGATCAATAAATTATGTTCTTAGAACTGTCATGTCGTTAATTTTGCCACCATGTTTATTAATAGAGGAGAAAATCAAGTTCAGAGTTTCATTTTTAAATTTCGCGTCAAATGTCCCCGCTTGAGGTCACTGATTTCAAAGTGCATTTATCGTATTTTGTCGCCATTAGCTAAACAAAATTTCCCCAAACTTGGTATGTCAAGTCTATGGCCCCCTCAGAGGACAATGTATTTTATTTTTACCGATTAGGAACTACGTAGTCCCTAGCAGGCGCCGTCAAAGCATGTGACGTCACGGCGAATTGTGCAGAAACTTCAGGGTGGCGTCGCCACACACATTTTGTTTTTGCGCGTTTTCTCGCTTACTAAGCGTCTTCTCGCAGCAAGCGTGGTGTTTTCGGTATCGTGAAAGAGTTCTTTACTAGTATTTACTAATATCAAAAAATCGTTTTTCTCTTTAGTGTCCCTTTAACCCAAACAGCAAAAGTCAACTCTATCGGCTGGTGTGCCCAGAATAGGGAGCAACCATGGCGTGCGCCCGGGGGGAGGAGGGCGCCTTCCTCCGGAGTCACGTGACGGGGGACGTTGGCGTCATCTTTTAATCACTACGCGTGTTTTTGACGACAGTGGCGACCATGGCAACCTAATGCATTCAAAGAACTTCCCACCTTGGCCCAGGCAAGCCTTTATGAGAAGCATCGCTTCACTTTCATCGTTGCATCTCTTGCGGAGCTCGTTTTCTTTCGGACACGACCAAAAAGGTGGGGGGGGGGGGGGGGTTCGGTGAAACTTGTCCTTCAACCCCTTTTTAATGGAGGACCCTGCGCACGCCTATGGAAACGGCGCTGAGCACCTCATGCAGGCTGCTTAGGCCTAACTACTTGAAGTTTTGCAATTGATATTGTTCTTTCATTCCAAGTTATTGGACTTCGGGAATCAGCTGAAATATACTTAAAACACTGAAAGCCAGAATGCGCATTTATTGGGGTGTTCTTGCGATGTTCGCAACTAAGATCGCCGACGTGGATTTTTACTTTTCCAAAAAAAAAAACTAATTGTCGCAGCGTTTTTTCTTTGCAGTTATGAAACCATCTCAATACAAATTTTGCATCTCTTTTTCCTTGCCTACAAGTAGTTTAGGTAGTTGATTAACTAATATAAACCTAATGCAAACCATTAGTTTCATTCAGTTGCGGTCTACGTGAAGCAACGTGAAAAACATCTATGGAGCACTGGCTTTCTAAGGACGCCTATGTTGTGCGGCGAAAAGCAGCCGGAAAATGTGTTATGTCTTAGTTACGGTAACATTAATATTTTCACACAATACTTAATATATATGCGTGTCAGATCAGATCACGAAGATGACGGGTGACGTTGATAGCTCCACCCTGTGACGCGTCTGACGACATGCAGGAAGCGGCCACTCGTTCTTGCTGAAGCAGGCCCGCCTCGTCGTGCGCGACTTCGACCAAGCGTGCGGCAGCATCCTCAGCGTTCAGCCGAACCTTAGGAAGAACTACACAGTGTGCGCCGTCGACGAATCCAACGACGCTGGACCATGTCATGTCAGTTCATATGTTCAGATTTTGAGTGTCTCGTATTATTATTAAGTGAAACACGACAGGAGGCGAATGAACAAAAACCCACGGGACTTATACCTCGCTAATGATGTCACAGTGTACCGCCATCGTGAACTCATATAGATCTTAGGAAAGTGTGACGTATAATGACGTCAGCACATGTCCTCATGGGGTGTGTCATCGCCTGGCGTCATCAGTACATACTGCGGCTAGTTGCGTCTTGCAAGTCTGTGGCCCGATTGCGTAGCATAATGGATTACTAAGTTTGCAGCTGGCCCTTCAAGTGTATATTGTGATGCACAACTTTTACAGCGGAGCTCCGAAGCTTTTCGTTATGCCGCGTGGTGTGACCTCAAAACTACCATCATCATGAACCGGCACGCGCTCTCTTCGTCCTCTTCTTCTTCCACGATGGTACTTGGAAGGGCGAAACATACAAGGTACAGAAGAAGAACTAGGCTAGACGAGCACTCAAACGACGAGCGCTTCTTGTGTATATTGTGTCTTTTTGCGCTTCCAAGCACTGTCATGGATCATTGCAGATTTGCCCAAGTATCTGCTCTTCATCTTCTGCTTCGCTCCCAGAACGCGTGCGTCGATTTGTCTGCGTGGGATGCAATAACTCTGATGGGCGAGAGAACAGAAAGAGAGAAAGAAAAAATAAATAAATAAATAGACAGAAAGAAAGGGACGAAAGAGAGAAATACAAAGAAAGAAATCGATGGAGAGCTAAAGAGATAGAAAGAAACGTACACAAAAAAATAGAAAGAAGAAAAAGAAACAGCGAATATAGCCATGTATAGCCTATAGTACAGCAAGGGGTGGGAAAGGGGGAGGTGAGAGGGTAAAGCCTAGCATAGTCTTGTATAGCTATGGGTGGGAAAGGGAAGTGAGGAGCTCCGCTCTGCTTCCTCAGTCTTCGCACCACTAGCACGTAGCTGCCCCAATTTATTCTGTTCGCTTCTCGGCTGGCCATACATGGTTTCCATACATCTGGCATGATGTTTCTACACCACGCATAAGTTTCCCGAAAGCCACAGTGCAGAATGATTCTTTTTATTTTTTTCTTCACATATATACATAACTTGCAAGTGACGTCAGTTCCTGTCTTCCGTCCGCCATCACCGAGCACATACGTCTCAGTGACCGCGCTCTGTTGACCTTCGTGCGTGGATCGTTCGGCGTAGTGCCCGTGTTTTGATCGTTTGTCTTGCGCTTATGACGAACGAGAATCGTTCAGGACATTATGCAGCCTGCAGTGTCGTCCGTCGTGTCGCATGTAATGGTTGAAACAACTTCGCACGAGTCACCCTCGGCGGCGCTCTTCGCCGCCTGCATTTTGCGGCGCTCAAACTGCACGTATTTCGTCGCTGATTGCAGCAGGAAACCATGACCCAGTAACAGGTTTAGCGCCCAGTCGGGGTTCGTTTCACCGAAGAGCTAAGAGGGCCTCCCGAAAACCAAGGCGCGATCGCTGTGTTCAATTAGGTGCTTCACGTTTCGACAAAAATTGACCTTGTGCATAACTCCGTGGTGCTGCACTAGGCGAAAGGGTGAGCAGATTCGGAAGCATAACTTGCCTGATATGAAGTGACACCCGTACACCCAAACGTTGGGCAACGCCTGAGGTCCTTCCTGTTTACGCGCGCATAAGCTATGTGCTCCGCCTCTCGGACAGTTCTCTCGTGCGGTCGCACGGGTTTGTGATCCCGTTTGGCAAAGAGTACGTCTCCGCGTCTGGTCTTTTTCTTTTATTATTGATTTACACTTCTCGTGCAGCAGCCAAATATCGCACGAATCGCCGTTGTGATGTGCAGCGTTCATGGGAAATGCGAGAGCCGCACAGCTTGAGTCGGTGTCGTCTGCTGCCATGTGCTCGGTAATGGCGGCGGGTGCCGTGAGATCGTATCCCAGAGTTCCGTGGTGTGACGCAGTTGCAAGTTATGTATAGAGCAGCAGGAGAAGCATGAAGGAGCCGAGTTTGTGAACGAATATATGCGGCGCGCTAGTCTTGCACTAAGCAAGCATGACTGCGCTGCTCGAAATAATTTGTTCTTGGGCTAGTCGATTCGTAGTCAAGTAAATGGCACAAGATGAGATACCATTTTATTTTCCCCGCATTTGCTCAATCGACTTCCTTGGTTTGATTTTCGCGTTTATAACGTGCGCCATACAGTCAGTAATAAAAAAAAAAGCTAAAGCCAATTTCTTCCGCCGCAAGTAACGACTTAACTGCCCGAATTGCACTATTTTTTTCCCAACTTAGAAGAGAAGAATAGCAGCCATGGTGAGAAAGAAAGCATTTAACCAAATGAAGCGTCTGGAAATTAGGCATCGAAAGCGCTCAGCAGGAAAATTGACGAAAAAGCCAAACACGTGGTCTTGTTCCGTTGCAGGGGGACAGCGGCGGTCCCTTGGTGTGCCGTCTGAACCGCTCCTCCAACTGGACGCTGGTGGGTATGACGAGCCAAGGCACCGCGGTGACCATGACCAAGGCGCTGTGCGGAATGGGCACCGGGACCGTCTGGAGTGGCGTCATTCCCAACCGCAAATGGATCAAAGCGGCGCTGAGCATCCTCTGAAAATAAACGTGGTTGCTTTCTTTGTTCAGTCGTTCAACTCAATGTATTTAGTGAGTTCTCGGCTGGTTAAGCACAATTAGCAGCGCACTGTCTACGCTTGTCTTGAAGGATGACAGTAGCGGTGATTCAGCTGCCCGTTCTATCTCGTACTTGGCTCCAACGCAACCCGTCTTCGCTCGGTCGTACTTGGCCAGTTCTCTCTTGCTCTGTGCAGACTATGCTCCGTTCCATACACAGCAATGGGCGCTGTGGAGGCTAGCAAGACTTGTTGCAGTAGATGTTTTCGCACCCACGGTGCTATTTTTTTCAGTTTTATGAGGAGTAATAAGTTACACCTCTTTGTGGCTTAGAGATAAACAACGGCTGTGAACATGTTGTTCCATATCTCTTAGCCTTTCGTTCTTCATTTTTTTTCATTTGACGCGTTGCGAGGCTTGGTGCGCGTGCCACAGTGCAAGAAAATTACACCATTTCCCGCTAAAGGGGACCAGGAGGCGATGCGAAGCCGGAGCACTTGCTCCGTTGGCGTTCTTTGGGCATGCTACCGACCTTGCGTCGTGGAACGCGAAGAGGAACGCTACGCACGTCTTGTCTTCCCTCTAGCCTGGCCGTTAATTCTCACAGGGCGAGCGGGGAACGCAGTCGGCAGGCGTGCGAGAGGGGGCCAGCGTAGGAGAGAAGAAAGGGGGGAGGGGACGCGCATGCGCTGGTGCTCATCGCGGCGTTGCGGAGGAGAGAATTTCGGCATGTCTAGCCCGCGTTTCAGAGGAAGAGTGGAAAGAGGGAGGGGAGGTGGAGAGGGACAGCGAAAAGGGGAAGTAGAGCGGGGAGGGGAGAGGGGAAGTGGGGAGGGTATGCGCATGCGCAGTAAGGGTGATCACGCCGCACACCACCACCACCGGATTGAACAACGCCATAAGATACTTCGCATCTAATATATTTTGCACTGCGGTCCTTGCTCTGCTCGCACTTGCAACGACGAAACGCGGCTATGAGACACGCGGAGTTGCACATTTTGCTGATTGCGTAGCCTCAGCAGTATCGACTGCTGTGTATGGAACGCGGTGTGTACAGAGACAGGCGAGCGACGTTCATCCACATATACCGACCATCTGAGAACATTCCTCGCAGCTGGTTAAAGAAATGGCAACATTCGCGACTCGTACCCTTCCAGTTGTGGCATCCCGGTAAGTTCAGCGTCATAGTGTAGAGCCTAGACACAAATCCAAAGACAAGGAGACATACAGCACAGGGGCTTGTGTTTATGTCTCTCTCTGTCTTTGGATTTGTCTTGGCGCTAGACTACGCCTTTCAGCAAACACCAACTAGCCTAACAGCAAGTCCCCCTGTAAGTTGTTTTCACCTCATGGCGCCCGCACGCCCTGCGGGCTGGCTTCACCGCGGGACACTAATGGCGCAGTAGTTAGCGTATACGACGTGGAGCGAGAGTTCGCGCTGTCCTCCCGCGGTGGCGCCGCCTGGTGGTGATGTGTCGCGGGGTCATGAGGAGCGGAGCTCTTCCTCTTTGGGGCTTTGTGCTGCTCGTCGACGGTCGTCTCGTGTGGGGAGGTCCGAGGGACGATTCTGCGGATCATCGATCGCGGACTGCCGTGTTGAGTCGAACGTCAGCGACGCCGCATTTGTGTTACCGTGTGTGTTGTGTTGGAATGTGTTATTTGTCATGTTACTGTAATTTGTAACACTCGGCTGGCGGCCTCGATATTGTGTAAAAAGGTGCTCATAAATGCCCATGTTTTCCATGTACTATACACGGAGTGTACTGCGTCCGTTTGTTCCTTGATCGAGAGACTCATGGCTCAGTTCAGCTTTCGATCTCACGTATGGTGCTACCAAGATCATCTCTTCAGAATCTTACACGTAGACTGTACGACTACGCCGTAAAATGACAAACCTAACATGAAAGTATACAGCGTACCAAATTCATGCATTAAGGAGTACGGTATAAAGCAAACCTCTGGATGCCTCATTTCTTGGGGTTTCTGACCTCATCGCCAAGCTGGTGCAACAAGCCTTGTCCTGCGCTTCAGCGCCCCTACTGTGTTTCTTTGCCCTCGTGTCTTTGCGCTGCCACTTCCTAACAAGTTCGACAATGAACCAACTACGACAACTTTTCTTAGCAATGAAGGGAAAGCTACGGCGGCGGATCTTCTGCACATGTGCTGCTTCGTGCATTCGCAAAGGATGGATGCTATGAGCGTCCCCTTTATTACGGGCCTGTGACAAATGTGCCACCAGGCTCGACAAATAAGAAAAACGTTTTCTTTATATTTTTTTTCATGTTGGCCTAATACCTCAACTTCTATCAAATCTATGTTATTACAGAAAAAAAAACACGCAAATTCACAGCCCATTTCTCTGCCCCCTGCGGAAGAACGTCCTTATTTTTTCCAAAATTTAATTTTGTCCTTTCTCTGTAATTTTCTGCCACAAATACTCTAACCGTCTCTTACTTATTTCAATCGCGGGTGTGTTCAGCTTTCCATTGTTATCCCTAAAACCCAAGGCTTCATATAGACTCGCGCCCAAACGTACACCTGGGTAGATATCTCCACATTCAATCAGAACATGCTCCGCCGTTTCCTTATCTTCCATACAGTGTGAGAATTGTTCTTCATTACTGAATCTCGCTTTATCACTAGGCGTTCTAAGCCGACCCGATCTCGATTCAAACAGTACAGCGCTTCCCGTTGAATTATCGTAAAATGCCTCCCTGCTTATTTCATTTTTGCCCTTTCAGTAGTTACTCAGAGCCGGTTTTTTCTCCGTAGCTGCAGTCTAGTAAGTCCTCACCACCTCTTTGACTTTTCGCTTAACGCTCTTTGTTGACATATTGCTTACACTACTAGCCGTGTATTTACTAGTGAGCCTCCTAGTTCTTTTTCTCCACTGTGTTTCCACGCTCTTCCTATACAAATAACGGAACACCTTCTCGGCCCATCCACTCTCCTTCATGTTCCTTAGCCCCTCCTCGAACCTTATTTTCCTCTGATCTTCTGATCTTCCCTCGCCACAAAATCTGCCCATCCCATATCGCCATTTACAGTCTCATTTGCCGTCTTCCCGTGAGCGCCTAACGAGAGAAGTCCTATAGTCCTTTGATTTACATCCATTCCCGGTTGCACCTCTGCCCTCATGCACACCACTGTGTTCCCAAAAGTAAGCCCCGGAACCATTACACCTTTCCACAGACCTCGAAGCACCTCGTACCTATTGTATCCCCACAACGCTCTCTGCTTCATTATTGCAGCATCCCTCTTTCCTTTTATTGCCGAGGCTTTTTCCTGTACCTCCATGTACCTGTAACCCTCATTTACCGTTACTCCGAGGTAGTTGTATTCGCTCACCCTCGGTATTTCTTGGCCTTGTATTGACACCGCCCGATCACAAGGATCATTCAGTACCATCAATCCACATTTTGTTATACTCAATCCTGGTCCTAGAGCTTCACCTTCTCTTCCGCATATATCCGCCAGCCGCTGTATATCCTCTCGACCGTCCGCAAATAAGACGATATCGTCCGTATAAAATAAACCTGGAAGCTTCTGCTCAATCATCACGCCGCCCTGTTTGTGTGACAGATTAAAACAAATGTTACTAATACCTTCTAGCGCTTTTTCCATACTCACCATGTACAGCATGAATAACAACGGGGACAAAGGACTTCCCTCTCTCAGCCCCTTGCTAATATCAACGTTCTCTTTGCTACGTATTCCTTCCCATTCTATGCAAACTGTATTTTCTCGGTATATCTCCCTCAAAAGCTGTCTTCAGCTGTCGCCTGGACAGCTATCATGTTTTCCATTTTCTCCTCAAATTCGCATTGTCTACACTTCGCGTCAGCTCTTTCTGCTTTCTCATCCGCACAAACTTCCATCTTCCAACCTACCCCGCACCCCGAACACTTTACGATCTTTTTGACCACGGCCAGATGTGTTCACCGATGCCCACGTGTTAGAAAACTGTCACAACAAATAATCACGGCGTACTAAATACACTGCCCTAAGCCAAAAGGAACCTCTAAAATCAATGAATACGCTACACCTCAAAGCACCTGTGCATGCGCATCGCCGCACAGCGCTTCTAGCGGTCGCCTCTGCAAACATGCGCGTTTTCTATGGAAGAGCGTCGTTTTTTAGCGAATAACTAAGCACACAAGCCATCTTTCAAAGTATTCCCCTGGAAATAAGTTCTATGCGCTTATCCTGACATCTCATGGAAGCAGTACCATTACTTACTGCCGAAAACCCGTTCCGAATTGCGGGCGAAGTTTGAAGTATGGAAGTCTATGGAAACGTTCAAATTTTGCAGGCTTTTCTGTCCACTAAAAAGCGATTTGCGACTGAACTATTGCCTCGATTTGTGTATTCCCGGGGACTTATCAACTTCAATGAATCTTCTTTCAGCTGGTTGCATCAGAAGCTCTTGAAATGGCAAGAAAGCTGTTCCAAAATCGCAGTTTGCATAAGGAGGTCGGGGAATCAGAGGCGCCGCGGAGCCGGTGAGGGCCACCGGGGGGGTGGGGGGCTGGAGCCCCCCCAGAATTCTCGCCTGCCCCGCCTTTGCCCCCCCTCCCCCCCCCCCAAGAGCGCCGAAAAGCTCACCCAAGGTAGGCGGTATGTAACAATTGTCAAATATCTGTCATAATTGGGAGGCACGTGCATGACAGTAGCGCTGCTTATACAAAGGACAATTTTCTTTAGGCTTTAACAGTTAATTTCTTCTCACAAGCCATTGCCCTCTCACCTGTAATAAACAGGCGCTTGAAATTCAGTGCGCACAGGCACAAAAAAGAAGGCTTCGACTGATAAAGATTTAGAAAGGGTCTACACTTTGCAGTCCGGTCTGCTTGCGGGAACCAGCAAGTTCGTGCCTCGGATGCGAGAGCCTCTTTTTGAGGCGCCTTCCAACGTCACATACCACTTCCGCAGAGAATAAGCTTCGCCCTGCTAGGGTCGCATAACCGCGAGCGCTGGGTAACCCAAGACAGCACGCATACACCACGCAGGATACACGTGACGTCCACAAGTGGACCAGAAAACAGGCTAAAAAACAGCGTGGGCTTGAAAAGCTTGAATGTTTATATACGGAGCCAATTCCAATACCTTTTCATGCGAACGCTGCTCGGCAGCTGGGCAGAGTTGACCCTTGGCCATGCCGAGATCTCAGGCTCAACACTGAACAGCAGTAGAACCGAAGGCAGAACACAGCACGCGGGATGCGCGTGTCGTCTTTCGGCGGCGCCAATGCAGCACGCCCAATAAACAAAGCGGACAAACTGCCGCGATGTTCGATTCGCTTGCTCGCTCCCGCGGTGTAAGACTACTTTTTTCCTACACCGTGGCAGTATTTTTCTTACACCGTACTCGATCGCTCGCAAGCAGTGCTTGTGACGCAGGAGGAAACGAGAGCCCGTCTTGCTGCCACTCCAACGTACGGTCTACCCTACAGGACATTGGGTTAATTGCCTCAGTATGTCGCAGAAAAGGTCCACTGCCGACTTTTTTTCGACTTCGAGCAAGCGGGCCCAGCAAAAAGGCGTACCCCCCCCCCCTCCCCCCCTCGAGCTTTCTGAGATTCGGAGACGCTCCAAGAACAAGGAAATTCTTCTTGGTGCTCCGTCTCTATTCCACTTGAAGAAACTGTGTATAGCACCGCTTCTGAAGACGCTTGTCCGTCCTCGCCGATTCATATGGACAGCGAATGTGGCGAGCTTTCCGCATCGTGGGCAGCAGGGGATGAACCTTGTTCTGCGACCGAATTCACCGCCTCTGTGGATGCCGACCACGCAGGCCAGTTGGACATTTCGAAGTTCAAGGCAGAGCAACCCACACAGCCAATACTGAACCCATTTCCATCTAAGAAGTACGGCAAATTGAGCAGGAGCTTCAACTCGGACTGGTATCGCCTATTTCCTCGGTTGGAGTACAGCGCGCGGACTGACGCAGCTTTCTGTTACCCTTGCAGAATGTTTTAAACTGGCGCCAGTGAGAAATATGCATTTGTCAGTGGTGGATACGCTAATTGGAAAAAAAAGCCCTAGAAAACGACGCTCGTTTCAGGAAGCACGAAAACCTACTCGCGCATAAGGCTTACCAGGCATCGTGGGTTTCCTACACGCAGATGAAGCCGGGAGGCCAAAGCAAGCCAGTTGCATCACATCTCAGCGACGCGTACTTCAGGGAGGTGCAGGATTTTTGCCTCTATATAGCAAGAGTTGCCGATATATTGCGATTTACTGCCGTTCAAGGAATCGCTCAGAGGGGCCACGATGAAGGTGTCACAAGCGAAAACAAGGGAATATTCGTTGAGCTCTTGAACTTGTTTGCTAAATATGACGAACTTGTAGGAAATAAATTGAAGGGTGGAGCAGCGAACGCGAAGTATGTTCATCATTCGATACAAGACCAGATCCTCGGAATGCACAGCCGCATCACATTAACACGTTACGAGGTGGACGGACATGCTTGTGTAAATAGTGTGTTTGTATAAACAATGTGGATGAAGCGATTGCGCACTGTTCGTATGGGGCATGTCACTGCGATGGCGCTGTCATGCCGATACTCAGTGAGTCGCTGTTGGGCACGAGCTTGATCTACAGCAGGAACGTACAGATGTTTTTGCGGGATTGTGCGACGCAGCTACGATGCGAATTCTCGCGGAATTTTCAATCCACCACGAGCACCATACCAGATGCGAGGTCCTGTGCCGCTTACTCGACCCTGTGCCGCTGACAATCTTGGTGCAACGCTTGGTCACGCGACCTGAAGGGCGAGAGTGAGGCGCGGCGGAAAGGAGGAAAGGCTAGCCCTCGTGGAGAGGGGAGAGGCTCGGCGAAATGGGGGGAGCCAATCAGCCAATGAGGAGCGAGAAAAGCAGACAAAGCACAACGATGGTGACCACGAAATGCAAGAATACAACGAAGCACTACCGCAACACATTCAAGAAGAACAAACGCAGCAAGACCGAAGAGATACGAACAAATAAAGACAACTCTTCTTGCGAACCTCTTGCTTTAACGTCTAATTTACGTATTCGGTGTGGGAGAATTCACTCAAAAAAAATGTACTGCCAGTTCAAGACGCTGGTTCCCAACTGTAGACCCGTAACCACAGGCCTATCTCAACACAAAAAAAGAATATACAAATAAGAAACTTACAGAAAACTTAGCTATAAAGTGAGAACAGCGATGGTCATAGTGAAAGGAGGCAACAGCTTCGCTGTTCGATGGTGTTCACGACGAAGAAGTGGCAGTACTTTTTCTCACCAAAATTGTCTAAGAGGTGCTCCCTAACTATATTCTAAAACGGTAAAGCAATTGAAAAGCACAAGTGAATCAAACCGTAGAAACTTTCAGCGTTCGTTAAAGTCTCGCAGGACATACCTAACATCTCCGCCAGAGAGAGAGAGATACGAGGAGGAAAGGCAGGAAGGTTAACCAAGCTTTGGCTCGGTTGGCTACCCTACATTTGGGGTGGGGTAATTATAGAAAGGAAAGGGTATACAAGAAAGATGAAGAGTAAGAAAGAGATGGATGAACAGTGTGAAACTACACAACACGTCCGCCAACCAAGCAGAAATCTTTCCACCCAATTGCGTTGAGTACAAGAACCCACTCAGTAATACTTCAAATATAATGCTCAGTGATAATACTACTGAGTTATACTACAATACTCTACACAACATTAACTTCTTACCTAAACACATGTAAGAGTCTTCTTTCCTGTTTATTTTTTTGACGATGCGAAAAATTCAATACACGCAATATAGGCAAGGAAAGAAAGCAGTCAACAAAATCTGCAGCACTGCCATAGTATACGCCCATGCTAAACCACAGACATCGTTTCATCACAAATACGGTTATGCCCAATAAGCGGGAAAGCCTCGGAAAACTTGCCATCCTGTGATGTGCAGCCCTATCCGGTTTGTGGATTCGAATTCAAATGAGTTCTTTCTCCTAGCGCACACTTTGAGCAGAACACGGTAGATGCTTTTCAGTGCTTGAAACCGTTATTTACTATAAGAACGAAGCCAGGCGAAACTGCCGCCCCACATTCTTCCCAGAAACACCGTGGTATCGGTAGTGCAGCAGAACTCAATATATTACCCGCCAAACTCTAAACTGCAATGCATGGTTTGCTATTCCCTCGGCCGCGTACTGCTGAATCGTTGTACACGCAGCTGGAATATGGAGCAGATATAGGCGCAAGAAAAGGGGGCGTCGTAACGCTGGATATACGTGCGAATAAATTTCTTTCGCTAAACAAAGCAGCGCCATTGTGTACACGTAGCATGATTCTAAGTAGAGCACAATCCAATGCGAAGGGAAACATTGCTCCCTGTTTATGTTCCCGGTTGGTGCTACGCTCCAGTGTCTTAGCGTCCTAAACCAAACACGAAAATGGTTTGTTTTTCAAATAAATTTGTAAGTACTGTTGAGAACAAAGGCGACTATTCAGAACCCGAGTATAGCGCTATGTGGAGCTGCGTGGCTTATCAGCAGTTTCAGCGTTCCAAATAGCTTATTAGAAATTTATTTATCAAATGTTTACGATTTAACAATACCATCGCCTAGCGGCATTTGATTTTCCCATTAGTGTCTGCTGGTTAGAACAATTACCATTGATTGGTGGTGCTATGGACTAAACGCTTAACGCCGCCAATCGCGGTCACGTCAGCGATTACGGACTTACGTGCACCTTGCTGCTTAAAATAAACGAAACTGTGCATGGTGTATCACAAATAGGTGGCACTTGAGAATTTCGCATGAACTCGCCGTAAGCATATCTCACTGGTGTTCATACACTCACGTTATGGCCACGAGTCGACCCACCAGTATACTTCACAAAATTTCGCGGCCGAGATAGCCTGCGGGATCGATTCCCGTGAAAATGCGTACATCATTTGCAAAATATCAACGGCGAATACAGCTTGGATGGTATTTCAACGAATTTTGAAGTTTGCGTGAGCGATCAACACCCTCGCCCTACTGACACCCTCAAAGGTGACCCTCGTTGACCCCTACTTCTCTCACGTCACCACGCTGAAACAAGTTGTGCTGACTTTATAGCCGCCATGTTTTTTTGCCGCGTTTGCTCCTTCAGCCTACTTCTCGGCGGCTGCTCGCGAACCGCGCGGAAGTGCGTCACAGTTTTGTGTGCTGACGTTTTCGAGCGCTGCACCCGCTAGGTGGTGATAGTTGCACCCGGAGGCTTGTCGTTTTTGAAATCGAAACTGACACTGGTCGGTAATGAGGAGCCCGTAATTAATTATCTGTCACGCGCTGCAGCAAAAGATGTGCCGTGTTATGACTAACAGGCCCCCCAGCAACACATTGCGAAAAAACGCAAGACCAAAATTTTTGTGTCAGTACCCCTTTAATGCCGAAAACAGTAGACACAAAATACGGCGTCTTTGTTCTTGTCTTGCTTATATGTCCGAAGATATTCTAAATAGAGAAGACGAAAAAATTCTAGGAAGAACAGGACAAGCATAACTGCACACACGAAGTACAAGTGTGACTGCACCACGAAGAAATGCCGCCGCCGTGGCAGGGAGTCGAGTAATTCTTACTTGAAGTGTAGCGCTGCGGCCTGTCTACTTTCCCTCACATTGTCCTTCGGTCTTCTTGAGCATATGTCTCAAGTAGGCATTCAAACCCGCGTCCTTGAGCTTAGGAACGCAACACCTCAGACGCTGTACGCCACCTCGTAAGTCCATACAGAGGTAGTCGCAGATTGCAATCTGTTGTAATGAGAAAACGGGAAGTGACCCTAGGTAAAAAGCTAGAATACATGCCCCCATCTAGGTCAGCTTTAGCAGAAAATTATTTTGTGTTGTTACACTCTCATGCAAGAGAAGCAGGTGCTCAGAAAGACCGCGCTGATTGCGCGGATTTAGAAGTAACGAACGAGGGGTTGTGGGTTTGAAGAGAGTGTACGCTTCCTAAGACGATTAGTGTGGGGATTATCAAGCGCCTTATGGCAGCAGCTGCAGCAGCGCTGTCTCTGATACACGGACGTAAATTGAGCGTGATTTTATGTAGCTCTTTGTAGTAGTTTTTTTTTCCAACTTGGAAATGGGAATGAAGTCAACTTTCTTGCACCTGTTTTGCCTCTGACCAAAAGCAGGTGAGTTCCACCGAACGTAATCTTAAGACAGCTTGTGAGTGAAAGTGTAAGATCAGGTGCTCGCGAAATGCAATAATTTAAGACTGGCAAATCAACAGAAGGAATTTGAAAAGAAAAAAGCTTTAAAAGTAATACTTTATGACTCGCTTGAAAGCCGAAGAGATAACAGCAAAAGTGTGCCCCTTTGGCCCGTTGTATGAATATATCAAAATAACAATAAAGCAAATGAAAATATATTATCTTTCTCTGAAAAGAACAGCTGGTAGCATTAAGGTGAAACGTCACTTCGTAGATTTAGTTGCAGCTTTCCTCGACGTTATCGAATACGAGTTCACGAAATTGCACAATGTGCGAACCATTGCAACCATTGAACCATTGAACCATTGCATGGAGCCACTGCCATTGTGCGATGGTGCAATTTCCTGTATCTACATACAGTGAATGACCCCCGCGTCACACGTAATTCTGTGATGCACACCGACGCGAAGTGTCTTCTGAGCCATCTCCCAACCAGTTCCTGTAAAGGGCTACGATGTTCCCGATGTCATAGGCATGCGCAGGGTTCCCTTTTAGGGGGGGGGTCGAAGGTTCATCGCGGCGCCCCCCTTCCCTATTAAGTCAATGCAGGGGGCAGACATTGCACCCCCCTCTTCTTAGGTGACTAGGAGGGGGGGGCGCCCCCCTGCCCCCCCCCCCCCCACTTCGCACGCCTATTCCCGATGTCCATGATCATTTCTGACCGAAATTGCCTGAGAGGAGTTTCCTAACTATATTCTAGAACAGGGTGGGAATGGAAAACCTGGAGTGAATCAAAACGTACAAACTTTCTGCTTCCGCTAAGTTCTCGCAGGACACGCCTAACATCTACGCCAATCAATTGCGTTCAGCACAAGAATACACTGAGTAATACATAACCCCTTGCCTAAACACGTGACACGAAGCAGGCGCGAACACGCTTGTATTCTCCATCTTGCAAATAAGCATTACAGTCCTAATGTTTAAGTATTATTTATTGATAGAAATCGCATACGCTGAAAGACCCATTTTTTAATCATTAGTTGTTTGATATTTTCGTACTCAGAGACACTTACTAGAATCGCATTTTCTTTTTTATTAAACGATAGTGCTATAGTGTCAATGTGCTGCTGTTTCGAAGCACAGTAAAACGATAATAAGTGGTCTCTGAGACGCGAACAGCGCGTTTCCGTATACTAAAGACGGCAGTAGCGGAACTTTCGGTCGCCGTAACATTTGGAAGAGTCACGTGGTCCGAGCCGAAACGTCACGCATGACGTCACTGGTAGAGCGGCACGTCGCTGTCGACTCCGGTTCTGCCGGTATCTATAGAATTGCTTACAACACAGTGACGACGGCGAAGCGACACGGCGTACGTTACTGGCTCCACAGTCACGCGGGCCAACCACTGCTAAAATAGCTATAATTGTGCAACGCCGCGCAGAAACTTTCCCTTTTATTGAAGTTCTTTTTTTCTTTTTTTTTTTTGGGGGGGGGGGGGGGGGCAAGTAGCCCACTCAGCATGGTAGCTGATTGGGCTCCTTGGTTCTTCATACTGATAAAAACTGCGCGGAAAAGATGCCGGTACGAGAGGCGGACACTGGACGAGCACTGCTTTTACAATGAAAACGCTTCCACTTACAACGAAACTCGAAAAGTACGCCACGAGCACAAAATATATATTTAACAGGCACAGTGCCCTGCTGTGCATTCCAAGCAACTGAGTTCTCTGTCAGCAAGGCTGACGCTTTACTCACGCAGTTGCTGTTTTCCCTAGCCACCTGAGCTGCCACGCTGATTAGACGTCTTTGCTCATCCTTCATATTATTGCAGCATTGGAGCACGCTGGAACTGCGGGGTGCACATGACCAGTGTCCGCTTTTCGGCCGCCTGGTTTTTCCGCGCTGTTTACCATCGGCGGTACGGCGTCATTCGCGACGTTTCTGCCCCCGTGACGAGCAACCGAAAGTTCCGCTACTGCGCTTTTTTGGCATATCAAAAAAAAAACGCCTAATGCGAACGTACACGTTACAGAAATGCTAGACGAGAACTGAACACCTTCGCAAAACGTCCGAGCTATCCTTAGCCTACGAATGTTTCCGACGACTGAGCCTGTGATTAAATCTCAATCTTCTTTCAGGCAGTCCGAAGCAGCAGGTTTTACGCAGCATGACAGCCGCGACACACTTTACAGTAGCGTTGCGGTGTCAGCTCTTCGTTTCGTAATCCGCGCGACTCGAGACACGAAAGCAGCGAATACAAGATTGCGCAACACGGGACATGGCAAGACATGTACGCGAGCTTACGCTAGGAAATTGTCACGACTGCGTTGCTTGTAAAGCAAGGCCCCCGTGCAGAAGCATCGCGGCCATAGCGAAGAGAGCAAGAACAAACCGCGGGAAAAAGAATTACACGCTCTATACGGCTTCAGTATTCCCTAGGGGGCACTATCGGCAAAGGTTAAACCGAAGCGGGAACGCTTTACGACGGTGAACGTCTAAAGCTGTATTGTTTCCTCTGACCTTTCCCGTTCCTGTTGGCGTCACGGAAAATAGACCACCTAGGAAAGAACCACGGCCAACAGCGGGCCTTCAGGGAAGAGGGCTTGCCTCTTTGAAAATGTTTTTCGGAGAAACAAATGTGTTGTAAAAATATTCCTCTTTAGTTTTTCTTAAAGGCCAAAGAACTGACGTAAATAAAGTCGTGTGTTCCAAGTTTCGTAATGTTGTCATCGTGTGTTCTACGTTATGTTTAACTATTTGTCTTCTGTGATTACCTGCGTTAAAAATCGCTACATGATAATTGACTTCGTGAGTGCACACCCAACGGGAAAAATTAGCAAGACGCGAAATGTTCGACAAAACTATAATTTCGCTTTCTCTCGCAACATAACCTGCAAATAAATGTCCGGGCTCCTTGTTGGCATTGAAACCTACACAGTCACCAGCTAGATTAGAAGCGTTACGCACCGATAGAGCTGAAATTCGCATTAGTTCTGGAGCCAACGTCCCGTGAAATGTTGCTCTTTGTTGTACATGTAAACTTATTCCTCTTACCTGAACTCGTGAACGAGTCTTTGGGACTCAATAAAATGCTTTGCTGCGCGTGTGGCTTCATATGGTCCAGCGCTCCTTCAGTCGTTTTGTCTTTTTGTGTCCCGTCTTTTTAGTGCTCAAATCTATTCTTTCTGACTCGTATACTGCTGGATTGCGTTGTGTTCGATCATGAGGTGTTCTACACTCTAAGAAAAAAAAAAAGGTGTCATTTGACTCTCTCTTGCTACGCATGTGACTCTCGCATATAAAACTCTCTTTGGAGAGGCACCCTGACTCTCTTTAGGAGAGTCGTGGGATGTATAACTCTCTTTAAAAAGACACGCTAACTCTCTTTTGCAATGGCGTGCGCCCCACGACTCTCCTAAAGAGAGTTATATATCTGAGACTCTCATGCATAGCATAGAAGAGTGAAAGGACACCTTTTTTAGATGCGTAGTATCTTAAGGCGGAGCTCAATCCGGTGGTGGTGGTGTGCGGCGTGATCACCCTTACTGTGCATGCGCATACCCTCTCCACACACCTACTCTCCACTCACCCTCTCCACTTTCCCTCTCCCCTCCCCTCTCCACTTTCCCTCTCTTCTTCCACTCTCCACCTTCCCTCTCCCCTTCTCCTCTCCCCTCCCCCTTTCCAATCTTCCTCTGAAACGCGGGCTAGACACGCCGAAATTCTCTCCTGCGCAACGCCGCGATGAGCTCGAGCACATGCGCGTCTCCTCCGCGTCTCTCTCCTCTCCCACGCTGCCCCCCTCTCGCCCGCCTGTCGACCGCGTTCCCCGCTCGCCCTGTGAGAATTAACGGCCAGGCTAGATGGAAGATACGACGCGCGAAGCGTCCCTCTTCGCGTTCCACGACGCGAGGTCGGTAGCATGCCCAACGAACGCCAATGGAACGCGATCGTGCAAGTGCTCCGGCTTCGCATCGCCTCATGGTCCCCTTTAGCGGGAGATGGTGTAATTTTTTCTTAGAGTGTAGTGGGCGACATACATTTTGACACTTCTTCTCACTCTTTGGTTTTGTGTGCTTCTTTTACTCAGCGAAAATAAGTAACCGATGCCGCCGTGAAAGCGCGAACCTCTCCTATTCTTCTTTTCAATGTACAAAAAGGAAAGATCTCCGAGGACGGTGTCATAAACGCCAGAGTGCCGCAATTCTGTTTCGCTCGTCCTCATTTGCTGTGAATCAATGCAGCGTTACCGCTGCATTACATGGCGTCAAGGTTAGGCGAACTAAAGCCAGTGTTACATCACTGCGCTCGGATTAGGCTGGTTTGTGTAGCTGCGTGTTCGCGATTACTTTAGCAATGAACACGTTACATTGAAAAGCTCGATCGCGTGAGTTATATCCCCGGCCGTGGCGGTCGCATTTCAATGAAAACGCGATGAAAAAAAATTTGCAGTGGCTTAGCTCGGCTATGCCAGGATATACGTAGCGTTAGCATAGGTTCAGCTGATTATTCTTAGCTTTCCAGATTGTCTAGGATTATTAGCCTTCTTCTGTTCATTCTTCGTACGCTGAACCGCTAATTGCCAGACAACTACTTCGGGATCCGATGAGTTAAGCTTCTTGGCTCTTCTGCGCCGTTGAGCAGCATTTGCGCTCTCCTTCACCATGGCGTTACCCACCTGCAAACGCCAGTCAGAGGCGCTATCAAGCGGCTCCAGCGCAGTGTCAGACGGCAACTGCACAGCGAAGGCGAATAGCTGCGCGCGCACCGGCGCCAGTGTGTCTGCCATGGCTACGACGTCACTCCTCTCGAATGCGCAGACCAGCAGCGGCGAGTCGTGCGCGGCGGTGGCGGAGAGCGCGTGAGATGCCGGCTCCGGTGAGCCAGCTGTGTGACATCACTGATCCTCGCGCATGCGCAGCACGGCTCATGAGGATCCACGCGAAATCGGCTCCGGCTAGGCAAGTGTAGCTAACGCTACAAAACGCCCCCGTTTGCCTAGATTTAGGGGCACATTAACACCCCGGATTGTCGACATTAATCCAAGGTCCCACAACATGGCGTGTCTAGTAATCGCCTCGTGGTTTTGGCACGATACGATAGTCGCTAACCTACCGCGTATGCTACGATGATGCTGATGAGGACATATTTTCTCAACGGCATTCTTGCGAACCTCTCACTATGCTGCGGCTTATGTTTTACTTGCCCCTGAAGCATGTCTGTTTGTTCGCTTTTCTCTCTTTTTACACTGAACAATTAAATTTCCTCAACTAGTTCCCGAGTTTAAGGTAAAGAAACAGTTATTCTAGACTAGTTCACATCCCTGGCTTTCCTCTATCTCCTGTTTCGTCATTATTTGTTTGTTTGTTTGTTTGCTTGCTTGCTTGCTTGTTTGTTTGTTTGTTTGTTTGTTTGTTTGTTTGTTTGTTTGTTTGTTTGTTTGTTTGTTTGTTTGTTTGTTTGTTTGTAATTTCGCGCTACCCTTCATGGCTCGAAACCACTGGGCTCCAGTACGCTTCCCGATTCCCAGCAGTGTGCCATTGCTATTTCTCATTACAAAATATATGCTTGTAGAGTCAGAAAAAAAACGAATAAAGAACTTCATACAATAACTGTTGGAGTTTTTACGTTGCAAAACCATGATATCATTATGAGAGATGTCGTAGTGAAGGACTCCGGAAATTTCCACCACCTGGGGTTCCTTAACGGGCGCATAAATCTAAGCACACTGGCTTCTTCCATTTTGCCTCCACTGAAATGCGGCTGCCGCGACCGTGATTCGATCCCGCGAAGTTGCGAATAAAAAACTTGATGAGATCTACACTAAGGACAATGGGTTCACTCATCCAGCATTTCTAATGGAGGTAGGGGTTAAAAGAACAAAGGACAGATAGTCAACTTCTCTTCCGTAGGATGCGCCAGAAAGTTGTCGCTGCTCTATTAACAATACGTCATCTGCAGAACAATTAGACAGCACGTGATGTGCGCGAAACACGGCTTCCGAGTTTTGCGGGTTTTAATTGCGCTGGGATTTCCTGCCGCAACGCGGTATATAGAAATCACACTGCCGGTAAAGCTGGCTTTGGTGTAAGCACACGTGCTATGTAAGGTAACGACGCTACCGCAAATGCGGGCTCTGTCATAACTATCTCGTTTTCGCGACGGAAGTTTCCGCTCTTGGCGCTTATAATTATTTTCCAGGAACACCGGCCGAAGTTCCGCCCTGTCGTTCTGCCTTGGGAGGCTGCGTGCCTCTTGTTGCTGGTGTTTTCGTGGTGGAATTTATGGCGTGCGTTAAAGAACACCAGATGGTCGAATGTTCCGGAGCCCTCCACTACGGCGTGCCATATCGTGGTTTTGGTACGTAAAAGCTCATTATTATTATTATTATTATTATTATTATTATTATTATTATTATTATTATTATTATTATTATTATTATTATTATTATTACGTGTCCATATTGAGTCGCAAATGGTTTTTGTGAGAAAATAAGGTGAATGTCTTGCACTGCGTATTAAACATAAACGTACCTGTTCTGTTATCTAGACCAATATCGTAATTTCGTTTACTGTGAACTAAACAATATAAGTAAAAATGATATAAAAATATGTATTATATAAAATATCAGTAAAAAGTAAAAATACATGTAAAAACACTTTAATAGGTGCGCTATTGCATTCCATCACAATTTCTATTGATATCTCGCATCAGTGATGATCTTTCTTATAGTTTCTTCAACCAAGACGTCCTTAAATTGATCGTAAGCAGAGCGTCAACTCGTAACGAACAGTTTTTTATTTATGCTCTAAGGCTCTATTATTATAGGTCAATATGCGTAAAAAATAAATTCATATTGATAACGAGTAGTCTGATGTACTTGAAATATTATTCCGACAGGTCTAAGACTCTTCAGAGCCTGTATGCAGCGTGTTTCACGAAATGTGCGCAAATTCTTACGCCGTCTCAATTTTCATTCGTAATTCGCTAGTGAAGAGGATAATGCAGCGCAGCTGACGCAAGCTTTCCTCCGCACTGCGCATAACTCCGGCGTCCACGCATTGCCGAGACATAACAGCATTCCGTCCCTTCGCTCGCCACGCCGCCATCCCGCGCAACTCGCTTTCTGGCTCGTCACTCCAAATTATCTCCGCTCTACACCAACGCTCGAGAGAGCGCGTGCAATGTCGTGCCTACCAAAAAAAATGACGCATCTCTCGTGGAGAGCGTTGTTGCGCAAGGTGGTACCTCGTCCACTACGGGCCAACCCAACCGTGTTACGAAAGATGTCTCTAGGCCTCGCTCGCTTGCTTTATAATTTGACGCGCTGACTGCGTCATACGGACACCGCCATGCGGGTTCCTCCCACGCTATGCCTGCCCTTATGTACAATAACTATCTTTATCTCTCTCTCTCTTTCCCGAGAGCTCATTCTCTCCTTTGTGCCACCTCTTGCCTAATTTTCTAGGCAGACGTTGTTAGATAACTCGCGGAGTAATTCTATACGTAACTTCTGGGAAGAGAGTAGGCAACTTGCTTGAGAGCTTGCTTCTTTTATAAAGGAAAGAAGATGCCTTTTAAGGGCTCGTTTTTGTGTTAGAAATGATAATAATGAGAACTAACATAATATCGTAATTTTGTAATTTCGCTTAGTAAGAAGTAAACAATATAAGTAATAAAAATTAATAAAAATATTAAAGTATTCTCATTATTATCGTGTCTAACAGAAAAACGAGCCCTTAATAGCCATCTTCTATATTTCATTCATAGCGAGGGTCTCGTTCTGGCAGACTTGACGCCTTCAGTCAATCCCTGCGAGGGATTATTGGTGAGCCGCCAGCTCGTAAAAAGATCACGTGCTACGTGACGCCAACAAGCAGAAAAAGAGTGTTCCACACTCGCCGCCATGGCTGCGATCGGCGCGGAGTAACACTCCTAGGTTTAAATGCACATATATATGCCCTATAAAAGTGGACGGGGGGATGACCGCCGCCGCAGCTCAGTGGTAGAGCATCGGACGCGTTATTCGAAGGGCGCAGGTTCGGTCCCTGCCGGTGGCAAGTTACCTTTTCGTCCACTTTACTTTCTTCACATTTATATCCCAATTATTACAAATAACACCCCCTATACTTTCCTTGGCGTTATTGTCTGTTAGTCCTCATTAATATTGTCCTCTTTTATAAGACATTCATTTGTAATATATATTCATTGGTCGGCAGTAATATATTCTCCAGGCGTCCCAATTGAAGTGAAAAGATAAAAGTAAAGGAAGCGCGATATGATCAATGAGCAGACTTTCCAGTAGTCGAATTACCACAATGAAATTGCAGTAATTAAACTACATTTTGCTGTGATGAGTAATGTAATCAATTACATTAGGCGTGTAATGAAAGAAAATTACACATTATTTTCTCCAATTTTGTTTAGACTAAAACACAGTATGTCCGCTTGCCCTACAGTACAAAATTTGACCAAGAAAGGAGAGAAGAGTAATAAAATCTGGCAAATCCGACGCATTGTGGGAATCACATTCATGCGATGCAGTCGACGAGCAGAAGCGTATGCCGCGTTTATTTGCTTTCATTCAAGCCTTACGAGGTGGATCTACGTCTTTGCGTAAATTCAGCAGTTGTGCGCATATCATGGGCGTAACAGACAAGTACACTGGCTCATGGTCCGACGTAAAGGCGTCACTCACGTTAGAACAGTGAAATCAATTTTATCGCAACGAAGCGTACGTTACGGTATCAAGGTGCCCATATCATAAGTAGCAGTCATTGGTGTGTTCGAGCAACCCCTTAATATCGCTTGCAAAGTCATATGTGTAGATATATAATGCTTATAACATTATTAGAAAAGCGCCTACAACCCCGATTGCCGTTCACCCAACAAGACGCTTATACAGGGCATTTTACCGAAGCAGCTTTAAGTACTGTCATTGCTATGTGGTAGAATTCTTAGCGGACATGCAGAATGCTTGGGTTAGATTCCGACTCGAACCGATATTTTTATTATTTGCTTCTGCAGGGATTCTTCCCCCATAGACGCCGTTGCCGCCACCGCACATTCGGCGACACGGGCCGCTTCACGTTTTGGACGGATGGACAGATGGATGGATGGATGGATGGATGGATGGATGGATGGATGGATGGATGGATGGATGGATGGATGGATGGATGGATGGATGGATAATGAAGTTTCGTTTACTGTTCATGCCCTAACTTGAGCTCTTGTGTGAGCTTTTGATGAACTCTTTATGAACTTTTCTTCGCCGTTGATGTATCATTCGTGCTGTGCAAACAAAAAATTACACCGCCCCCCGCTAAAGGGGACCATGAGGCGATGAGAAGCCGGAGCACTTGCACGATCGCGTTCCGTTGGCGTTCGTTAGGCATGCTGCCGACCTAGGGCATGCTACCGACCTCGCGTCGTGGAACGCGAAGAGGAACACTACGCGCGTCGTGTCTTCCCTCTAGCCTGGCCGGTAATTCTCACAGGGCGAGAGGGGGGCAGCGTAGGAGAGGAGAGAGACCAAGGGAGGACGCGCATGCGCTGGCACTCATCTAGGCGCTGTGCAGGAGAGAATTTCGGCATGTTGAGCCCGCATTTCAGAGGAGTCAACAGAAGCAAGCGCCGGACTGAACGCGCGCAGCGCTCTACCACTTGAAGGAGAGGAGACTAGAGGAGGAGAGTAGCGCATGCGCCGCGAGAGCAGAAGCGAGAACGCAGGAGAAGCGCAAGCAGCTGCTGGTAGAGAAGTGGAGAGAGTAACGCGCAGCTGTTGGAGAGAGGGAAGGACAGTTGCGCATGCGTAGTGTGAGTGTGGACTAGCACGCCGCGGGACATACCCTCGAGCACGGTGTAAGATATCTTACACCGTGCCCCCGAGCAAGAGATGCCTTCGCATCTAAAACCGCAATGTCTGTACTCTTTAAGGTAACTTCATTACATCTAGAAAGTAGTGGTAACGTAATATCATTACGTTCAGCTAGCTGTAATTTGTAATGTAATTTATTTACATTTCGAAGAATTTTAGCGAAGTAATAATTAACGTAGTTTAACTATAGAGCTATATAGAGTTCACGTCTTCAAGCGAAGCCTACATTGCCTCACAGGTGTCGTTGGCCTTGTAGGTGTGACCGCACAAAAACCCGGCGCGCGCGTGCGCAATCAAATGCAGCCCTCGAAATCGCGCCGGTCTCATGCGTATTTGTGTGCGCCTTTTTCCATGAATTGATGCTCTCTCGATCTTGGGCTTCTCGTCGATCAGCAGTTTATGATACGGCAATCTGATCTTTTGTCAAGGTTATCGAGGTGTCTTGTCGTTTCGCGTTGCCGCATTTCATAGTTGCCTGGATAGGCAACTATGAAGTCGTCGTTGCATGTAACAAAGAAGTGCTGCGTTGTTAAACACGTGGACGACGGCGCAGTTTCCACCCTGGAGGAAGGACACTGTTACGAGGAAGCATTGCGCAAAGCGAAAGAAAGAAAGAAAGAAAGGAAAAAGAAAGAAAGAAAGAAAGAAAGAAAGAAAGAAAGAAAGAGAAAGAAAGAAAGAAAGAAAGAAAGAAAGAAAGAAAGAAAGAAAGGTGACGTCAGCCACGCACAGGCCCAGTTTCGTTTGCCCCCATTTTCTTGAGGGCTCCTGAATTGTTACCCAATTTCACAATACGTATTTTGCACCAGAAACAAAACCCAGAGTAAAAAATTGACAGCTAGTTTCTACAGGTCAATGGTGAGCCAAGTTTCAGGACGCTACATGAAAACTACGGGCTTTCGTTCTCATCATGTCACAAAAAAAACGACATAAACAAGACCTTACTCAAGTGGTCCCATTTCATCTTAAAGTGCACGGACTGACCGGCACTCACATACCGTACGTGCCCGGGGGACATGGCAAGTGCACTTACTGAACTTTATTCCTTTTGCTGAACTGTATCAAGCGTATCAATCCCGCTGAAACTTTTTGATTAGATCGTTGTCAGAAAAAAAGAATATAAGCCCGATATCCAATCCCGCGACACCGTATAAAGTGCCTCAGGGAGCTAGCTACAACCTTATGAAGTTGCTCCTCGAAATTTACCTTCCGCGAAGTATATTTCGCATGATACGAGAAGACTGGCTTACTTCGTACTTCCGTAACTCGAGCTGTGTGCTTTACCCAACTATATATTTTAGGCTATATCTTCCTGTGCTTAAAGGAATCGGAGTTTGGAAGCATGCTTGTCGTTTCTGGTTCTACAGCGCCTAAACGGGCATTATTGCGGGGCGGACAACAGAGAAGAGTGACACAGGTAGTATAATACATCGAAAGAAACAAACATGATGCTAAGATTAGAGACAATACCTACGCTCTAAACATAACAATTCAAATGGTATCAAAAAGGAGACAAAGAGAGTGCAAAACAGCATATCTATTAAAGGTGAATACAAACTACAGGTGGTTAGGCAAGCTTCAAATGCTTGACAAATGTCACGTGACACCTAGCTAAGCAAACATTTAGCAGTTTTATATGTTACGCTGAGAGATAGGGGTTTATGCATATCCTGGTGCAAATATAGTGTCTTCGTTGATTACTGCATAACCTTTACTGTGCTTAAATCTTAGAAGTAGGCAATAGCGACTCATTTTCCATTTAATAGGAATTTAAATCGTATAGGAAAGCTATTGAAAAACTGGAAGTTTTATAGCCCTACTCAAAGTGGTTCACGTCATTAAAGGGCTGCTTTGAAAAAAAGAGCAATGTTCTTTCGTTTTTTTTTTTTCTACGGAGTTCGCCTTGTGCGCCCTGATGCGGGGGAAGCCCGCATCGTGAAGAAGACCACGTACTATGTGATTTTACTGCGCGGCCACCTTATAATGGATTTCTCAAGCGCCCCTCAATCACCCCATTTTATTCTTTGCTGCTTAAAAGCATCCAAGACAACGGATAATTTGCGCCTCTTGAACGCAACGTTCGGCAGCGTGGAGAATTGGGCGAGATGGTACGAGTTCATTGTGGTCGAACTGCGCAGTGGGACGAGACGAAGAAAGGCAAGACGACTGCGCTCGTTTGTCTTGCCTCTCTTCGTCTCGTCCCACTGCGTAAATTCGACCAGAACCGACAACGTCCGGCTCCGGCACCTGAGACGGCGCGCCACGAACAGTCACTACCTGAAGCCTATAGCAGATGACCACTTTCCACGGCCCTTATACACGTTACAGTACACACCGACGGGGACAAAGTGAAGAAAACACCATCTCCCGCTAAAGGGGACCATGAGGGGATGCGAAGCAGTGTTTCGGCATGTAGAGCCCGCGTTTCAGAGGTGGAGTGGGGGGGGGGAATGGGAGAGGGGAAGTGGAGAGGAGAAAATGAGAGGGGGAGGGTAATGGGAAATGGGGGAAGGGAAGGGGAGCGGTGATGTGGAGAGGGGGAGGGCAGAGTAAGAGGGAGAGGGGGAAATGGAGAGGAGGAAATGAGAGTGGGATGGGGAAAGAGAAGGGGAGACGTGATGTGGAGAGGGGGAGGGATATGGGGAGTGAAGAGGAGAAGTGGAGAGGGTTTGTGCATGCGCAGTAAGGGTGGTCACGCCGCACACCACCACCACCACCACCACCACCACCACCGGATTGAACTCCGCTATAAGATGCTTCACATCTAAAAAACAACGCACTCAGGGATGCTTTATACAGGTCAATAGTGAGCCGAGATTCGGCATGCTTCGTGTATAATAACTATGGGATTTTATTCTCATCACGTCACCAAAAAAAAAAAAAATCTGCCCTCTGTTTCGTTTTTTCTTCAATTTGTGCCCATTTGCGTGCGCTGTAACGTTTCCAAGATGCAATATTGTTACGGAAAAAGACACCAACTCAGAGGGATACGCATCCCTGTATTGTTTTCAGCTTAGGCGAGCAGCACAACCGACG
Organism: Rhipicephalus sanguineus; assembly: GCF_013339695.2. NCBI lineage: Eukaryota > Metazoa > Arthropoda > Arachnida > Ixodida > Ixodidae > Rhipicephalus > Rhipicephalus sanguineus. The sequence goes on from NC_051183.1 coordinate 60,902,760, forward strand.
CGAACAGCATGCGCCAGTCTGCCTGTTTCGTCCTCCTCTTCGTCTCCTTGGCCGCGATGCCTCTGGTACGTAGCAATATCAACTAGCCCACCAAGCCATCCTAGTGAAGTTCAATTTCCACGCACGCTCTAAAAGAATTCGTGGTGGGAAAGCCCACTTTCCTTCGTTCGGAAGCGATATTTTTTTTTCGGGAACAGAGTGGGGCACTTTTTGCCAGTTAGCTTTAACAAGGCACTTCAAAAGCGCGAGTGACGCCTTTACTAGATGTTATTACTAGATCGCAGCAAACGCGATCATCAAATTTTCGGAAAGCTTGTCTATTTCCTGCTTAGGCGCTACCGCCAACAGACAACACAATTCTTGGAAACATTTCGGCGCGCACACAAAAGACGAAAACGAAAGGCGAGAAGACAAACGGGCGCCCGTTTGTCTTATCGCCTTTCATTTTCGTATTTTGTGTGCGCGCCGAAATGTTTCCAAGAATGTCCTCAAACCAACTCGCCCAGCTCTCCATACTAAGACAACACAAGTTCTGAAATAAGTTACATGCATGTTGCTGGGACCCATGAAGAGCGTCTTGAGGCCTTCTTAACTATTCGTCTACGTCCCTAAACGTTAACGTGCAGTCCAGACGCAACCGCAGCGGTCGACTTGCCCAAAGTCTAACATGCCCGCACAAAAGGGGGCGTACGAAAGTGAGGTTTCTCACCTTGCTTTCTTCAACTGCAGCAAGCGACACCGCAGTGACCTGTCCAAGAGGGTCAGCGCGACGTACAAAGCCGCTGACTTTCTACCAGGCGAACCCGAAAAACGAGAACACCGGTGCTCACACGTGCAAACTGTCCTCCATCAATAGCTGGACAGGTTTCGGTTGGTGGCGCTCCAGGCGGAAGACCTCGCGTAGTGTGTCTTCACAAATGCTCAGATGAAATTTTTAAGGAATGTATTTACCTTTAGCGGATAATGAACAAAAAAATAACAGCCTTCACATTTATTGTATTCGTCCCTTTTTTCGTCCCTACCGGCGTCAAGTGCATTTTGAAAGTGACAGCCTGCGAAGCATCGGAAGAGATTGTTTTCAGGCCGCTTAGCACTCGGCGATAATTTTTGCTTTATTTCCCATTCTGTACTGTAAAACTGCTACACATTTTATCACCCGCCGCAAGTCACGCGTTCATGTATTCGAAACTTCTCTTCGCTCGGTCCAATCAGAGGGCGTGCACGACGTTCTACCCTCTAGAACTTACGCGAGCGCCGGCAATTACGATGAAATGTTCGATGACGGTGAATGAAAAGACGCGTTTCACTCGCGGATCAGACGTCGAGGGCCGCCGCCTGCGCTCGCTGCCAAGGGGAAAGGAAGTCGAGAGGCAGCGAACGGTGCCGGTACTGAAGCGGCAACGGGATACTAACCAAGTTCATATCTTTTTGTACCCCCCTATTCAACAAGGATATACGCCCTCTATAATGATGGATGAGGTGCGGATGACCAAGGGTGAATAAGCATCAAACCCATTCCACCAGAACCACGTATCTGAGTGCCCAGCACCTGGCCTGTTGTGGACGCATAAACATAAATCGAGATTTTTTTCCTGCTTTTAACCTCGAGAGCGCTGCTGGAGTCGACAAGGGGGGGGGGGGTCGCATGACCACTTTCAGAGAGATCACGAAACATTACAGATAGAACAGACGCAAATATCTACCACCCCACGCCAATCTAAACAGGAAACAGGAGGTTGCCTGGAGACAACTACAGACGCACACATATCCGAAACCGGCGATCCTTTGCACATTTACACATCCGACGAGTACAGAGCGACGCTGCAGCGCATGCTGAGTGAGTGTACAGGTAGCGAGAAGCAGTCCACTAGGAACCGGGTAGACATGTCAATCTCGAACCGCGACGTGCGATGGGAGGCGGCTCCGCTCAGCCACAGCCTTGCAGATCAACTGTGGGCCGTCCGGCGCGCCGAGGAAGCCGCCCGTGTCCAAGGATTGGAGGCCGTCACCTAGGCCGTGGTGTTTGTGGCCCCACCCCGCTCAATGCCGCCGGACATATTCAATAAAGTTTTGTAGCGTTAGCTACACTGGCCTAGCCAAGCCAGTTTCGCGTGGATCCTCAAGAGCCATGCTGCGCATGCGCGAGGATCAGTGATGTCACGCACCGGAGCCGGCCACTCCCGCACACCCCGCCGACGCCGCGCCCGACTTGCAGGTCTGCGCTTCTCAGAGGAGTGACGTCGTAGCCTTGGCGGACGTATTGGCGCCGGCGCGCGCGCAGCTATTCGCTTTCGCTGTGCAGTCGCCGTCTGACACTGCGCTGGAGCCGCTTAATCGCGCCTCTGACTGGCGTTTGCCAGTGTGGCATAGCCATGGAGAAGGAGAGCGCAAATGCTGCTCAACGGCGCAGAAGAGCGGAGAAGGTTAACTCATCGGATCCCGAAGTAGTTGCCTGACAAAATAAATATACATGTGCCACATAATACGTATACCGTGTGTGTGCCATCGGAGCAGCAGTAAGTGTGATAATCAAGCTAATCCTAGACAATGAGGAAAGCTAAGAATAATTAGCTGAACCTTTGCTAACGTTACGTCATCCTGGCATAGCCGAGCTACGCCACTGCAACATGTTTTACTGTGATGCGTATTCCGAGCAGGCATGGCGTTTTTTTTTTACTCACTCACTTAAGGAGATGAGATCCGATGCAAGGCAAGCATCATGGTGTTCTAGGATATCCCATTCACTCTTACGTGCATGCTATGCCCGCCGTAATATCTTTTCCGCGCTTGTTTTTTGGTACCCGTGAAATACGACAGAAGTAGCGTTAGTCTTCGTGGGCTTGTCTTCGTTTACCGTCTCTCTGTAGTACTTCGTCAAAAACTTAGCAGTGCGTTCAGCGAAGTAGTCGAACGAAATGCGCCATCTTGTACCGACACCGATACCCCCGGTAAAGGTTCGGAGGTACTTTACTCCTCTCACCCCCAGACTCGGCGGCCACCGGTAAGTGGGGAGCTGTTAAAGTGAGCTAGCAGCTTCTGTCGATCGTGAAGAGTTTGTTAAAATGGTACCTCGGTTTTGCTACGTTACCCAGTGTTACAATGCCGTCTTGTTGGTATGACATCGTGGAGTAATATTGTAACGCTTACACACGCAGGCACAAGCAACACACACAAAAAATAAATGCATTAACACCGTGCGTGCGTGTGTGTGTGTGTGAGCGTGGGTGTGTGCACCCTTCTACGTGTTGCGCTCTCAACGCGAAGTCACTATGCGGAGAGCATCTCCCTGGAACGGCCGTATTCTCTTACACCAGCGTTTTGTAGTTACGCGAGATCGGATGCAAAAGAGTTAGCTGCCAGCCTCACTTCGTGTAACACCATAGCTTCCTTACTCATTACTGGAGCATGACATGCAGACACACAACAGCCCCAGCCCTAGAACAGCTCCGCTCTTATAACAAACCCGAAATGAGCTCACTTCAATACCTGTTGTGATTCCCAACGTACATAAAATGTCCCATGGTCTCAAGGATGTGGCTAATCACTTCTATGCCAATCTTGTATAATTGCTTCGCTCTTGCTGTGAAACCGTTTTTTTTTTTTCAGTTGGCGCTCGTATAAGTAGCCCCCTTTTTTACCTGTTCTGTGTGCCCCTTAGCCGAGGTTCGTTCCGTAAACTTATGTACGACTGCAATACGAATAGGTTAGAGTGACTAAAACACGTTAGTCTCTTGTCTTTTTTTTTTCCTCAGTGGTACGCCTGTCAGCATGATTTCAGCTTGTAGCCTTAGAGTAGTGCTCAAACAGCATTTCGCAACGCATAATTACCGATGCAAGATTGTGCTCTCTAGTTAGTGTAGTGGAAGCTGTTCCACTCCGTAATTTCTTCCAGTTTCATATTGTCGACGACGGTGGATCATAAACCGTCAGGCCCAGGCGACCACCGTGTTGTCTACAGGTAGAATAACGCCAGCGATCTGTCCTCACTCTTCACATTTTTGTAAGCAAGTGATTTGCACGCGTCAAGCAAGTTTCGGGCAAGGTCTTCGAAACAGTTATAAAAGGCTAGAGCACACGTGTTTTAGCATTCGCATGATCTCAGCCGCCGCTGTATAGTACAGCAGTTACGGGGCTCAGCTCCTGACCCGAAGATAGCGGAATCAAATCTCGGTCGCGGCGGCTGCATTTCGATGGAGGCTAAATGCTACAGGCCCGTGTACTTCTACGAAGGTGCATGTTAAAGAAACCCAGGTGGTCGAAATTTCTGGAGCTCTCCACTACGGCGTGCCTACCACTCAATTTTAAAATGTTAACAGCGCATAGAGCTTTTAGGAAGGGATGAGACAACAGAGGTGAACAGCGCTACAGCGCTTTTCACGTCTGTTTCTCGTCCCTTCCTAATTGTTCTATGCGCTGTTCACATTTTGATATCAATCTACACCAACTTTCCCGTGCGTCAATCCTTGCAAACTACCAATCAAATCGTGATTTTGTCACGTAGAACACCAACAACTATTCTATTTAAAGCTTTCTGCACTGTCCTGGTTTTGGCGCCTCCTGATCGGCCCACCTTTCAGAAAGCGACAATGTCATGTAATTGCGTCACCACTTGACGTCATGATGACGTCACAAATTTTGGAGACCTGTGTCATCGTGATCCTTGTCGTTATATATAATCAGGGCGTGGTGATGCAAAGACACAAATCTTGCTAAAAAAAAGAAATCACGGACCAAAAAATGGCTGCTGCAATCCTTTTCTCGACGGTCTTGCATGAAAGGCAAGAAACCCGCGAACACAAAATGCGTCTGCATCACTTTCTTTCTGTTTTTCGCGACGCACAAAGGGCCGCGCTGCACAAAAAAAAAATGACTGAGCGATTATGGAAGTTTTTCTAAGAATGAAATTCCGTCATCGGCCGAAAGCACGTCGCTTGCGTTGGTTCGATCGAATGAGAATACTCACTTAGCGAACCACCCCCTAGCAACCACAACAGCCTGCACGTCAAAAAGAAGCCCGCAGACACCATTCGTCCAGCGTCAAATCAGCGAGGAACGACGCGCGAACAAAGCTCCAACGGTAAGAGCAGCGGTAGACGGGGAACGGCCACGTATTTCTCGGTATTTCATTTCCGCACACGCGCGCGAGGGAGTCTGCACGTCAGACGGTATTGTAGCGGTATCGACCGAAGCCCAAGCGAAGGATTGCAATCACGATAGATTCCATCGACCTGCGCCTACGGCCCTGCCGATTTAGCAAAGGCCACTGTACCTGGGGCCGATAATAAAGACCTTTCACTATTCAATTTTTTCACCTCGCCCTTGAAGTGCCTCTCTCTTCTGTATTCCCCTGTCTGGGCCGCTTTCCGGCTGCTCGAGAGGACATCAGCTAAGGCGAGCGGCAGCAAAATCCCATCGTCATTCCCACGGCGACGTGCTCATATGAGTAATAGGTTGTTCCGCAGCAGCAAAGGAAACAAGAGTTGAAAGCTGGGCACGTTGGTACGGGTTCATATTCCAGCAAACTACGCAGCATACGAGACACAAAGAAAGAACAAAAAGAGACAGACGAGCGCAGATTCGCAACTGATTTATTCAAACCACTAATCGACCCTAAATAGCATCCGCAAATACGACGTGTCACCCTCAACGTCTGTCAACGTAGAGAAAAAAAAAAGATTGTGGGGATTCAATCATTTGCACGTGGAAGGCCCCGTAAGTCATCAGTAGCACGTAGAACGCAAATATTCATACTCCTTGTTCGATAGACTTATAGAGGGTTGGCTGACACACCCCTCTCCCTCTCTTCTGACATTGAAAGCCTCTATTATCCTGCTGCGTATGTATCTACTTTCTCTGGAAATGATGTTCGCATCATTTTTTGTTTTCGGTACCTTGACAAACGCTGACTGTGAGACGTCGTATTTGCTGGACTGTATTAATGGTCGACTAGGTTTTTCAATATATTAGTTGTTAATGAGTCTGCGCTTTTCTGTCTCTTTTCTTGGTTTCTTTCTATCCCGTCTGCTGCGGCGTTTGCAAGAGGATCGCTAAGGAAAGCTGTGACGTACAATGCTTCGCACGTTGTCTTGCGACTTGACGTAATTTTGGTAGAATAAATTCAGTTTTGAATTAAATTGTGTGGTTTTTAGGTGCGAAAACAACGGTATGATTATCAGGCACGCCGTAGTGCAGGGCTCCGGAAGCTTCAACCATCTGGTGTTCGTTGGATCTTTGCCGAATTTCTAACATAGTGAGGTTTGAGTTCTATTATGGTGAAGACAGAACGACATCTTATAAATTAAATGAACGAAAATTCCCTCATTTTACGCCCATGTTTGTACATCTCGCTCTTCAATCAGTGTTTCATAGAGCACACTTGCTTTACTCCTGAGAAGGGAAATGGCAGAAGCGCTCGTTTTATTATTACACGAAGCCTAATGAAACCAACATACAGTGAAGCAAAACAAGGCGTAAGAGGCATTACGTGCAGTTTTTAAGAGTACTCTAGAAATTACAACATAAATGGAAAGTAACTAAACCAGAACAAAAAGCAACTTACCATCGGTAGGCACCCGAACCCACAACCTTCGAATCCTCTTCCTATGTTGTACCAAGTCAGCTTCGACGGCGGTCGTTTCCCCGTCCACTTTATTGGCCGTTTGAGGGTGTGTAATCTTGGAACTGTTAGTCAAGGCCATTCATAGCCATGACGCCATCTGTAGCCAGCGCCATTCGTATACAATCAGGGCGACTGTGGAACTGTGCAACACTTCTTTTGCCGTCTTGCGAAGCGTAGCAGATCGTCTTTTTTAGGAGCCGGCAGCTGACCAATAAACCGCAGCATGCTACGTAAAGGCATCAAGTCTGCCAGCACGAGGCCCTCTATGAAAGAACGAAACCAGGGGAATGAATCAAAGGTTCGTTTGTTTCGTAAACGCAACCTAACGAATCCAAGACACAACGAAGCAAAGAAACGAATAGAAGACATTCGCAGTGTTCCACTGCAGTGCCGTAGTTATGACTAAAATAGAAAATAATTAAAGTGGACGAAAAAAGAACGACTTGCCGTCACAGGGACCGAACCCACAAACTTCGACGTAACGCTAATGCAATACCTTGAACGATTCGTATCCTGCGCGATACATTTGAACAACAATAAAGGCAAACATTGGGCAGAAGTATGCCTGGATGGGTAATAGAGAACCGGAGATCATAGCTCGTAGGAGAACACAGCTCGTAGGAGCCGTCCCGTATTGCGGTCCTCGCTTAGGCAACGCGCATTTCACGCCTACAAAGTCGTGTGCGAAATAATGACGATAACTGGCACAGACATATTGAGCGACACATATTTCGGCAGAGAATGATTAGTAGTGGTAACACTGTATTACTGCCTCGGCTACGCATTCCGCAGTACGCCACCGCAAAGTTATATCCCAGACCCACGAGCGCAGCTTTTTTTTTTTTTTGGCCAAGACGAGTTCTCGGTACTTGATGCAAGCGTAAACACGATGAATTAGTTATCCTAGGCTATTCCACTTACTAACGAACACATTGGGTAAATATTCCTAGGCGACTGGCTTTCGGGCGAAACTCTTATACGACACACTCTTTCGACAACAAACACGGCCGTGCGGACTCTCCGGTGCAACCGAAACTGCGTCGTGTTTACGGACGTTATTAGATGAAGTTTCTGGGAAGCCCAAAACGCTGTTATGAAAGCGCGGGTCCGCATAACGACGCCGAGCTCATCCCTGCAACCACACTCATCTCGCTTGGGCGCAGGAAATGCGGAAGCTACTTGCATACGCCTCTTCACTTAGAGCTAGAGAGAGACCGTGACAGAGATCCTAAAACAACAAGGGCAACTACCACATGTTGCGCAGAATCGTTCTTAGCAACACGTCTTACGTGCCACTGGCAATTATTATATCAAACCACGCGAGAGATTTTCCAAGCGAAGTTGACCGAATTTGCGCAAAAGTCGGAAAGAAATGTTTCGAAAAGCTGATTTCTTATCTAATATAATATAAATATTCAACGGTAAGTTCCCTGAACAAGAATGTCTAAAAACACATGATGTCCATCACATCACGCGCAGCTGTCGAGGAATAAAAATTTATGTTTCGGGCCCGAATGCGGACGGGATAAGTTGAATCCGGTAGCGACAGTCACATGATCGTGAGAACGAATATGGATCGGAGAATAGCGAATTTTCCTCCAACGAAATTGATACCAGTAAAATTTACGTTTTCACTATTTTCAAACCTGCTTCCGTTTAAGTAGAGCCGGTGTTCTGCGGTGTCAATTTTTAAGAGCACTTTCTGTGAATGCAAAGTGTTCCAAGAATAAACTTTATTGCACCTACGGCAATGCAGTTCTCACTGCGTTTTTAGTAAAGGGGTGCGAATGACCTGATCGATAAAAAAGTTTAGAATAAGGCGATACAAGCAAAGTTGGCCGCTAAGGTTCGCTTTCCTCTGAATTCTAAAGCGATCGCTATACCCCTCCCAGTAAAAACCAGAAAACACCTTTCTGGATGTATCCGACCTTCAAGCGCAGCCAAGGTCAACGCCGCGAAGAGAGCTTCAGCGAAAAACAAGTGCGGCACACCGTTCGCGAAAACGAACAGCGGCTCATCGTGAGTCATTCGTGCCGCCACTGCCAGAGACGCTCCCTGCAACCAAGTTCACTGCGCGCTCGCCCCGAGAGCGCCTACGGCGCCAAGCAGCGCCCGTGTGTTCTCTTAAAGCACAACATGTTCACAACTATGGGTTTGCGAATATTCGAAATTTCGAATATTTTTCGAATAGTGTTTGCTATTCGAATCGATTCGCACTGGAATTTTACTATTCGAACTTCCCAAAAACAAATACAGTCAACGTCCGATTGAAAGTGACTCCTTCAGATTTTTTAACATGCTTCACCTCATTACATCGTCGTATTGCGGCAAAGCTGTCTTTCAAGCTCCGTTACGGTCGAACGCAGCCAAGAGACAGTCAACGTCCAATTGGAAGTGGTCCCTAGATTTTCAATATGCTTCACCCCATCACACTTCATTATTGCGGCAAAGCTGCCTTTCAAGCTCCGTTACGGTCGAACTTTGCCATACAGTCGAAGCGTGTAGACTTCTCGTCGTCCTTGCCAAAACCAAGACGTGTGGTGAAGTTAAACCTCTGCAAAACCAATGGTCCAGTCGTTTCCCAAAGCAAGCGTAACCAAGCAGTCGCTCGACAAACTTTGTTTAATCGCGTTCAATCACAACAATTTTTCTCTCTGACCTTTTGTTTTCCCATATTTTTATCTTCACCGGGCCGCATTTTTTCCCCGCGGTGCAATGTATGCGTCCTTACTTCCCCGGCTTTTCTAAGTAGTCTTCGTAAAAGACAACGCGCTTGGCAGAATTGGCAGGATTGGAATTAGAGTAATTAACTTACCTTTAGCTCTAATGAGTGATGTAGTGAATTACTTCAAGCGAGTAAATAAAGAAAATTACTCATTACTTTCCGAATAACGTTTGAGTAAAAGCATCATCATTTCCATTATGGCATACCAAATCGATCAAGCAAGGAAATAAAAATAACAGAGACAAGTCAGTCTTAGAGCCACACCTCAAGCGTGGGCAGTTGAACAAAAATATCTAATATTTAAATGTCTAAGGAATGTAAATAAACAGTGCACAAGCTTTGGATGCATGACGAACTTTTGTTTAATTAAGTTCAAAGCAATTTCATTAGTTTTCAAGAGTAATAGGTACGTAATGTCACTACTTTCGGCCATCCGTAATATTTAATGTAATTTTAAATTTTTCGGAAAGTAAATTTTAAAGCTGTTTAATTGCAGTTTAATTACTTTTAAGAGTAATTTTGCCATCTATGGCTCTAAAATACACATTTGCTGCGACACACTAGACCACAGAGCAGGTTCTTGTATCACAAGACATTTATCGATGTCCATGGCAACTGTAGGACGCAGCTCCGCTGGGTTTAGTTGTTCTTGTCTTATAATCAAGCCTTTGGCGAACACTCTTCTGGCGAGGCAACATACCCGTGCAAAAAAAAAGATGCACTCGCCCAGGTAAAAAAGAAAAAAATATGAACAAAGCAATATTGTTTCACGTCCCGTACAGGTCCCGAAACGCCAATGCTTGTTCATTTTTACCTTGGCGAGTGTCTGCGTTTTGTTCTTTTTTTCTACACGACTGGTGTGGATTTACTCACATTAAGCTTTGAGGTGGAGGTGTGACCAAACCTCGTCGCCCACTCAAACAATGTGTCTTTCATATTAACGGCATACATTTTAAATGCGAAGCATTTCTTAGCCAACCTAAGGCACTCTGGCCGTTTCTATCTACCTATCTATCTATCTATCTAGCCGCCTACGTCTGGGCGCTCCCCTGGTAGTCTCCATAACTTGTAACAGACCAAACTCCCATAGCAGGGGATCAGTGTATGGCGAATACGATTCACTGGTCATAACATCAATAACTCAAAATGTCTGTCGCGTACGTCATGAAACCCTGTCTCTTAGTCACGTGTGACACATACCCGAATACCACAACTCATGTTATGTGGGTACGCGCCAGATGTGATTCGCAGTGTATATCTAACCAGGAGCCGAAAGAACAGACATTGGTAATTTAAATGCGACGGCGTTAAGGAAAGACGACATCGGGAGTGTTCACCCGACGAAGGCGAAGAATTAAAAATGAGGATTCTATCAGGAATCCAACCCAAACATTCTTAGTGGAAATCAGGTATTCTACCGCAGAGCCACGCCAGGTCATGAAACTGCTTTGTGAAAAGACCCTGAGCAGGCGCAATGTCGGTGCAGCGTCACTTCCGGTTGCAGCGTTGGTTATCTAATTTCACGACAAAGCAATAAACATTCCATATGTGCAGTACTCACGGATTTACACAAGACACCAATTTTTTTTTTTAGTATCATGACTACTGGTATGCCCAATTTCTCTAGATAATCACCTCCTCTCGCGATGAATTTGTTCTCTATCGAAATAGTTGGCCCTGATCTACACGTCCGAGTCGGAATTGCGCCAATATGACCGGAACTGAAGACGGTGGAAACGAAATTTTGCGCGTCGCTTAGCCCTAAATTGTCCTGTTTCAATCCCTGAGTGCTGTACTCCTAGGGTACAGGCGTACAGGCGTCATGTGGGGTTAACATCAATTGTAGTTCCACTGTTGGCTCCGCCTTTATAGCAGCCTATTAAACATTACAATTGTATCCCTATGATTCAGCAATGTATCTTCGCGCGCTGCCCGACCGCGGAGGCATACGCTAAAGAACGTTTCGAATGATATTCACGTCATCGCACCATAAAGTGCACCTCGTTCCGATAATACTGGCGCCTGTGCTCAAACGTGAGTGCTGTCGTTACGTCAGACCATAAGTTACCCTTTAAATGCCAGTGTAGTCGACATGCCTCGTAAGCCCACAATACGCACACAGCTACTACACTTACAAAAACACGTAGACAAAGAGAAATGAACACAAAAGGGGAGGAGTAAAATAAGACAACACGAGAAATATTGACGGGGAATAAAAAATTTGATTGCATATAGTATAAAACTATGTGGAAAGACTGAGAAGGGAAGACTTTGCACATTGTGCCACACTATGTCAAATAATATTAATAATAATAATAATAATAATAATAATAATAATAATAATAATAATAATAGAAAACGCAGCATAGAGAACTACTCGCTGACATCCTCGTATGGAGCCGATTCCCATGAGGCGTGGGAACTGCCCAATTTCTTGTATGAAAGGCACTGAGTGCCTTTCGCACAGAACGCTAATTGCCACCTTTGCTGGTCTTTAATTTTCTCTAACCCGAGACGGCATTCCACCAGCCATCCTTTGCTTCAACGGGCACCTGCGACTTGGTGCAGGAAATCAGATGCCACAACCTTTCTTTAAAGCTCACAATAACTATTCAAAAAGGATTCGACGGGGGCTAGTCCGTATGACATCGCTCTTTTGCTGCACTCTACTGAAACGCCAGGACAAACGAAAAGACAGGACACATATGTAAGCAAACTTGCAAGTGTTTATTCCTAACAACGCACGTCATACACACACACACACACACACACACACACACACACACACACACACACACACACACACACACACACACACACACACACACACACACACACACACGAAAGGGTGAGAGGTAGAGAAAAAACAGATAACAATGAATGAAGGTGAACTGTGCAAATCTAGGATTCATGGAGACACGTGTGGGTTGATGCAGTGCGGTGCCTACGAAAGTAAAAGCTGGGTTTCCCAGCGCCACGGAAGGAAAGCTTACCTGGTTTGAAGGTTCATTTTTTTTGCATGAAGTAAGCTTCTACGATTTCACTGCTTTTTGTTATTTTTTCGCTATGCAGCTGGCTCCTTACGAAACACCAAAGTCCCTGCACTTCTCTTTACTGGCATCCCTGCTAGCGAGTCCGATACGAGAGTGTGACTTCAATATTGTTGGCGTCTTTTCCCTGAAATCTCGAGTTTGGCCTAGAAAACAACATATTCAACAGTTTAGCCTTCGCCCACGCAACACCAGAGAGCAGCTTGGTTCCCACGCCAATTTAGGAAGAAAATCCACAAGCGGTGTTTTCTTCAGTTTGTTCACTTCCGCAACGTCTTGCTACCAACTAGTGGGAAAGAGAAAATGATTTTGAACTTCTTCTGGTATGAAACTTCGGATCCTTTTTTATGCCGATTTCCAGGTCGCGAACGCCCGTCGTAACAATAAAACGAGCCGCCACTTCCTTTGCATTCGCGACAAGCCCATAAGCCTAGAAAGGCCAGCAGCAGACTTGAAATTAAGGGGCAAATCCTCTATGTCACACCGGAGCTCAGGCGGTTTGACATTCGCAGCACTATCGCTAAATCTTCGTGGGAACTACGAGACGGCGCTGCGGGACTTTTGGCTATTTCGTTCTGCCACATTGGTTCGCCAGAGTACTTCCATACTCTGCGTCTAAAATAAATACATGCTCCGTGTTGTACAATATACACGTAGCCACTTCTCGCCCTTTGTTATTACTATAGAGGCTCTATTACAGCACGTACTCTTGATAAACCGTGAGTAGGCCCCTCGGAGCATCAATGTTAAGCATGCTCTAGTTTGAACTCATGAAAACAATTTTTTGATAATTTTTGGTCATTGAACTTTACGTCTAGTGCATCTAACTTTATGTCAGGCTGGGCCTTCAGAATGCTTAGTTCCAGAAGTGCTTCCTTCGATAATAATAGTAATATGTTGGGTTTAACGTCCCAAAACCACGATATGATTATGAGAGACGCCGTAGTGGAGAGCTCCGGAACTTTCGACCACCTGGGGTTCTTTAACGTGCACCTAAAGCTAAGTACACGGGCCTCAAACATTTTCGCCTCCATCGAAAATGCAGCCGTCGCGGCCGGGATTCAGTCTCGCGACCTTCGGGTCAGCAGTGCTTCCTTCGAGGCTATTGGCCATATCGAGATTACCTTGAAACAGCGGTGCACATTGAAGCTCCGTGAGTATACACAAGCACTTTGAATACTCGGAAAGCGATGTGAACCTGGGCGAAATGTAATCATCACATGTCGTTTTTTTCTAGTATTTTACTCTTTACTTTCGAAGCCGTCCACCTTATGTGTTTCATTAGTCGGAGGAACCACTGGCCACTAGCAAAGGGTGGAGTCAGACGTCAGGAACATATTTTCACGAAAATTACAATTTTTAATTAGGTATCTCAATCGACATAGAAAGCAATTTTCTTCTACAAAGAAAAGGTAAATATTGACAGGAGTGTGCTTTAGCGTTATTAAAGGGCCCCTCACCAGGTTTGACAATTTTGAGCTGACGAGCGCGATGTATACACTGGGCGTTCACGACCACGTCTGCCGAAATTTGCAACGCTACGCGCCGCAGAAGTGGGTCAAATTTCAAGCTGAACGCTGCTTGCCCTTCTTCTCGCGGCCGCGCGCCCAGAGAATGAGGGGATGACGTACATGAGAGAATGGCCCTACGTAGATGGTAGAAAGATGGTAGTGCTGTGACGTCGGTCCTCTTTGTAGACGACTGTGCTCTGACGTCGCCAACAGTAGCACGTGACACTGCGATAAATATTTGACACGACGTGTAGTTTGTGTAATTTGTTGCTTGAATAGATGAATAAAACTTGAGAGTAATAATAAAAACACACAAACGGAATGTGTGCGTTTTCGTTTTTAATTTTTAGTGCGAATCGCAGCGAGATTAAAGACTAGTCTGCCTCCGTTTCGCACGCGTTCGTGTTCTCGCGCTTTGCGCATCGTGCAGACGCCACCCTTTACCAGGAAACTAATTTTCTACCGCGTTCCAGCGCTCATTAGGCTCATTTATCCTCCCGCGTCTAACTAGGTGTTCATGCGGCACACCGCTAGTCTCGCGTCCGTACAAATGTCGCAGCTTTCGTGCTCAGTAATAGGTTGAAAGCCAAGTGATCGGCGAGGGCGTATTCGGCATAACTTGCAGAGATGAAGCGCAAAGAACGCCGCCACAACACCGCTCGCGTCTCGGGGGCTCGGGCTGGTTCGGGCACGTCATGCGCTCGTGACATTGTGTGCGCATGACGTGTTCATGCGTAGGCGTTATGTGAGCTTCCTGCTCGCGTGCCGAAGAGGGCAGGGAAGGGATTTGGCTTGCGAAGGCTACACGGGGCGAGTGGCAAGGGTTTTCAGCTCGCCTCCTCTCATCATGGTTTCGCGCCGCTACAAATTATTCTTTTTCTCGGCTTCTAACGGACCGATTAGAAAAATTCTTGTGGCATAATGCTCCTTATTGGGCTCACAGCAACTTCCAATGTCTAACTAAAATTCGATATGTCACCTGGTGAGGGGCCCTTTAAAGCAGCAAGTAGAATACCATCCTCATCGTCTTATTTCGTCCTTGAGTCTATTTTAAACTACTGAGTTTTTAGCATAACATACGCTTGTTGGGTGCATATGCAACTCTGTTGGCTTGACAATAAGTGGTGCGCCCTCGTACGTGGGGTAGGGCGAGGCATATAAAACGTTCGCCGTTGATTGCTCGCCGCTACGAGATCCAGAGTAATCAACATGCATCAAGAAATGCAACTCTACGTCCAACCCACCGACATCCATTTCGCGGAATAGCACGTGAGGTAGATCAAAACCAAGGTCATCGAGATCGCTATCACGACACGACTCGGCTCTGGTCATCGTGTCTTTTACGACAAGGACATAGCGGGTGTTGTACCTTGTTTTACATTAGGTGGGCTACTACTGCTATCTGCACTCTGCGTTGATGAACGTACTCGGTGTTATGCAAGACCAAGTATAGGTCTGCTAGTCGATACATTGTCTATAAAGTATTTTCCTGCTGCTGCATTAGTAATCACGGTTAGCGAAAACGCTTTAGAGATAACACTAAGACAGGATCATTCAATACATTGTAAAAGATAACACAAGGTGTCGTTGTACAAACAGTATTTATACGATCAATCAGTATGACGACTTATTTATACCAACCCGAAGAAGTGCATACCGTGTAACAGATTACATCTTAGAATGACGAAAAAAAAAACGTACCACTACAACGGGTAGCACAGAAACTCACCGCATCAAAATAGTAGGAAAATTTCGAGAATCATGAAGGGCATGACAAGACCTACGGAATAAAGCACTTTAGTGCTTTATTGCAATTAGAATGCAAAAGAAAACAAAATTTTAGGGGAAAGTAGAGGCACGAATTACTTTCAATTAATGAAATTTGCGCAAGTGCATTCGCTTGGTAAAAATAAATAAACTCAGTGCCTAGTCCAGTTTAACAATTGAAGTTTGTAACATTACTAGCAAATGTTCGCGAGACTATTAGAACAACAGCAATCAGCTATGCGACAGTTATTGCCAAGAAAGTAAATTACTCCAAAGGTTGGGAGTGCGGAGCCGCATAAATGCACGTGAACTGCGATACTTACATCACCTCATTGTTTTGCCTGAGCAGACACGTGCTCAGGGCTTCAAGCACTGGACGGTACCACGGCTCCCTGCGTTTGAGGTGTCTACTTCTATTCTCCTGTGTACGTGACTGGACGCATTATCTTCTTTGAAGATGCATGAAAATCGCTAATACAATGTTCAGAGTTGGGAACATTGCTAGCAAAAACGATTAAAAAAACAGCGATGACCAGAATGATACAAAAACATTTTTCAATGAAAAATGCAAAGTAAACTACAAAATGGCTAAACTGACGTGCACGAGGCATGGCATACACACTCAGTATTGTTGCAATTCGGAGTTCTCTAACAATAACCTTTTGCAATGTCTCAACCCACAACAAAGCTGAAGCAACAAGAGTAAGTGCAAAATATCCACAGTAATAAGACACTGTTCTAATTCTGCGCATTTTTTCCCAAGTTACAAATAATACATATATTGCCACCCTCTAGCATCAGCAGATATATGTGAGGCATCGCGTATAAAGCTTTATTCGCTATTCTTGTAATCGCTTCAACTTATTATACCTGCATAATTTTTCAGGAAGCGCGTAATTTGATAATGGGGGGCCCGTTCTCCCTAATTAGTCTAGACTTTGGTTAGACGACCGCATAACGCGTTTGGTTATAAGAGCGCGGTTATATGCTTTTCATTTATCGTCTAGTTTCTCCACTCATTATAAATGTACGAACACGCACTGTAAATTTTTCTTCGGCTTCTACCACGTCTTGCTAATTATTACGTTCCTGTCGCAGCACAGGCTGTTCACCTTTATTATACTATTAATGTGGTTTAAAAAAAACTCAAATTACGTAAGCCTAAGTTATAGCCGGTCTAGCGGGAAATCCTTTCATATATATAAAAAAGCGGGACTGCTAAATCTCTACGTATATAAAGTCATGCCCGAATCAGCTGTAGCTCATTGACGAGCCATCGTACCCTGGTTAAATCCAACGTAAAGAAATCCTCCTGTAGCATTTGTTATCATTAAAGCGGAAAAGCCTACTAAAGAAAAGTAGGAAGGAGGAATTTGCATACACAGTAAAAGATTCTAAACAAAGAAAACTACGCCAAAATTATTTAAGGAAGTACAAAGCAAAAAGATAAAAATTCGGGAGGTGCTTAGCACTTTCTGAGAATGTGAAAGCGAAAGCCTACTTGAACCTTCTGTTGATGTGCTTTTGAACACTCTGCTGGTATACTTAACTTTATCATCAACGATCTACTGGTTTGCTATTGAAGTTCATGCTCAACTTAGTCGTGATAGTAATTACCAGTAAACATAAAGTTCAGCACATCAACAGAAAGTTGGACAGCAGATTAACAGAAGTACGCTTTCGCCTGCTTATTCCTAGAAAGTTCTAACCATGCTCTGTATTTCTTTTTGATTTATATTTTTTGTTGACGTCAACACCGCAGTGACGAAATGAACGATGTACAGGCGTAGCTGGTGCACTCACTTCTTTTATTTTTTGAAACGTTTATTTTCGAGCCCGCATGATCTTCAGGCATAGAGAGTTGAAGCTTCCGCCTTAATAATAAAATGATGTAACGAATAAATCTTCCTAGCAGAGAACAAGCTCTATGTTAATTCTACTTCTTAAGCGGAAAAGTTTGATATCATAAAACATGCGAAGCTGTCCATTGTCGAAAACATTGCGAAATGTTGTAAGTTCAATCCCAAATAGGACACGTTTCCATAGCGAAGCATAATGAAATCGCACCGATGCCCACTCATTTATCCATTGCAAAGACCATACGGCGCGGCGCAAGTTCCTTGGTCTAAAACGGAACGTCGGCGAAAAAGTGTTTCAATTTAGTTTCCCAGACAACGCCTCTGTTTCTCAAGCTCGTGATTTCAGTTTGACGATGAATTCATCGTACCTAATGAACCATCTGAGGGTGCTTCCACGTGCTAGCGCGAAAATTGTATGCGTTAAAAAAAACGCAAATTTTCTTTACTCATTCGCTTGCAAAACCGTCAAGACCACTCGCAGTGCTTCGTTAAACATGCAAGCGAGCTTTATATTTTCTTTTTCTCTGTAGATTTTAAACGATTGAATCAGGAATTTCGAATAAAAACGTGAAGCAGCATGTTTTTGATATGAAGCGAAAAATTTAGCTCTCAGTGAAAAGAGCTCGGCGATTCGATTAGGGGATAGCAAGCTGGCACGGAAACATTGAAAACGATGAAGCCTTCCTTGAAGCGGTTCGTAAAACTGAAAGTTTAACGGATAATTTGGCTCGGCTGATAATTAAACTTCAAACGCCGTATCTACTTATACTATAATGTCGTTTGCATATAAACTTTTATTGGGAAGAGCGCCTAACAGTTAAGTGCGGATAAAATGATCGCGAAGTAATCTGGTTCTTAGAATTATTAAAACTTAATTTATTCGGATCGAACATTCACGAGCGACGCATGTTTCCGATGGCCCAGTAATGAGGATAAGTGTAATCTGCAAGAATTTGCCTGTGTCCTGTAGGGATTGCTAATTTTTTTGGTGATATTTTTTCTGACAAAACCTTAAATAATCCGTTCGACACCACGTGAGGCAAGTTTGCTGTGTTACGAAAATGAGAAAGGCAATACAATAAGTAGGGCCCGTGTCCAAATGAAACGTGTAACACAAGAAACTTTCATAGGAGAACGTTCTTGCCAGCAGCTGTTGCACGTGTTATTAGAGATACCAGCCGGCCATTGGTAAACAACACTTACGGAACAAAATACCGCGAATTAAATGCAATCTTTAGTTTATTGCAGCAAATGGTACCTGTTCTTTATTTCTGCTTTTGTTGGTATATTGAAGTTTGCCGCGTAATACAATGCCGTGTTCAATGTCGAAAAATCTGGAAAAAAAGGTGGTAGATAAGTGTAGAAGTAAAACTGAAGTTGTTGGTTTGGCATGCTACTTTTCTTGTTGTTTGTTTTTCGTTGAAGTTCGTTTTAAGTTAACGATGTAGGGGGGTATAAGCTGCCACCAAGGATTTGAGAATGAAAACTCAATCATTGTTATGCACCGTAGAGATGTATTTAGTCCAGTATTTCACGCTCATGACGTGAAATACTGGACTATTACGCGCAAAAACCACGACATGATTATCAGGCACGTCGTGGTGTGGTGAAATCTTTTCACCACCCGTGGTTCTTTAACGGGCACCTAAACTAAATCTAGCGGTGTTTTTTTTTTTTTTTTTTTTTTTTACTTTCGCCTCCATCGCAGTGCGGCCGCGATTATCAGCACCCCACCTTACGTGCTAAGCGGGTGGCTGTCCATTCAACAGAAGTTTTACCAGCGTTTAGGTTGCCCAGCGACATGTCTCGCTTGAAGACAACGACAACGAAGTGCGCGCGCGACTACACTGGCGCTGTGGCACGAGCGTGATTCTGGTGTCGAACGTTAGCCATTCGTGACTCCAACGCCTAAGCTGCGCTTTTTAAAGTGTTCATGTTTCCTTGCATAAAATAAATCGTCGTACAGCCATAAGTGGCTGTACAGACGTAACACCCAGAAACATTTAAAAAAAAAAATTCAACCATCGTTACGCACCGTTAGCTTTCTCCTCATGATAAAAATACTGGGCATTTACGTGCCAAAATCGTGATACGATCATGCGGCACAACATATTGGGAAGGCCCGGAATCATTTTGACCACCTTGAATTCTTTAACGTGCACCTATATCTAAGCATACGGGCGTCCATGCATCATCATACCCGCTTCGCATGACATCGACTCCTACAATGCGTGGGATCCGCCGTAATTTTTTTTGTTACACAATATTAACAAGGTACATTCAGTTAGATTGAGAATGTCTGTAGCAGGATTCATCCCTAATCCTTGTGACTAGTCATACGACCTTGCTACAATAATTAGTAATATTATCATTAATAATAATATTCACCCCCTCGTTTATTGTGATTGCTTTCACGGGAACTTCTCACTCCTGCTAAAATGTTTGCTTTTTTTTCTTATCTAGCCTACGCATATCTCAACCACAGTGCGACCATTCAGCCACGTAAACAAACTGCATTGCTTATGCAGCAAGCTTCTTTTTTATATTGCGTGGGCCCGGCAGGCGGTCCAGGCCAGAGGGTTCCTGGAAGAAGGGACCCTCCCACATTCACTTACTGGCCACCTAATAAACGTTTTCATCTCTCTATCGCCACAGATAATATGGATGCGAATCATCTGATAGGGATTTTCAGCCGGAATTAATAATACCATTACTTAAGTTTTGAGAAGCTTGATTGCTCAGTCGTTTGACTCGTTTCAGTCAGACGTCGAGGACCTAAAGTACAAGAACGCTTAAAAATATACAAAAAAAATTTGTTGTACAAACGCAGTTACCTACTTTTTGTATCGGCTAATATCACAAAAAAAAGGCAAGTGTGTTCTAGTATACCTCTGCCTCATTCCACGAAATGTTTCGGACGCTTCCGCAGTTGCCCTTAAAGATATTTGTCTCAAATTTTAAAAACGATGTTGTTACTACTACTACTACGATCTTTACGTTCGTTAAGCCTACAGTTATCTTCGCAAAAGCGAGAATTTGTTTAATTTGCCTGTACTCGTCTATCTGTTCTGTATAAAAAAAGACGGCTTGACTCGATATCCACACTATCTATAGGACCCAATGCAGACGGCCATGGGAGCAAGGTGATAAAAGAACTTGTCCCTTTAAAAATTGCAGGCAGCTTCTTAGAGCGCAGCTCTTAGGCGCCCGTTTCTGAGTTGAGCGGCGTCGCCGTTGTTGGGTGGCGTCGGCGTGAGTGATAGCGCGAACGAGGACGAAAGAGAGCGAACGCGGAGTCTGTCGATATCACGAGCCACTGGCCTCTAACCTCTCTTTCTCCCTACGTCACACCCGCTGGCCCTCGGTCGGAGCTCGTGCGCATGCAGGGCTGGCACGAGCACTGCGGCTGGCTTCGCTTCTCGTTGCGGGGCTTTCGGCGTTTCGCTTGGTTCGCGACGCCTGCAATGGACAGAGTGGCGTGCGTAGCACTCGAGCGCTGGCAGTTTCTGTGGCAATATGTAACGAATGTTACATTGCTACAACTGCGGATAGCCTGGACTTCAAACACAGTTGGCGTTGCCCAACACGAAGCTGCGCTCAGAATTCGCAATAGGCAGTATCGTCATCGTCGGTGAACTTTTTTTTTTCTCTAACTTTCGTAACTTTCCATTGACTACAGAATATGGACACCATTAAGCACATTAACACATTAAAGGGACACTAAAGAGAAACAATGAATTGGTTTAGATTGATAAAGTGTGCTCGGAGAACTCTTGTGTAGCTTATTTCACCACCATAGGTTTATTACTAGAGGAGAAAACCAAGTTCAAAGTATCATTTTTAAATTTCGCGCCGAACTTTGTAATTCGTGACGTAAAAGGTTTCACAGAGCAGTTAACGTATTTTGGCGCCACTGGCTCAACCAAATTTGCACAAACTCTTTATGTCAAGTCTCTGGCCCCCTCAGAGGACAATGTACTTCGATTTAACCGATTAGGAACTACGTAGGCCGAAGCAGGCGCCGTCAAAAATATGTGACGTCACGGCAAATGGTGCGGGAATTCCAAGGTGGCGTCACCACCTGTATTTTCTTTTTGCGCGTTTTCTCGCTTATTAAGCGTCTTCTCGCAGCAAGCGTGGTGTTTTTGGTATCGTGGAAGACTACTTTACTAATGCGAGAAAAATCGTTTTGCTCTTTAGTGTCCATTTAAAGGTTCTTCAACATGGTCTGTTCGGCAGTTATTACAATATGACCTCAGGCAGTTTTGACACATCACCCTCCCAATTGTCTTCAATATTCTCAGTGAATGACAGGGTGCGGCGCAAAAAAAATAAACAAAGAAAAAACGTATAGCTTCAAGGCCGAGTTGTCGGCGTAGCCCCCGATATTACACATTCCTGGCTCACTTTAAATTGGCGTGTCAAAAATTGGCATGTTCCAAAAGACAAGGTCTTCGAGTGCATCCGACAATAAAAAAAAGCACGGTTGGAGCGTCAAGTATAGCGAAGGAAATAAGCTGAACCGAAGTTTTCAACGACATTGTCTCAGTGATGCTAATTGCAGGGTTGCTAGCTCAGTGACTCTTTACTCGGAACAAGGCACAGGGGTGGTAATTATATCCAAAACGCCGCAACAGCAAAACTCTTCTCTATAGGGGGCTTCTTGTCTGTGGCAGGGAATATGAGTCAAGCTAGCGGGTTAGAATGAACGAAATAAAAGTTTAACAGAAGTGGCGCGCAACGCGGCAGCCACTTGAAAGCTTCTAAGGGCGCGCTGTTCCCTTACAAAAATGGATTTAGACAGTCTATACAGTGTCTGTAGACTTCTTGTAGTCGAGTTCGCCTTTATGTAGATTTAGTATTTTGCCTAAAGAAAATCTTTTGACAATCTATAGACAAAAGTTTATAAATGCGTGTCATCTTTAGTCTAATTGTGTTCTATAGATTGTCTATAAACAAAAGTTTTAAAAAGCGTACTGTTCTTTTTTTTCTATTGTTCGTCTATATACAATCTATAGACAAAAGTTAGGTTGATGAAGTTTGTGTTTTGTCTAATCCCAGTGTATAGATTGTCTATATACAAAGGTTGATAAATTGGTGTTATTTCCTATTGTCAAATCCCAGTTTATAGACTGTCTAAAGACAGAAGCTAAAGTGGAGTTAATTTTTTGCTGAAAATAAGGTTTTTTATTGAAATTTTATCAGACGCGTGTACTTTATGCAATTTTGCTACCTTTTTGTTTATATAACATCTAAGCATGCACTCCTTATTGCCCCATTGGGCCCTAGCTGCAAGGTATGTTAAAAAAGAACTAAGGGGGCTCATTAATTAATTGAACTACAATGTGAAATTGAGCAGGAATGCGTTTTTGTATATCTCATTAACACATTCTGGCGCACATGGCACATATATATTTCCCCTCGTAACTCGCATGCTCACATTAGAACTAAAGATGTTTCCAGTAAGTATGTCGCACTCTATGGCTCACCGACTGGATGTACTGCAAGGACTGTGTGGTTCTTTCCGCCTTCGTTGCTACAATGCAAAGGGCAATGTATTTCGTGGAACATTGGAAATCGCAGCTTTGAAGCGGGACGATGGGCAAACAGTGAACAGAGTACAACAGCTCTTTTTCAAGACACAAATAGCAGAGCCCACTGCAGTGCTTTCATTTTTGTTACTATTCAATATACAGTATTTCGCCATTCTTTTCATATGCGAAGCACTGTGCCCAGAAACCAATTTTGTTAAAAATATTTTGCGAATTAGCTGTGCCCCTTTCGCTAGCTCATTATATTTGTTCATTTTCACGACATTTTCAGAAGGTAATATGTTAATTAAGATGTTCTTCAACAAATTTGCATTTTTCTGTTTTCATTACGACGACGTGCAATGTAATAATAAATTGTGTTTTAGTAAGCGATTTCAAATTGATAATGTGTGTATGCACTTGCTTACATCTCCCGCTTGGAGTATATTAATTTAAATTAACAGGGAACATCAATAAGAAAGAACTTGCAACTGAATCGCCCTAAGGGCGAGGCATCGATGGTAACACTGGCTCGGTGCAAATTTCAAAGAGATATCACTCGGCACTGCGGACACTTGCTGTCAAAGGCTCAAGTTTTCCACATGCTTGTGATCATACACACAGACACGGCCGTGAGGGCAACAGCTGTTACAGATAGTAGTAAAAACGGACCGTTCGTTACATATCCTGTACACGAATGGTCCACGAACGGTATGTTTAAACAGCAAGCACTGGAAATACAATTGAAGAATCGCTCAGAAGCGGCCTCCCCACTAAGAAGTTGCTTTTTCGTTCAGGCACTGCCGTGAAGGCCAAACCCCATATACGCTAAAATGCACGCGACAGCGACGAGCGACGCGACGTAGATCGTGTTCGCGCAAGCGGTCGCTTGGATGGGCAAACCCCATTCACGCGACGCCCTCGGCGAGCGATCTCCGCTGTTGCTGGCATGAGGGCGTTCACTCGTACCAAAAGTGGCCCGTTCTCAGCGGTATGCAATGTAAAATACGATGTTTTGTTGCATAATGGTACATAAAATGTTTATCATTGTCTTGCAGCATTTTGTTCGATCCCATCACTGCTGATACGTGCTGCCAAGCCGCGTCACAGACGGCACGGGTGCCAGCGTTCGCGCTCAACAACGTCAACATTGCGCTCGTCGCCGTTGGTCATGTTGATGAACGTTGTTGTTGATGTGCGTCGATAAGAAAGTGGCGGCAACATGGGCGGCAATCAGCAATACGTCAATGATGCATCTTATTCCGGTGTTTTGCTATTGGCTGCTTGAGCACAGCACTTCCGGGCGACGAGCGACGGACATGCGACGGATTCCAAATCTGAAAAACCGAGCGATCGCGCGAAATCGACCACGCAACACGTCGCGCGAACGGCTCGTTTCGTCGCTCATAGCATCGCTCGTCGCTGTCGCGTGAATTTTTGCGCATATGGGGTTTCGCCTTGAATCGTGAAGGCGTGCGAGCGAACAAGGAAGGGGAGAAAAGCGAGAACCGGTGCGGCAAACGAACGGAAGAGGGCGCGCCAGGGGGAGGTTACTCAGAGCCGTCGATGGGGAGAGTCTGGCGAATGGGCGGGGCAGTGACGTCTCGGCGCGGCGATGACGCTGTTCACGTCACCGCCACGCCTCCGCTCCGGCGGCGTCCGCCATATATAGTCTTTCCGCGCGTCGAGCGCACGGGTGAGGCTATGTACGCGCTGTTCATTCGTGAAATCTAGCGCTCCGAAACAAATTGCGAAAGCGAAATTGTGCAAGAACATTGTTATACAAATTTAATGAAAAATATGGAGTGAATTAGACGTGTCCAAATCATCGTGAAACTGAGTTGTGCACGCCGATTGTTCACGACGTTCTACGATACGCGCTGTGCTTTTAGAGCGCAGCTCTTAGGTGCCTGTTCCTGCGTTGTTCGGCATCGCCGTTGGCTTGGTCGGCGTAACCGATAGAGCGAACGAGGACGAAAGACAGCGAACGTGGGATTCTGTCGCTATCACGAGCCACTGGCCTCTAACATCGCTTTCTTCCTCCGTCATCTCCGTCATGCGTGCTCGCCCTTCGGTCGGAGCTCGTTCGCATGCAGGGCTGGTGGGTGCGCTGCTACCGCCTCGCTTGTCGTGACGGGGATGTAGATGACGCCTGCAATACACAGAGTGGCGTGCGTAGCACTCGAGCACTGGCAGTTTCTGTGGCAATATGTAACGAATGTTCCAATGCGGATAGCCAGAAATTCAAACACAGTTCGCGTTGCCTCAACACAAAGCTGTGCTCGGAATTCGCATGAGGGATCCCGTATCGTGATCATCGGTGACTTTTCGAGCTATGAAGACCTGTGGGTTTGCGTCTATCTTGTTTTTTTTAAATATTTCTTAGCGAACTTCTGCGACTTTGAGCGTATCTATCTGTCTATCTACCTATCTAGCCGCCTACGAATTTGTGCTCTCCTAGCCGTTTCGTTCACGGGGTGTATACCAAAATTGATATGGCATAATGTGAATGTATGACAAACATAAATGACTGGTCATAATATGAAAATCACGACATGCATGTCATGTACAGCATGATTTACATGCCACAGTCTTGGTGCTCTTGAGGCCGTTTCGTCAATTTGATATATACCAAGATTGGTATTGCGCGACATGACTGTGTGACGAACATAAATAACGGGAGTTAATACGAAAATCATGACACACGTGTCATGTACAACATGACATACGTGCCACTCTCATGGTGCGCTGGCGGCCGTTGGGCTAGCTTGATATACACAAAAATTGGTAGTGCGCGACATCACTGTGTGACGAACATAAATAACGGGAGTTAATGTGAAAATCATGACACGCGTGTCATGTACTACATGACATACGTGCACGTTCATGGAGCGCTGGCGGCCGTTTCGCTTGCTTGATATACACGAAAATTGGTAGTGCGCGACATGACTGTGTAACGAACATAAATAACGGGAGTTAATGTGAATATCATGACACGCGTGTCATGTACAGCATGACTTACGTGCCACGCTCATGGGGCGCTGGCGGCCGTTTCGCTAGCTTGATCTACCCCAAAATTGGCAGTGCGCGACATGACTGTGTGACGAACATAAATAACGGGAGTTAATGTGAATATCATGACACGCGTGTCATGTACAGCATGACTTACGTGCCACGTTCGTGGAGCGCTGGCGGCCGTTTCGCTTGCTTGATATACACCAAAATTGGTAGTGCGTGATGCGACTCTGTGGCGAGCATATATAACAGGTGTGATTTTTGGAACATGTCACTGGACAAGTGTTACGTGAGAATCATTGCATACCACTCCGGAAAAGTCTGTGCACGTGTTCTGGCAGCAAAGCAGAAGATAAAGAAGAGGACGGATTGCGTGCCGGTTCATGATGATGACAATTTTTATTCGCCACTAACGGGGATTCTCCGAGCTTAAACAGCTCTGCTTTTAAAAGAAACAGAGATACCAGCGCACGTAATTGTATTAAGGCCACCAAAGCGCAAAAGCGGGCGTACAAGCGGCTTGGGGATCTCGAGGCGAAAATTCCCTCTTAGAGAATTTTAGTTCCGGCTCCCCAAAGTGACTTGCGTACGTAAGCCCCTTACGTTCCTTTCTATAGTCCATGGGTGTAGCTGAGAGTACAAGGGAACGTAAGAGGGTGAATAAGGAAGCGGCTTGGAGTCCTCGGCACTAAACCTCTCTAATAAGAGAGGGAAAAAAACTCACAGGGTTCCTTATGCATTCGACTAAGACCACTCGAAGGCGAAAGCCGTCTTCCTTTTCTTCAGTTGATGTATTGTTCCTCACGTCCCCCCCTCCCTCGAAAGCTTTGTGACCTAACATTGTTTTGCACTGCCTCCAAGATCGGAGGCACTGCAATCTTTCTACACCACCTGGTCATGTGCTGACGTCATCGCGTGAAGTCACGTTATTCGACGTCATGATGACTTCACAATCTTTGGTCGTATGGTCACGTCATTACGTGATGATTTTTTACATCCCTCGTGTTGACGCCGCCGACGCGGGACGCCGACGCCGCGGACGCCGGTGGTCAATTTTCGCGTTTGCTGAGGCATCTAAGGTTTTCGTCAGAGCAGGTGCAGGGCCACCAGTAGGCGCGTGTTAAATGAAAACAATACCTCGTTCGGCTAGTGTGATAGCGGACATCCAGTTGGTTTACTTTACAAAATCATTTTTCTGCTTAACTTCTTCGCCCTCTATACTTCCTAATGACGAAATTTCATTGAGCACATAAGGGCCCCTTGCTATAGTGGAAGAGCTTCCTGCCCGAGCACAGACACCGTGCACTATACGTGCATGACTAAAAAAAATCACAGCATATCCACGGAGTGAATGATGATGAGTGGGCGAAGCTGCGGAGGTTCATCGGTAAACCGTGAATCTTCCGTGAATTCTGCCCAGTACATCATCACCGACGTGAGATCGGGCGCGTTTATACTAAAGGTTCGATGAGTTATGACGACTTGCAGCTCACTTTAATTTTACATGTACGCTGCGAATTTTCATTGTTTAGAAAACCATTGCTTTAGAAAACATCTGGCGTCTTTCGTTAAGCAGCTGGCGTCTTTTCGTTTTGCTTTAGAAACATCTGGCGCTCTTTCGTTTTGCTTTTAGAAAACATCTGGCGTCTTTCGTTGGTTTATTTCATCAATCAACGGCGTTTTGAACAAAATTTTTATTGTTTAATCACGCACAGGAGAAATCTCACCAGGCACTACCTTGGAGGTAAACAATGGCAGCTAATGGGAATGAGAGACAAAAGAAGTCGGCTTTTAGCTAACACTTACACTTCTACTTCTACTAACGTTTCCTACTGGAACATGCCAATGGCTGCTAATGGGGAATGAGAGACAGAAGAATTCGGCTTTTAGTTAACGCGCACGCTGCGAATTTTTTATTGTTCAACAACGCACAGGAAAAATCTCCCACCGGCACCACCTTGGAGGTCAAGATCTGGTACTAGCGTTACGACTGGTTACGCACTACTACGACTACGAGGGACGAACGGGTGCCGCCTTAAGGAGCTTCGCCCCTAAAAGCGCAAGGCACATTCGCTTAGCACAGAGGCGCAGATTAATTTACATGCGCGAATTAAACGTGAAACTGGTAGCATGTACAGAAGCGCCAACACAGCGGTAAATGACACCATAGACTGACAGCCACAGAAACGCAGACCACATAACGTACAACACATGCCAGGTAACCGCCGAAGCTGACGCGCGGCGGCACTAACCTGCGATATCGAAATAAATCTTCCCCTCACAACATCGCGGTAACGTCCCAAGCTCGTGCTCAGAACGTGCGATAAATTACGTAAACGCAACACATCACCCTTGACACTTATAGCGTGATTGCTGCAAAATTTCAGTCTGCCCAAGCGGTCGAAACGCGAACCATAAAACTTTTTTTTTTCAGCGTGACAAAATTATTTTTAAAGTTTGTGCTCCTGAAAGGGCCCCATTGCACAACAAATAATACGTTTGTGTTAATGGTACGCTGTTTATAATACCAGCAATATTCAAGCTAAATATTCAAGTACGTATCTCGCATAGCACGGAGCAGTCGGTCGGGGTCCATTTGCTGCGTCTGATGTTTCTGATCCAAAGGCGTCCCTTTCCTTCGGAAGCCTAAAAGGCGGAAACCCTGCGCGCTGCTGTTTGAACAGCCAACCGCGCAACAGCAGTCCATCGCACGCAACAAATTCACGCTTGAATGCGAGGAGCAGTCGCCATGAATACGCGCGGCTTCGCACAAGAGCTTCGTAACCTACGCGCGCTCCTCAGCGATCGTGTAAGTGCGGCGCGCCGGCGCCTCTCCGTCGCGGCAGCGCCGGAATCTGCGCCGCGCTGTCGCCACTGTCGCCTCTGCCGCCCGCCGCCGCCGGCGAGGAGAGAGGGTTTACGTCACGAGAAGAGGGCGGCGCTGGGGCGGAGCTCAGAGAGCGGCGAGATGAAACAATCGCCAAACTCTCCCGAAGGGTATATATGGCTCTGAGGTTACTCCGTATACCTCCCATAGGACGTCTTAATTCATCACGTCAGCGCTGGCAGCGTCAAACGTCCCTTCAGTTACTATCCTGGCGGCTGGGATTCAGAAGCTCAAACTGCAGAATGGCGGCGCACACGGTATGCGTCGTCATGGCAACACCAGCCGCGCCTCGCACCTCCTCTCCTAGCTCTCTTGCAAGCGCAGTTTTTTTATTTTTTGTTTTGTTTGCGTGCGCGTGCTGCGCAGCCTCCTCCCCCACTTTTTTTCATGAACCCCGCTCGCGCGTGCTGCGCCGGCGTTTTTTTTTTTCTTTCTTGCATCCGCTTGCGCGTGCTACTCCGCGCGTTCGTTGCGCGTTTGAATGTACGCAATTTGCAATCAAGCATTCTGAACACACTGCAGTCGTGCAGCATGTGCCAGAACGCAAAAGAATGAATTGCACTCACAACACAAAATATATTTGGTCTCGTTTTATTGTCCTCGTTTCCGAAAATCAACATTTTCATCAAATGTGGTGCGACAGAGGTTCAGGAGATTAACGGAAGTGATGAACAGGAGATTAACATAGACGTGTTCATGACCACTAAACAACACAAAAGGTATCGGCAAAGTTAAGAACTTAAAGAACAGTGGAATAAAAAAAACAGCATAACATTAGGGCACATAATAAAAAACAATTTTTATACTGAGAAAAGTGCAGAAGAGCTTCTGATATATGCGCACGATAATACACAAAATTATCATAACTAACAAAATTGAACATTCACTGCAATGCAAAAACAATGAAAGCAGTTGAATACCTAAAAATAGAATAATCATGTAAAGATCATTTTAAAGATGTGAAAACGAACTCCACATATACCACAACTAATATTGGCCGCACTTTATTGACTACATTTCCAAAAACGTTGATTTTCATAAAACTAGTGATGATAAACGCGAAGAAAATGAACAGATGATATCGGAGGATTCATGGCATCTCTTCTTGAAATGCGCCGATTCTGCAATTCTTCAGCTTTTCTCTGGGCGCACCAATCAGCTGTGTGGCGTTCCGGAGTACTTTAAAAACGCTTCCATCCTGAAGATAAGGGACAAGTTCCGATCAGGTAATGAGCGCCGTCGTCTCGTGCAAAAGTGAATTCGTTTGTTCGTCTCAGAGCAGCACAAGTTTTTATACATTTACCTACAGCCTTAGAAACGCGGTTATAGGCGATGGCGAGTAATTAACCGGAGATAAATGCAAAGCACATATTCAAGCACGCGGTTCTGTGAGAGTTGTAAGCCTGTAACTATATAGTTACGTCGCATGGGCTTCATGTCCGCTGCTTGTTCGTATAACGATTTAAACGCAGCATCGTGCCCTTTTCGAATCAGTCATTTTTGAAAACAATAACTGTAGCCCCACTGCAGAGAACAGCTACTCGGTATGTACGTGAATTCAAACTGACACAATGAAAGCCGCGACTCAAAGGGCACGCTCACCTGTTGTTCTTTTGGGGGCCGGGACATATATTCCGGGACTTGTTCTGGAAGTATTCGAGCAACAAAGCACTATGCACGAACATCCCGAGTCGTAAAACATCGCGTCGCACAAGCACACAGCGAGCGCGCACCGTCAAACGGACGAGCGACGACGGCTAACGCACGCCTTACCAACGCCAGACACGAAACCAGAGAATATCTACCACATTAGAGAGCGGAAACTGTACCTTTGACTGTAGTACGGAAATAAGGGTAGCGGCGGCGTACTGAACTGCAATAGAGCGAGGCGAGATGGCGCTGCAAGTACTATCATCATCATTAGAAAAACGCGTTTTTGCGGTTGGTTCGCCCTGGTCGCGCTACTGCGCTTTTTGTTCCCTGTGGTATTTTGTTCTTTGTCGTTGCTAAATCGCTGCTCGCGTGTGTAATATTTATCGCCAGGTGACCAAACAGGCCTCGACTGGCAAAAACAACGTCAATCAAGTAAGGTTTGCATCATTTATTGTGAGTGCCCAAGCTGGTACAAGCAATGTATACAGTCAGGTCCAATCAAAACAAGTCACTCATACACGTCGAAAGCTTTCAACCCGTACGTGTGTAATCAGTCTGAAAGCTGACAAATATGTGCATATAACTGAACACCGAGATCGCTGAAAGAACGTTGCGCTCGTTGTACAGCAGCGTCCGAGTTTTAACAGCATAGCTTTAGGGCAGGGGTCTTATCCTTCCGTTAGTTATGCGGCGCTTGCCAGGTTGTGTTGGTCTTTGAGTGCATGGTGTGGAGTCGGAAACGAAACGTGCGCTACGCCGACAGATAGTTGGCGCAGTGAGAGCAATGTAGTTTTGATTAATCTTTTACGCAAACAATCGCGGATGCGTACAGTTCTGCATCCTTCTCGCTCTGCGATGTCACCTTGAATGCGTTACAAATAAAGAATATCGCGTTGTGTCTACAGGGCAGGCACGAATTTCTTGGCTAAATTCTCGGCCGTGAAGCCATACCATAGGTATTACGTATTCAGGTAATAGGTGGAAGAAAATATTTCAGGCTCGTTTTGTTCCTCGATATAGTTCAGTTACACAGTTTTTACAACTAGAATTTCTTGGCGCTAGTAGTAATCGGACTGCTGAGTATGCAGCATAGATGAATGCTAAAGAAACAGAGATATAAGGCGAGTGCTTACAGATTCTAGAAGCACAATTCTAAGAAAATAAGCTTTAGGCATTCAGTATACATCTTTGTTGGTGTTCGCACAGAACACTAAACAACTTCTCAGCCGTAAGCACAATCTCTGTATCACAGACATGTCGATAGAACTTGAGCACTCTATTGCAAGCAGACTCACGAAATCAAGCTGTGGGGCATGATGTGAACCTGTGCCAATGCTGGATAAATAAAGGTCATATATATATTGCATACTTGTTATTGTGTTATTTACTTTTTCAATATATTTGGGCTTGGGAGCTCAAGTATGTATTCTCCCTGCTACTTTTAGAAGTTCCGGCTTGAAATACTGCCACATGCGCACCTTTCTTTCTATGTTTTATGTTATTGGCCAATTGCACGTGTAGTTACTGCGTTGCGCAAATCATGCCAGAATGTCTGGGAACATGCCAGATTATTTTAGGATCTTCTGTTAGGCTGGAGCGTGCAACTGCAAACAGCTCAGTTTATTGTCGAACTAACGCAGCCACCAGTGATAATGCTCGAATGTTCGATGCCGCAGGTATAAATGCCGACGCGCCTTGCCACAGATCAGTTTGCCGACGCCTGTACGCCGCTATCAGTGTGCTGTGTGTATTGCTGTAGTTTGACTTTTCGTTTCCCAGCCACAAGTTCGGACGAATAAAAAGTTTCATCTTGGACACACCGACTGCTGCTTTCGTCGACGTCACGAACCCGTGACAATACGTAAAATCTTGTAGTGTGGCTGTGGATAAGTCCAAGTTCATGTATGTTTTAAATTACCTCTTCGATTTCCTAGGTTTTTTTGGTGACAGTAGTTCACAGACTTTCACTTCATAGTGGTAGGTGCTACAACTGTGACATGTTAATTTAATTAAACAGCAGAAGTAGGTGTGTTCAAACAAATTTGGGACATTTCTCTGATATGTAAAAAAGAAAACACTACCACACTCACTGAACGCAATCTCACTCATCACGACAACGTAAACGTGCTTGGTGAAGCTGTGCTGGAAGAAGTGCTCGTCACACTTATAATTTGTTTATTAGCTGTGAATAATTTGAAGGAGCCCATTGAACATATGTGCAAAGGCTAATGTAATTGAGCACAGCCTTCTAAAGCGTTGTCGTATCTTTTTGTAAACTTCTATGATCTAAACACAGTTAATTAGGGCAAAACAGTTTTGAGCATAGTTTGCAAACTGTCTCATAATGCACAACTAAATGTTCCATTTATGTTGCGCGGTGGCTGCATTTTCGATGGAGGCGAAAATGTTTGAGGCCCGTGTACTTAGATCCCAGGTGGTCGAAATTTCCTGAGCCCTCCACTACGGCGTCCCTCATAATCATATCGTCGTTTTGGGACGTTAAACCCCAGATATTATTAGATGTTGGAAAGACTGTTAATTCCCCTCACTGCCGTGATGTTCGTTTTGTAATGTGATTTATAATTTAAAAAAAAAAAACTGACCCTACGTTTCGAGACTCGTTTGGTCTCTTAGTTTTTTTTAAATTAAGAAGACTAATGATTAAATGTGGCTGGAGAGTCTTTCTATTCTTATCATCTTGCCCAGCCAGACAGACTTCTATATATTTACCTTTAAATTTATAATTTCTGATGATTCACATGCAAACCATGATATGATTATGAGTCATACAGTAGTGGGCAACTCTAGATTGATTCTAACTGACTGGCGTTTAACAAACGCAGTTGTAGCCTTGAAGAAGACAAGACTGCTTGTCGAAACATTTGCTCCAGTGACACCTCTTGTTCACAAATTTGTCGTCTCTTCAAGCTTCCGTCTTTCCCTGAACTTCAGACGCAGATCTAAGCACACGAGTGTCTTTGTATTTCGCCCCCAATGAAATGTGACCACCGTGGCTGGGTATAAAGCCTGCGTCGTTGAGCTCAGCAGTGCCAGGTAACGTAACTAATGCACGGAGCTAGTGCTCAATTTCAACGCTATTGTGGTGTAGATTGCATGACACAGTAGACAGCTAATAATAATAATAATATCTGGGGTTTAACGTCCCAAAACCACGATATGATTATGAGAGACGCCGTAGTGGAGGGCTCCGGAACTTTCGACCGCCTGGGGTTCTTTAACGTGCACCTAAATCTAAGTAGACGGGCCTCAAACATTTTCGCCTCCATCGAAAATGCAGCCGCCGCGGCCGGGATTCGATACAGTAGACAGCTAATACTTGTAGACGATTGTAGGCACAGCTCCATAGATGCCTGGTAAACCATTCACAAATACAGCATTGCAAGCGTGAGGTTCAAGATGACCTGTTGTAGCAGCAGACGTTCACATGTTTCGCCGCACTTGCAGAGTGGACATTCGGGGGTAGTCACCCTGTCGTTGCCTGGCAATCCTGGAAAAACAAGTAATGACATCACCAGATATTGATAAGCATAATCAATGAAATATTAAATTTTGCAAAATAAACATATGAACATAGTGAACACAAACAGCGGTTTGTTATACATATATGTAAACGTACCTCATAATGCATGTTGTATCACTCGGGTTAGCTTCTTTACAAGGCGTGTCATGTAACGGGTGCCTTGCTCATTGCACACAGCTGTTTCCTTGTCAGGCCAGGAGGCTACAGCAGAAAAAAAAATATTTCTGATTATAGTGACTGTTTTTTATCACACTAAAGTGAAAGTACGCTCATAATTATGTGAAGCTTTTGTTACACTAAATGTGTAGTAAAGGTAACCTAAACTAACAGCAGGAGAAATGAGACCTCTAAACCTGACTTCTCAAATGCGATCCGGCAAACTATAACTCATATGTTTTTTGCACTGATATACGGGCTAGTTACGAAGATACATGCGAGGCGTTGGTGATGCAATTGCCTCCCTTTATTTATTGCAGTGGCCTGGTTAATGTTAACCGAACGATAAAACTCAGCAACCCGCTCCCACGTGAAGCCACGCCGCAAGGAACGCACGTTTTCTCAACGACAGAGTATGACGTTGAAAAATTGAATATTGCAGTGCGTCGCCTCCGTGTGACACCCACACAAAACCTTTGGTTAAAAAAAACCGAAGCAATGGGTTTTTACTCACCGGTCCGTGTATTCTCGGGCTTGAAACGAGTGTCATCCGGTGAAAGCTTCAACGGTCCCTTCGTTCCCCTGAAGTCAGCTGAATGCAATTCGCGAAGGAATTTTAACGAGTCAAAACGAACAGAACGAAAGCGAGTGTGTCGGCCGGCAGTGGCTCGAAACATTTACAGCGAAACGAAACAGCGCGAGACCCATCCCAATGCACCGCGAACCGTTACCTGTCGTTGCGCCGCGGTATATTTTGAAATGAAGATAATGATGCCGATAGGCTGCTGACAACTACGAGTTTGTTGGAGCAAGAACTATTACAAAAGATTGATGACGTGGTACCTGGCAAGGCAAGGCCACTTCGTATAAACAGCAATTTGTTTATTGAAGTGTAACAGTAAGCAAACAACTAAACTTCCTTATTTCAAGAATATTTTAATTTGAAGTTTGGGCCCGACGAGGGCGCCCCTACATAAAAGTCAAATAGCGCGAATGGCGGCCATGTTATCCTAACGCAGAGGTTAGTAGATCCACTCCCGGTGTTTGAAGCAAGGGTCGGTTTCTTCGTATACCTCCCATAGGACACGAAATTCAAACGCTCCGCCGACACAAGCGCCGACAGCGCCGAGAGCGCTATTGAGTTACGCCCCTTGCAGAAGGCCGCCAAGCTCAAAGGGCGATGACGTAGCGATTACGTTGCTTACGTCGTCAGGGCAACAGTAACAACAGCCGCTCGCCTCCACCCCCTCTTCCTCCCTCTCCGCGCGCCGTTTTCTTTTTTTTTTTGTGCGCTTGCTTTTCCTCCTCTCCCATGCCGCGCACCGTTTTTTATTTTGTACGCTTGCTTTTTCTCCTCTCCTAAGCCCCGCGCCGGGATTTTTTTTTTTTTTGTTCGCGTACGCTCGCGCGCGTGCTGTGCTTGGCCGCGCATTCGCGCCAGCATGTGCTAGAACATAAAGGATGAATCCACCTACAACATTGCTGTTACCTCTTTTTATTGTTCTGTTTCCGAAACTCAAGATTTGCATGTAATGGGGCACGATACAAGTTCAGGAGAAGAACAGAAGGGAAGAATTCACAGTGTGTGCATGACTAAACACAAAAGTTCATTGTAAAATTTAGAAATTAAAAAATCGAACACATTGGAAAGCGTTAGGCCCTTTGACGTACACACATATAAGAAACACGATTTTCATTTGGTGCAATACCGAGCAAAGTGCAGAGGAGCCTCTGATGAGAGGTAATCATGTAGTTTAAAGATATGTCAGTGCATGACATAAACATAACGAAGCGCAAAATATGTATATATGGAATAATATTGCAATGATTTACTTATTAACCGTTGAAATGATACGAAACACAAAACAACCACTTACATATTTGCTCAGATTTTGCACAAATATACATGAAATGCTAGACACCTTCACCAGATAAACAAAATGAAAAAGATAAGATTTAGCACAGTAAGTAGTACATTGCGCTAAAAAGAGCAAGACACAATATATGGTACTTGAACACTACTTGGAAGTTAGTTGGTGGCAACGGGATGCAGGCCATGGTCAGTTCATGTAGCAGCACATGACATTCGAAGAAAAGCGTATTACTCAACGACCAGGTGAAATAAGCCTATACGCAGCTTTTCTTTCACCGCGAATACAATGCCTAGCTGAATATAACGCCACTGAAGGGAGGACGTCATGTTGGGTACACTGAGCACTTCATTGTGATAAACACAAAGAGTAAAATTCTGCATATAGGACATGTCTCATGCCTACACATGAATCCTTAGAGCGGTTTTTCCATAGGCAATAACAGAGACAATATATAAACACACAAACTACTTCTTCAGCCGTAAGTACATAGCATATTCACGCACCGAGAAGAAGCACTGGGGGCAGGGTAGAAAGCTGGTCGACTTGAGTTGCGGATCGAGACTTCGCAGAGCGCTGATTCTACAGCTGTTAACCCCTCCTTGGGCAAACGCATCAGTTCTTGCCTTCTCGAATACTCCGAAAAGATTTCGGTCCTGAAATAAAGCAATTGAAAACTATTAATTCCAACGATATTACGCAGTCGCATGAGGCAAACGTAGTTTCGTCGTCTCGGCTCAGTGCAAGCTGCGATACATTAGGCAATTTTAGAATAGCGTACGCTATTTTAGCGTTTGCGGCTCGCTATTTCCGTCACTACGGGAGCCCGCAAGCGGTTAGCGTACGACGCAAAAAGCCAACGCAAAGCTTTTCGTACGCTATTCTAAAACTGCCTATTGAGTCTCAGGAACGCGTATTTAAACGATGGCGAGCGATAAACAGGCAAAAAAAGCAAAACGCACTTCCATCACGCAGTTCTGTCATAGACGCAAAAGTTAAACTATGAGTCTCAAGTTCTTTAATTTCATTCCTTCTAGGAACAGCGATATTAACTGCAACATCGTGCTTTTCACGATTCAGCCGTAATTAAAAAACAATAACTGTGTTATCCAACTGCAATTCGTAAATGTGTGGCTGCGAACGCAAGCCGCATGCTCACCTTTAGTTTTTCGGAACCTCGAAGAATCTTGCGGAACTCGGCCGGTCTTGAAGTATCCGTGCACCGTTCCATGATGTACGAATGGTGCGTGCCGTTAACCACCACAGCGGCAAGAGCGCACAACACGCAAACACCACAAAAACTCCACACGCCGGCCAAAGCTCGCTTCATGTAACGGAACATCACGAAACTTCATATCAAGGCCGGCGACTAGAACGGGCTCCTGTATGGCGGCGACGGAGCACGGCTGACATAACGACCACTCCGATAAGTCTCAAGAGCGAACAATGACCCGCTAACCACAACGGGAGACTTGCAGGTGTCCGCCAAGCATAGCCTCCCTGCACGGCCTGCCTGGTGCCCGCTCTCAGCACTCGCTTCATGCTACAACGGAACTTTCGAGGAATTCAAAACTAGCGCCGCGGCGCGCGCGCGGCCTCCGCGGCCGGCGCGGGGTGCACGGCTTTGCCGGCACGGCGGCGGGCTGCCATTGGCTGCTTTAATTTTGAATCTCTGTGAACACTAGCGCCAATTTCACCTTCAGTTACGGCCCCTTTTAAAAGGCCGCCGAACTAGCAAATTATTCAAGATGGTGTCGGTGACGTCATCATGACGTAATTCTGTGGGACGCCGGAGCGGCAGTGTTTCCGGGTATTGTTTGAAGCTGGAACTCGCCGCGGTCGATTTTTTCGCCCTCTGCGGCGATCGCTGGAACTTGAGACTTTCCGGGGCCTGACGAAACTTTCCAACGGATTTCAAAGTCGGCGGCGCCAGCAAGGCGGCGGAAAGCGCGCCTCCCGGAGGAGAGGGAGTTGATTCCGCCAGAGAGGGGGTTGAAGAGAGTTGGGAGAAAAGAGACGGAACGCAGATTTTAACTCTGATCCCAGTCCATAGATGGCGGGTCAATTTGCCATACCAGTCACGTGTGTTTCTTTCACTAGCCTGGGCGCGCAGCTGCAACTGAGTTTCAAATCGCTCGCTGAGCCATTTGCTGAGCGAGAGCCAATCAGTTCAAACCAGGGGGCGCGCAGGCGCACTGACGTTAACTGCGTTTAAGCCGTTCTGGGGTTCAGGCAGTTGACGCATTTGGGGGTCGTTGTAAAAGAAGTTCTTGCAGCGCAGTGTGTAATGCCGAAATAAGTTTGTTGCGCGCATGTATTTTTACCACGTTGATTAATGTTACGTACCGGTATCGTCGCTGGAAGTCGTGGAATGGACACGCACTTACACCGCGTGTCGGGACGGACGCATCGTTGTTTGACATGGAATCGTTGACGGCCATGTGTTGTCGTAGCCCCAACGAGCGCGAAGCTTTGAACACGATCACAAGCGCGCGCCTTTTGACGAGACTGTCGCTACAGCGAATATCGCTCTTCGGTGAGTTCAAGAACGTTGCCAAATCGCGTGACTGTGCATGACGACTTTGTGTAGGTAAGATTGCCCGAGCGGCGAGCTGCCATAATAGAGATGGTGTGCAAGAGGAAGTGTTTGATACGAAAGTATGCCTTGTACTAGTGTCTCTGCCTTCTGTGGTGTTCGTTATACGCTTCCGCGGAGCCGTTGCCGTGTGCGTCGATTAGAGCTAAAAACAGCCTGAAGAATACGCGTTGCATTGCGCGATGCTATGCTTGTGTTATGCAGGCCTTGTGTTGTTTCGCCCTTCTCCCTTGACTGTATGCAATGCGGCATCCTTGCATGAAATGACGTGCACTTGCCTTGTCACTATAAACTTGAGTCTGCTTTTAAACAGTACTGATCGCCCCGTACCCTTTCTGTGGTGGAAATGCAACAGACGTTATCGTTCAATAAGCATAGTTACCCGCCACGGTGGTCTAAATATATAGT
This sequence comes from Rhipicephalus sanguineus, assembly GCF_013339695.2. Lineage (NCBI taxonomy): Eukaryota > Metazoa > Arthropoda > Arachnida > Ixodida > Ixodidae > Rhipicephalus > Rhipicephalus sanguineus. The sequence goes on from NC_051183.1 coordinate 60,941,949, forward strand.
TGTTAAGGTGCTCGACTGCTGACCCACAGGTCGCGGAGATCGAATCCCGGCCGCGGCGGTCGCTTTGCTTGAGGGCTCGCGAAGTGCTTGAGGCCCGTGTTCTTAGATTTAGGTGCCCGTATAAAGAACCTGGAGACTTACAAAGAGGGTTCAACTTAAATTGAGGACGACGCAGCGAGCGATGGAAAGGAAAATGATAGGTGTAACCTTAAGAGACAGGAAGAGAGCAGAGTGGGTCAGGGAACAAACGGGGGTTAAGGATATCATAGTTGAAATTAAGAAGAAGAAATGGATATGGGCCGGCCACGTAGCACGTCGGCAGGATAACCGGTGGTCATTAAGGGTAACTGACTGGATTCCAAGAGATGGCAAACGCGTGAGGGGGAGACAAAAAATTAGGTGGGTAGATGAGATTAAGAAGTTTGCAGGTATAACGTGGCAGCAGAAAGCACAGGACCGAGTTGATTGGCGGAACATGGGAGAGGCCTTTGCCCTGCAGTGGGCGTAGACAGGCTGATGATGATGATGATAAAGAACCCCGGGTGGTCAAAATTTCTGGAGCCCTCCACTACGGCGTCGCTCATAATCGTGGTTTTTGGATGTTAAACCCCATCAATTATTGTTATAAGCATGGGTATAGTTAACTAACGTTCAAATCAACTTTATAAAAGTAGACGGGTGTGCAGATAGAGAGACACATGTACACACACGGCGCGGTCATGCATACGCCATGCTGCTCAGAGGCTATGTGTTTGTAGCTGCGTCGCCGTCTACGGTGCCGCGCTCGTTTTTGCAAAGAATGTACGTAATTGTTCTATAATAAATATTTTAGTCTGTCTGTCGCGGATCGTAGCTCTTGGGTGTGTACAGACACAACCAAATCAATCGATTAGCCAAGGGAAAGCATAGCGGACTTTAATTGTTGGCTTTAACTGTAGTGTAGGCCTAAATTGAAATGGAATAAAGTGAACGGAAAATCGCCCTTTGCGTTGATGGTATCTAAACGCCCGATGCTCAGCCGATTGAGCTACGACGGAAAGCGCTTCGCCATACGCCTTGCTGGGCATTTATGTATGTGTAGTCCCTTGGAGTGTTAGCCAGTGCCACTCGTACTCAAGGCGGTGAGTGTGGAACACTCTTCTTTGCCAGAGTTTGTCACGTGGCACGCGATCTTTCCATGAGGCGGCAGCTCACCGATAAAACGTCGCATGCGAACTTGAGGCATAAGTCAGCCGGGGCAAGGACTTCGCGGTGTATGAAAGAAAAAAAGGGGATTTTTGGAGGGCCTCGTTTCTTTTTTATACACAACCAAAACGATAGAAAAGATCGCCTTCTTTCGTAGATTCAGCGAGGGCGTCGCCCCGGTAGACTTAAAGCATAAAGTTAGCATGCGAGGGTTTATTGGTCAGCTGTATGTGGTGCTAAGACCCCGCCGCGGTGGTCTAGCGGTTATGGCGCTCGACTGCTGATCCGAAGGTCGCGGGATCGAATCTCGGCCGCGGCGGCTGCATTTTCGATGGAGGCGAAAATGTTTGAGGCCCGTGTACTTAGATTTAGGTGCACGTTAAAGAATCCCAGGTGGTTCAAATTTCCGGAGCCCTCCAGTACGGCGTCTCTCATAATCATATCGTGGTTTTGGGACGTTAAACCCCAGATACTATTATTATTACGTGATGCTAAGATCAAGTGCCACGTGATGGCCTCTTTCAAAAATGAATGTTCGAACTCGCCACCTGGGCTACGTGCGGTGCTGGCTGAGACTCCTAGGGATAACAAATACATAAGTACCCAACGAAGTAAACGGGGAAGCGCCAGACGTGTGACTAGAAGGTTGTGGATTCAGATCCCACCGACGGAAAGAGTGAGTTTTCGTCCACTGTAATCAATTTCAACGTACGCCATTATTACTACACTACAATTAAAGGGACACTAAAGAGAAACAATGAATCGGTTTAGATCGATAAATTGGGCTCTGAGAACTCTAATGTCGTTAATTTCGCCACCATAGGTTTATTAATAGAGGAGAAAACCAACGTCAAAGTTTCATTTTTAAATTTCGCGCCGAAATCATCCCGCGTGACGTCACTAATTTCAAAGTGTATTTATCTTATTTTGGCGCCATTTGCTCAATAAAATTACCCCAAACTTGGTATGTCAAGTCTCTGGCCCCCTCAGAGGACAATGTACTTCATTTTCACCGATTAGGAACTACGTAGTCCCTAGTAGGCGCCGTCAAAACATGTAACGTCATGGCGAATGGTGTGGAAACTTCAAGGTGGCGTCGCCACCCACATTTTGTTTTTGCGTATTTTCGTGCTTACTAAGCATCTTCTCGCAGCAAGCGTGGTGGTTTTGGTATCGTGAAAGAGTAATTTACTAATATGAGAAAAATCGTTTTGCTCTTCAGTGCCCCTTTAAAGAAGACAATTCATGTCCGCTATGCTTTCCCTGGCTTAATCGTCTGTTCGATTAATTTGGTTGCGTCTAACAAAGAAACGAGGCCCTCGAAAAAATTCCCATTCGCTCGTTCATTAGATTTGTACATGAGGCTCACTGTAAGGCAGTTCATTTGTCTGAAACACGTTTTGAACTGGTGTTAACAGTAAGTACACACATACAACTACAAACTTAATTCATTCGAAGTAGCACATCACGTATATGTAAATTATCGTTGGTGGATGTGAGCTTCAGTTCAATTAAACTTGTTAAGCGAGTGCATGCTCTTCTTGTTGCTGTATCGGTGTGAGAAAAATTGGGGCAAATATTGGTCCTGCCACTCCATATTTTCTTTGTTTGATGAACCATAAATTGTCTGTCTAGTAAAAGTTCTATTAACGGAGAAGTAGCTTCGTTACATTGTATGCAAAAATGGATCTGCATTTGTTTTTCGCGCATGCTTTGTCGTAAGACTTTATATTTTTGTATCTTTTTCGGATTAAAGCTATGTTGTATGTCAGCGCTTGTGCTTGTCATTCTGTGTGCTTTGCCTCGTTTTCTTTTCCAGAATTTACTGGGATAAATTTATACATCACTAATCTACAGGAACTGCCTCTAGGCAATCTGTAGACCACAGTATATTTGTGAGGTAATAAGTCCGTAGACACTCTATATACTGGGTCATAGGAATAGCCTATGGATAATCTACAGACATTTGTCTGTGGATATTTTATAGACAAAAGTAAACCAAAGTAGATTTATATGAGCCTATAAACTTTTGTTTATAGACATTCTGCAGACATCGGTTTAAACGCATAAATTTTTATTAATCTACAGACTTTCTATAGCCAATCTATAGACTTAGACTTTCTTGTAGATTGGTCTATAAAAACGAGTGTGGCCACTATTCCATAGACTGTCTATAGACCAGTCTAAAGAACTCAGCTATAGAACGTCAATTGATTTTATAGACAGATGTCTACAAACTTTATATAGACTATCTAAACATATTTTTGTAAGGGTTGTTGCTTGCAGGCATAGCAGCTCTCTGAAGACACCGCCGCCAAATGTTTCGACCTCCAGACGCGTTCGTCGATTGACGGGTGTTGAAAACAGAACATTCAACGTGGAAATGTGCGTACTAGCCAGATGCAAGCGACTGCAAGAACAGGCCTGCCATATATACAAGACACTTTTCTCGAAAAAAGAGCGACAAGCTGAGGCAAAGGCACAGTGTATATAATTATTTTAATCTGCGGTCCGGGGTGCCCTGATGTGGGTGGTGCCTTGATGGTCACAGCCTTAATGAACGAGTTCGGGGCTATTATTATTGCTCGTACAAAAATTGGGGGACGCTTAAGCTTCGCCTTTAAGAGTTGAACGCGATAGCGATCACCTGACCCTAGTGCGCAATTCGAACACTACGAGTGTTTAACAGAATGCGCGCACTAAGGTGTGTGCCTTATGTAATGGGTAGCATGCATTAAACCAGGGGCAATTATGCGCGAGAAACTTTTTCGAAGTTGCGATGCACCCACTACGTGGTCTTAAGGGAATACGCGCAGTAATGTGTGTGCCTTTTGTAATGGGTGGCTGTATTTAAACCACCAAGTCGTTATGATATGGACATGGTGTGACGCCCGATGGCAATGTACGCTTGTACCACACAATATTAATGCCATATTACATCTCGTACTGTGATACCTGTATACAGGACGCGTATTTTTGGTAAGCATCAAAGTTACTTTCAGTGCAGCTCCAAGCAGAGGCGTGGCTGTGTGGTAGAACACCTGCTTGCCACGCAGACGGCCTGGGTTCGATTCTCACTCGGACCCAACATTTTTATTATTTTATTTGCAGCTTTTTCGATTTTTCGGTCACGGACAAGATGATGATTTTTCGCTCACAACCAACGACGCCGACGGCGGAATTTCTGCGATACGAGCTCTTTAACGCTCTCGCGTTAATACTGTGCCTGCCCTCACGGAAAGTGGTGGTTGTAAGCCACTGTGACGAGGTATAGTGCTGTTTTGTTAAAAATCACCGACGAAAATACTAAATATAATAACAAAGTCTTGAAGACGGTTCGTCTAGGTAATAACGTGCTCGTCCACATTAACTACAGCCAATCATGACACCAGGGATATAATTAACGAAGCCTCCTTGCCTAGGACAAAGAGCCGTTATGAACAAGAAGCTTCGTGAATACGACGCCTGCTCACAAAAAGATGTATGAAAAACGAGCCTGTGGCATCGGTGCTCTTTCGTTGTTGTGACGTAGCTTCTTGCTCTTTTTTATGTCATATCTATTTCAATGGTAATTTTTCTCAGGCTATACATCCCAAGAAAATGCGTCCGTCGGTCTGCATTTGACGGAAGATAACGACTTTCCAAAAGAAACACAACGGCATCCACGGAAGCTTGGGAAAGGTATGGGAACCATGCATACGTTAGGAGCCGCCACAGTCGCACGCTGCTTCCAGCGCCAAAGCGGCCCCGGCAGCAGACTTGGCGGGATAAGGGAGCAGACGACGCAGGCGGTGGCAAGCCGCCGTGTTTTGGTGCTTCGCTTGAGGCGTTTCCTTTCCCGTTTACTTCCAAAAGACGTCAAATTGTTAGCAGTTGTCAGAGAACGCAGCGTTAGCGCGTGTGCTTCTTTTCGCCAGACCTCTGGTTCGATCTTGTACGCATTCCAAATAAACACGGAGGCGTGGCGTTACATCCAGCCGCACGCGAATGGCCCATTTGAACCGCGACAGACGTCACGGCTCTGCATTGACCAATCGCGTGCGGTCACGTGCGGCTGGTTGTCATGCCACGCCTCCGTGTTTATTTTGTAACGCGTACAAGATCGCACCACTCGTGTATCCTCAGACGAACGCGACAACATAAAATGTATGAGCTGGGGGAAGACAACGAAGGTGACGAGCCCGTTGAACGCAACTGCGCACGTGTAACGCGGGCCATCTCGCTCACTAAACAATCACAGCTTATCACCCTTGGGCTAACGCGGCAGCGAACTCAGCGGCAGCTTGAAACTGGCGATACCAGCAATTGCACTGTCACGGCCGCTGAATGCAAAAAATGCTTTCCATCGAACGGCCACGGCACTGCATTCGCTGCGCCGATTTAACCAGTGGAGCCGAGTTCGACGTCGCGGCTCATGTTTCGCTGCCATGGCACCGCAAAGTTGCCCAATTATTATGACGTTTGGATTCAGAGAGCTACGTGATATAGTTTCTTCGGAGAAGCTAACTTGAAGAGCAGGGACCTCCTCGAAGCGAGGCACGTTCACGGCGTCGTGGAAAAGGTGCTGCTCGGCAGATCAACAATCACGGGCAAATGCAGCCCCCAGAAAAAAAAAAACCCATCTATTCACAAAACTCACTTTCGTCGTCGAACGAGTGCGATCCACCGTTCACGCCGATTCCGTGCACATTCTCTAAATGGAAACAGGTAAAAACGCGTGCCCGGATAATTCCTGTAGGTGTTATTGCACCCAACAACGCAGCAATTATTCCTGGAGTCCGGCATTCTTACGGACAGCGCAACCTACACAAAACGAACTGCCCGCGAAAATACCTCGCGCCATCACAGCGGGAGCGTGGAGCGAGCAGGGGTGCAATCGCGGAGCGATGTTTTAAGCTATATTATTTTTATCGTCCACCCCCTGTGGCTGACTTATCGCGTTGATATCGCGGACGGACCGTCGCTCTGGTCACTGGCCAAGCGCGAAAAGCACGTAAAGTATAGTCATCGTAAAAGGCATCGTTCCTCGATTTCACCCCATTGCGAGCGCGTGAGAGCATCCCGCCAAATCTTCGCTTCTTGCCGCTAGGGACGCCTTCGCTCGGGCAGCGGAGTTACGTCTGCACGGAGCCTATATAGTGGCATATAGTGAATTATGACTCGAACCCACGATTTACCGACTGTGTCGGACTCAAACATACGGCATTCCGAACATGTAGGATATCGAAGCCTCGAACTCCGAAATCCACGTTCTCAATGTATCGACCGTTCCACTTCCAAAGCTCATAGGGACATGAGCTGCAGCGTTCCACGTTTTAAGGCGTACAACACTCTACATCAAAAGGATATAGGTACTCAAACACCGAGCCTCCAAAGCATGCAGGACATCGAATCCGCCCCCCCCCCCCCCTCACCCCATCAAACGCACATAGTCTCCAACCTTGAATGTTCTACGTGTGTAGGGTTTCAAAACCTTGGTCTCCGTAGTTAAGGGGGTGCGAAATGGGAACTTTCCAAGCATCTATTGTCTGCGTGATTCGCTTCTGTTTGAGATTCGTTGAGCAGCCTCTGCATAATTTTTAACACGAAAGTGTTTTATGGCGGGATGATGGTTGCAACGTGGGCTTGTTGGTTACTCATGTGAAAAGCTTATGGTGTAGCGCGAAAGAAAACATGGACACGAGAAGGCACAAAGGCACACCACACAGCGCTAGAGCAGCCGCTGCGTGGTGTCCATTTGTGCCTTCTCGTGTCCGTGTTTCCTTCCGCGCTACACCATAAGCTTTTCATTTCTGCCAGGGATCACCACGGCTCCACTGACGTATTTCCGTCACGGATATGAGGTTGTAAAATATAAATACTTACAGATTTCAAGGACAAAAAACTAGAAGAACAAGTTCTGTCACCGGGAGTCGAACGACCCCTCGCTCCGCAGCGCGGTGCGCGAAACGATTCTGCCACAGACGGCACGTTCTTTGTCATGCTAACGGCGAGCTATTTATATACACCATTTGGCGGTGGAGGTACTGAGATATCGGTGGTACATCAGCGTGTTTTCGTTATCACTGCAGAGATGGCGCGAAGAGCTCGAAGGGCGCGCTTTAAAGGTCGTCGCCACGGGCGGATGAGCGCGCGCCTCTGCAGGGCGTGGTCGCTCGTGCACGCGCTTATCTCGTGATGGCGGTGGTCTGTAGCACTACTTGTGCTCTCACCGCAAGTTTGCGTTGAGAGCACGAAGGTCGCTTCGCTCACTGCAGCGGCTGCTGTTGCGAAAGGAGTGCGCGGCTCACACAGAAATAAGTTACAACTGTTACAGTTCGCGCTCATCCTGTGTATGTTCATTCCGCGCCTCCTTTCTGCTTTAGAAGCCAGTTGCAAGTTTCCAGCTGCTGGCCGTTCTTCGCGTGACATTACAATTTGTTGCTGTAGCATTCATTCCTTCGCGCTTGGGGCGAACGAATGCGCAACAAATGCTCAACTACGTCTGTGAAGACACGTTTCACTTTCGTGTTATACCGACTCCTATGACAGAAGGATCAGCCATGTATTTTTTTCTGTTACCGTCTTTCGCGCTAAAGACAATGTCATAGCAAAAAACGTTATCGCTATCGCTGCGAACATAGGTCCCATGCATTTCTTGGCTTAAACAAGACACTTTGCTATCTATCTATCTATCTATCTATCTATCTATCTATCTATCTATCTATCTATCTATCTATCTATCTATCTATCTATCTATCTATCTATCTATCTATCTATCTATCTATCTATCTATCTATCTATCTATCTATCTATCTATCTATCTATCTATCTATCTATCTATCTATCTATCTATCTATCTATCTATCTATCTATCTATCCTACGACTTTGTACTTGCCCGCGCTACGCACCCTACACCGCAACGCATTAAGAACAGCCCCACTCGACCGGCCGTGCGCATCCAGAATGGGTGGGAGCTGACGACAGTGGCGTATAGCCAGGGGTAGCATCCCGGGCACGTGCCACTCCCGAAATTTCTTTCTGTTATGGGACACAGAGCACAAAATGACACTCGACCGCACTTAATTGCCTGCGCGGTCCCCACTTCGGATTCAGGACGTGCCCCCGCCGAAATAAATTTTTACTTCGCCACTGCTTCACCGAAAGGGTATCATGTAACCAACGCGACTCACGTCCAAGCATTCTATGCTGCGCAGCGGCGAAGCCATAGCGTGCGTCGCCGTGTGCCGTAAGTTTTTTTTCTTCCCTTAGCCTCATGAGAGGAAGTAATCGTTTTCATCCTTTCCAGTATATCCGGCAAGGCCTTCCCTCCGAGTTCTTCGTCTACGCCGCCCTTACGAACCTGCTGCCAGTCTCTAAATATCGTCCTTTCACTAAAGATATTGTTCAATTGACCTTGCGCCACGCAAATGGGTGATCAGAACTTTACCTACAGGTGTGCCACGATTCCACGTGCACTTGTTGGCTCTAGCGAAAGACATGGCCTACACCTATGCGGAACTACATTACAGAGTGCTTATGAGATGCCAGTTGCTACATGTCCATATGAAATGAGAATCGGCGCGAACAACAGGACGAGACAGCACGAAGTCGATCTCTGTCTTGTGCTGTTGTTCGCCCTGTACCTCGTTTCTGCGGGAGTTCCCTATCGGCATCGTTAGGAAAGTCAGAACAGTGGACATTTAGTCAAACTTTTACAACATAGCTGTCATGGTCGAGGTTTTCTGTGTGTCGTAGATAGAAAATTATCATCATCATGAACCGGAACGCGCTCAATGACCGCCCAAGCATTCTGTACAGATAGTTAAAAGAGAAGCTTAAACGTGCCCACCAGCCCTGCCTTGCGCGAATTAGTTTAAGCAACGCTAATTTTTGTTAGAGAACGTGAAAAGATGAAAATTTGCATTATGACTTAGGAAATTCTCAGAAATAGACACAGCACAACAAAAGGTTTCCCGTGCTGTTCTGGACGCATAAAACAATTCAATTCAAGGAGAATCTTTATAAAAAAGGCGATACGGAGAGTGGGCAATGGGAAGAAGCGCACAATGCATGTGCGCGTTCCGATACCGCTGCATGAATGACACGCTGCCTGTCCTAACAATGGATTAAGAGAGCTTGGCGTTTTAACGCGATAGCGTTAAAGAGCTCGAATCGCAGAAATTTCGTCGTCGGCGTCGGTGTCGGCGCCGTTGATTGTGAGCGAAAAATCATCATCTTGTCCATGACCGAAAAATCGAAAAAGCTGCAAATAAAATAAATAATAAAAATGTTGGGTCCGAGTGAGAATCGAACCCAGGCCGTCAGCATGGCAAGCAGGTGTTCTACCAAACAGCCACGCCTCTTTTTTTATCATGGGATTTAATAGAATGCGTATGAAAATACTACAGAGTATCACAACAGTCTATAACACAGAGTTACACTACTACAATCTCTTAGCGACAATGAAAGTACAAGCACTGCCACAAAAACTGAAAGACTAACTTATAGTCCTTCATTCCAGGGAGAGTTCTTCATCAGGTGTTGCAAAGAAAAGGTGGCGAGGCTAAGCACCTCTCCAAGATTGTGTACCATTCCGGTCTGAAATCAAGTTCGTCGTAAACTTCTTTTAAATTAATAACCATTCGGGTGAAATGTATACGTGATGAGGTGATCGGCTCTGCGTTACGGTCCTGCATTCGCGTCTTCAACAAACTGTGCATACCAATAACAAAGAACATATCGTACGGCACTTCATCAAGAGGTGTTGGCATCAAATAAGGAAGAGTGTACGAATTAATTTCAAATTCTTTCTGCAGAGTTCGCTGAAGGACATCCCAGAAAAGAATCGCATCTCTGCAGCTCACGAAGCAATGCTCTATTGTTTCTGGTACATCACAGAGACGGCAGTTGACCGACGATACAAGAATGCCTTTTGTTTGTAACCATGTTTTTACGGGGAGTGTTCAGAATAGAGTTTATAGAAGAATGTTTTTGAATTTGGAGGTATATACATTTTTTGCACTCGTTTCAACATATCATGGCCTGGAAGATCAAAATATGATGATCGGTACAGCGGAGGAGGGAAGAGCATAGATATTAAGTACTTATATAGTGTTTTGCGTAATACAGTATACAAATATTCTGTTGAAAATCGGGCTTTAAGAAATCGAACGCCTCGGCTTGGAGCTGCACTGAAAGTAACTTTCATGCTTCCCAAAAATACGCGTCCTGTATACAGGTGTCACAGTACGAGATGTCATATCGCAGTAATATTGCGTGGTACAAGCGTACATTGCCATCGGGCGTCACACCATGTCCATATCATAACGACTTGGTGGTTTAAAGACAGCCACCCATTACAAAAGGCACACACACTACTGCGCGTATTCCCTTATGGCCAGGTAGTGGGTGCATCGCAACTTCGAAAAAGTTTCGCGCGCGTAATTGCTCCTAGTTTAAAGCATGCTACCCATTACGTAAGGCACACACCTTAGTGCGCGCATTCTCTTAAACACTCGTAGTGTTCGAAGTGCGCTCTAGGGGCAGGATATCGCTATCGCGTTCAACTCTTAAAGGCGAAGCTTAAGTGTCCCCCAATTTTTTTTTTATTTTTGAAAATTAATGCATGTTCCCTTATCTCTTCTGTTCTCTAGCTCTATTTTGATAACGTAAAGCAAAAAAAAAGTAAGATTTGCGGCATGGGCATCATCCGACGATATTGCGGTTGCCGACGACAATTATTTTGCGAAGGGCGACAGTTTCGTCGCCTACTTCAATAATTTTAATTCCATAGATCACATTATTCATGTCGAGGGTACCCCGCATAAGGTAGACAGGTAACAGAGGAACTGCGATACCTTCCCTCACAATTTTGCAGGTTGCAGCCGATAACTCTTGGAGGTAAACATAAACAGACGGGTAAGCTGGTCGTCTTGCCTCGATGCAAAGCGACACAACGGTATACAGAGGACACTACAAGAAAACATCCTCGCCGTTGCCCCCTGAGCAGCTTGTTCGAGGTCGGGCCGCTGTTCTGCAAGCGCTCGAACGAGATTTGCATTCCGTGTTGACATACGCCCACCGGTCCCGGTCGGGCTCATTTCGATACCCGTACCGCGGCTCGCAACCCGCAGAACAGCCCAGCCTGAGTGTGTGTTTATCGAGGTGCGGTGACATGATTAGATTCACCTCTAAGAGTGGCGAATTAAGTAGCGGTCGATATTGGAAGGGTTCTTTTTTAACAGCAGAGCTGCTAAAGCTTTTTCTTCCGGCCATCTCGCGTGACCAAAAAAAAAAAAAATCCCGCCATCTCCCCGTAAAGAGAACCCTGAGTAGTATGCGAAACAGCCATGAGTCGACTTAGATTTCTGTAAATATTTTATTTTCTTCATCACTGTTCATGGTCCTTCTATTCGACGTTCCCCTGACGTTGTTACTCGTCATATATGACTTTAAGCTCAGGGGAACGTTTTCCGTTGAGTATAACGGACTTGTGGTCCGTAAAGTATAAAGTTAATGGCCCTTGCCGCAAAGGTTGCAGCTTGAAGTTTGAGAATGCGATGTCAACGCGTCCGTTTCGCTTCGGCTTCGCGAGCCCGCCGCTCCGGATCGGCTGGGGCGCTGGCTACGTCGACACGACGCCGGGGAGACAGGCCTCGTTCATACGATAAGCTGCTTCGCATCTAAGGGTACCTTGCATAACTTATGGCGTTATGGGTACCTTGCATGAATGACGATGATTTATGGCCAAGTGGGTACCTTGCATAATTTATGGCGTTGTGGGTACCTTGCATGATTCATATTAGAGAACGCGCCGCAGTGGAGCGAGCGCTCTATCGCACGTCCACAATGTCAGGCAAACATTCCTTTCTGCACACCATGCGCTAGCTCTCCGCTCGTGCGAAAACTTCGTTCTCTTCTTTCTTCCATGCATCTAGTGGCACCGTTTTCTCAGGAAAACATTCCTTTCTGTATACCATGCGCGAGCTCTGCGCTCGTGCGAAAACTTCGTTCTCTTCTTTCTTCCATATATCGAGTGCCAGCGTTTTCTCAGGCAAACTTTCTTTTCTGCACACGATGCGCTAGCTCTCCTCTCGTGCCAGCTCTTCATTCTCTTCTTTCTTCCATACATATAGTGGCACGCGGTGCACTGGTCACGCCGGGGGGACAGGCCTCGTTCATAAGCTGCTTCGCATCTAAAAAACTAAGCTACGTCTAGCACGTGCAAGGCAATAACTCGACCGACGCACGCTCTCTTCGTGCTCTTCTTCATCTTAGGATTCACTCTAAATAAAGACAGCTTGCTCTTGGCAACGGTCATTCGAGAGACTAAGATAGTTATTGCACATTTTTTGTGGAGAAAGAAAGAGACAGGAACAAAGAAAAAAAGAACCTTTTCTTTTGTTTATGCGCGCATTGTTAGTTTTGTTACAGAAAACCAAAAGGATCAGGACGTCTGATTGAGGCCCTGACCCCTGTACAATCAGTGCTCGGCGAATGAATGAATGAAAAACTTTATTGGTGCAAAGAAATTCTCCCAGCGAAGGTGGCGCCCTCAGTCCAGGGCCCCTGTGGCCTTAGCCATCTTGTGAGCTCTGTCGATCAGCTTGAGCTGTTCTTCAGGCTTCGAGCAGGACAGCGCAGCCTCCCACTGCTCCGGTGTTGGTGTGTTGTTTATGGGCACATCTTTTTCGGCGAAGCAACATAACTAAAGAGGAACAGCATAAGAACACACTAAAACATGATCGTTGTGATGAATACTTAAATGTAACATATTAGTCAGTCTGCAAGAGCGGCACAAGCAATATAACCAACATAAGTGACATAACGGGCAAAAGTAACATAGGTGACACACGTAGGATAAGTAACAATGCAACATATTATTGAACCTGCAGATGTTTGCATTGAAAACACAGCAAGGTGTAACACAATTGCCAAGGTGTACCACAAGGTGTAACCCTTTGCTAATTAAGACCAGTCTAATTAGGATCATGCTAATTAATACCGTGCTAATTGAGACCGTGGTAGATAGTACCTTGCTAATAGTTTAGGCCAGTCTCAAGCTCGGCTCTTATTCCAGCCTTGTACAACTAGTGCAAGTTCCCCACATTTTTATTGAAATAAAAAATAAATGAAAGAGTGGTTCTCGCCATGTTTTGGCGACAGCTACCCCTTTCTGCTTGGTTTCTCAGTAATAAAAATAAAGAAATTAAAATAGGAAACAATACTCATATACATGTATACAGTATCCGATTTGATGAGTTCAAAAGTTCTTGTTTTCACGCAGCACACATACAAGCACGGTGCGCACTTTGGATGCGGTTCGCTCAGTACTCATTACAAATATTAGTGTTTTCAAAAAACGTTAAAGTACCCTCAAGATCATTCCAAATCACAAAGCAATGTTGAAATGGTGTTGAGCGCCGTCGAGCGAGTGATCAAAACAACGAAACTTCGTATTTATCACGTTATTAATCAATGGCAATTATAGCGTACAAAAATAAAAAAAACCCGGCGTGACAGCTAAGCGGCTAAAGTGTTACCCGGCTATCAACAACGCGGGTTCGTTTCCCGTTCCCGTCGACCGCATCTTAATGAGGGATGAAGTGCAAAATAAATATCGTGTACATACATTTATGGGTACATTACAGAACGCCACGTGGTCCACAATATTCCGGAGTTCCCCACTTCGGCGTCCCTTTTAATCGCATCGTGTTTTTGACACGTAACACTCCGGAAACTATTATTATTAGCTTGACGGTATTGTGAGAGCTCAATTACAACGACGAAATGAACGAGGCGTCACAGCGAAAGAAGCGGACGCAAGAATAATTGATTAAAAATATACACGAAGGTATGAAAATGCAGCTGCGCTAAAACAGCATTCAAATCGGCGAATTGTATTTAAGTAAATTAAGTTTGGCGGTCTTTGCTTTTTCAAACCATAATATGAATTCGCGGCAGGGAGTGGTTAATGGCTCCAGAATATTTTGACCACATGGGGTTGTTATACGTGCAACTAAATCTCAGCAGAAGGGTGTTTGTTTTCTTGCACATCACACCCATCGAAATGCGCCTGCCGTCGCCGGGTATCGAACTGGCGTCCTCGAACTTGGGAGTTCACGCAACACTCGCAATGTTCCAAGGGCAGGTGTGAGACTGTGGCGTCCCTGTATGCTACAACCACTTTTACAAAACAATTTTCGTCGGGCGTCTAACAAAGAACGGGTAGCGAAAATTCAAACTTTCTAAGAAATAACACTGATTCGAGACTTTTCTGCAATCTATTAAACTCCTTCGCAGAACAAAGAACTGGAATTGGGAGATAGGAAATCACTGTAAGGGATATACGCGAAGGAACGAACATTTCTATTGATCGTCTGTCAATACAAAAGAACAGCAGAAGGCAACGAAGCTTTACCATGATAGAGATGAAAATCAGAAAAAAAGAAAACATATGATCGTACAGTGAGTGAGGCAATCATCGTCTTATTTACCGAAACGATAATTGAACTCCGATGAATCCTCTAGGGCAGACCCCGCGCGAGCCTATTTCAAGACGACGTAATGTGATCCACGAAACACTGAATCCAAACAATCGACAACAACCACCGAAAAAAACACAACCACAAAGACATAGGAACTTGAACTCATCTACGGCACGTTTTTGGTCGAGTTTTTTTTTTTCTCTCTTTTTTTGAGACCCCACCGCAAGGTAGACAACCAAAGAGAAACGCAATCTCAATGTCACGTACATCTCTTGAGACCTCGAGTGCCGAGTAAAATAAAAAATGTAGGGAGAACTACATTGAAAAATAAAGAGGTGATCGAGACGGAAAGAGCGAAGAAGGAAAGGCCACATAAGCTACGGGATAGAAGGCCGGATAGAGTGGAAGGGCAAGCAAAAGAGGTGGGCTTTGTTGCCCAACCAGGTGTGCAAGCGGGCGTACCTTGGAAGAGATATCAGGGGCCCTCCCTGAGGGAGCACGCCATCGTCTAGTGCGGCAGCCGCCATCGATCTGTTTGCCCAACGCGCCTCAGGCCAGACTCGTCCCCCAGTCGTTGCACTCTCCCGCGGTGAATCGCCGGCAGCTAGGAATCCTCAGATGTGCGAAGGTTGCGGCCGAGAGCTCCAACGCAGTGCCTGTCGCATACAGGGTTGCACGGTGGCAAGCACAAACAAGCAGGAAAACTAACCACTCGGGCTTGCATTGTCAGTTCTTGAGCAACCGTCCGCCGTAATATGCTAAGCAATAGAGCAGCGTTTACAGGAAAACAACCACATCGAAATTATCGAACAGATGCGATAAATTACCACGAAGTTACATCAGTATTAGCAAATGATATTCACGGTCGCTAAGGTTATTCGAAAGATAATAAAATAAGTCTGCCGCGGTGGTGCAGTGGCTCGGCTGCTGACCCTAAAGTCGCGGGTTCGATCACGGCCGCGGCGGTCGCATCTCGATGGAGGCGAAATGCTAGAGGCCCGTGTGCTGTGCGGTGTGAGCGTTCGTTAAAAAACAGCAGATAGTCGAAATTTCCGGAGCCCTCCAGTACGGCGTGCCTCGTGATCACATCGCGGGTTTGGCACGTAAAACCCCATATATTATTATTATTACCGAAAGCTAGTAAAATAGCTGTAACTTTTTCGCACGTTCTTGTTCTGTTCTTGGTCGGGAAGTCGTGGTGACACTTGTTCCCTGGCCATAGCAATATCGTTTTATCGGGGCTCACTGCAAAAAAGAAATGCCCTCATCCCTGCCAAGTACGATCAAGATATCTATATACGCAGACGACATATGTGTCTGGACCTCAGCCGTTACACGACTTCAACTACGTGCGAGACTTCAAAAGGCTGCAACAGTGACAGCGCACTACCTTAGCAAACAAGGCTTCAGAATATCCCCGGAGAAATGTGCATTGGTGGCGTTCACGCGCAAACCAATGACACCATATGCCATTTCTATTGACGGGCAGTCGATTTCTTATGCCAGAACCTACAAACTTCTCGGCATAATTATTGACAGAAACCTCAATTGGAGCCCGCACGTGGCCCACTTGAAAAAGCGCCTCACGGCCATTGCCCAGCTGCTCAAGTTCCTTGGAGGGAAAAACTGGGGCATATCAGTAGATGCAATGTTGGAATTATACAGAGCACTCTTTCTTGGGTTTCTGAGATATAGTATGCCCGTACTAACCAACACCTGCAAGACAAATCTTCGCGTTCTACAGGCTGCACAAGCTCAGGCACTCAGAGTTTGTCTAGGTCTGCCCAAATGTGCGCCAACAGAGGCGACTATTGCCATCGCCAAGGATCTACCGATACAAACGCACATTGCGTTAGAAGCCTTGAGAGCTCACATCAGGCATTTTGCTCGAGCTCCTAACCACCACCTGGCAACACTGCCCTCAGAAAGACCGCTAGCATCATACTGCGCAACAATCTGGAGCTACTCCACCAACCTACCGTCAGGCTTCAGCCCCGCATCCAAACCATCGATTCCGCCTTGGTGTTTGGTTCGTCCTGCAGTGCACCTCAGTGTACCAGGAATCAAGAAAAAATCTGATTTGTCATCGCCTGTCCTGAAACAGCTATCTCTGCTTCTACTGCACGAGAAATACACCGACCACATACATATTTGCACCGACGGCTCAACGACCATCCGCGACTCGTCCGGAGCAGTGGTTGTCCCAGCGATAGGTGTAACTGTTAGCTTTAAGACCGACCACCCAACAACATCAACGGCTGCTGAACTGACAGCTCTTCGCGCTGCACTTTGTGTTATCAATCGCGAACAACCGCAGCGATGGTCAATTTTAATGACTCCAAAGCAAACCTACAATCTCTCTTGTCAGCCATGCGGCGTGGACCATACGAACAACTGGTATTCGAGATAAGACACCTCATTCATACGTCATTCGAGAAGGGACACCAAGTGACATTTCAATGGTTGCCAAGTCACTGCGGCGTGCTTGGCAACGAACATGCCGATAATGCTGCTCGGTCAGCTTTGAAAAGCGACAAGCAAGAGGCTATACCCCTTTCAAGGTCTGATGCTGCTGCCATGCTTCAAAGGATCGCAAAGGATATTTCGCACTCAGCACTGAATACCTCAAGAAGCCAAAACTATCGGCAACACCACCTAAACGAGTTGCGGCGACTTCAAATACCATCTGGACTCCGCCGAAGGGAGGCCACTCTGCTATGCCGCTTATGGCTAAGAGTGGCTTACACAAAGTCATATTCGTTTCGAATAGGGATGGCCGACAACGCTCTTTGCGACACCTGCGGCACCGAGGAGACCTTGCAGCATATCTTCTGCGACTGTCCTCGCTACGCTGCGCAAAGACGATCCCTGATATTCGCTCTCGCCCGTCTTCACAACAGAACGTTGAAACTAGCAACAATTCTCCAATGTCATCCTGATAAGTCATTGAGAATTCAAGCAACCAAGGCATTGCTCAAATTTTTAAGGACAACAGACTTACACGAGCGGCTGTAGACTTTTAATGATGCCGCATACCGCACAAGACTGCCGCTCTGCGCTGTGAAGTTGTGTGTGTGCGTGTGTGTTCCTCTCTCTTTCTTTACTCTTCTTTCAATCTCCCCCATCTCTTCCCCCTGTACAGGGTAGCATACCGGCTATGCCAAACTCGTTAACACCCCTGTCTTTCCTCTCTCCCGTTTTCCTTCCTTTTTATCACAGCGGCCCGTCTGTCCTACTTAGAAGCGGCCGCAGCTAAAAGGAACCTTATACGCCACACTTATACGGCAACCAGTGAATTCGTTGGTGTGCTTTACGAAACAAATGTCAGTCCGCTTCTAAACTATTACTCGCTCAATCTTTCTCTGCACAGAGGTACAAATCTTACCTAGCTTATTGGCAGCCGTAGAACCAATATAAACTCCGTGTCTGCCTCCCACTTTCTTTAGCCTGTGAGATACGCAATGAATGTAAGGAATACCTACGACACGTTTCTTCCTATCGCTTTTCACAACTATGCTCAGACTTAACGAAATGGACTTCTTTAAACGTTCAGCGACAGTGGCCACTGCAACGCGAGGATAACCTACTTTAAAAGACGTGTAACCTGTGCGCTAAAGCTGGCACTCATTTTGTGCTCACACGACTTGTTGAGGGAAGACTTAAGGCATGACCTCGCTATACCATTTTCTACAACCTTAAAATGCTTCTACGAAAAGTTTAACAGCGTTGTGATGATCTAGGAGAATACTGCCAGCTTATGTGGTTCTTCTGAAACATTAAGAGAATGTCTAGAATTTGTATTCTACTTATCCTGAGGCAAATCCTTGGCAATGTACAGCCCTCATACACTTATTTCAAATTTTTTGCTCACTGAGGTAACTACGGATTCAAAGTCCTCACCATGACAAAAAAATCAAGTAATCGTCCACATAACAAGAACCATTAATACTAGAATTATCTAAGGTGCCTTGTAAACGTTTCTCAATCTTGCTAAGGTATAAATCACTAAGGATCGGAGCAACCTTTGAACAAATACAGATGCTTGATTTCTGCACATAAGCTCGTCTCTTCTAACCTACAAGAGTTCACTTTTAAATACATAGAAAGAATTTCGAGGAAAGCATCCGTAGAAACACCACATTTATCAGTGAAAACCGTTTCCTGCAATTGTTTGTTAATACAGTCATTAACAGATTTTTAACAACCCCTCATGCAGCAAAGAGTAATAAAGGTCCTCAATGTCCACACTAAACGCTTTAAAACCACCGGGGTTCTCCTATAAAAGAAACTGAACTAGCGCCTGAGAATTAGGCATACGAGAAGGGTCTGAAAAATTCAAGGAGGCCAAGCAGTTCTGCAAGTAACTAGATACAGCGAATTGCCAGGTGCCTTTCTTTGATACTATTGGTCGAAAAAGAATCTCGTTCTTATGTATTTTCACTGAAAAAAAATTCTAAAGTATGTGATTTAGCCTTCTTGGCGTTACAAGCTGTCCTCTCAAGATTATGCCGTAACAAAAGGTCCACAGCCCGTTGCCTAACTACCGATGGTTGAAATTTCACCATCCTAAAATTCTTTTTTAATGGCTGTTAACGCTTTCTCTGAGAACATACTGTTCGGCATAATTACGAAATACCCTTCCTTATCTGAAATTACTGGCCTAATTTTCTTCGCACAATTACCCAAAGGCCGGATCGGATCAGGAGTGTTCATATGCCTATTAGCTCATTGGTACTAGCAATGCAAGTTGAAATGTAATTCGACTGCTCTTCTTCAGGGACTAGTCTGGTAATGGTACGCGGCAGACGTTAAACGTCTATTGGTTGGAGGTTAGGCTTAAAACAAAATTTTGGACCTGAGGCTATGGTTTTGCATTGACTATCATCTTAGACAACTTCTCCGAGGACCAGTAAGTTATTTTGCGGTGAAACGGTAGGAAAGATCTTCCACTAACATGGTTGAAGTTCCCGAAGTTTCTCCCTCCACTTGAATTGAGCATGCTGGTTATCTGCCCTCATCCCATCGGTGAACAGCTGATCCTGGCAGCGGTTGTCACACGGAGTAGAGAAACGGACCGTGAGGCATTCTTGGTAAAATTGGACATGACGTCAAGATTCCGTGGTCAGTATAGCACAAATCCTCCCCGCACGTCTAGTAGATGTTAACACGTGAATGTAACATAAGTAGATGTTAAGACGTAGTTAACGGTAGATGTTAACGGTAGATGTTCATTAGATGCTAACAAACTTCACTTGTTCGTCGGCGGATGTGGTGCTTTGACTTCTTTCTTGTGTCCGTGTTTGCACGCCCTGTCTTTTAGGAAGAATACAATTTTTTTTTGCCAAGCTTGTAGGAAATTTGTCCACCTAGTAGAATGAGTGTATTTTTTCATCGCACCATCGCCATACAATCCACACATTTATTCGCAGGTTCTTCTTCCAACACATCTTAGGTGGGCGCACACATGACAACCCAGTCGGACGATTTCGCCAGTACCGGAAATTGGTGTTTTCTCAGGGGGCACGAACTCTGCCACTATTCACTTTGTTCAGTCTTCATCGTATTGCTACGTATATACAGGCTAGACCGGTCGGTCCCCACGTGGGAATAGCCGGGTGGGCGCGGGGGACGCTCTTCCCCACGTCTGCAACGGACCACAATAAAGTTGTTCTCTCTCTCTCTCTCTCACGTGGGTGTGACGGTTAATTAGGCAGAACACAAGCTGGCAAAGATGAAAACTCTTTATTGGGCTAACTTGCGCCCACTAAAAGATACACTCAAAGTACGAGCAGCACTCACTGTACAATTATAGCGGCGTGCACGGACGTCGGGCGTCCACTAATCTGATCGTCGCCGGAACGCCTCGCCTTTTATAGATCAGTGGTCCAACCTTCCAGCGTTACATGTGGTGCTCGCATAAGCTCCTGTATAAACTTGCCTACTCGCCTCCTGCGCGTAGTCTTCACAGAACAATCTCAAACAATCGCGAAGCTCCCCAAGCAGGGCAGCGCGGCCTGCGCCGAGCGGTCCTATACAGTTCCTATGAGTGAAACTTGAAGACATCAAAATAAAAAAAAAATTAGGGCGCGTGTTAATATCAGTCGGTTTCCCCCTTAATGCATCGGCCTACAATTTGAATTTGTGTTAGCGTGAAAAAAAACACAAACCAGCATCTTTGTGAAGTTTTACCTCTTCTTTTTGCGCTTCACTGTATTTCGCCCGATGGTATTGGGCGAATAGACAGTGCTCTGGGAACTGCGCAGGTGGCGCGCGAAAATTATGGGTGTCGGCAAAACAATGATCAGGCGAGGGCACGTAATACGGCGCAGCAAGCTTTCCTAGCGATAGACAGTGCAGGTCGAACCGGTGCTGATTTTGACATCAAGTATTGGCGCCTTATGAAACATGCTGCGGCCTGCGTCGTTTTGCGTGCAGTGTCCCGGCTTCGCCAGTGACCACTGTCTTCAGTGCGAAGCACACACGGCCAAGTTTTTATTTCAAACAAAGTGGAAGCTGTGATCGGAAGAAGAGTGGCCAGCACTACCGCACACTGCATCAGTGTGACGAATGTTACAAAAGATGGTGAATAAAGTCGGTTAATTTTTTTTATTTTTGGTAAGCACTTCTTTTTTTTTATGCTGCAGAACTTATAGGAATGGATTATCCGATGTGATAAAAACATAAACCTCGCCACAGCAAGCCAGTTAGAACAGGACAGAAGTAGGTTAGTTTTCTTAATCTATTTTTCTTCATATGCTAAGACTATAATGTGTAATAAAGTTAGCAGAGGAGTATATATATACTAAAAGACCAGAATTATACTGTCACATCAGTCTCTGGCACTTTGTACTGTCTTTGTACGCTACCTTTTACCACGCTTAATTTTTGTTTATAAATATGTTTTGTTCGCGCTTTTATATTACGCTATTTCTAGTTAAGTACGATGCGGTGATTAGCACAAACTACATGGGGCCATAACACCAATGCGAGAACTACTACAGTGGGCGCTGAGAGAGAGGTAGAGGGAAAAAGAAAAAGGTTTTATTGCTAGACGGATAAGAGATGTTTGTAGGATGGAGCAACTTAGTTCGGGGCCCCATTGGCTCGCGGCTCTCCATGTGTCCGCTGGATCAGCCGACGCTGCGCTAAGAGCATTCTTACTCAAAGGAAAGAACCCCTCCCCCCCTATCCGTGTGTGCCGTTTCAGTATGCGCCCCACTATTGCCAAAACTGAATTTACAAGCGTGATTGAGCGATGTTGCCACAAAAAGTTGAAACTTCTATGTTCCAAACCGCAAATATGCGAGCTTACAAATAAACTAGAAAATATTCAGAACATGAAAGTTACATTTTTCACACAAAAGTGTTTTATGCCGGTGTCCACCACGACTTTCAGGACGTATTTCCGTCACGGAAATACGTCAGCAAAATGAACGCGACCAGATGACAGAGAAAAAGAAACTATGAGAAAAAGTTCCGCTGTGAGGAGTCGAACCCATGACCACCCGGTCCGCGACGATGGCTGGCGGGCGTTTTAGCCCACTGAGCTACCGCCGAACACATAGCGGGGCTGCATCAATGCGAATTTTATCTTTCACAATTTCCTCTGCAATGCTCTTTGATAGATGCTATGAGCGTCCCCTCTATAACGAGGCGGCGATATATGTGCCACCAGGGTAAAAAAAAACCGTTGCCTCTGCCATTAGCTCGTGCAACACGCCGTTGCTACGAGCGTCCTATTCGGCATGTTTCCAATAGAAGTGTAATGTCCTCCACGCTTTAACACACCGCGAGAAAGCCTCGCTCATAGCATCCATCCATATTGAAAAATAGCTCTCCGACTCTCGCACACCGCAATCCCCGCTCGCCCTGTGAGAATTAACGGCCAGGCTACAGGGAAGACGCTCGTCGCCTTTCCCTTCGCGTTTCACAATGCTTTGAAGGGGTGTATATCGAGTATCAGTGTTTACTATGTGCTTGTTGATGCCATCTTTGCGCATGATTCACCAAATGTGGTGTCTAGGTATATCGTGACAACTTCAGCTACAGCAAGGTTTAAATCATGATCATAGGCGTTAGTCGTCGCTAAGGAGATGTGCCACTAGGCGTGAATGTGGGTGCGTCCACATCAAGCGGTGCTATATCTGCCAAACAACAATAGACATTGTACGAGCTCTCATATACCAATGCACTCTAAACAATCAACTACTTCTGTGACGACACGTTTCATTTTCGTGTTATACCGATTCCTATGACACAGGGAAAGCCATTGTTTTTTATAGGCAACTATAATCGGCGGGTTAACATAAGAAATTTAAGTAAATATTATAAGATTAAAAATTTTGCAACACGTCTATCATTTTAAAATAAGCAAAAACTGCGCAAAATATAACCAGGCACCACACTATATCTAAAAGCGACAGAACCACAGGCTTGTAGGTCAGATACATTTCTTGTGGAGTTGAAGTTTTCTGTTATTCTTTTTTTGTTAGAACTGTCCGGGATTCGAACACCTTGCGATGGACCACTGTATACATGACATCCAATTATGATTTTTTCCGTGGTTGGAAATAATTTTTTCTAGTACATAGGTCAGCATGTAAACTTCCTGCTGTTATTCCCTACGGGGCGATGCCCGCAACTAATAAATAGGTTAGTAAATGGGAAAAACAGCGCGAAAGGAGGCGTGGTTCAAGCGGAAGAATGCACAGGATGAGCGCTGACTAACAACTGAACGTTTTATTGCTTCAACACAATATAAAGAAATATTGGCGGGAAAACAGGAGAACCTTGAATTGGAAGATATATCTGGTCTTGTTCGGTTCCTACGCCCCATTTAGTAATGTGTGACCCACTAGCGCAACAAACCACACTTCTGAAACAGGTTAGGTTGGCTTTCCAACCCGTCTGAATCTATAAACCAGCCCAACCCAACACAGCAAAACCTAAAAGCAATATCTAAAAAGCACCTAAAGTAAGGATTATTTTAAAGGGGCCCTGCAACGCTTTTTCAGCATGATCAGAAAATGCTACCAATCGGTAGTCGGGGCTCCCGAGAACACGCGAGCCAAATATTTATTTACAATAACTTCTGTCAGCTAGAAATTGCTTCCTCCTATCTCGATAAGTCATGCTATTTACCCAAAATTACTGCGTCATTGATTCACGTTTCACGCCATTGCTTGATTTGAACATGGCCCGCTCGGTAGTTCCTGCGGCCCCAGAGGGAGGCCGCTACTTGCCCATGCTCGCGCGCGATCGCACTGAATGTACGCCGCGCGTTCGAAGAAAAAAAAATGTGCTCAAGGCCACGAGGCGCGTGACGTACCTTCTCCCGTGCCGTCTCTCCCTGATTTGCTTCCAGCGCGCTCGTCGGGACGAGAGAAGGGAGAAAGCAATTACCGCGTGCGACAAATATTTGTTACTCCTCTCATACCGGACGGATTCTAAACATATTTGCGGCGGTCGATCCAGTAGGCAATGAGCTCCTTTAGTGAAGCCATTCCATGGATTCTTGGTAAAATGTTGCGGGATCCCCCTAAAGGCAGAGCATTTGAGACACGTTCCTTCTTTTCCTCTTCTTTTCATATTGCACTGCGGTAGAATATTGCTTTCGCATGCAGCGGCAGCAGTGGCACAGCGGCTGTCAACAGAGTCCCTGTCACGAAAAATGTTAGAATGACAAGCCCATGAAGCTGCGACAGCCCGTAATAAAATAATTTCTTTCCACTACGTTAAGCTGTCCTCCTGTTAGAGCTTGTTGTACAGTTCACTGTGGTTATAAAAGACGAGACAAGCAAACCTGCGCAGTACAGACGTTACCTGCTCTCTATTGCGCGTCTCGCGCTATTGGCAAACGCTAATATGCATTACGCAAGCGAAAGCTCAATCCGCGTGCACCAAGATTAACTGAACTGCAGTTTCTCCGATGCGGGATATTTAATTACAACGCCACTTAACCAATTGCTCATATAACCCCATTTTGAGGGACATTCACTTAGCTCCTGTCTCTTCGTCTTCTGCACGTACTGTGTTTTGTTACATGTGTACTTTACTGAACGTGTAGTACTTTACTGAACGTGTAGCAGAAGAATAATGTCTCGCTATCGGGCAAGTCTCCAGGATAATCGCTTTGATCGACGACAGGCAGCCGAGTTCGGTTGGTAATCCTTTCGACAGCTTGTACACAGGCAAACAAAGCTCCCGCGCTTTATATGGAATCCAAAACTCGATAATGAAAACTAGACAAGTTCCAATCCCGCTGGTGAATTTAGCGATCAGTAATCGGATGTTTTGTTTCAGCGCGGAAAGTTCTGCGGGCATTGAAATGGACGACGCGCGTACGGCCTTAAGCTTCCCGCATTGTCTGCTAGATTCCGGGAGAACGGTTCCGACCCGTGTCAAAGCCTATTGTCCATTTCACAGTGAGGCAACGTATGCATGCAGGATGGCGATGTGTGTCGTATAAATCGTTATGCAGTGATGCTACCGAGGACTTCTGATTTGGAGCAATTTTTGGAGCAGCAAAATTTCCGTTTTGGAGCACTTTGGAGCAGCAAAATTTTCATCTTGGAGCACTTTGGAGCAGATAATTTTGCATCTGGGAGCACTTTGGAGCAGCGAATTTTACATCCTGGAGTGCAATACAGAAGCATATTGCATTAACATTCAAGCACATGAGTACTATTATGGGGCTCTTATGAAGGCTAAAAATATTTCGATTCATTGCAAATCTCATGGAAAAAATCATCTCAGGAGCATAGGCGCGCGCACAGGGGGGCAGGGGGGGCCCCTCCCCCTAATCACATAAGAGGGGGGGGGGGCGCAAAATCTGCCCCGTACATTGACCCTTGCGATAGCAATTATATGGACACTCTCGGCGGATTTTCGCCGTCACCTTTGCCGTAATTTTTCGTATAAAGTCCAAATTAATAACATCACCACGCGCATTCTAGCCGCGGGTAAAAGCTCGCGAGCGCTGGCGACGAACGCGGCTGAAGCGGAGATTAAACTAGCCGGCCGTCTGTCTCCGCCGCACGGACAGCGCATGAGATAACATCTTCCCGCGTGCGGGCCTGCCGTCGATTGCTCATCATACAGAGAGGAAACGCCCCGCCCGTCTTTCGTAAGGAGCATGAAGGGACGCCAGGGGAGCGGAAGGGGGGGGGGACCGCATCTTTCGAAGGGCGCAGTTGCTTGCGCGCGCGCTATCTCGAGGCATCAGGAGACGGCTCGTAAACTTGCTGTGCTCTCAACGCTTACTTCTCGTTTAGAGAACTCAGAGCAAGAAAACGCTTCGGTTCCTGGAGGGGCCATATTCCCTTAAACCAGCGTTTTGTTCAGTTACGCGAGATCGGATCCAAAAGAGTTAGCTGCTAGCCTTACTTCGTTTAACAATACAATTTGTTGGTATCGCATTCATTGCTTCGCTCTTAAGCGAAACTGAGTTTTTTAAAAACCGTTAGCTATTCACCCCCGAAAGCGAGGGGCGGACGTGTAACATGGCGTAGCCGCTTCACTGTGGGCCGTCAGCGACGGGCCCGCTACTGACAGCTGCGCATTTGCGGCTGCTCCGACCAGGAGATATGATTGTACTAATGAGATGACATTTTTAAAAAAGCAAGCAAAAAATTCGAATTGGAACCCTAGCACGTGAGCTCGAAAGGGCAGGGACTTTTAGGGGGTATTTACCGCAGAGTGATTACAAACTCGGACCTGCTGGCGGAAGGAATTCCGAAAAAGCTGTTCTGGATGAAGATCCATGGATAAAGTATATCTGAGGAAAAGTGTCAACGCGTTTCTACCGTTCGCGTGCTCTTCCATAAACGCGAAGCAAGGAAAATTCGATATTGTCCCATATATCTACTGCGAGCGATCCCAGATTTCATTCCGCGATGTCCGGAAACAGAAGTGACAGACATTTTAGCAGCACACATGTAGTTATTATTGAACATTGCTTTCCTTACGTGCCGTGCGACGCTTGAAACGAGCTATCAGCAGCGTTTCTGGAACAGCCGACGTCTACCGATGAATCGCCGTCGCACTTTCTCGCTACCGATAGGCCTAGACGTCACGAGCCTCTGCGGAGAGCGCGTTTTGCTGTCGAGCCGACTTGCAGAACAGAAGCTGCGTCGGCACCGTGCATGGCATCGTTGCTCACTCGGAACGCACGCGCGAGCGCTATTTATTCAGCGGAATAATTCTTGGTCCATGATTGCGACTTTATTGGCAGCCCCAAGATCGAGCTGCACATGTTCTGACGCGCCGGCGGTGCGATTGCCGGTGATAGACGCCCCCAAACCCGAGACTTTGACGCAGTTTGGCGCAAATTTCTTCGATATTATCAGGATGGCGCAGTAAATACAATTTGGCGCACTTTGGCGCAGTTGGCGCAGGAGTGGAATCACTGCGTTATGTGTAGCAATGTTTGCTCCCAGAGCTACTGGACAGTACGCGCTGAAACAGGACTTAGATTGGGCTCTCTGAAATGCGAAGACTCAGCGACATTTTTTTTTAATCACCGCCGCGGTGGTACAGTGGTTACGGGGCTTGGCTTACGGCCCGGAGGACGCGGGTTCGATCTCGCCTGCTCAGGCAGCATTTTGATGGAGCTCAAATGCTGCAGGCCAGTGTACTTGAATTTAGGTGCACGTTAAACAACCCCAAGTATTCGAAATTTCTGGCGATTTTTACAACGATGCGCCTCATCATCATGTCGTTTTCACGCGTAAAGCTCCATAAACTATGAGCTGTCACATTGAAACATTAATAATTTGAATGCCAGACACAGACAGGACGCCATTTGCAAAACCACCTGTCTACACGGGCTACGCTAGAGCAGTATCTAAAATTTTCCTCGAACTAGCATTCACCTCTACCAAGTTGAGAAGTGATGTTTAAATAACAGATGCATATTGCGCAAGTGAAGTTTCCGATGCCATATATCGGCCCATGTGTGCAGTCGCGAGCATTGGTATGCGGACCGTCGCACCACTAAAAGACAAAAAAGTTCCAATAATTTCTTGTAGAAGAGCCTCACAGCGCACAACTGTTGCAATATAGTATTTATTCCACATGGGCACTTCGGCTGTACCACTCGATATCATTTACCATACGCAGGTCGCAAAGAAAAAAAAATAAATCTTTGTGAATTTAACTGCTTCCTAAACTCTTGCTCTTCAATGTACCGAACAGGCAGAATGTAGTTATTTCATTCAGTTACGCCTGCATTGTTTATAAAGCAGCAAAGGCTTCCTCAAGAGCTCGTTAATTTTTACTTCACGTGCGGCGAGAGCCTATCTCTATGAATGCTAGCACATGATAAATTATAAAAAAGACCCTATGCGATTCCTGTGAGGCCATGGCACACTACTCCTGAGACACCGGTCGTCGGTTCAAATCTCGGCCATACTAATGGGAGAAAAATACGAACGCTCTTGTATGCTTCACTAAATGTTGAAAAATCGCGGAGTGCTGAAAAATCCCGGGTGCCCTTCTAAATCTGACGGGCCCCTTAGAAGTGTACAATTCGCGATTTACTCCACCTAAATCTAAACGTTAAAGATTGAGTGTTTCTCATTTTATTGATATCAGCCAGTCCCTCTTTTTCTTCAAATCTACTCATAAATATTCATCTCCTGCCATGCCTGGATTTTTTTACTGTACTTCTTGTTTAGAAATTTAGTTTTCTTTATGCGAGGATGGAGACGATATCTTTTCCTCCAGTGCTATCGAACTGAAATGAATGCGTTTCAACCTGTTCAACGGTTCGACGCTTTTCCCGGCCTCTCCTTCAGAAACTGCAGAATATTCCCCATACATCGATTCAGCACATTTTGTCGCAGCAAGAAAAACTCAACATTAAACGGGGCTGAAAAGCAAGATCCCCTCGCGTTGCGAAGTTCGCGGCGCCTCCTTCACGAGTCCTTGATGCACACATTGCATATTGCATGTAGAAAATATACGGTATCCCATCGTTCATGTCATGCAAGCCTCGTTTATCTTGGCTGCTTCTATCGTCATCTTCGAATGCGCTGGCCAGCGCATCTACTACCAGCTATGTATAAATGTATTACGCACAACCGCAAGACAAGTTAATCTACCAAGCAACAGCGACCTGTAGATCTACAAGTAGTAGATAGGTAGGCCACCACACAACAGCGTCATATATATATATATATATATATATATATATATATATATATATATATATATATATATATATATATATATATATATATATATATATATACACAAGTAGTAACACAAGCCGACCACGACACAACAGCATCATACATCGTAGCAGGAAACCGAATTCCTTCTCTTTTAAAGGGTGGCTTGCTGCATTACCAGCACGCACACACAAAAAAACACGTATCGATTACAGGCGTCAACGTATCAGCGGTGGTACTTCTATGCAGGCCTCCTGCCGTGATTTTTTTTAAATGTTGTCGCACACTTTCCTTGTGCGCTGCCATATAAGAAACTACTGCATTCGTGAAAACATTGAGGGACTCCGACCAAGTTGAATAGATGTTAACTGACGCTTCGGTCCCCAAACGGGAGCTTTGTTCGCAATGGGTTCATTGTGATCAAGGTTCCTGTGTGGGAGCCGAACCGTGAGTAAATGAGTATTTTTTCGCCTCGGTCGGCGTTCTTTTAAAGCTTTCACCATAGGAAACGGATGAGGCTTGCGCATTTCAGCATGAAAGAAGGAAATTTCATCCCCACCACGCAAGTGAGATCCTTGACTGCAAGGAATCACTGCAATTCTACAACTTGTGTTAGCTGTGCATAATCATATCCGTATATATTGTGAGCATTTTATACATAAAAAAAACTTACATTAAGCAAAATTTTAACCAACGGTCCTGTATTTTCGCACATAGCCCACACGTTATTTCTCACTCTACTTCCCCAAAAACCGTACGCACTATGAATGCATGAGATGGTTGCCACGGCCTAAGTACGAGAGCAATCTATCATAAGTACATTAGCAGCTGCTCAGCCAGTAGAGAAGACGCTGCCGTAAACGAACGAAAATGGTTTCTCTACCAACATAGTGGTTTGCTGATGTAGTAACAGGCGCACACAAAGCTCATCTATGCATGAGCACGTAATACAAGCGCCGCCCGTGCGTTCGCGCCTTTTTGAACTTATCTTGAAGCAGACGGAGGAAATGCTTAAAAAGGCAGAAAAGGCAGTATTTTACTGGAAACAACTATTGAAAACAAGAGAGCATACCTGCGGTGACGCTTTTTTTTTTTTTGCTTACACAGGGCTTGCATACGGGTTCATTTCAGCAGAACCTCTCCTAATCGAAGATGCCTTACGCAACAAAAAAATGAAAGCGTCAGGGAAGGCGAAATCCTTTTCGTGTTACAAAGCACGAGCGTAAGCTAGTTCATAGATAATTTACCGGAAAACAGCACCAAACAAAACGAGGTTCAAAGTAGAGGCCTCGCCATTGTTGCTCTCTCAGTCTTTTTTTTTTTCATCAATGACGTTTGTGCAAAATTATTATGGCAGGATTTGATTTTTTTATGTAACACGTAAGTGTGTAAAACTGCAGGTTGACTGACCCACGCTCTCCTCTACGCTCGATATGACACGGTTCCGCAAGCTCAGGATTCAGTTGATAACAGTGTCAGAGTATAGACCTAAACTAACTTGTCGGACTCGCCATCCTGCTGCGTGCTTGCCTGCCGGCCAAGCTTTTTCCCACAGGGAATGACTTTACCGACGTGTTCAATTCTCCGTCTTTCCAAGACAGCAAAAAATGCGCGGTGACCATATTCGTCCGAAAATGTCACGAAGCCCAAAAACAACCTTTCGAATGAACCCGCGCCAGCAAGAAGCGGCACGTGCAATAAAAAAAGGAAGCATGGAACAAGGAGGAAAGGGATTGTAGAGAGGAGAGGAGCCGACGCGAAGGCTTCTCCCTCGTTCCCACGCGTTCGCCATTCTCCTCTCCCTTCTCTAGGGGGCGCCAGCATCCGCGTTCCCTTTTATTTTTCTCCCCCATCCCGGGGGCTCGCACGACCGAGCACGCGTCCGCGACTCCGGTGCCAAATTTAACCCGGAGCTCCCGCCGGCCCGGACGGTGCGGGACACCGCTCTCCGCTAAACTGTCTCGCGTGACTAGCCCGCGTAGCCGGCTCAAGAAAACAAAAACATCGGCAAACAGAGGATACACATCGAAGTTGAGGTGTAAAACTACAAAAGGGCGTTAGACGGTCCGGGTGAAGGAGTGGATGTTTTTTCTTCGACCTGTGTGTGATGGTGATGTGAACCCTCGGTCAACAGCGTTTGTTCCGGAAGGATATGTTCTGTTCACATCGAGGAGAGTAACATACGACGTGGTGGAGATATCCTCTTCAACGCCGGCCGCTAGAAGACGCGGCGGTCCGGGACCGGCGTCGTGCTGTCGGCAATGCCACATGACGGATGCGTCGGCGCTTCCCAGGTGAGTTTTTCTCTGCTCGTGTGTGTATAGGGGGATACTGCTGAGCTTCTGAATTTTCTGGAACACCTTGGAAAAAGGAAAACAAGTAGTGGAATGCGCATGCTGAACTGGGTATATGTTGTGGCGATTTTGGTGAAAGCGTAAATTTGATACAACTGGGTGAAAGACAAAAGGCAAGACGAAGAAAAGCTAACGAGACTGGACAGAGAAGTTGCGCAACCGTTGCCCCTACGGACTCAGAAATTTATATCCTAACACATATACTGCGTGAAGCCATCATCGAGCAGTAGAATAAGAAACACTTTCACGATCCAGAGTGTAAAGACGGAGTCACGGACCATTGCAAGCAACATCTACAAGATCTACAAGAGAAAAACAGTGAAGCCATAAACAAGCCCAAGCACTTCATCTGTAATACACTATTTGTATATCTGTGACACCGATTTTACGGACATTTTGTAGGCAAAGGATTGAATCAGTTGACGCAAGAAAAGGGTCACTGATGATCTTTAGAAGATGCCTTCATCGCGCCGCGGACATAAATGTGAAAGACGATGGCATCGACAATATTTTTATTGAGTGGGGAAGGTCCAAAAAATTTTGAACGACTGAAGATTTGTGGCGCCCCGCTATCTCGAGGGGCGGCAACGCTCTCAGCAAGTCGGTGTGCGCGAAGTTTCTCATTCAAAAGAAACAAACAGCGTGGCGATGGGACAAAAGAAGAGAATCGCAGAAACCGAGCGCTGGGCCTTCAACAAATGGCCTTTCAACAAACCCTGCTGCGATTTATTTCTCAGTCACAAATTTTTGCGGATAAGGAAGCAGGCACATTGATGTATAAGCGCACGTCTGTCCCTCTAAGGATGGACATATGTGATTCCAAAAGATTTTCGAGCTTAGTAAAACGCTTTGGTGGGCGAGATCGTTTGTGTCTTCAGAAGAAAAACCGTAGCTGAAAGGAACAAGGATGACACTTGAACACGGTACTGGCGCTAACTTCCAACTGCAGTTTATTATCGAAAAACACACAAAAAAGTTATTCACATCTCAAGACCAGCATTTGGTATCAGCTTCGCGATAAACAAGACAGGAAACACAAAGCCGTCAGGACCCTCAGAACATACTTGAAAAGGTGCGTAAAGTCAACGACGCAAGGGCAGAAAAACAGGATGACGCGCCCCGTTTCAAGCATATCAATCCGAACCGACTCGCCCAATTCCCAGAAGAGCAACCTCACAGCAATGTACAACCATGGACCATGCACACATGTGTGGCAGAGCTAACGACACAGCCCAGTGGAAGTACTGTGCTCTCGTGTCGTCCTTTCGTGCTACGGTAAAGGGTTAGCAGGTTTGGAGGCAGCGAGGCTGTTTGGCTACTAGGCAGAGACATGGAGTGAGCTCAAGGTTCTTACAGCTTGCTAAAGAATATGAAAAAAGAAACAAAGGGTCAAGAAAAGCGGGGACATAGCTCCTCTGCTTGTTCTTGTACGCCTATGTTACAAGTTTCAATGTGCAAAACCAACTCTCCCAACTCCATACAAGCTAGTCATTCGCTTGGCGACATTGACAAATGAACTGTCCTGGGATGCTCTTGGGGCAATATGACTCTGACACCTGTCTGGGCCTCGAAATTCGCAAGCTACAACCCCACAGCGTATCCTTAATGTCCTGCTGCTGTTGCTGTGGCGTAGACTCGTCACCTGCTGTAAATAAAAATACAAAAGCATATTCGTTGCGTACACGTAGATTTGACATTGGAAGTCATGCCGGCAGTTCATCCGCCCGGGCAGTCGCCGTACAATCCAACTTCGACGTGCTGTGCACTGTCCACAACAAGCCGAAACTGGACACAAGCGCACAACCTTTGAGATATCTCGCGCACGTCGCCACGCATGGCCACCCACCTACTGACACAAAATGCCCTTAGAATAAGCCCGACAATCATTCACTCTGAAGGCTGGTTCTAATGATTGATTGCAGTACGCTCAGAAATGTCAAACTAAACTCGCTCCGACAACTAACCCCAAGATAGCACACGTTCCGAAATTGCTAATATATTGCTGCAGCATCTGCCATGGAGTTATTTGTTGCGCTCTTGCCGATGTTTGGTGCGCACGCCTTGGCGCTAATAAAAGAGCACAGCCGGTATGGACGGCAACTACACTGATGCGTTTGATATTGCTGGCGGCTTTGACAGTATCGTGCGTGGCCGGCACTTCAAGTAATGAGGTTGCCTAAACTTGATCATCCACGGTGCGTTGTCTGTAGTTCAAATTTACGGGTGCGTTGGGATTGGCGAAGGCATCTCGCCATCGGGAGTCAGTAGCTACGTCAGTGCGCACGACACAATGTCCACAAGGGCCTGTCGTCACTGGTGTTCTCCGGGACTCATCGCGAAGGCTCGTCATAAAGTTCGTTGTATTGTAGGCAAAATCATTTCCAACAAGGCAGTTCGTAAAAAGATACGTCATTTACATGAGCTGCCTTTTTTTTTCACTTTGCTTGCTTTTCAACGGTGACTGAAAAGCTCTTAGATTGGATTAGGCTGGGCGTGCAGTTGCAGTGTAGGACTATGGAAACTTTGACCTGTTGGTAGGACATAATATATGTAAGCACAGCGCAACAGACAA
Source organism: Rhipicephalus sanguineus (assembly GCF_013339695.2). Taxonomy (NCBI): domain Eukaryota; kingdom Metazoa; phylum Arthropoda; class Arachnida; order Ixodida; family Ixodidae; genus Rhipicephalus; species Rhipicephalus sanguineus. The sequence continues at coordinate 60,975,701 of NC_051183.1, forward strand.
TGACAGGCGAAGAACACACACACGCAGCGCTCACTTTCAACAGCATTTAATAGCTAAGCGAAGACCATATAAATATGGTATTGAGGCATGCGCACAAAAGGAGTGTAGGAATTAAAGACTTAGGCGCGGTACCATCGAGATGACCATGCTTACTTCCTCCCTCCTTCGTACGTTGTGAAACGGTGAAATTCTGTTCGATGTAATGTGCACCATTATAGACCTAAGCGCAGTAGTAGCCGAGCCACTTTCGTTGCTGCGATGTGGTTTACGGGCCGATGTGTAGTTAAAGAAAAGCGACGCGAAGTTTCTTGCGCATTTGTTCGGTGCATGCAAGTAGCGAAAGTGAGGTGTAGGCGTGTGTCAATTCCTTCATCCTGTCGAGGCGTGCAAAGGATTGCAACAACCGTTTGTAGCTGCTAGTTTTCCCCATCCTAAACTGTTTGCTCGCTGACGAAATCGTAACCGCATCGGAATAACTCGGAAACGCGATCGCGCGAATGTTTTCTAATACGTACATTTGACGTCAGGCCGATAGTAAACAGCACGAGTGCCAGAATTTAGAGTCAAAGACGAGGCTGCAACCCTGGCTAAATATGACACCGGCACTCTTGTGCAGGAAGCGGAGGTCACGAAAATTGTGGCGTGGAGATTACAGAAACTGAACCGTAAAATAGGTCGGTATTTTGGGCCATATTAGTATATCTACGATAAACGTAAGGTCTTAGAGATGCAAGCGCGAAACGCGTGGTGGACACGTTTTGTCTAGCAGGCGTTGGCAAAGGCCACCGTGTGCTGTGCTATCTCAATGCACGATGAGTAACCGCAGGTAGTCAAAATGGTCCGAATCCTTCCACTGTGGCGTCTCTCATAACTCGGTCGCACTGAGACTTTAAACAGTTCGACACGGACAGACAAGTGATGATCCGCAGCCTGCGAAAGGATGATCTCAGTCATTAGACATTTGAAGGCGTCGTTTTAGATGCGAAGCATCTCTTGCTCGGGGGTATGTCCCGCGGCGTCGGCCTGGTAGTCCGCACTCACACAACGCCTGCGCAACTCTCCTCCTTCCCTCTCTCCGACAGTTGTGCGTTACTCTCTCCACTTCTCTCCCAGTACCTCCTTGCACTTCTCCTGCGTTCTCGCTTCTGCTCTCGCGGCGCATGCGCTATTCTCCTCCTCTATTCTCCTCTCCTTCAAGTGTGAATATAAAGCGGGTAGAGCGCTGCGCGTGTTGTGCAGCGCTTGCTTCGGTTGACTCCTCTGAAATTCGGGCTAGACATGCCAAAATTCTCTCCTGCGCAACGCCGCGATGAGCGCCAGCGCATGCGCGTCCCCTCCCCCTCTCTCTCTCTCTCCTCTTCTGCGCTTCCCCCCTCTCGCGCGCCTGTGGACCACGTTCCCCGCTCGCCCTGTGAGAATTGACGGCCAGGCTAGAGGGAAGGCACGACGTGCGTAGTGTTCCTCTTCGCGTTCCACGACGTGAGGCAGCTACCCAACGAACGTCAACGGAACGCGATTGTGCAAGTGCTCCGGCTTCGCATCACTTCATGGTCCCCTTTAGCGGGAGATGGTGTAATTTTTTTTCCCCGGAGTGCCCGAGGTAATGATTAGAAAAGCGAAGCGGCTAATGTTTGCTTTCTTGTGAGACACGGGGCTGTTTGAAGCCTGGTGACACACCTCTACCCTCAGCGCATAAGAGCCTCAAGCGGAACAATTGCCGGCTATGCATGCTGGGCTAACTCAGCTTGCTGCAACCTCGTCACCACCAAGAATGACACAAATCAAACCAACCGTTTGCTTGCTATCTCTCACTCTCTGTGTGCCTGCGTAGGAAACTTATTTTTGGAGAGCAGTGGCCAAGTGTATATTAAGCGCAAGTGCCAAACAGCTGTTGTGTGAACATCTCGGCTTTATGAAGATATGTTGTGCGAATCCATATTTTATTAATATTTTCATCGCGGTATTGAGACATTGGCTATGTGAATGCCCATTCGCACGAAATGCTAGCTAATGTGATCGATCGGTATTTATTAAGTGATTGGGTGTTGCCCGATTCATAACATGTTGTGTTCGAATGTGTTAGAAAAAATCTCAGCTTTAAGTCTGTTATCATAAAAGAACGGGTTGAGTGCCTTCCGGGTTTGCTTAATATGAGAATCACGTACGACAAACTACCGCGGCGATCTGCCGGCTTCTCGTTTCCGTGAGACATTCGGTTGTCCGTGCATATGAATGCCATTCCCATAGGATTTTCATGCCAGAACGCGAGATCGAACAAACGCGCCTACCTACTTCGCGTTTTACAACCGTCGCGTACATGTTTAATACGTATAAGGCAGACACGAAGCGCGCGTATTTTGACACCGCTCCGGTAGATTAAGGAATACGGCCGATTCTAGAAGCGCATGTCGAAATAAAGAATAAAATGAAGAGCACCTTTTCGCACTCAGAATCGATGTCCGACAAACGGGCCGCTCCGAGGCTGGTGTGAATATTTAATGCTTGAATTCTATAGGTGATCCATTTTTAAGCTTTGCCGCGCGCAACGTACAGGTGAGCTCAGGTTCTTTGGGAGACTCAAGCCTGCAACTATATGCTTTTACGAGCCTGTAGCTCGTGGAATTGGATGTGCAGAGGAGACAGAACCGTGAAAGAAGAAAGTTCGTGTTTCGTTCCGCTCCTGCACCTGTAGGTAACATGATGAAATCTTAAACCCGCGGGATGTCTAGCACGCGTAATCCTCTGGGTGCCGACTTGCTAAACATTAACGAATCCCCCTGTGGCTTCAACTTGCGCTTTATCCTCCAAAAAACTGGCTGTCATGTTCCGACTTTGCTTCTGTTTTCTGTGTGGCCTTCGCTACAGGCTCTTTTTACAACTGTCATAATACGGCCAACAATATCTCAGAATCCTTTGTTCAACACACATGAGAATATGTTACACGAGCAGTAGACATAAAAAGGGCAAGTGTAATAAATCAACCATTAGTTCCATTTCAAGCTTAGAAGGCGGCCACCTAAAGCGGCTAGGCTATAATTGAAATAAGAATTGGTACTCGGTGTTGTGACCACTTTGCAAACTATATTGACTCCTAAGATAACTTGCAAACAAATCCGCGTTCAATCTGAAAACAGCCCCGCAATTCGCGATACATTATTTTACAAATGTCCTCAGGTGCATATTCAATAAAGACAGGAGTTCAGGGGAAGATGAAATTCTGGAGTGATGAGAAACCTTTAAACAGGTAATGTTGCTGGATCCGACGTTTCGATATGTGGACTTGTCTTCCTCAGGGTGAAAACAAGCACTCTTCAAAACTTTGGTTTCAGTGACATTGCCTATTGAACAAATGCTGTCTCAACACTTTGATTGCCTTTGCATGGGGCCAGCTACTCAATCTCTTAATTGGTAGTTTTCTCCTTGGGGCTGCTATCGATACAAAAACGCATGCAGAGACACTCAGATACTTAGCGTTACTGCTATATACAGTACAGATGTCCACATAATAGCTATGTTCACATAACAGATAGCAAGGATCACATAACATAAATGTCCGCAAAACAGAAATGTTCACAAAGCATGACTTTGACACTCGCAAAAAATGTTCTTGTGTGCAGAAGTTGAAGCAATCGACGTCTACTAACAACAAGTGCGAATTTTTTGCAATGGGCAGATCACACGCTCCCTTGCACAGATGCACACTCATTCAACGCAAGCCAAGGGCAAGACAATTTAAACGATTGCCGATGCCCCACGATTGCTGTAAAACGTTTATCATGCGATCCCGTATGCAGAACGAGCGCATCCATGATTACGAAGTGAGGTGTCCTTTCATTGATGACCCTGCAGCTGCGCGGGAAACATCCTGCCACTAGCCGCGACGCTTGCATCGCCGCCACAATGAACGTTGTGTCATCGTTTGCCCTCTCCACTAGTGTCGGGTTGTACCGTCCTTCTTTCCCTTGAAGACAGAGCTCGGCAACGGCTTAATCTCAGTATCATGACACGTGACATTCCCGTTTTCGCTGTTTTAGAAATACGAGAACGCTGACAATTTATGTGCACGAAGCGTCAACTCTGCTGCGAGTGCGCGGCGGTAGTCCTGTAGGCGCGTGTCCTGCTAAAGCGCCGAACAACGAGGTAATCAGATGCTCTTGTAACTACATGATCTTTCCTTATAATGAGACGCAGCGCGAAGAAAACTGGACACAGGCAAGAAGACAAACGACCGCGCTCGTCTTGTGTCTTCTTCCGTTTGTCCAGTTTTTGCAAAGTACTTACGAAAACCCAACGAACCCATGGCCTTGCTATACAATTTGGAACCCAATACTAAAACTGTCTACTACCAAATGAGCACACCCAATTTTACGTCAGCTAAAAAACTTAAGCTCTCGCTCAAGCATGACAGAGTGTGGTTAACCACAACATTATTGCTATCATTTCACCCGTCTAATAATGCGCGTCTAGGAGTCGAACCCGCGACATTCTGCTTTGCAGAAGAAGCTCATATACGGTCATTTCTCACAGAAGAAAACATACATATCCTCCTTAAAAGGAAAACCATTCTTAGACATCCACGACAAGGCATAAGAATAGAACTCCGGAAGCGGCGTGCCCTAGTAATATCGCCAGCAGACAGAGAGACGAGGCGTCATTACTGGAAGTGCATTCGCTTCTTCCTCACGCGGGAATGCAATGGGGACTGCATTTAAGGGAGCGCCCGTTGCCAGACCGCTCCACCGCTTCTCATCCCAACGAGGACAGCACACAGCATTCGTTCATCTGCGCTGCTGGTACTGGCCCGGTGCTCGTACACGAACATAAGTGCGGCCACGCGCTAGAGGTCGCAGCGCGAGAAAACAAACACACAAAGAAAGAAGCGTGTTCCTTATCAGCGACACACGGGAGCACTCACTCCACATGCACGGCGGCGAACAGCGAAGCCCTATTTCGACGCGTGTACGAGTTCCTGCATAGCGTGGCATGCTGCCTGGCGAGAGGATACGTTAGAGCGAGAGCAAAAGTGGGTTGGCTGTAGGTGGAATCGAGTTTCGAGGAGATACGTGATGTTCGGTGGGCGCTATTTTTAGGTCTCCTCCGCCTTAAGCAGCGCTATCTAACTGTATAAACTTGAAGGGTTTGCTTCGAAAGCACGCTAGTGAAACAGATGCGCAGGCTATCTAAAAAATTGCCCTTTCCTGAAAATAGTTCTGCAGCGTGACGTCGGTCTTCGTGGTATAGAGGTTAGGTTTCGTTTTCTCGTTTTTTTTCTCTCTTGCTGCGTAGATACGTCCTGTTTCAAGAGAGCGATGCATTCCTTGTTGTAGAGCAACAGTTCCATCCGAAGCAAGCTAAAATGACAGTTCTGATTCGGCAGTACATTCGGCAGGCGATCAATCAATCAAATGCAATCAATCGTGCTACCAGGGCTGGGCAAAGATACTTTGAAATTGTATCGCGATACGATACAAGATACTCAGGCAAGAAGTATTGGAGATACAGATACAAGATACTGCCGCAATAATTGTATCCGATACGATACTTGGCAATTGTATCTTAAGATACTTCGATACATTCTCTAATTTGTTATTATAGATCTATATAATGTAGCAGCGAACGCCTATGCACGAAAATGTCTTCTTGAAAATTTCCCAACTGTGACCTATTTTGTTTGACTTTAATGAAATGTCTGTTAATATCTAAAAGTTTCGCCCTTCTTGCTCAAAGTGCATTAGTTTCCTTCCAAAACAATTTATTGCGATTTGCTTTAGCTTCTTCACAGGACAACTCTATACAGTTCGCTGACAGCGGTTCTTGCTTGTCATTTTTGCAATTAATGGCAGTCGCTGCTCAGCTTGTCGACCAGCTAGCGGGTTGCCATGTAATCACAATAACTTCTATAAGAAGCCTTCGCACGATGGCGCAAATACCGGTGTGGACTTTTGTCTTGTCTGTAAAAGACAGTTTGCACAATACCGTGTATCCGGACAGGTGTTCAGCAGCAAAAACGCTGGTAGCGACATTGTTTTTTTTTTGTTTTTTTTTTGGGGGGGGGGCGCATGGTGTATGCTAGGGGTTTGAGACCTTTTCGCTAGCGGCCCCGCCCACACACATGGCCATCTTCGTCCCATTTGTTTTTATTTTCTAGATGAGTATGTTCGTGAGCTACTCAGACATGACAGGTCTCAAGCTTTCCTTTCGTGAGGAACATGTGGTCACGATGTGCTGAAACATAACCGCGGAACAAAAACTCTATATTTCAGAATCCGTGTCCAGAATTCACTCGTTGTGCACATCGGTATCGATGTTTCTCTAATCCTGACTCCAAATTCCCTTCAGAAATTACCTATATGCGAGACCTGGGAAAGGCTTCCTTTCGAATGGCAATGTCATTTTGTTGAAACTATCTCCCACCATCTTCACTGTCCCGGCGCTTCGAACTAAATTTTGCGACTGTGGCCCGCTGGCTGTAAGCTGAGATTGAGACCCCTGGTGTATACGTAGATGACGTAAAAGAGCAATCAATTTTCATATTCTACTTATCTGCTGACGTGAAGGGTTCTTTGTTGATATCCCCACTAACGTGTAATCTTTTAGCAATTTTTCTTCAACGAGAAAACATGTGCAACACAGAGACGTCTCAGACGTATTGTACAGTTGCACAAAGCGTCGGAGGGCACCGCCGTTATTCGCGCTATTGCCGCTTATAGATCCCATTAGATGGCGATTAGTAATACGAAAAATATTTAAGAAGGCCTAAAATCGGAAAACTAATATAAGTAAAACAGAGAGGTGGTTCTGTATCAAACATTCACATTGAATGAGTACAGAAACACAATACAGACGGTGCTCTTAATAGCAATGAGCATGAAGTATCGTCGACTTACCTATTAAGACAATAGAAAATTCAGTGCCTATGGAAAATTGCCTGAAACGGCTCGTTGGGAGTCCCCTTCCTAACATCTTTAAGATGGCTCCTAATGATTTCCATTATTATAATGCAAACTCAGTTTCGCTATTTTCCTAAGCGATAAGCAGAATGCTTTGCACTGTAACTGAAGGGACGCCTACATAATTATATATTTGTTTTCAAAATCGCCTTGGAAACGTGTAAATGGATAAACAGTAGTAGAAATATAAAGCAGACAGTTAGAAGAATAAAGGAGAGACCTTATTTTGGGAATGCGTTACAAAAGACATACTGCAGTGACCAGACCGGAAAAACAGTACGGAGACCTAGGTAATGTATTGGATGCAAAATGACAGCAATAAAGCACTTGTCAAGTAATGATTTGATAAATTCTTTGAATAAATGTAGCAGGAAGTGAAAAATGCGGTACGCCAAGATATTTTCTGTTGGGTAAATACCTGATCTATTAGATCTAGCATCAGTACTAGCGGTGCTATAGTTGTTTGCATATCTTATTTACATATAAGTTAATTCATTGCATGTAAGTCAATCTTTACATCCACGAGATCCTTCAAATCGCTGATATGTAAAATCCACGAGACACAAAGCGACCCCATTCTTGCACGCATCACATTTCGTTACGGAGCAAGACGCAAGAGAATCTTCAATAACGACACTGTAGCAGCATCAGAATTTGCGCGATAGACACTGCACGCAGTGGAGTACGCGGCGCAGGACATTGGCTAAGAGCAAGTGTCGCGGCACTGGCGCAACTAAAAAGAAAAGTAATCGACAAAACAAAAAGTACGTGGGCTGGGCGTAGACGTCCGCGTGCTTGTCTTCCTCATCTTCTGCCCTCACTGGAGGACTCTGGCGGAAAAATAAAATTGCGTCACAGCCGTTAGACTTGTTCAGATGGCTTAGTGGCACCAGTACCAGTTTGAGAAGTGGAGCTTGGCCAGCGATTCTTGTTTCGCACGGTTCTGTGGCGATAGAAGTATCTTGTATCTTAAGATACACGATACATTATCGAATGTATCGGAAATACAGATACAGATACTCATCTTTCCAGACGTATCGCGATACAGATACAAGATACCCATAGAGTATCTAAGATAGTATCTAAGATACATGTATCTTCGATACTGCCCAGCACTGCGTGCTACGCTACAAAGGGAATGCAAAAACATTCTTCAATCTACTCTAGATAGTTGTCTAAACTGGTGCAACTCCATTTTCAAATATACAAAGGCCAATAGATAGAATTCTCACAGTCTAGTTTCACGGACACGCGCTACACTCGGAATATTTTTAGATCTTTTCAATTTTAGGTATCATGATCAATTTGAAAAGTGGTTTCGAAAGCAAAGTAAATGCAAAGCTGAGTCGGCGATCTCGAACAACGCTGTTTTTGGAAATTGTTATGCAACTCGGTGTCGACTTTTATACAATAGGGGCCAGGGTATTTTTTCTAGTTTTTTTTTTCGTTCCGAAATGTAACGTTAGGTTTGCTACCAGCTGAGAACATACACACAGCGCTGATCCTTCGCTGGTCCGTGTGTGTTGCGCTGTTCTCACATTTAGTATTATGCCCCACGAACATGCCCAATTTTCCACCCTGTGCATTAGGAACGGCTAGACACCACAAGTACAAATTGTAAAATACAATCAAGAAGAAGAAATGTAATCAAGAATTGAAAACAAACTCTTCAGTGTACTCGATATAATACTCGGCTAAACATCGGCAGGAAATAAAAAGGATTCACACAAGAAAGATGCGGACGTATTATTTCGCTCAAGAGGACTAGCGAAGTTGCACACGTGCTCACAGAATAACTGAATGATTTATTTAAAGTTCTGTTTTGCAAAATAAATATTTCCAGTTTAATGTTACGAAGAGGTGATGCGTAGATTTTTCAGAAAGACATGCCGAATGGCGGATCCTGGAATCGCTAGTATGCGCTCCCCTATTCTAACCTGCATATCTCTGCGGGTACGTTCATTTGTGAAAGTTCCGAGAACAACGGCTCTCACAACAGTGAAAAGAATGCAAAACGATATTAGAAGCTGTACTCTGAATCGTGAAGATCTCTGAATCGATCGTTTACCCATACGCCAGACTGCCACCTCAACACAACTACAGGAATGTAATACATGAAAGCGCTACCTGAAACAAACTTTTGTGCGTTTCATATATAGTAGCGCTTTGTTGAAATTTTGAAATGTAGCTTACAGAGCATGCATATTATCGTTTTTCATTGTTTTGTCTGGCCTTCTCTGTTTCTGCTTTCGTTTACTTCAAATATTTCTAGATCACTTACGTTGTTTGTTCGTACAATGTGCATATTTATATATGTGCATATATCTGCATATTTATATAATGCGCATATTTATATCGAAACTTTTCAACTATGTATTCGGGCATTCCGCTCTAATGTTACCTACATTCACGTGTATGTGGCACTGGTTAATATACACAACAACAACGATAAGAAGAAATTTATTGTAAATAACCAATTTTCACCACAATCTGTTCAATTTCACGATGCTAAGCGTCATATCAACGACCTGGCGTAAAATTACAGGCGCATAATCGCAGAAAGCTTCTTAGGAATCAGCGAATGCTACCAGCTTCTGATGGCAGCACTTATGGGCGACAAAGCTTTGCGTGCCAAAACCGCAGCATGATTATCCGACACAATGGAATAAATCTCATCACCTGCGTGCCTTTCCCGTGCTCTTACGAACTACGGCAAGTTCACAACGCTCTTCTCTGGCAGAGCAACATTGAAATATTATTTTTCAATACACTGAAAAATAATATCATCACACTACCTTCATTCATTCTCAAAAAATGTATGTCGTCCACCAATTAGCCGACTAATTTAAATTTTATAGATACCTGTCAATATGTCTAAGTTACTTTTTTACGCATCTTTTCTAAATAGGTAAATGAAATTATAGACAATCAATGGAGATACGCTTCTTAATTCGCCCTTTTTGCGCTAATGCTACTCATGTGTCATTTGTGTAAAATGGAAAGTGCGGTAGAGTGCGTCATACAACTGTATTTCTCGGCTCTCCCTCGCACGGTCCTTGATTTTTCGCTAATCTCTGGAATATAAAGAGTTTCCCTTGAGCAGCTCGTCTCGTCCACTGCCAAACACAAGCTCCCCGTGCCTTCGATTACATGGCCTTGGTACTGCTTCGTAGAAGCAAGCGCGGGTTGAAGGCAGAGACGCGGCGACGCGCTGTCCGAATGCGAAGGAAGCGGTGACAGGCAGACACCTTTTGTTTCCCGCAACCATTCGAGCGGAGCAGCGGGATGTTCACCATTACTTTAACGACCAGCACTGTGGTTCCCGCTCTGAGCATATTGTGGTAGCGGAAGGTTCGTAAAAGAAACGAGACAGAAGGAAAGACAAACAGGCGCTACGGACAGAAAAAGTTAAAAGGAACGACAACTGCCCAGAACTTGAAATGAGATGACTCCACTGATGGAAAGATTGTCCGTCGCATCGACTCAAACCAACCCTGTTTTTTTCGTTAGAGATAGATTTATATTTTTTATTTCTTAATTGAAAGTCGCGAAAAATTTCCTGTGGCGCCTCTGGCGGCAAAAACATGAACGATCCGATGAACCTGGCCACGTGACCGTTGATTGCAGTACGCGGTCGACGACTTTTTTTGTTAGTATTGAAATATTGTTCGTTTCTTTATATTAAAAGGTATTACTCAATAAAAATGCGCATATAGGCCTGCGTTAGTAGTATGCATCAAAGTGGCGCTGCCTTCGCGTGACGTACTGATCCCATGCTCGTCAGCACGTCTTGGGCAACTTTTCAGCGCGCTCATGCAACTGTGCACGCAGTTTCTAGGTCGCTGAGATTTTGGAGCGACATAGTTTTGCTACCCGAACTTCGTCTCAGAAATGACGCGCGCAGCTACTCGGCGCGGCCGCGCATATGCGTAGTGACATTTTCGATGGCTTGGCTTGGCTCGTGCATCGAGAGAGGGACGACGCCGGGACAAGCCACAAATGAAACAGGCGCAGGCAACCTTGGACGCATGCGCACAACGCGTTACAAATACAGGGAAGGTGTATAATGCCACATCATCTCATTGTAACAGCTTGTTGTTTTCAAAAATAGTTAAAAAGCTATAAATAAAGGTGGTTAAGCATAGTTACAGGAACTCCTGCGAAAGCAGAACAGCGATAGCTATCACAAATCGCGAGAAGGGCTGGTAGCATCGCTATCAATTCTCAGCGTTGCTGGAGGAGAGGTGTATCCATGTTTAAAGCCTTTCAGGTCAAAAAATTCTGCTTGTAAAATAACTACGTGCTTTTCGCATTAACTGCTGTAGCTACAAACACTGCGAAGGGTGATCTTTCTGTCGTGCCGTCAAAATATGGGTCGAGAAAAATAAGTTGTCGGTCGCTTTAAAGAGCGCCAGTCGGTTTGTCCTCTCCTTCTTCCGTTCCGTATCTTTTACGAACTTTACGCTACTACAATGTGCTCAGTAAACACCAACTCGCCCAAGAAGAAGTTATCCTGAAGGTTTCGGCTCGCTGAATGTGTGGAAACGGCGCGATGGAGCCCAGGACTACAACACCGGTATATCTGCGGCGAGGTATGCGAACTTGCTGTCGCTTCGGGTATTCGGTGAGAATGGACCTGCACATACATTGAGGAAAAACGCCGAAACAGATTTTAAGGTGATCCACGCAGCGAGGAATCCCTAGGAGCATGGGAACAGGTGAGAAAGAGCCATGATGGAAAAGAGTACCAGAACACCTGTCTAAATGGTAAAAACTCTGCTATCGAGATTAGCTACATTCCAGTAAAGAGCGGCTTGAGTTGGGAACTGGTTGCCTAAGGGACGGTCGAGGCGGACCAGCAGGGGTCACCTCCCCTTCTCTTTGTGTGCCGTTAGGTATTCGAGACTGTATAGAAATTCATTTTCCTTCAGTCTAGGCTTTAATCACTGAACTGATCGATCACTAAAACTCCGTACAATGCAACGCTTGTCTGGGCCGTAACCACTTGGTGGTCAAACAGAAAAACTCGGATCGTTGTGAGTTGTTACAGTGTTCTAGGTTCTGTGTTGTGGGGTGGTGGTGCCGGCAAAGAAGCAGGCGAAGAAGACCGGTGGTGACGAACGCGGCCGGTGGGGACGCCGTCCAGCCCGAACACGCCGGTTGGCGCGAAGCGCCCAAGAGAAGAAGCAACGTCCACACTCCAGAAGTACTCCACACACTGAATTTATTTACACGTCGCGCCTGTTGAATATGGATACCAGAGCGGCGCCCCCTGGCATCCGCACATGGCATTTCGAAACCGAAACCGCCAGAACACAACACCACACTAGGTTCTAACTTAACAAAATTGAGTAGAAGTGCAAGACGCTGTATATGTTTATGTTGACATCAGTGTTCTTCGGCAAGCTGTGTATCTGATTAAGTATTTTGCTGCATTGTATGTCTTCAAAGTTTATCACGTCGGACCTGCCTCTAGCTTCATCAACGTCGATCATTATCTTGAAGAGACTCGGTGCACTTCAATGAAAACGAACCAAACTTAGCTGCCTTGATAATTATTTCTCTTATATTTATTATTATTCATGTTCACAGGCTTTTGACTATTACGCCCGCGTGTTATGGTCGGATAAAGCTTCAGAAGTCTGTGGCATTTCCTCCTCAAAGGCGGATGCGCAAAAGCATGCCCCAATGGGTGCACACTCCAGAGTGATGTCATGAGCCGGACGACCGGTGAAGCAGCTTTCGGAGAACAATAGTGAGTGCATTACCGGAACTATTTCTTTAGTTGCGGAGGCGATCGGCGGCCGATCTACGGTCATCTGGGCGGGTCCTCTCCAGGCTTCCAAAGTCGTGTCCAACTATAGTAAGCAATATCATCAACAAATGTATCCAATTTCTTCTTATTGTATAGTGAAAATACCTCATTTTCATTCGTGTCATTCACACATCCGCACTTGTTTTGGCTATGTGTAAACGCTCCATGTGTGAAATCATAAGACCTCCTGACAGTCTTATTCAAAACTATGGTAAGTCCTGCTGCGCAGTTCTTACAACGGAACTCGAGCGTGACTTTTGCAATAAATTTGATGCGCCATATGTACGCGAGATATCTCATTTCAACGTCGTCACAATGCCGAGGCCTTTCTCCTGAACAAAACATTTCACTTGTAACTCAGCTGCACAGTGTGATAGGCCATTCACCCAATGAAGTGGCGGGCCATTTGCACTCTTATGCCGTCAATACCTCACCGCGTAAATGGGGCCACGCCAATAACTTCCTAAAAAAGAAGAGCGCATTAAATACCTGACTTATATAATAGTTAAAACCTGCTTTGTCGATTTCCTAACACTCCACGGTTCTCCGCAAAAAATAAAGGCACTCCCCGCTAATGGACGACGATTGATCTAAGCCTATGGCAGCCGCTTGTCAGACTCGGGTCCTACGGGCCCTCCAGAGACCAAAACCGACGCGGATGCCTTCGTTAGTCGATACATCTCCAATACTGACTGGCGCCCCTTAGGTCATTTGTCCGAGGGGAGACGCGAACGAACGCCACCACTGTCGTGGTTGTTGTTTTTTTTTTTTGCTTTTGTTGACTACGCGTTGTGGTGTGGAGATGTACGTGCCAAGTGCTCGCAGCAAGCACGCGAGGCAGCTAGGGTTTATAGGAAGGGAAGAGTAGTCTATGGAGAATCGAACGTCGCCCGCCGCAACAAAGACGTCATTCCATCCTCAGAATGCTGCCCGGCCCCGTAAGTGCTCAATCATGTCGTTCCCCCGGCTTCCGAGCTGCGCCGAAAGGAATGAAAGATAAAACGAGTGCGATCTAGTGCTTACATTATTAAGGCGAAGGCCTTGGATGCTCCGTCAAAGGCGAAAATTTGACCGTCGGCGTCGTCGGCGTCAACACGTGTGATGCAAAAAAAAAAATGCCACGCAATGACGTCACCATATGCCGTCATCGCTACGTCACAGATTGCCAAATTTTGTGACGTAATCATGACGTCACCATGACGTAACAGCGGGATGTTGCATGCAGACGTCATCACATGACATGGTCGCTTCGTCAAAGGTGGGCCGATCACGAACGTTGCGCCAAATTAGGTTAAGTGCAGAAAGCCTGCAATGCCTCCGATACTGGAGGCAGTGCACACCATGTTTCTTGCATAAATTTGTCGGAGGGGGCGGGGCATGATCAAGACATCGGCTGAGAAGAAAAAGAAGATCGCTTTCGCCTTCGAGTCATCTTAGGCGAATGCATAATGGACCCTGCGAGCTTGTTTCACTTCGCTTTTTGTATACTTCCCACGAGAGTAAATTACCAATATGGCGATTGCGACAACGTAGTGTGGTCTCTCCGCTATGCACCGAAATGCGCCGTAGAATGCCTTCCCAGCCTGTATGACGCAATTCAGTTCCATTAAGCCTTCCCCCGAGGGGTGTAAATAGCGAGTTCCCATTCGAAAGGTAAGTTGAGAAACTATGCTACGCCTCCAAACTTTAACGCGCCAAAATTTCATCACGTTTTCGGTTTTAATGGAAACGAAACGGCGCCCGAGCCCGTGAGGGGGTAAATTAAAAAAAAAAGTCGTTACGTTTCCCACGATGGCTATGAGCTGTAGAGTTGCTCTAAGATATCGACGTATCTTGAAAACTGAGGAGAATAATAGGCTCAACGGCTTATGCGCATGCTTGGCAACACATGGCTTACTGAGGCATACATAAAGGCTACCGTTCTTTTACGCAGGCTGTAGGCGGTGAGCTGCGGCCCTAACAAGTGCCGAAGTAATGAAGTGGATTACATTTCCAGGAGGTGTTTTAATGGGAGTTACCAAAGATACCTACTGAAACGTAGCGTAAGTCATTACAACAATCACCTACCTTTCTTTCATTCGCCCCTTTTCGATATAAAGGTCAGTTTTCCAGGCGCGACCACGCGTAACCTCTCTTCGTATCTTCTTCTCTCGCTCATTTCATTTTTATGGTCGGCCGTTGCAAAGATACTTCGCGAAGGAAAATTCAACAGACGATCGCGATATAGGACTCGCGATTACAGATTTAGCTCTTGCTTGGAAGTTGCATACATGTGATAATGTAGTCTGCGTTACAGCAGCTAGCCCGACACAGCCAAAAACATTTGACCGCCAGTTTTCCCACAACTGCACGTGCACATTGCACAAACACATCAAACATTGAGTCTACAATGAATACATATAATAAGAAAACACAAACAAAACAACCAAACAGAAACCCAGCCAAAGCGATCAATACGCATGCTCGTTAATGATGACGTGACGCCCGAACAAAATTCAACTATATATATATATATATATATATATATATATATATATATATATATATATACATATATGCTTGAAGCACGCGAATGTCATTTTCGTGGGGCCTTTTCGGTATTACCATTTCTTCAGTGCCCATTTGGCGCAAAGTAGAAAATTTCCGGAAACCTCCTACTGTGAAAATCGTACATACATACATATATATATATATATATATATATATATATATATATATATATATATATATATATATATATATATATATATATATATATGCTTGAAGCACGCGAATGTCATTTTCGTGGGGCCTTTTCGGTATTACGATTTCTTCAGTGCCCATTTGGCGCAAAGTAGAAAATTTCCGGAAACCTCCTACTGTGAAAATCGTACATACATATATATATATATATATATATATATATATATATATATATATATATATATATATATATATATATATATATATATATGCTTGAAGCACGCGAATGTCATTTTCGTGGGGCCTTTTCGGTATTACCATTTCTTCAGTGCCCATTTGGCGCAAAGTAGAAAATTTCCGGAAACCTCCTACTGTGAAAATCGTCAAGTACTATTTAAGCATCACTTATAATCGCATCAAATAAACCCAAAGCATAGCAGCACTACCAGATATTAGCCCTCTCTGGGCAAACTCTACTCTTCAAAAGATAGTAGCATGTATGCTAACTGCAGTGTTCACTACCTTTCTTCGTCTGTTACTAAGTTTTTGCTTCCTGTTCACCACGTGTACAGTAAAAGCTCGTTAATTCGACACTCGTTAGTTCGGAAAACCGGATAATTCGGACGTGTTCTCTGGTTCCGGCCTGCATGTGCATTGTTCAGTGGCATCAAATTTTCGTGAATTCGGTCATATTTAGCTACAACCCAGTTAATTCGGACGATCCTCGGAGCGCGCCGAGCGCGATGCACCGCAAATCTACGAAGCATAGGAACCAAAACGGCGTTCGCTGACAGCCGAAACGGCTGCGGGCTTTCAGAAAGGTGACGCCGTCATCTACAATCACGTTGTTGGCACGTAATAAGGTATGGGATCAGGGCACGTTTAGGACTTGACAAGGCGATCTTGAGCCGCGTTCACATTGTGACCGAAGGCACGAATTACGAAATATTGCGGCTTTTGCACTGCTCTTATGCAAAACAGTTACTGGATTCACGTATTGCTGAAGCAAATGAAAGTGCGTTGATATAATAGACTTTTATTTACTGTTTTCTTGATACTTTCGTTCATTCGTTATTCGGCTAATTCGGACAGTTTTTCCGGTCCCGTGAAATCCGAATTCACACACTTTTATAGCAAACAAGTAGTAGCTGCAACGGTTACTACTTCTCTTGAACAGTTACTAACCTTTTCGTATCTGTTTAAAGACTAGCTTCCTTGGGCCTGACTAACTATTTTCTACCTTGGGTTATACTAGCCAATATGGGCCGTCATTAACAATCACTTAGCGAATAAGTGCCGTAGGTCAGAATATATGTTGCCTTTGACCGCTCTCTCAAAATCAAGGGAGAACGTGTTACTAGCGCAGTCAGAAATTGTGGGGGAGGGGGGGGGGTTCAATCATCCTTTATGTGTGTTCGTGCGTACGTTTGTACGTCTGCGTATATATGCAAATAAAAAATTGAAAATTTTCGGGGAAATGTTAAACGCCCCTTCCCCCCCTGGCTGCGCCAGTGGAACTCACGTACATTGAGATATGCCCTTGTACATGGTATAGTTAGATTTCGGGTCGCTGGCGCTGTCGAACTTTCGTTTTACGCCAACTGCACAATGGCTTAAAGTAACTTTACTGTTCTCCCCCTCCCCCCATCTTCATTTACTTTGTTTTCCCCTTCCCGAAGGAGCAGGCAGACGTTGTGCCCCTTTAGGTGGCAGTTGTCAGCCTGTCCCCTCCCTATTTCCTCCGTGTCTTCGAGTTTCTTATGTATCCAAATCAAATAATAACAGTAATATTAATAATAATAATAATAATAATAATAATAATAATAATAATATAATAATAATAATAATAATAATAATAATAACTTACATCTTTTGTGGGAACTCTGTCGCCTATCTTGCCATCTCTTTGCCAGTTAAGCATTGCACTATCTCCTGTATCGACCCACTGGCTGTTAAGGTAAATGGCCCTACAAGGCTGACACATAAAATAATGTCACTGCCACTCGCACGATCGCAAGGACAACGACCACGTTGCTGCAAGCCCACTTCATATCCAATCTGACAGGTGCCCTTTGGTTTGTAAACAAGCCTGAAAGGCAGGAGCAGGCCTATCAGCGTTATCGAATCAAAGGTCAGAGGCATGTTTTATGTGAGGCTACGCAGGCAAGCAGATGCCATTCAGCGCGAGAAAGGGAAAGCACTCTCGCTGTTAACCGCCCATGTATACAGCATTTCTGCTATCATAGATCTAGGCTGGAACACATTTATCTTATCAGAGGACAAAAATAGCTTGCCGAATGCCCGCCCAGGCTAAGGTTGCAGCGAACGTCTTTAAACGCTCAGCGGGAATCGGTATACCGATAGATGTATTTGGGTGGCCAATAATAATAATGATAATTGTCGGGGATTCACATCCCGAAACCACAATATGATTATTAGAGATGCCGTAGAGGGGGGCTCCGGTTTTTTCGGCCATCTGAGGCTCCTAAACAAGCACCTAAATCTAAGTACACGGGTGCTTTTTTTTTTGCATTTTGACACCATCGAAATGCAGCTGCCCCGGCCGGGAATCGAACCCGCATCCTCTGCTTAGCAGCGCGACACCCTACGCGCTAAGTTACCACGACTGGTACAGGGATGGTCAAAAGTTCCCATGTCGCTATCCGATGTAGTCTTGTGGACGCGCGGTGTGGGAAATTTTTTACCGCTTCCATGCATACAGTACCCACGGATCGAGACGCGACATCGTCTTTTTAATTATTATTATTATTAATATTAGTATTGTTATAACGAGTGCGATGAGTAACCACTCGGAATAACCGCGCCATGTCGCTGCAAATCGGGCCACTAAAGCCAATGTTGACTCAGATGTTAGTGTTCGAGAAAAATCACACCATCTCCCGCTAAAGGGGACCATGAGGCGATGCGAAGCAGCGTTTCGGCATGTAGAGCCCGCGTTTCAGAGAGAGAGTGGAGAGGGGAGGGGAGAGAGGCAAAAGGGAGAGGGGTAGTGAGAGGGTGAGGGAGAAAGGGAGGGGAGAGGGGAAGTGTAGAGGGGGAGATGGGAGAGGAAGAGGAGGTGTGTGGAGAGGGCTTGCACATGCGCAGTAAGTGTGGTCACGCCGCACACCACCACCGGATTGAACTCCGCTATAAGATGCTTCACATCTAACAAACTACGCCGGTGTGACACTGTAAATGCTGGGAACTAATGCACGTGCATCACAGCGTTTCAATCCGTGAGTATACGAGTATAGTGCACGTCTTGGAGTCCGCATGGGCTAACTTTCGGTTGTTATTCAAGGCACGCTATCTTAGAATTTGTCTTTATTTTTATGGAGCGTTTTTGTAATACTGTGCTTATGTCGCATATTTGAACTTTCGCACACTAGTGTCTTTACAATGTTTTCAAATTGCTTGCATAATTGCAACCTCTCCAAAGCCTGCAACAGTTTCTGAAGCTCCCCTTACGCAATCCCATTTTCTGACGTAACCTCTTCTTGTAACTGTAGCAGCGTACGGAAATTTCACATCTCCGATCAAAAAATACGGGACTTATCCCGAATGGAACACAGTCTAAGCGAGCGCCTAAGTCACGTGACATCTATTACTAAATTTAACCCCATAGCACTGCTACTCATCGACCCTGACTAATATTGGGTAATGTTAGCTAAACTAGAGATAATGTTGATTAACTTTGGCTATCCGCACTCCCACCACCAACAACGTAGTCATTCAATCTCAGTACGGTTCAATGTTTTAGCGATTTTTTAAATGCGAAGCATTTCTTAGCGAACTTCTGCGAGTTTGAGCGTATCTATCTGTCTAGCTGCCTACGACTTTGTGCTCTCCTGGCCGTTTCGTTAATCAGATGTATACCGAAATTGGTATGGAATAACATGACCGTATTACGAACATAAATGACAGGTCATACCATGAAAATCGTGACATGCATGTCATGAACAGCATGATTTACATTACACGGCCTTGGGGCTCTTGCGGCTATTCCGTTAATTTCATATACACCAAAACTAGTATGACGTGACAAGAGTTCATGGCGAACATAATAGGTCCTAACGTGCAAATCATGACACGCATGTCATGTGCGGCATGATTTACATCACATGGTCTCGGGGCGCTCGCGGCCGTTTAAATGAATGGATATATACGAAAACTGGTATGACGAGACATTTCGACTTGTCAAACATAACTGACACGTGGTAGCATGAAAATCATGACACGCCAGCCATGCACGTCATGATTTACATGGCACGCTCATGACGCACTCGCGGCCGTTTCGCTAGGTTGATATACACCAAAATTTGTATTGCGCGATGTGACTGTATGAAGAACATAAATAACAGGTGGTAACATGAAAACCATGATATGCAGGTCATGTATGTCATGATTTACATGCCACGCTCATGGTACATTCGCGGCCGTTTCGCGGGCTTGATTACACCAAAATTGGTATTGCACGACGCGACTGTATGACGAACGTAAATTAGAGGTCGTAATATGAAAACCATACATGCATGTCATGTATGTCATGATTTACATGCCACGCTCATGGTGCATTCGCGGCCGTTTCGCTGGCTTGATATACACCAAAATTGGTATTGCACGACGCGACTGTATGACGACCGTAAATTAGAGGGGGTAACATTAAAATCATGACACGCGTGTCAAGCACGACATCATTTACATGCCACGCTCATGACGCACTCGCGGCCGTTTCGCTAGATTGGTATGCACCAAAACTGATATTACGCTATGTGACTGTATCAAGAACATGAATAACAGGTGGTAACATGAAAACCATGACATGCATGTCATGATTTACATGCCACGCTCATGGTGCATTTGCGGACGTTTCACTAGACTGAGATATGCCAGAATTGGTATTGCGCAACGTGACTGTATGAAAAATATATATGACAGGTGGTAACTTGAAAAGTACGATATGCATATCATTTACGGCATGATTTACATGCCACGCTCATTGTCCGATCGCGGCCGTTTCGCTAGCTTGATATGCACCAAAATTGATATTGCGCTATGTGACTGTATCGAGAACATGAATAACAGGTGGTAACATGAAAACCATGACATGCATGTCATGATTTACATGCCACGCTCATGGTGCATTTGCGGACGTTTCACTAGCCTGAGATACGCCAAAATTGGTACTGCGCAACGTGACTGTATGAAAAATATATATGACAAGTGGTAACTTGAAAATTATGATATGCATATCATTTACGGCATGATTTACATGCCGCGCTCATTGTCCGATCGCGGCCGTTTAGCTTGATATACACCAAAATGGCATTGCGTGACGCAAATGTATGACGAACATAAATGGCAGGTGGTAACATGAAAACCATGACATTTATGTCATGTATGGCATGATTTATATGCCACGCTCATGGTGGACTCGCGGCCATTTCGCTCGTTTCATATACACTGAAAATGGTATTGTGCGATGTGACTGTATGACGAACATAAATGACAGGTCCTAACATGTGAATTATGTTATGCATGTCATGTACGGTGTGATTTAGATGACACTGTTATGGTGTGCTTCCGGCCGTTTAGATTACTGGATATATACCAAAATTAGTATTGCATCACAGGAGTGCGTGATGACCATAAATGACCGGTCATGCAGTGTATATACCAGAATATATGTTTCCTTGGCATGGTATATACCATATTGTGCATGCACGCGTGCATGGCAAACATGAGATATATGGTGAACTCGATGCTATGGCATGAATGATTTCATTTGGCTCAAAAATAAACAGAACGATGTATGCAGCTCTTTGCTGGCTGCTTCGCATTACATCGATTCTCACAGTGCGTGGGATCTGCCGGATTTTTTTTCTGTGAGACTTCTTGTCCGCGTATTTTTTCTAGATCTCATTCATTCATTCATTCATTCATTCATTCATTCATTCATTCATTCATTCAGTCAGTCAGTCAGTCAGTCAGTCAGTCAGTCAGTCAGTCAGTCAGTCAGTCAGTCAGTCAGTCAGTCAGTCAGTCAGTCAGTCAGTCAGTTATTTATATCTTAAGGTAGCCATCAACACTTCTACGCCGTAATTATTGTGCCTTTCACTGCACAAACAACAGAAGAAAAAAAAGCAATCTGAAAAACAAGCTGAAAATGTTAATTACTTCATTCGTTTTAAGGACAATAGGTACTGCGGATCATTTGCAGTCCCAATGTCAAGCGGGCAGAAGACTTCCTGCGCAATTAAAAAAAAAAACAAAATAAGGTTTGTTCAAACGTCCAGAACCTCGCGCTTCGAGATCTTCTTTAACCACGCGAACGAACTATCCGCTCACAAGTTTACAAAAAGAAAAACGGCCGCTTTTACTTAAATGGATCCGCCAGTGATCTCGGATACAGATAGAAAGAAATCATGAATTCAATACTGTAGACCATTCAGTTTCAATGGCACTAATTATGCGCATAAGTTGCGCTGTCTCGGCGGCAGTGCTCAAATATTCCCTTTTGGGTGCTCTCAGTTTAATCGCATCATGATACGTTTGTGATATTCCGCATGATTAAGCAGAATACCTTACAATTCGAATTCCAACCTTTAATGCGGGGGGCACTTTTATTCCATAACTTTTGTTTCATCGATAGCTACCATTAGATTAGCTCACGAAAATCTGCTCCTTCCGTGACGTCAAAGCACATTGATCTAAACATAGGCTTCCGCTCATTGTGTTTTGAGTCAGCCGCTCAAGGCTTACTATCTGCAATTTTGGAAAGGCACGAAAATGTCGCTCAATCGGCGTGTAGGCCTTTTTCCGTGTCATCAACTATCTCCTTTTTTCCTCTTTGTACGAAACACGTACGCACAGACGGGGCTGCGAAGAAAAGCTGCCAAGGCGACGTGACATGTGCACCGCCCCATATATCGGCTATTAGGAATGGTCGCTACAAACATATTCGCGTAATAAATCGCCTTGCAACATTATTTGCCGCAACTTCGGAGCCGTTGGAATACGCAGGTGGCGTAACGTCATCGGTACATTGATCATTGATGGGTGTTAATAATAATAATTATAACTGTTGAGGTTTTTCTTCCCAAACCCAGGATATGATTACGATGGTTCTCGTCGACCAGTTCACGCCGACGCTTCTCCGCCGTATGATGCCGTTCAGCGCGTGCTTGGCTCCACGCGCGTCGCGTGTAGTTGCAGCGATAACCAAAGAGGTTATCTGGCAGCCGCTTTGCCAGAACCAGGCACGTTGGAACAAAAAGGAGCGGCGCCGTCTATCCGTGACGCTTATAAGCTATCGCTCGACAAACTGCGTTTAACCGCGAGCAACCAAGTTCAACCAAGCTCATTTTGTTTTTAAAAGTTTTCCATAAGTTTCTGTATCTTCAGTCAGCTCTTCTACTATATTTACGAAAAACCCGCCACGCTGGTCTAGTTGTTATGGTGCTCGACTGCTGGCCCGAAGGTCGCGGGATCCTGGCCGTCCTGGCCGCATTATCGATGGAGGCGAAATGTTCGAGGCCCGTGTACCTAGATTTAGGTGCACGTTAAAGAGCACCAGATGAACAGCCTTTCCGTCCCTCATAATCATATCGTGGTTTTGGGACATAAAACCCCAAAAATTATTCTTATCTACTAGAGGAAAGAAGTAACACCACAAAAATATGTGTACGCTGCTACACGTCACTTGCTTTTTTTCTACGACGTCCTTTCGTCCGTGCCAAATGTCACAATTCACGAAAAGTAGGGCATAGAAACTTCATACCAATTCAGACAGAAGAAATCCGAAGCGCCTATTGGAACGTAAGAGTAGGTGGCTCCTGGGTTCGAGGACGCGGGAACATGGACGACGTCGCTTTCTTTTACCCCCAAGCAAACAACGCAAAGCCTCCAACGCTTCAGCTTACACTCTAAGAAAAAAAAGAGTATGCGTGACTCTTTTCGGAGAGTTCTGACTTGCCACGTATACGACTCTCTTTAAATAGTCACGGTGACTCTCTTGGTGGGTCAGGGTCGGCTCGCTCTAGGAGAGTCCCCTGATCCTCTAGGAAGAGTGCAAAGACTCTTATCGGGAGGATCACGTTACCACTTATAGGGAGTCAGACGAATCGTGCCGGTAACGCTTCTAGGGGGGTCAAGGGACCCACACCGAAGCGTCAAGCGACTCCACAAGTATTTTAAGCTACTCATTTGATCCTTGCTCTACTTTTGCGCGACTACTGTTGAAAATAGTGGAGTATTCATTTTAAGCGAGTCCAATAATAGTTGCCGTTCTGCCCAGCGACTGCAAAAAAGTTCAGTTTTGGCATTATTTTAATAAAACTCGTCAAAACAACACATATTTTCCAGCAAAGTTATATAGAAAGCGCGGAAAGATGGTCTGTGATTTCCAATTAAGAAGTTTAGGTATTCCTCATTTACATGCTTCTATGAGTATAGCCAACTAAAATGTGTGGCTGTGATGTGTAGTGTCATATGGTGCTAAATAAACAGCAGAAATCGCCGTCATGTTTCCATATTTATTCCTTATGATTAAGAATAAATAAAAAAGTGGTGACGCCTTGGGGCATCAGACTTGTGGCTTGCTAGGTTGTCGCTCCTGTCCAGCGTGAGCACCATGAAAAACGGTATCTGAAAAGCAGAACGTGATATTGTGATGAGAAAATGAAATTGCAGCAAAGGTTTGCAAAACCTACACAATAAGTGGTTCACACAGACATAATAAAGGCTAACAACAAAACAACAAAGCACATCATCCGGCAGCCAGGGGCATGCCGTGAGCGGTTATTGACCGCATGTTTTACAAACGTAACCCATCCTTAAATACTCAGATAAACAGATGCGAGTACTAGGGCCCGAACGACACCCAGCGCGTGCGTACGCCGTCTACGTCGAGATCAGAGATGTCATATGCTAGAATTAGCGCACATAAATCCCACAATCACGTACACTCACTCGATTCTGTTAGAGCGCCCAACGTCATCGCAGTGTATGCAAACCACGAAAACAGCAAACAGAAACGAGGGAAATGAGTGCACGCCGGCGGCCGCAACAACGCGCGCCGTCGAAAGTCTAGAGCTTTTTCACTTTACCGGCGAGGCGTGTCCAACTTGAATGACTACCGCGTACGTTCTGGAAGCCACCGTACTATATCTGCACCTCAAACTACCGTCTTTCAGTCAACAAAAACCATTACATATAGTGCGTCTGAGCGTTCTGTACAAGGCTATTTTTTTTTTCACATTTCCACGCGTGAAGCACGCTGCACACTCAAGGTCGATGGAAATGTTATTATATGAAGTAGACTAAAGTGCATCTCAAAACGACATCTTGCACCTTCAGTAGGGCAGACACAACGTGCGATCAGCAAGAAATGACCCTCGATTATTGTTTGCATCGCTCACTTTATGGGAGCTTGTACAGCAACGCGCAACGGTGGCAACTCGTCAACTGACAGCTTTAGTTGGGCATCCGCAACAGCCCCGCGGATACAGGCTACTGTTGGAAATGGCTGGCAGATTCCGCAGAGCTGCTGCAGACGCCCAGCTAAAGCTGTATAATTAGGCAGTACACTCACCGTTAACTGGCGCCCGTTGTCGGTGTCCGCAGCTCCATGAATATTCCGCCCTCCAAGCGTCACTTCGTGCACGGAGCTGGCTTCAACACCACCGAAGACGCGCAACCAACACAACCACGCAATGCATTCCAATAGACTAGGAGACTGAGACGACTGAGAGAGGAGAGCGGCGCGCCACCCCGGCGCCAACCCCGTCTACGTTGCCGAGCAAGGCGCCACAACGGCGCCAAAGGGCGAGCGTGCGATATGTATGGCGTATACGGCGGCTCTTCCGTATACCGAAGCCAATCGAAACGCGCTTCAGGAGGGTCCAGTGACTCCTTCCCAAATGCGAACTCTTTTTCTCTGCCTGTACCTTCCAAAAGGGGTCAGATGGACACCCGAAGAGAGTCACGGTTCCATGACCCTCTTTTGACTCTTTTTTCTTAGAGTGTAGAGCGAATGCCGTAAGCGTGAAAGTAGGGCTTGTTGGTGATTCTACACAATTGGTGCGGCGCGCAGCAGGCAAAAGAGATGTTCCCTGCTGTTCCCTGCTGGCGTCGACTCTGGTTCAGCCGTGTCGTTCCTTCGCTCCTGTGGCATAAGCCTACACCGTCATCACATGACATCGTTGCTTGGGCGAAGGTAGGCTGATCACGGAGGCAGTGCCAAACCAAGTGAGGAACCTCCGATCTTGGAGGCAGTGCGAAACCACGCTAGGTGCACAAAGTTTTCGGAGGGTGGGGGGGCAAGATAAATACATCTAGGGAGCCTGCATGACGGTCCGTTCATGTAGGCTCCATATTACATCGACTGAGAAGAAAAACAAGATGGCTTTCGCCTTCGAGTCGTCTTGGGTGAATGCACAAGGGACCCTGTGATTTTTTATGTGTGCTTGTGTGAGTGAGTGAGTGAGTGAGTGAGTGAGTGAGTGAGTGAGTGAGTGAGTGAGTGAGTGAGTGAGTGAGTGAGTGAGTGAGTGAGTGAGTGAGTGAGTGAGTGAGTGAGTGAGTGTGTGAGTGAGTGAGTGAGTGAGCGAGTGAGTCAGTCAGTGAGTGAGCGGAGTGAGTGAGTGAGTGAGTGAGTGAGCGGAGTGAGTGAGTAAATGAGCGGAGTGAGTGAGCGGAGTGCGTGAGTGAGTGAGTGAGTGAGTGAGTGAGTGAGTGAGTGAGTGAGTGAGTGAGTGAGTGAGTGAGTGAGTGAGTGAGTGAGTGTTTGTCTCGGAGCGTGTGTGCGTGTTCACGAAAGAAAGCTTATCCTTATCCAGTCACGTGCGACAACTTGCGCTATCTTTAGCAGTAAGCCTCGAACTCGCCCTTATGCTAACGATTATGATGTGGTTCATGCTGATCCACTTTATGGAGGACCGCCAGCACGCACTAAAACCTTGGGATATACTTCCCCACCCCTTTATCTAGACACGCTGTCAATTTCGATCCTTCTTTGACAGAAGATGCGCCTACATTAGAGCACACGTTGTCCTCCACGCGTTGCCATGGCACCAAACACAGCCTTATAGGCAGGCGTTCCACATTCCAGCATTTTCCGCTTGCACAAGAGACAGTGATCAATCTTTTTTTTCTTCCTGGTTGCGAATGCGTGCGTTCCACGGACATCCATCTCTTTCGTGCAAGTTTGATAAAGTGATTCAACGTTTCCTCATTTCCACAGAATCAATCGCAGAATATTCGGCCATACATCGGAACTAGGACAGTGTTGCGAGTTCCTGTTGAAAGGTTTGCTTTTCGATTGAGTACCTTTGTCCGTAGAGCCCCATAGGCCGCACCCTTACAGTAGAAACGTCGGGTTGAATAATGAATCGTGAGTGGATCTATGGGTTAGGGATATCGACAACGATGCACTGTTCTTTCACTGCGCTTAAAAAAAGTATAGTTTCGTTGGAGTACCGCTATTTATTCCGAAACCATCTTCACAAGGGGTAAAAGCGAGCTTCGTTGTCCGATAAACTTTTCTGGTGCGGTCTGTACCGCACAGAAGGCTCGCAAGGCCACTACACGTGGAGTCCAAACTTTTCTATGCCTCGCTAATGGTAGAAAGAGTAAAATGCTTCCGATCAGTCGAAATTTTGATTTACAAGAAATATGGAATATGAAGAATGCTCAATTTGCATCAGCACTGCAGAGTTCACCGCGACTTGTTTAAAGCGAACCAAAAAAAATTGTTCCAGGGTCTTCACGCTGCCGCAACTCCATGGAAGTGGACTGTACTAAGATCGGGAAGGCGATTAAAAAGGTGGTTGAAAAGACGAGTCCACGGCTAAATTACTGACTTGAGACATATCTAATCAGCGTTAAAAAGAATGAAGGATAAGACGAAGGAAGCAGACAGAACGCAGCGCTAAACTTCAACCAAGGATTTCTTCACAAAAAAACATACAGTGCACACCGTGCGCAGCGACCAGTGCAGCAGGGCAAAAACAAAATGTCAGCAGGGCAAAAACAAAATACACCCCACTATTCTTTTAAGCAGTTCAGTGTACACACATATAATTAAACAGTTATGTGCGCAGATTTCTGTTAAAGGGACTGTCTGCCGTCCTTCATCGCTTTTTTGTTTTGTACCGCAATCGAAAGCATACAGCCTGAAGTGTCTAACCTTGCAGCGGTTTCTCTGGAAAGTGAATGACATTTTTAAAACAGAATTTTTTAATCTGCGTTCGTTCTTCTTCCGTTGGCGTGAAACATGCCCACAACACTGGTTGGTGAACGCCATGACGATTGTAGTGCCGGTAAAAATTAAAACCGAAAGCACATGCGATTTCTGTAGGAGTACATTATTTTCGCTGAACACTAATTTAATGATTGTAACAGTCGTTTTCCGCGCTAGCGGTTAAATGAAGCCTTATTATACGATTACAGTACACTTCCTTTGATATAATCGCAGTATATGCGTTTACTTTAGCACTGCTGCTGCAATTCAAGCCAAGTTGATTCATCAAAAGGAGACTATAAATGCACGCCTTCACGCAGCACATGTGAGACATCCTAACAGGAATACAGCGGCACGGTACGACCAGCGCGGAGGGCCGCATGGCATAGCGCATGAGTTGAAGCAGACGAAATCGAAGGCGGCGCTGCAAGAAGCGCCACCGGGCTACTTATTTAGACGCGTGAGGGAAAAAAGGCAAAAAATTACTCTCTGACGCAACCGAAAGCTGCCTCAAGTGCGTAAAATTAAATTCTAGGTTATACATGTTTGTTTTTTAGCAAAATGAGTCTACCTGCGACCATTTCTTGTCCTACCAGCAGATTCAACCACATCGCCGTTGGGTGACGCTAGCGGTCATTCTTTCACGATTTTCGGCATCAAATTAAAAGTGTAATTCCTTTTTTTGTGAGACAGAAGCATGCTCGTTGCCGCCGATGTGACGAACGATCTTCTCATCTTCACCACAATCAGAAAAAATTTTTCCGAGCGGTAGACAGTCCCTTTAAAATATGCGCATTCTTTGTTGGTCAGACCCACCGAAGAGAGAGAGAAATAACATTTATTTACACATCCGGCGTGTGGGAAGTCCCCGGCCTCGCAGGGCGCGGATGTTCCCTATCTTAAGATTACGGCTATTAGAGTCCGATAATCTCACAGCCTAGACCTCGAGGATGTTGTGCTCCAACTAGGCGACAGTTACAGACCCACCGAAGTAGCACTTACACATCTGTCACCCACTTTTCTTATGCTATACTACACTTCAAGTATTTCCTTTCATGGCTGCCTCCGTGGCCGCCTGAGAACACGAGTGCAGTGCGACTGCGCGGTGCTCCTTCTGGCTGACCATTGACCCTGAGGCTGATAAAGGTAAGCGGGTCAGCGAGAGTTCAATTGAGATGAGCTGGTGAGCTCTCCACGCAGCGCTAATGCATTTTCTGTGAGACAAATATATATCGCGGATAAAAAACAAAGGTGGATGCATTGCAAGAGCACCAACAGAACAAGGAAAGCACGCCCGTGGGCCCTTTGGGCCATCTAGCGGGTTTTCTGTGAAACCGCTGAAGAACCTCCCACGTGTGCGTACCACCAACGCTAAATTGTGGGTATGTATAGATGGCTCACCGTTAGTATGCTAAAGGATGTATGCGTGGTGGCGGAGCTGCTAAACGCATCCCGCCCCTGAGCGAGGGGTCGCAGGTTCGTATCGCCGATAGCACTCGAACCGTAGATTTTTATTATTTCTTTATCTGCATCTACATCGAATTTTCGCTGACGGACAGCGCTGATTATTCGCTAACAGCCAAAGACGCCGCCGACACCAGAATTTTTGCGAAACGAGTTTTTTAACGCTATCACGTTAAAACGGAAAGATTGAAGAGAGGGTAATCGTAAGCTCAGGCATGCGCACAAGAGTCGCCTAACGAGCGATGAAAGAAAATGGCGACTCTTCTGCAGACCGGATTTAAGCTACTTTCTACGGAAGTAACAATGCATTGACTCAATCGAGCGAACTTTTAAATTATCACGTTTCGAAATTTTCCTTTTTTTCGAGCTCGCCTCCGTCGCCTGTTAAGATTTTCGGTGTTTTTATTTGTTGTTGTTGTTTGAGGAGATTTTATAAGCAGGTGTGCTAACCTTTTGAACTACAGTGCGAAACACTGCCAATCTTTAGTTTGCCGACGTCTCTTGGGGTGCGCGAATCCTATTGCGCGAAAGAAGAAAAAAATAGAACAGTAGAGTTTCAAACCGGAGCCTGCCTAGATGCACATAAATTTTCTCTTTATTTCTCTAAAGTAAACAATATTTACGCAGTCGCCGTCTTTCGAAATCCTGATTGAGCTAAGCTATTGACCGGATTGAGTCGCGGCAAAACTTTTCGGGAGCGAGAAAAAAACGTTTTCTCCGGCGTCGTTTTTGTCAAACGCGTAAGCCGCTATATAAGATGTTTGTTCAAAAAGTACAAAAAAAAACCTGCAAGCCGCCTTGGAGAACACGGTAGCCATAGTTAAATAGAGAAAAACAGCGTTGAGACACACAACTCTTTTCCCCACAGAAATTGGCTTTTGGCAAGAAGTTGCCCTGACAGCTCTTATCTGACTTTGTAACCTAAAGAAAAAAAAACACTGCCACGCAGAACTGGAAAAAGAAGAAAAAAACACCCTGGGTTTTTTACCGCCACGATTTTTATTCTGCCCATGATGTATCATACAAAGGGCACAATTTGAATCTTTTTTTTTAACAGAGGAGTTGTTTGTGCCGAGCATTGGTACGTAACGAGTGAACAGAAATGATAATCATCATGAACTCGCACGCACTCTCTTCATCCTCTTCGTCCTCTCCGTCATCTTCTGCTTCGCTCCTAGAACACGTGGGCCTATCTGTGTGGCGTGGCTTGCAATAAACCTGATGGGCGAGAGAACGCGTACACGGAAGAGAAAGAGAGGGAGCAAGAAGGAGAGTTAGGAGGAAGAAAGAGATAGAAAGAAAAGGGAGAAATTCTCGGCAACAACAGAAATTTCTTGACGAGGTGCGATTCGAACCCGCCCACCCACAATCTGAAGGCGAGCATCGTAACGACTCGGCTATCCAAGCACGCTAGCAGAGCATAACGTAGCCTTGTACAGTATAGTTAACCAATGGTTTGGGGGAAGAGAAGTCAGGGTGAGTGATGCGAGAGTAAGAAGGGAAAGGAGGAGAGAGGGTAATTCATAGCATAGAAAGAGAAGAAAGAAAGAAAGAGAGATAATCATAGAAAGACAGAAATATATAGAGAGGAAGAGAAAGAAAGAAAGACAGAAAGAAAGAAAGAAAGAAAGAAAGAAAGAAAGAAAGAAAGAAAGAAAGAAAGAAAGAAAGAAAGAAAGAAAGAAAGAAAGAAAGAAAGAAAGAAAGAAAGAAAGAAAGGGAAGAAAGATATAAAGAGCGAGAGACAAAACTGACATATATATATAGAGCAAAGTAGAGAAATAGAAGCAAACAGAAAGAAAAGAAGACAGAAAATAGAGAGAAGGAGAAAAGAACAAAGGGAGAAATAAAAAGAAACAAAGAAGGCCACCTAGCTCCGCACGTCCTTCAAGCTTGGCACCGCCACTACGAAGCTGCCTTAATTTTTTTATTATTTGCCCCCTATATTTTATCAGGTTAGTGTTGTTAGGCGAAAGGTGCCGCGCGGAAGGTAAACACAACATAAGGCATTATAATAACGATTTGTGGAATTTTGACGTGTGAGAACAACGGTATGATTATGAGGCACGACGTAGTGGAGGTTTCCGGTAATTTTGACGATCTGCTGTTCGTTAATCTGCACTGACATCGCAGATTACTCGCGCCTCTAGCAGTTTGGCTCCATCGAAATTCGCGCTCCGCGGCCGGGATTCAGCCCGGCGGGTTTCGGGCACAGCATGAACATTATACTTTGTATCCGGGACTTGAGCAGCCTGGCTACGAAAAACATAGTGCTGAGGTTTCCAACGCTACTGAACCTTCGCTTATGATGTTTTTATCGCCACGCCCACTTTTCATATAAGCAAATAATGAAGCAATAAAGCGTCAATGTCTTATACCAAAGAAGCACCGAAAGGAGCGCAGCTGTCCCCTGCTCTGAACAGATCAATGCAGAGATGCCTGGTCTTTGACCGCCTGGCGTTTCGTGCACCTGAAGTGAAGTATGCTTGCCGCCTCCTATATGCGGCCGCCGTATCCGGGAATCGAACCCGCGCCCTAAAGCTTAACAGCGCATCCCCACGACTGGTGCAAACGGTTTCTTGTGAGACTGGTTTTAAAATGCGATCTCCGCAACGTGACTAGTATGAAAAATGGGCATTCGGAGAGCAATGCTGCGCTGCTTTCAACCAACAAAGACGTCGTTACAAGCAATTTTTAATGTAGCATAGAACAGTACCGAAGTAATCACACATTCTTGGGAAGCTGAAGATTTCACACAAACTAGATAGCAACAATTAGTACCTTACTAAATACCCGAGTATGGTTTTTCGGAAAAAAGAAACGCGCGCACTCATTCTGCGGAAAAAGAAATTCACCAGCAGCGATTTGCGAATAGTACGCCGCTTTGGAGAACGCCGATCTAATTGGACCTCGGTCCAAGGCACTGGGGAAAACAACGAACTAAATCGACAATGGTAACAGCCTAAGAGAAGCGAAGCAAAGTTATCTCTCTACGGGGATGTACTAAATCCCCAAGTCAATTACTTCAGATTACTCCTTCGCAAATTACTGGCTTCGTGCGCAGCAATCTCGTTCCTATTATCCCGAAGGAGGGACGACTTTACGGGCATATCTCGGCATCTATGCGACGTTAGAATGAGGGCATTTTCGGGAGCTTACTTGCGTCTCTATACACCAGAGGTCATTAGGCCTACGATCACTAAGGCGCTCAACAATTGGGACTACTCAAAGGAGCACAGCGATCTGCGCAACAGATTAGGGTGGTGCCTGCTGCACACAATACTGATTTGGAATGAGAGGATGCGAGCGGATACCTTACGGCTTGCTTCAGTCATTAGGAAATTCGACCAATACCCCCCCCCCCCCCATTCCCTCCTCATTCGAAGGGTATAGGTCATTTATGTTTAATTAATAAAACGTCGTATCACCAAATAAAACGAATACGAATAAGGAATACAGTAGCGGGTTTCAGAATAATGTAAAACCACAGCACCCCAGTGCCACGCTTTCGTATTCTTGGTTTTTTTTTTTTACTCGATGTTTCCCTAGCTTAGCCTGCAGGCGCTACGGCAGCGAGGTTTCAGTGTTGAAAGAAAAACATATCTTCATCTACACAGTACACTTGCTTACGCCTTCAGTACACAGCACACGCCTTAAGGGGAACGAGACGGTAGTAGCATGGACACTACGTTAATTGCATTAACTGGTTAGCTTCGTTTGTTCGCCGCGGCGGCCCCATTTCGATGGAGGCGAAATGCTAGAGGCCCGTGTGCTTAGATTTCGGTGCACATTAAAGAACCCCAGTTGGTCGAAATTCCTGGAGCCCTCTACTACGGCGTTTCTCATAATGATACCGCAGTTTGGGGAGCACAACCCCAACAATTATTACCAACTGCATTGTTTAGCTCTCACTGGAACATTAGTAACAGTCGCTACAAAGCAGGCACGCGCTGAAGAGTAACGAACGTGTATTCTAGCCTTCCGCGGGCCAAGAAGTTGTAGGGGGTGTAGAACACGTGGTGTCAGGCACCGCCTCCCTTATTTACGAGCACATTTGCTTTTATTGTGATAGCAATTATATGGACAGTCCCGGCTGGTTTTTGCCGCCGCCGTCATGCACCGTATGTGTATAAGCTTGCCCATATATATATATATATATATATATATATATATATATATATATATATATATATATATATATATATATATATATGTGTGTGTGCATAGAGTCCCAAAGAAAAAAAAATTCGGCAGCTCCCACGTACCGTGGAAGTCGATGTTCTGCGAAGCATGCGGCGAGAAGGTGACCGTGGCGTAATTTTTTTTACTGAGCGAAACGTTACGAAATGATGCTAAAGATGTGCATAAATTTTATACGCACACACATATGCTGAAGAGCCGCATATGTCTTATAAAACCAGTTGTTTAAAGTTGGGTAACGCTGCCAACGGCAACGTGGCCAGAAGTGGTAAGCTGATATGTAATGCCTATACTTGCCCGTTATCGTGGAGAAAGTACGCACGTTTCACGAACCCGTGTGCATGTATGGAAGGGGTTAGTGACAGTTCTTGAACATGGTCATCATTACCGTATCAGTGAGCACTAGACGCTGGTCATGACTTGTTATCGGATCCGGTCGCGATCGCGGTGGCGAGGGGTCCATGTGTAGTGAAGTATGAGTTATAGTACCGCTGTTAGAAATCGTGGATGCCTCAGTCATTTCGTCGACAAATTGTCTGTATATAGAGCCGGAGACATGTCGGACTCTGAAGTCACCCATTGCGTTGGTGAGGTTTACGCCCTTGAGGATGGTAGGCCTGGATAGGGAGTTACTGTAACTATGCTTAACCACCTTTATTTTGAGCTTTCCCACCATTTTTGAAAATAGCAAGCTGTTACAATGAGATGTGTGGCTTTATACACCTTCCCGTTATTTGTACAGCGTTGTGTGTGCCTGCGCCCTAGGTTGCCTGCGCATGTGTCATGGATGGCTTGTCCGGGCGTCGTTACTCTCTCGATACACGAGCCAAGCCAAGTAATCGAAAACGTAACTGTGCATATGCACGGCCGCACCGAGTAGGAGCGCGCGTCGTTTCTCAGACGAAGTGTAGGTAGCAAAACTATGTCGCTCCAAAATCTTAGCGACCTGGAAACTGCGCGCACGGTTGCATGAGCACGCTGAAAAGTTGCTCAAGAGGCGCTGACGAGCATTGGATCATTACGTCACGCGAAGGCAGCGCCACTTTAATGCATACTACTAACGCAGGCCTATATGTACATTATTATGGAGTAATACCTTTTAATATAAAGAAACGAACAATATTTCAATACTAACAAAAAAATCGTCGACAGCGTGCAGCAATCAACGGTCACGTGGCTGTCTTCATCGGATCATTCATGTTTTTGCCGCCAGAGGCACCACAGGTCATTTTGCGCGACTTTCAATTAAGAAATAAAAATATAAATCGATCTCGCACGAAAAAAACGGGGTTTGTTTGAGTCAGTGCAACGGACAATCTTTACATCAGTGGAGTCAACTCATTTCATATTCTGGGCAGTTGTCGGTCCCTTTAACGCTCTCGCATTTAAATTACTGATGTCTGTTCTCGCCGTTCATGGGTAGATATAAACTGTCACTCACCTGTGGCGCATACCCGTACACCGCCGCCGGTGGTAAACGGGTGTGTGCCACACGTGTCTGGAGGAAAGCGTTTGACACGCACGCGACAGGATTTTCACGTTATTCATGTCATGACCACACAGTCATATTCGTCAAGTCCTCTTACCCTCCCATGCTAATTTTGGTCTACACCAAGCTAAGGGGCGATCACGAGAGCACCCATAGATAGATAGATAGATAGATAGATAGATAGATAGATAGATAGATAGATAGATAGATAGATAGATAGATAGATAGATAGATAGATAGATAGATAGATAGATAGATAGATAGATAGATAGATAGATAGATAGATAGACAGACAGACAGACAGACAGACAGACAGACAGACAGACAGACAGACAGACAGACAGACAGACAGACAGACAGACAGATAGATAGATAGATAGATAGATAGATAGATAGATAGATAGATAGATAGATAGATAGATAGATAGATAGATAGATAGATAGATAGATAGATAGATAGATAGATAGATAGATAGATAGATAGATAGATAGATAGATAGATAGAAACGTTCAAAGTGCCAGAGGTTCGCTAAGAAACGCTTCGCATTTAATAATTCAGAAAAATGCTTCGGTAGCGCGCAATAGAATCAGCGACCTCTCACTCTGCAGCGCTAACCACTACGCCATAAATCGCAGATCCTTCAGGCAGCTAACGGCGAGCGTTATATACACACCCTTTACCGCTGGCAAGACTCAGAGACGGCAGGCGCTTATAAGCGTTTCTTCCTTATCAGCGAGATGACGCGACGAGCGCAACGGGCGCATTTAAAAGTCGTCAGCCAGCTCACTCGCTTCTTCTAATATTTGCACCGGGAGAACCTTGCCCTTCCGCTGTTTGCTCGCGCGGTAGTTTCTGCCTGGGGGGTACAGGTTCCTGCAGCGTAGCAGAGCGTCCATCACGGGCCGCTTTTCCTGCTATCGCATTCATTGCTTCGCCCTTGCGGCGAAACTGTGACTTTCTTTCACGCTACGACAGCTACGTTAGGTATTAACCAGCTTGACGAGGCAGCAACAAGGTGTCTCAATTACGTATCACATGTATCACAGCTGTAGCGTCTGATGCTGCCCGTAAGATTCTATAGTTGGCATCGGTGTATATTCAAAAGGGGGAATACTTCCCAGAAAGCTAAAATGGAGGCGACCCTAATTTTTGACTTAGGTGTCTGCTAGTGGCGCTTGCACATCGGCTCTTGTGTGCCCTGGCGTATTAAATGCGAAGCATTTCTTAGATAGAAACGCTCAAAGTGCGTTTGGTTCGCTATCTATCTATCTATCTATCTATCTATCTATCTATCTATCTATCTATCTATCTATCTATCTATCTATCTATCTATCTATCTATCTATCTATCTATCTATCTATCTATCTATCTATCTAGCCGCCTTCGTCTGGGTGCTCTCGTGATTGCCTCAACTTGATGTACACCAAAATTGGTATAGGAGCGTACGAGGGTTTGAAAAATATGACTGCTTAGTCATGACATGAATAACGTGAAACTACTCTCGATTACGTCGTCAAACCCTTTCCTCCAGACATGTGTGGCACATACCCGTATACCACGGGCCGCGGTATGTGGGTATGCGCCACAGGTGATTGACAGTTTGTATCTACCCAGCAGCGTCGAGAACAGACATTGGTAGTTCAAATGCGAGAGCGTTAAGAAACACCGACATCAGCGTTCTCTCGGCGAATGCAAAGAATAAAATTCAGGATCCCAGCAAGAATCGAAGACAAGCATTCTGCGTGGCAGTCAGGTATTCTGCCACAGACCCACGTCAGGTCATGAACCCTTTTGTAAAAACAGCCTATGCAGGCGTAATGTCACCGCAACGTCAATTGTGGTTTTGGTGCTGGCTATCTAACGTTATAACAAAGCAATAAACATTACATTTGTACTCCCATGCACGGTGTAAGAATATTCAGGTGTTGACACTGCGTGCGCCTAAGCGGCCAGAAAATGTTCGGTCGTCGGTCCGTTGAGCGGCGCGCCATCTAATGGCTTGAGGCGGAGAGCGCCCGCGAGTAGCCGAATCACGGTGGTGCTGCGTCATCGCCGCCGCGCTCGCCGTGCCCTCTCCTGTTGCTCTCTCGATTTCGCCCCTCGACGCCGCTTGGCGGATGCACATTATCCAGCAAAATGGCACAGAAAAATGCACGTTATCAGCAGCATGCGCGTCGCTATGGAGACGATTGCCCCGCTTTTCGTTGCGCCCTCTAAGACGGCGCCCATGAAACTGCAAGGCATCTGATAAGAACCCGAACATTATCTGGACGCGCGTGGATTGCGGTTTCCCATGCGTTGGGGGAGGAGTGTCATCAGCTGACTATATTCTTACACCGTGCTCCCACGTCACAGGCGCCATGTCGGGTTCCCTTCACATTTGGTTCCCGTGCTAGCTCCGCTTTTACAGCAGTCCAATACACATTACATTTGTATTACATTTGTATTCCTGTAATTCAGAAAGCTACGTTAAAGAGTCGTTAGACGCCGGAGGAATACGCTAATGGAAGTTACTATTTATATTCACATCATCGCACCGTAAAGTGCACTTCGTTTCGATACTACTGGCGTCCGTGCTCTAACGTAAGTGCTGATGTTACGTCAGACCGTAAGTTACCCTTTAAACGCCAATGTAGTCGACGTCCCTGGTGAACCCACGACGTGCACACAGCTGCTACACTTACAAAAACACGTCGATTCAGGTCGTAACGATTGGCTCAAAAGAAAAAAAAGTCACAGTTTCGCCGCAAGGCCGAAGCAATGAATGCGATAGCAAGAAACTAATGCTATATGAAGTGAGGCTCGCCAATGGATACTCTCAGTTTGAACAGCGCTCCTGTTGCAAAGGCGGCCTAAGCAGCGAATGAAACTAGCGTGCTTCAAGTGTCGAGCTGTGACACTTAATAGTTCGCGCTCATCTTCTGTTTGTTCGTTTAGCGGCGTCCTTTGAGCTCGAGTGGCTTTCGTAGCTCCGTAACATGAGCGCGGACATCACGGTGAAAGCGTGAAATATCCCTCTTCCCCTCAGCACAAGAAAACCGTGCCAGCAGACAGCGGAAGGGCAAGGTTCTACCTGCGCAAGTATAAGAAGAAGAGAGCGAGCTCGCCGACTACTTTTAAATGCGCCTGTCGCGCTCCTAACGCCATCTCGCTGGTAATGAAGAAACGCTTATAAGCGCAGCCGTCTCTGAGTCCGTCCAGCGGTAAAGGATGTGTATATAACGCTCGCCGTTACCTACGTGGAGGATCTGCGTTTCGTGGCGTAGTGGCTAGCGCCTCTCGCTGCGGAGGAAGAGGTCCCTGGTTCGATTCCGCGCTTCAGATGCATTTTTCTGAATTAATTTTCTTTGGGGATCTTATATATATATATTGTAATGAACGAGACACAGACAACACCCGTTCCTGGGCCAAGCTGTTCTATTGTCTGCCCTCTTCTTCCTCTGCCTCCATCTCCTAGCTGTCCGCGCGCGCCAGAGCCCCGGTGTCAATCTTCGTCATCACATTCGGCCATGACTGCAAAGCGCGCGGAGATTTCGACAACATTTCAGGTGGACGGGGCTGGCTGAATCGCGCTGGTCGGAACAGACCACGCGGCCACTCGGTCAGAAGATCCGCCAGGAGTGTGTCCGGTGGGCGACACTGGCTGTTTCGTGGTGGTCGGCCCCGACCCCGCTTCATCATGGTTTGGTGGTCTGCTAGAAGTTTCTCTGGTGGGCGACACTGGCTGTGCCGCGGTGGACGATGACCACGGCCACGCTGCGACTTTGTAGGGAAATCTCTCCCATTGGCCTGTCGTGCACGGAATTGGCAGTGTCGAAGTACTCGAAGTTTTCGGCCAAGAGACTTCTCGCGAAATATCGGTAGTTGCTCGGGTGGGTGGCAATTACTGTTTCGGCATGATGGCAGGCTTATCCCGAAACGGTGACGTTGGTCCCGCCGCAGCTCTGAAGATAGTACAGCATGCGTAACTGTCGAGTGTCGGACTATGTGAGGTCGGGTGCAGTTGTCACGCTGGGTCGAGCTGGCGTTTCCTGATGAGGGGTCACGTGAACAAGATGTGTCCAGGGAGCGAGCAGTGCCGTCAGCAGCGCAGTTGGTTTGCGGTGCCAAGTCTCTGATGATATTGTCCTCTGGCTGGTCAGGCATCTCGTTTGCGACATCTGGCTGGCCTACTTTGTGAAGTGGCATGGCGTAGGTCGCGTTACTGGCGATCGTGGTCTGGTAGTCTTCATGATCGTGTCGTTCATCTGGCACGACAGGTGGGAGCGCCTGTTTATGCTCTGACGACGATGAACGAGAGGGCAGTTTCTCCGTTTGCAGAAGGTCTGGTGGCGATACGCTCATGTCCATTACCGACGCAGAGTCCTTGACCTGCAGAGGAGGGGCAGGGCTGCTCCGGTAAGCGTCAAAATCTACGACGTACACCGTCGATGGACTGCAAGGCGCCATTGCAGCCTCAAGGTTGTGACCCTCCAGAACTCCGTCCTCGGTGGAGGTCTTGGACGCACCGAAGGTACCGGGCATCAGGCCGAAAGCGGCAATCAGGGCTGCACTCCATCCTGCCCAGGACTGCTGCCTCACGCCCTCGTACCTGTGCCACGCCGCGGCACCTTCTCGAAGGCGGCCTACCGCCAAGGACCATTCCTGCGCCTCCGTCCAAGCTTCGCGAGCTCCCAAGGCGTTGACGGTCGCCACCCATTTTTCGGCGTCGTCCTGGAAGCCGCGGAACTCTGGTAGTACGAAGGTAGCCTGGGATAGTGATACGGCAGGCGCGAAACGGTAGATTGTGTACGCGAAGTCACCAAGTTGAACAGAGACCTGGCTGAGGGTAGACTGGAGCTCTCTACGTTGCTCAGGCGAGCTGGCCTCGAGGTCTAGCGAGGTGGCTACGTCCAACATGGTGTTGATGGCTGTCAGTGCGGGAATTATTGGAGGAAACAGCGCAGAGCTCGACGCTGTCAAGGTGTTGGCCGTGACGCGAAGTCGCACAATGGTACGCCGCAGGTGCGCGGCGCTCTCCGATGGTTCGCGTGCGGAGCCCGTAATGTCGGACCAGTAGGCGGTGGTGGTTGAGCGCACGACGGCGGGCTGCTGGTCCGAAGGAGCTCGTACCGCATCCCAAAGCGGCTCAGGTGCCGATGGAGCCCTGAATGAAAGGGTGTCGCCACGGGAAGCGTGAGCGGCATTCCCGGGCAACGGTAGGCCGTGCACTGTCTTGGCGGCGCCGGGGTAAGCGTGCCCTTGAGCCACCGAGGAGGCCTGGACGCCGTCCTGGGATGGTTTGATGGGTAGCTGTAGCAGCGGTCGGGCCATGGTGTCCATGACCGAGGAAGCGTGGACGGCGTTCCTAGGATGGAGAGA
Organism: Rhipicephalus sanguineus; assembly: GCF_013339695.2. Lineage (NCBI taxonomy): Eukaryota > Metazoa > Arthropoda > Arachnida > Ixodida > Ixodidae > Rhipicephalus > Rhipicephalus sanguineus. The sequence continues at coordinate 61,015,907 of NC_051183.1, forward strand.
CCCGCGCTGCCGACGACGCGCGATGACAGGTGGCTTCAGGTGCAAGGTTCGGCTTGCGTTGTAGGCTGCGCCATTGTAATGAACGAGACACAGACAACACCCGTTCCTGGGCCAAGCTGTTCTATTGTCTGCCCTCTTCTTCCTCTGCCTCCATTTCCTAGCTGTCCGCGCGCGCCAGAGCCCCGGTGTCAATCTTCGTCATCACAACATATATATATATATATATATATATATATATATATATATATATATATATATATATATATATATATATATATTGTAAGCACATTTATCGTACTTCATCGTTCTCACTTGTAAATAACCATCATCATCGCCATTGGGTTGGTTGGTTGCTGTTCTGAGCCGAGGCAGACATCGCGGAATAAACGCTGCTGCTGGCCCTGCCTGGTGAAGTCTTCCTGCGTCTTTCAGAGTGGTGGAGGTGGGTCAAGATCCCGACGTCCTCCTACGTTCGTGTCCCACCTGGAGCTACGATCCGGTCGCCGCTTGCGCCCGGCCACCCCCACAGCTATGCAGACAACGGAACCAACACCTAGCCCTAACCCTACTGCGCCGATGCCTGTGGCTGCCCTCCCTTCGTCCACTGTCACCAGCCCTCAGCGCGAACCACCCGTATTCGCTGGTCTCCGCGGTGACGACGTCGAGGACTGGCTCGACCTTTACAACCGTGTGGGTTCAGCCAATCGGTGGACCGAAGCGGAGAAATTGAGCTATCTCCCATTCTACCTGACCGGCGTTGCCAAAACGTGGTATTTCAACCACGAAACTGACTTCGTCGATTGGTTGACCTTTGCCACCAAGCTGCGACAAATCTTCGGATGCTCGTCAGGTCGTTCCGAAACCGCCAAACAGAAGCTGGCTACGCGGGTTCAACTTGCACAGGAGACATACACTTCATATATCGAGGATGTTTTGGCCCTCTGTCGCCGTGCGAACAGCGATATGACGGAAGCCGAGCGCGTTCGCCACATCCTTAAAGGAATTGGCACGATTGCGTTCAACGCCTTGGCTGTTAACAATCCAACTACGGTTGAAAACATCATTTCCACATGCCAACGCCTTGACCAATTGCAGTCCCTCCGCCTTCAACAAGACAGCGATCCTCGCCTTATGCCTCCCTCTGATTTGAAAGCTCTTATCCGCGCCATCATCCGTGAAGAACTTCGAGACCTGGAACAGCAGCGGTCCACTGCCGTCTCAACTCCACCCGCACCGTTCGACTTGCGGAATCTTGTGAAGCAGGAGTTGGCGGCCATGACAACACCGACAGCGCCGGTCGCTCCACCAGCACGCCCGCTGCCCACATACGCTGATGTGGCCTCCCTGACGACACCGACAGCATCAGTTGCTCAAACACTGATGCCCACATATGCCGATATAGCTGCAATTCCGCCTGCTGCGGTCACGTCTGGGCCTGCTGACATTACTTGTGGCCATTTGGCTTCTGTGCGAGGTGCGGTACCTGCTCCACCCTCGTCTCCTCAGTGGCGTCCGTCCCGTCCTGTTTGTTTTTACTGCGGTATCCGAGGCCACATATCTCGTTACTGCCGTCGCCGCCAGCAGGATGAACGACGAGGCTATGCTGAGTTCGAGCGGGACCGGTTTCGAAGACCCGATCATTATGGTCCAGACTCCTACCCATTCACGCAGTACCGGTCTCCGTCTCCTCCAGCGTCCCCGCGTCAACATCAGGACTACCGCTCCTCCAGACGACGCTCTCCATCACCCTACCGCCGCTCGGCATCGCCGCTTCGGCCCCTCTCCCGCACTCTTGAACAACATTCGGAAAACTAAGGATTGCAGTTTTTGGAGGGAAAACTGCGTCCCGTCAATCATCAAAAATGCCTCCCGTTTCCCCGGCTAACCTGTTGTCAGTGACTATTGAAGGTGTTCCTGTGCAAGCGCTTGTTGATACCGGTGCCGCTACTTCTGTTATACGTAGTGACTTGTGCTCGCGGCTCCGTAAAGTCAGAACACCTTATGTGGGACCTGTGTTGCGTGGCGCAAATAACGTACTCATCCAACCTGATGGACAGTGTACGGCTCGCGTTTTCATCGACGGCATACGTCACCACATCGAGATGATTGTGCTACGCACGTGCGTTCATGAACTTATCCTGGGTTGGGACTTCCTACATTCTGCTTCCGCTGTCATATCATGTAAAGAACACGTCGTTCACATCACGGATACATCGGATGCATCTATGTCAGCCCCGCCTTCATTGATCTTCAACTTGGCTGTCGCTGAAGACTGTGTTTTGCGCCCTGGTCATGAACACGTGGTAGCTGTTGCATCTAGCCAAGTAGCCGATGGTGACGCCCTAGTTGCCCCTGCTCCTCGCTGCACCTCTCGTGGAATTCTCGTCGCCCCCTGTCTCCTCCGGTTGTCTCATGGCCGCGCGCTTCTGCCCATTTGCAACACAACTGCAGAATCTACGATGTTGCCCAAGGGGATGACTGTAGCGACGATAGACGCATCTCCACTGACCTCCATTGCAGCACTTTGCCCGTCTTCATCGTCAGTACCCACGTCAGGTGCGAGTTCTTCCCCTTTCCGAACAGTAATCGGCTCCGATCTAACCTCTGCACAATCCACAGCGTTATTGGCGCTTTTAGCTAAGCATAAGGCCTGCTTCGATAGCTGTGCCACGACACTGAGTCAGACTCCCGTGGCCGTACACCGCATTGAAACGGATGGTTCTGGTGTTATACGCCGTCGGCCTTATCGTGTCTCACAATCGGAAAGAAAAGTCATTGAAGAACAAGTTGATGATATGCTATCACGCAAGATAATACGGCCATCTTCCAGTTCCTGGGCTTCTCCGGTCGTCTTAGTGAAGAAAAAAGATGGCTCCGTTCGTTTCTGCGTTGATTATCGAGCGCTAAATAAGATCACGCGCAAGGATGTATATCCTATGCCTCGAATAGATGACGCCTTGGACACGCTACAAGGAGCGCAGTATTTTTCCAGCCTTGACCTACGATCGGGGTATTGGCAAATCCCTATGAATGAGGCTGACAAAGAGAAAACCGCCTTTGCTACGCCGGATGGGCTCTACGAATTTAACGTAATGCCATTTGGCCTGTGCAACGCTCCGGCAACATTTGAGCGCATGATAGATACTGTTCTTCGTGGCCTAAAATGGAAGACCTGCCTCTGTTATTTAGATGATATCGTTGTGTTTTCATCTACCTTTGCCCAACACCTTCAACGATTAGACGAGGTACTTCAGTGCCTTTCAAACGCTGGCCTTCAGATAAATACCAAAAAGTGCATGTTTGCCAGCACAAGTATAAAAGTCCTCGGTCACGTCGTTTCCAAAGACGGAGTCCGGCCAGATCCCGACAAGATAGCCGCTGTATTGCAGTTTCCTCGGCCTTCCACCCAAAAGACGTTGCGCAGTTTTCTTGGCTTGGCGTCATACTTTCGCCGCTTTATACGCAACTTCGCGACTATAGCGGCTCCCCTAAATAAGCTATTAGTCGCTGGTGCTCCTTTCGCTTGGTCCGACGACTGCGAGATCGCATTTGAAGTCCTTAAAGAACGCCTGACTTCCGGACCAGTGCTTCGCCACTTTGACGAGAGCGCGCCTACTGTCCTCCACACTGACGCAAGTGCGCAAGGTATTGGAGCAGTACTTTTGCAGCGTGATGCCGCCTCTAAAGAGCAGGTTGTGGCATACGCCAGCCGGACTCTGTCGACAGCGGAGAGGAACTACACGATCACGGAGCAGGAATGCCTGGCTATTGTCTGGTCGATACAAAAATTCCGCCCGTACCTCTACGGTCGGCACTTCACTATCGTCACAGACCATCACGCACTGTGTTGGTTGTCCTCGATGAAGAATATGTCAGGACGTCTAGGGCGCTGGGTCCTGCGCTTGCAAGAGTATGACTTTACCATCACATATAAGTCTGGCAAATGTCATCATGATGCCGACGCGCTGTCCCGATGCCCACTTTCACTATCTCTTCACAATACGTCCTCCGCATCGCCTCCTCAGAGCTCCGACATCCCGCCTGCCTCACGACACCTGTCGATCACCTCACTGGACCAAATTCAACCTTCTTCGCAAGCCGGTTTCCGTTCACTTCAGCGGGCCGACACCTACTGTCGAACTTTCCTTGACTACCTTCGCGGCATCACTAAACCACCTAACAGCCGCTTGAGACGCCAGCTTAGACAATTCCGCCTCGACGACGGTGTGCTCGAACGCTATATTTATCATCCCACGGGTAACAAGTGGGTGCCGATCCTTCCCCGCTGCCTTCGTCTTCGCGTTTTAGAAGCATTTCACGATGACATTGCTGCTGGTCATCTAGGTTTTCGCAAGACCTACGACCGCATCAGGACCCGCTGTTTCTGGCCCGGCTTGTCCACGTCGGTAGCCAAATACGTGGGCTCGTGCGCGTCATGTCAGCACCGTAAGCGGTCCACGTCCCCACCCGCCGGTTTCCTGCAGCCTCTTCCCTGTCCGACAACACCTTTTGAATTTGTCGGAATTGACTTGTATGGTCCCTTGCCGTTGACGTCTAACGGTCACCGTTGGATCGTCACTGCAGTCGATCATTTGACAAGATACGCCGAGACTGCGTCTCTTCGGTCCGGTACTGCTACAGAAGTCGCCGACTTTTTCTTGCAGTCCATCGTCTTGCGCCATGGAGCTCCTCGCGTTCTTCTGAGTGACCGGGGCAAAGCCTTCATTTCGCACGTCCTCGAGGAAGTCCTACGGGCCTGTAGAACGACGCATAAAACCACTTCTACGTACCACCCACAGACGAACGGTCTTACTGAGCGCTTTCACCGAACGCTCTCTGACATGATATCCATGTACCTACGTCCGGATCACAAAAACTGGGACAATATTTTGCCATTTGTCACCTTCGCATATAATACCGCGACACAAAGATCTACCGGCTACAGCCCTTTCTTCCTTGTGTATGGACGATCTGCATCATCAGTCTTCGACACGGCATTCTTCTTTGGTCCAGCTCCGTCCAGTGCTCCTCTACCAGAAGAGTTCGCAGCTCGAGTCGCGCAATGCCGTGAAATTGCTCGGCGCAACACGGAAGCCACTCAAGAAGAACGAAAACGGCGCTGCGATAGCAAAAGACGCGACGTGACATTTCATTCCGGAGATAAGGTCTTACTATGGACCCCGACTCGAGCGTCAGGGCTCTGCGAGAAATTTCTTCACCGGTACGTGGGCCCATACACCGTTCTACGACGAACTTCCCCAGTGAACTATCTCGTCACCCCGCTTCAGTCCTTCACTGACCACCGTCGTCGCAGCACAGAAATTGTTCACGTGTCACGCATGAAGCCTTTCATTACTCGTTCAGCTGATCTTTGAGTTGCGGCCAGGCTGGCCGCTTCGAAGAGGGGGGGAAATTAGTGTAAGCACATTTATCGTACTTCATCGTTCTCACTTGTAAATAACCATCATCATCGCCATTGGGTTGGTTGGTTGCTGTTCTGAGCCGAGGCAGACATCGCGGAATAAACGCTGCTGCTGGCCCTGCCTGGTGAAGTCTTCCTGCGTCTTTCAATATATATATATATACATACTTATACATATACGGTGCATGACGGCGACGGGGACGGACGTTTTCCAGCCGAGACTGTCCATATAATTGCTATCGCAATAAAAACATGGCAGCATACACAATTATTCGCCGACTGCTTCGCATGAAACCGATTCCCACAAGGCATAGGATCTGCCTAATTTTTCTCGTTTTAATTTTGTGCTTCGTCGCATTGCCTAGGTGGATCTCAGAGGCCACGCAGGAAGAAGCACATGATGGAGAGCTCCTCCGCCAGGTGCCGCAGCCATCCAAGCTGCTCACAAGAAAACCGTCTGCTCTCTGAATGAACCCGTTTAGTTAACGATATTTAAATGCACCCAATATAACCTATAACTTCAACTAGAACCATTTATTTCGTACGAATGTTATTTTAAGGCACATTTCCTGAATATTCGGAAAACCGGAAGTAAGTACTCGACAGGAAGTGCTTCGCAGAGAAATGAGGATGTGACTCTTTGCTTCTGGCACTAAAATATATTTCTCTTAATTGTCGGAACTTGTATGGTAGAAGTAATCAATTTCTCGGAATCCTGCCACCTTGTCACAACCGCGGAAATAGAATTAAGCCATAAGTCTACACCGTGCGATTGTGAGAAGCCTTGCGTAGCCATAGATCTCTCCCCACGAGGCGTCAAACAAACAATACGAGCGAATGGGACGGTGTCTCTCAGGGACAACAAGCGTGGAGCCGTACAACAGAACACGGCAGCTTACAAACGCACTCGCTTCTGAAAATGCAACCTCCTCCGAAATCCCCACGTCTTGTGCACATTAGCAAAATGAACGGTCTTTGCTATTTTACCAGCGTCACCAAATAGGCTCGCCCATATATCTCATTCCTATCGCTGTTCCCATAGTGTTTCTAATCTCACTCGGCGGCTGATACGGACTATGCTACGGTCAACCGGGAACCGAAGCATTTGCCAGACCGGGCCACCCCAATTAGCCCCAGCTCACTCTGGCGATCGGTTACTGGGCAGCGAGACAAAGCGGGCAAGCTGCTTTTCCCAGTTCCTATTGTTATCGATCTGCCGTGTGTTTTGCTTCTCAGTAATTTGGCAGTGTTTCAGCAGCTCGGGAGGAATTTACTCCCTCTGATTGGTGATCTTGGCTCTAATTTTCTGCCGCGCCTGTCCTGGCAATTAGGGAAGGACTAGAGGAAGATCCTGCTGATGAGAAGACCGTATATCTAGAGTAAACAGTAGGAGTGTGCGCTTAAAAACGAGCCAGATTGGATCGCCAGAATGTGTACTGTTGAGCTTGTTGGTTGGACGTGGTATACTATTTTATGCTGCAAAGACGGGAAGAGAACACAAAACGCTAACTATCGGCAATAGCGTGTTTTTTTTTATTTACAGGGAAAATGTACATCGCTCTCAGGTCCAAAAATGTGGCAGTCCGTGAGTCTGTGAGTGCACAGAAACTGTAATGCAGAAGCAATGCTAACATGCGCTACCTCGATGTGTCTCCGCGCTTGCACTATATTTTCTCGTCAGGTTTTGTCCGCTCATATACGCTTGTAGCTAGGAATTATACCTCACACGGCATGAATCGCTACCACTGAAAATTCTTTAGGTGTTCTTAATACTCTTAGTCACCAAAGGCAAAGTTTGAAGCACGCATCTCTTGAATGTGGTTATATAGAAGGAAATACTACTATAGTAAACGCTTCGATAGATCCCAGGTCGTGATAAACACGGGGGCCGCACACTTCAGTTTCCCTGGTTAACCATCCGTACGCAGTGTTTGGGCGGTGGTCTTTTTCTTCGTGTGTCCATATTCATCTCCGTGTCTACAGCATCTATATATTTTGAAGGAAATAACAACAAACGAGCACTGATAGTTAGGACTGTTCTTGCTTTGTGTTCGCTATGCTGTCACGCCTTGAGACTTCTTCGAATGCGAGGTGACAAGACTGAGCAGACGCCGTCCTGACGCGTGACTGTTTTTGAAATGCGAGTGATAATAGAGTGGTGAGGTTAAACAATGGAAATTTGCAAACAACTCAAATGATATTTTTATAATCCCTGTCAATATGGATGAGTTACAACGCAGCAAGTAAATATACAAGCCAGCCACGTTTTCCTCGCATGTGATATAATTTTGGGATTCTGGACTCGCAGGTATGCGTATGAGCAAACCAGGGCCCAAGCTTGAGTTTTTTATCTTTGAGCAAGGATCAACCTTACAAATGAACTTTCTCTTTTAGCTTCACTCTAAGAGGCGACATTCTGTAAAAATTTCTTCCCTACTATAACGTGCCATAAACTGTTTCACACTATGCTCGCGTCCTCAATGATTGCACGTAGACGTTGATTTCGCGGCTAAAACTTGCTCTCCGTAATCGCACGCGTGTTGCATTTATTTCTGCTTTATTTGTACTGCCGTAATCGAGCGATCTGGCTTGGTCAAACAAATGAACGTTATGATGACACACAGCATGCGTATTGCGAGCTTGCACGTGACGTCATGTACGAACAACATCGCTTCAATATGGCGGCTTAGATGACGTCAAGGCAGTACATTCACGCGGAGATTATCTACCTTCAGTGTGACGACGACGTCGCTGCAACGTTATTTGGCCTCAGTGCATGAATAACGAATGAACCAGCATGCGATTTACTGATAACACTGATGTGACGTCACAAATTTCGCGTCCCACCTTGTTGGCGCTCCAACGTGGCTGTATCAGTGACGTCAGCGCAAGCCATCTGTTAGGTCAACTAGACGTACGCACATTGTACGTTGATGCTCTTGCTATGAAATATCCGTTTAGCTCGCGAAAGAACTGTTTCAAATGGGCACGAATGTTGGTTAACTTGCAAAACACGGCAGATCATTTGCGACGGCGACTGGCCATGCTGCAGAGATCAGGGCTTAGTTATCATGTGATAGTCTAAACCTGCGCAAATATTTATTTTTTCGTTCGCGCTTCCCCCGAGTCTCCACTTGCATTTATAATCGTCAAGACTTGTAGCTGGCGTTCGCGGAAGACTCTCGGGAGCGCGAGAGCTTTCTCTAGGTAGTTGTCATGATTTATATGCGTGTATGCATTCCGCCATTTGCTGCTTTCTATAGCATGGCGTAGACGTATTAGGCGATAGGGAGCGCAGACAAAGTAACGAATAACACATTGCTATAATACAAAGCAGGTATCGGGCTCTTCCTTGCATCGGTATGTGACGGAGAAGTTACCCTGTTTGTTTGTTTGTTGTTTGTTTGTTTGTTTGTTTGTTTGTTTGTTTGTTTGTTTGTTTGTTCGCTTATTTTCAGAAACAAAAAAAACTCATCAGACACTCCTCATTACGTGCGCCACATATTTTTCTTTGGAATGCGCGATAACGGCCCGCTATGCGCGCAATCCGGAACACCGAAGTTATTCGGAATTCCTCTCAAGCACTTAGTGCCGACATCAAACCACGCAGGCCCGCGTTTTGTAGCTGTTGTTGCAGTTGCTGTTCTCCCTTCACATCGCCTCTCGTTGCGCGGGAATTCCGAAACGGAAGGCTAATGGGACGGCGAGGAAGCAGGCAGCGTGTGCCGTGCCATTACCTATAGAGTACCCGCCTTTACATATGCAGCGCCGCAATGCGAGACGTGCCTGCGGGGAAGTGGCACCCGGAGAATTTCAGCGCAAACAGCGTCGCCCGGAGCATACGTAACGGTAGTCGATGCACCTGGCCCGAGAGGTAGCAGGCACACGAATGAGCGCACACAGAAGGAAACGAATCGACGATGAGAAATATAACGGGGCCCATTGTCTTACCTGCATTGCGTATGTTTACGAAGGAGTTTCGAGACTATCCAAACAAGCGCTGGGAGAATGCTTTCAGATGGCGGAACAAAAGATTATACGCCATATGCAGGTCTCAAGAATCGCTTCTCCCTGTATGCTTGCTTTCTTAGCGCATTCTTTCTTAACTCTCGATGCGGAACTATGAATCCAATCTTCCACGTTGATGAAGAAGGGATCACTATACAGGACGCAGAAGCCCAACGCGCCAATGTGCAGACCTAATTTAGAGACTTTTTCGCAAAGACGTGATCACGGTGCCCGGGAAAGGTTCAGCTCTTTCATTGTTCAGGCAGCCTAGGTATTCATAAAAAACACTCGCGTTATTATATTGCATTCCTCTTTTTCTTCTCATATATTCAGGAGCCCCTGCGCTATCGCTAAAATGGGGGCAAGCGACGCTTGGCCTTTGCGTACCTAACGCACTTTTCTTTCTTTCTGTCGCATAGCGCAATGCTCCCTCCCAACTGTTTCCTTCATCCATGCCAGGAACTGGCACGTGCTTAGTCGTGCGACACTTCACTTACTACAGGCAACAACGACGGTCATGTGTTCATATGCCAACTTATGGAACATGGTTCAACTAATAACCTTACTGTTCACGTTATGGCTACGAGGTGAAGTCGAGAAGCAATGAAGTGATATCGGTTTAATAATAAATTCATCTGACTACAAGCTTAAAGAAATAGATCTTGAAGTTTCCGTGGCAAAATGCGGACACTGGTTGGATTGGATTGGATTGGATAAACTTTTATTTGGTCCTCCAAAACACAGATCAATGTGTCGCGGGCCGCTCCCACGTGGGGACCGCGGGGCCGAGCCCCTCAGCCGCCTCGCGGGCTTGGTGGACAGCCCAGAGTTGGCACGGCGGGAAAAGAAGGTATAAGCTTCATCGCACGTTATAACGGGATGGGACAAAAGTTATGCAACGTTACTTGGCTCATTAAAAAGAAAATCAATATGCAGTGAAGTCCGACCGAAACGTTTCGAATACTACTACAGTATAATACCAGAATACACGACTATGTCACAGAAATACCACTAATATTTCGAATAAACAATAAAAACTTACTGATAGAAAACAAAAGTACCCCAATATAAATTTATAGTGAGGATACACGCAGATTGGACCGATTTCGCCGTACATGCCTGAACCGTTTGAAATCGCTTACGCTTTATGTTTCGGCAAATGGTGCAGAATCTTGTTACAACATGTTTAATATTTTCGCAAGATACATTATGTTAATATACGGAAATAGTTCTCGCTTGCGCCGGGCGCATTCGCTTATACACTGCATGCGTAAAAAAGTTTGCCGTAGTCGTGGTATAAATTGCCAAACAGAAAGGCACAATGAACAGCACGATGCACGACTGTTTAAACTTTTGACTTAAAAAAAAAATCCGCCAGATCCCACGCACTGTGGGAATCGATGTAATGCGAAGCAGCCAGCAAAGAGCTGCATACATCGCGTTGTTTGTCTTTGAGCCAAATGAAATCATTCATGCCATGGCATCTAGTCCACCATATATCGCATGTATGCCATGCACGCATGCAAGCACAATCTATTGTACACCATGCCAATGAACCGCATATTCTGGTAAATACAGTGCATGACCTGTCCTTTATGTTCATCACGCACTCGTGTCATGCCATACCAATTTTGGTACATATCCAGTTAACAAAACGGCCGGAAGCGTACCATGACAGTGGCATGTAAATCATACCGTACATGACGTGCATAACATGATTCGCATGTTAAGACCTCTCATTTATGTTCGTCATATAGTCACATCGCGCAATACCACTTTTGGTGTATACGAAACGAGCGAAATGGCCGCGAGAGCACCATGAGTATAGCATGTAAATCATGCCATACATGACATGCATATCATGGTTTTTCATGTTACCACTTGTCACTAATGTTCGTCGTACAGTCACATCGCGCAATACCAGTTTTGGTGTATATCAAGCTAGCGAAACGGCCGCGAATGCACCATTAGCGTGGCATGTAAATTATGACATACATGGCATGCATGTCATGATTTTCATGTTACCACCTGTTATTCGTATTCTTCATACAGTCACATCGCGCAATACCAATTTTGGTGCATATCAATCTAGCGAAACGGCCACGAGTGCGCCTAGAGCATAGCAGGTAAATCATGTCGTACATGTCATGCATGTCGTGATTTTCATGTTACTACCTTTCATTTACGTTCGTCGTACAGTCGCGTCGCGCAATACCAATTTTGGTGTATATCAAGCTAGCGAAACGGCCGCGAATGCACCATGAGCGCAGCATGTAAATCAAGGCATACATGACATCACGTCGCGGTTTTCATGTTACCACCTGTTATTCATGTTCGTCATACAGTCGCGTCGCACAATACCAATTTTGGTATATATCAAGCTAGGAAAACGGCCGCGAATGTTTCATAAGTGTGGCTTGTAAATCATGTCGTAAATGACCTGCATGTCATGATTTTCATGTTACCACCTCTAATTTACGTTCTTCATGCAGTCGCATCGCTCAATACCAATTTTGGTGTATATCAAGCTAGCGAAACGGCCGCGAGTGCGTCATGAGCATGACATGTAAATCATGTCGTGCATATCATGACTTTCATGTTACCACGTCTCATTTACGTTCGTCATACAGTCGCTTTGCGCAATACCAATTTTGGTGTACATCAAGCTAGCGAAGCGGCCGCGAATGCATCATGAGCGTGGCATGTAAATCATGACATACATGACATGCATGTCATGGTTTTCATCTTACCAACTGTTATTCATGCTCTTCATACAGTCATATCGCGCAATACCAATTTTGGTGTACATCAATCTACTCAAACGGCCGCTAGCGCACCATGAGCGTGGTATGTAAATCAGGTCGTACATGACTTGCATGTCATGATTTTCATGTTACCACCTCTCACTTACGTTCCTCATACGGTCATGTCGTGCAATACGAATTTTGGTGTATATCATGCAAGCGAAACGGCCGCGAATGCACCATGAGCGTGGCATGTAAATCATGGCATACATGTCATGGATGTCATGGTTTTCATGCTATCACCTGTTATTCATTTTCTTCATACAGTCAAATCGCACAATACCAATTTTGGTGTATATCAATCTAGCGAAACGACCGTGAGTGCGCCGTGAGCGTGGCATGTAAATCATGTCGTACATGACATGCATATCATGATTTTCATGTTACCACGTGCCAGTTATGTTCGTCAAACAGAAATGTCTCGTCATACCAGTTTTCGTATATATCCCTTGACTTAAACGGCTGCGAGCGCCCCGAGACCATGTCATGTAAATCATGCTGCACATGACATGCGCGTCACGATTTGCATGTTAGGACGTGTCATTATGTTCGTCCTAAACTCTTGTCACGCAGTACCAATTCTGGTACATATGAAATTAACGGAACGGCCGCAAGAACCCAAAGGCCATGGAATGTAAATCATGCTTTTCTTGATATGCGTGTCATGATTTTTATGATATGACCTGTCGTTTACGTTCGTAATAAGGCCATGTTATGACACACCAACTTTGGTATACATCCGATTAACGAAACGGCCAGGAGAGCACAAAGTCGTAGGCGGCTAGATAGATAGATAGATAGATAGATAGATAGATAGATAGATAGATAGATAGATAGATAGATAGATAGATAGATAGATAGATAGATAGATAGATAGATAGATAGATAGATAGATAGATAGATAGATAGATAGATAGATAGATAGATAGATAGATAGATAGATAGATAGATAGATAGATAGATAGATAGATAGATAGATAGATACGCTCAAAGTCGCAGAAGTTCGCTAAGAAATGCTTCGCATTTAAAACGTAAAGGTTAGATTAGCCGCGAAAATAGCTTAATAGCAAGAAACAACAGTGCGTAAACAATACACTAAAACAGCGTCAAGGAGAGATTAGCGGCGAGACTAGTTTTGCATCTGGCACCTCTGAGCCTTCGTCATTCGCGAGGTTGATGCGCAACCGAACGCCTCGCCAAAGTCTCGGACGTATGTGAGGGGCGCGTTTATCAATCGCACAGAGCGCGGGGACCGGGCCTTTGGGCAGCGATAGTAGCTGCTCAGCGTGTAAACGAATTGGGCGCGCGAAAGGCGCCACAGACTCCATACGGGCCTGAGCACGTTACAGTCTGGGCTTCTGAGAGCGTTGGCGACGGAGACAATACCCAGCGCCGCGACCGTAAGCTGCTCTAGCTCGGATCTACGGTCAGCTTCGCCGAAGTAGTGTTGCGCGAGACACGCCTTGAATCGATCGATGTTGGCACGCGTCTTAGGACTCCACTTGACACCGTAGAGGGTCGCGTGCCAGATGCCCTCCGCGTAGGTGTTGCCTACGCGCAGTACGTTCGCGATGTCGCGGTCGTGCGAACAGGCGGCGCGAATGTGGGCGTAAAGTGATGACGTCATTAGCAAACGTCGGTCGTCGACGAATCGAAGGCCTTGGTCATTGACCGGGTCGTCAGAGTGCTCGCTTAAGTTTGCCGTCTCGAACTCGCAAGCCCGAAGTGCCAGAAGATTCTCGGCGTAAATGTCTGTAGGCTCGGGGATCGCAACTCGAGTCTCGCTAGCCTCTGCAGGTGTGACCAGGGCTAGGTCGTTGAAGAACCGGCGTAGCCTGCCGGCGTCATCGGCGTCGAAGAGGAAGCTCCTCTGGCAGTCCGATAAGACGGCGTCCTTGACGACCTGGAACGCTCTCCTAGCTTCCGCGTCCTTTTCCGGGCTCGTGAGGACCTCCACGGCGAAGGTGTGCCAGACGTGCGGTGCGCGGAACAGTCCTTCGACGCAGTTGTCGAACACACCCTGCGGTGAACCGTCGTACCAAGCGTAGAACCTCTCCACCGCTCTAGCAACGCTTTCCTGGACGAGGTAGGCCACCTTGACGTCGACGGGGCCTTCGTCCGAAGCGAAGAGGTCGTGGAGAAGGCGGATTCTACCGACCCCTTCAACCGAGACGCTTTCCACGCTTTTCGGCGAGCGACCGATCGCGCTCATGGCTGCTCGCAAGTCGCCGACGTTCCACACATCGCGGTCGAAGGCGTCGCTTTCGTTGGCCAACGTGCAAGTGACGTTCACCCTGCTGACTTCGGCGAACCGTTCGCACAACTTGGCGTACAGGTGCTCCACGTCCGCCGCGTCGGCCGTGCTAGCGGTCGAGCTCCCGTGCGCCCGCAGTGCTTCCCGAGCAGCTCGCAGGGCCGCTGTGAACAAGCCTGCGGGCTTTTCGGTTGTGCACGTGGTGTCTATCCACAGTAGCACCGCTGATTTGTGTCTCTCGAAGGTGACGTGGACAGCCGACGGCAGGTCGTACTTGACGGAGGCCGTAACAAAGTAGACGAAGGCATTCCTCGTATTCGGCGCGCCCGGACAACCCCACGTGCGGCGAGCCAGCGCGGTGGCCATCGTAGAGGCGAATAGCCGCCGGTGAGGCGACGTCTTTACGCACGTCCTGTAGAAAGCCGTGAGCAGTGGGCCAGCGCGCCCTCTCTTCTCGGCGCTTCTGGGCGTAGATCCGGTTATCGCTATGCGCACGAGCTCGGAGTCGATGTCGCTGCGCGGCCGATGTCCGTCGTGGATAGCGCTGGAGCAGACATACGCGAAGAAGTCCTCGCAGGGGTTCAGGCTGGTGTTGACGTACCTGGCCAGCACTTGCACTTCTTCCGGGCAAAAGAAAGGATCCCCTTGATTGGAGGTGTCCCGTCTCTCTCCACCGTGGTTGCTTTAGTAGACGCTCAGGGACACTGCCGTGACGATGACGGCTGCCGAACATGCCAGACCGCACACGCATAACGCGCGGTGACTCGCCTTCTTGAGGCTGAGGGAACTGCGGGCCTTTGCCGTTCTGACGACGCGTCTAATGTGTAGGCTCTGCACGGTGATGATGATGATGATTATTATGCTCCTTGGATGATGGCACCTACCCACTCAGGGGGATCGGCCAAGAGTCGGGCGGATCATAAAGTCTGAAAATTTTAAGGGCTCATAGACGATACTGTATCAATTAAAATGAAACGTCTTTTTTTATTGAATTTCAGTTTTCGATTAGACCGTGTTGCATAATCTGCCAAATGGCCAAATTGTTTATGTCATTACGACAATTTTAAAAATTATTAGCGGTTGATGTGTCGAATAAGACGATTTGATTCGCATATGAATTTTTCGATAGCACTGCAAATATTCCCGTCCGAGTGCCCCAGCACAGAAGCCCCAAATGATAACAGTATAGTTGACGTAACTGGCAGATCAAGGTGCCTCATTACAATTTCAATTGTTCGTTTTCTGAGAGAGGAAAAACGTCGGCATTCCAGCAAGAAATGTTCGATTGTTTCTGCCTCATTGCAAAAGGAACATGTAGGAGAGATCGCCAGACCAGCTCTGTGCATGTATAAATTAAGAGTTGGGATCCTACAGCGCAATCTTGTCATTGCTACTTCTATCTGCCTTGTTTTACACCATTTTCTGCTCCAAGGGAACTGAAGGTGTTGAAAATCTCGTGATGAAGCGAGACTAGGAGTAAGCAATGATAAAGCGTGCTTTCTAAATCTGGCCGCAGCGACGAACGCCGTAACTGGAAGTAGATCAAGGACTGGGCCTGCAAGGGAAGCCTTTGCCGAAGTGTCCGCAACTTCATTCAATACTATCCCTTTATGCACCGAAACCCATACTAACCGCAGGCTTCGCAAATGCTGTGGACCAAGTGCGCGCAATAATCTCAGAGTATGTGATTCAGCTGGGGTTGTTAAAGCAGAACACAATGATAATGAATCGGTTACTATAGGCACTGAAGTTATGGAGCCGGGAAGTTTACGCAGGGCCAAAATGACAGCTAAGAATTCAGCCAAAAATATTGGTGTATGATCAGGGAGTCTTACAGAAAAGGACCAGTCTAGATGTGTGGAAAAAATTCCAACACCGGCCTTTTCCTCACACTGCGAAGCATCAGTTGCTGTCACAACATTCGTGCTAATCTGATTTAAGTGATCTTAAAAAAGTCCATTCAGTACATTCCAAGGAAGTAACTTCGCGTTGTACGGTATCAAGCGCCGCGTCCGTCATTCCTTCTTCTTCTTCTTCTGCATGGGATGGTTGTGATCATGACTCCAGCGATGACACAAACCCACAAGGTGGGTCAAGCTACAAATCGGGCGTTAATAATGAATGAAGGAGTGAATTTTTATGCCAGCAAATTACAGGAAATGGGTCTCCCCGTACAAAAATTTATGTAGACAGTCTATAGACTGTCTACATTTTTGTAACCCATTTTTGTAAGGGTCCAGCGAAAAACTACGCCGGTATTTACTCGTGGACAACTTTTCTAGGCAATGAAAGGAAAGCTACGGTGACGGAGCTTCTGCACACGTACTCCTACGCCAAGTAGTCTGGTATGGTGCGCGTTTCGGACCGTTGTGGAAAACGATGGCTGCACGCAATCAGCCTTTCGTATCGACGCAAACGCCGCTTAGAGTTTGAGGTACACGTAAAAGGAGCAACTTCCCCGCGCTTGCAAAAACGTATTGTGGCAACGTATAACATAAAACAAATACAAATATATCACTGGTTCGAGCTGCACCCTGTCGCAAAGAGCTAGAAATACAAAATAAGGCAGTATTTTTCATATCTCCCGCAGAAAATGCGGGCACACTTGCGGGACTGCATTCACTGTACCCTTACACGAAATCTTATGGAAAAATTATTGAAAAAGCTTTGATCAATGTTGACATATAATATTGAAGAGAAATTGTATGTCCATTGAATAATAATTGATATCAATGTTGAGAACTATGGAAAATTGGCCGATGATATTTTACAACCATTTTATTGAGAGAGAAGTTGTTGAACCATGGTGGACATGTTATTTAAAGTACATTGTGCATTGAGAATTCTTCCTGACTCTTCCGTTGAATAATTATTGAGCTACAATTGAAAGCAGCATTGAAATTTGATAATGTATTGAAAGTACACAAACAGTATGTTTTAATAGTTGATTTTTTGCAGACATACAAGTGAAAGACGCTACCTGAGTACGAGCAGTGCCTACAGAGGCACGTGCCTCAGTACTACTGAGGCCCGTGCCAGAGTAGGCATTGTTCAAAAGGTCTTATACAGAACCTTTTGAAGAATACCTACTAAGACAGGTGGTTACAATATGTATTGCAATTCCCCATTGTATGCCTGGGGTTCATATACACTTTTCGTAACTTGAATAAAAGCTTCTGGGTGCACTTTCGTGGGTGTATATGAGCACACAGCGGTCTACATGTGCACTGCTGATGTATGCTTGCATAAAGAACTACAGGAGGACTGCACAGTTTGAGTGTAATGACAGACTATGCCAACTCAGTCTGGACGGGAAACGGCAAGCTACATGTACCCAAAACGCAAAGAATAAGTTAAATCAGCTCAGTTTACTTTCACTACAGCTGAATTACAGTAGGTAAGGCACAACTGCACGGAGGCAGATCGCGATTTCAATAACTGCAAAAGCAAACACTTTTTATCGCCTGCTATAACGCTTCTATTTAAAATGCGCGTAAACCTGAAAGCAAGGTAATCTGGGCGAGAAATAAAATACCAGGACACGGGCACATAAGTCAACTGAATGACACACACACAGACACTGGGAGAAGTCAACTCTTTTATAAGTTCGGTGACCTTTCGTTTTCTTTCAAGACCCCAAGGAAAAGAAGAAAAGCGCGACCAATAAAAGTCAGTACGTTCTAAAGTGAAGGGAAATCGTAACCTACATTTATATTAGGACAGTGTAATCATGCATGCCGCAAAAATTACGCAGTCACGTACTTCTTAAACATTTTGCGCATGTAGCCCGTGATGCAACAAAACACGCATTTTTCATGGTTTTCGAATACAATTGTGCACAGGTAAAGAAAATGAACTTACCTTCAACAAGGACAGAGGCCTGTAGGCAAAGAATCCACAAATCCAAACAACGGTAAACGCACATCAAGGTGATCGCGTCCGTCCCTCCATCTAAGCAGAAATGAAGATGCGAGAGTCTCGCACCCAAACTGAGACGTCCATTTCTCCGCAGGAAATGTTCCGGGACTAGGCTTAACTTCAGTCCGCGTATAACGGCCATTAACAGTCCCTCCAGAGGTACGTCGTACTTGCATGCAGGTACACGAGTGCTGAACATGCCGCGAAGTAGCTTCTTCACAGCTCCGTTAATAATTTCCGTGAATCACGGCACTCCCAGAGCACGAAATAAAGCGAGAGGAGACCAGCGCGGCGAGCGCGACCCGCACGTCCGAATTCTGCGTACTCGACTGACGTCACACAACGGCGCGGATGGATACACTGGATACAGCACCAGCGCTACAAAGCCCGTCACGAAGTTAGTCGGTAATTGCTATTATTAAGTTACGTAAAGCTTGCTGGTAAACAACCTTCGCACTCTGCATGTTTGTTGACGCAATGCAACACAACAAATTTATTATTCTTTTGGTGGTATTTTCTTCGTCGCAATAAGACATGGCGCCAAGCTCGAGTTCAAGCGTTCAAGTTTCAACGTGTTTTGCATGGAGAAAACGGCGCGGGGGCGTACGTTTGCGACAGCGGGGATTGTAATAAATTAAAATGAAAAGGAAAGATAGTCGCTGGTACATCACGTTCTTCTGATAGATGTATGCGGTGAGGATTGAGATAATGGTTTAGTCGACACCCCGTACAGGCAGGCGCTGTATTACGCGCCGCGGCCCCCACCATCCATAGGTAGATAATTTTACGTCATGCCCGCGATAGCGATAAAGAGCTCGTTTCGCAGAAATTCCGGTGTCGGCGGCGGCTTCTTTGGTTGCGAGCGAAAAAGCAGCGTTGGCCGTGAGCGAAAATTTGAGGTAGATGAAAAAGATATCAGCCAGGGGGCACCGTACTTTGGCTTTTCTTGCGGCACGGTTTGGGTCTACCGAGAAGCGAAGGCAGGCTAGCGATCGGCAAGTCGATACTCACCCGTATACATTGGACACACAAAATATTGTCGCCATAAATGTCCTGTTGAAGAGGGCGCAAACCTTTACCTTTGCAATACGTATTTCGTGTGTGTGCGTGCGTGCGGATATCGCTATCACGTTCAAGCTGAACGGTTTATCAATGTTTTGTTACTGGCATGCCTCCACGGCGGTACATGAATGGTACCTATCCTTAAACACTGCTTATGACCGTTAAATCCTCAAACGAATCTTCCTTTGGGGCCGCCGTGGTGGTAAATTGGTTACTGCGCTCGGGCTGCTGACCCCAAGATCGCTGGTTCCATCCCGGCCGCGGCGGTCGCATTTTTAATGGAGGCGAAAGTGCTAAAAGTCAATTTACTTCAATCTAGGTGCACGTTAAAAAACCCCAGGTGTCTCATATTTCCGGATATGAGCTCTCCACAACGGAGTGACTTATAATCATATTGAGGTTTTGGCCCATAAAACCCCAGTAATTTATTATTTAGTTTTCTTTGTGTATTCAGCTGCAGTACAGTTTCTGCGCACTGTATATTGTGTACTAGGAGGTTACCGTTACCTGCGTTGCTCTGGGTACTAAAGCAAGAAGTCAGCAATGCTTTGTTGCCGCATGAAGAGTTATGTATTGGGTCATTCGGTTAGAGCTAATTAAAACGGGACAGGCTTCAGAATACATGTTGCCGAAGGTAGATAGTAATATAATAACACGTAGGGACCGCCAGACCACACTTGAGGGCCCAATCGCGAGCACACTGGATGGTCAGGGTTTGGTTATTGAGTTCGGGGCTTCGCAAGCCTCATGCGCTTCTGATAATCAGTCACCATTGCTACATCTCTGCATTACTGTACAAGGTTGCGTAAAATGTGGAGTAGTATTTAAAAATAAAATTGTATTTTTTGGAATTTATTACATTACTTGCAGCAGCAAGTTCTGCATATGCTTAAAAGAAAGTTTTCCTTTATATTAGCTGACACATACAGAGCGTCCTTGATGCAAGTAGTGTTGCAGTGTTGATGGTGTGCAAGAGTATTTGTTGCTTGCAGGAAATTAAATGTCATGTATGCCGGCTACCAAAGAAAGGCAAATAAACATACTATATGCGCATGTATACCTGGGTTTCTTAATAAGATGGCAGGAGTGCTCGCGATATTATCTGTAATAAGTTTCACGCCCACCTTCATACGTTGGCCGGCCGGCTCTAAACTCAACCACCGTACAACATAAGATCAACAAAAGATCAATATATCTTTCAACATGTACTTTTTATTGAAAAGAATCAATGACAATTTCGTTGTCTAGTCATTGAGAAGATTCAACGACATTTGACATTTAGTTGAAAAGTCACTGATTCAACCATTCGTCAATCATTTCTCAACAGTTACTAAATAGTCATTTTTATAAGGGCTAGGACGCCCATGTTGGCAAACTCTTGTCGCACGACGGCTTGAATGAGCGATATTGTTGCCAAGTTGTCTTGCGCAGGGTGGCTGATAAGTTGCGGGGGCCATGGGTCCCAGCTCCTCACGAACAATCCTTGTGATGTTGGTAGAATTCGCGAATCGACGCGGCGCCAATATCATAATCATCACCCAGCGCATGGAGTAGCGTGTCAGGCGAATAACCAGGCTAACGTCTCAAGTATTTCAATAAAGCATTTCTTTAAATCTCTCTCTTTCTTTCCTTGTACCCTGTGCCAATCGTGTGCTCGGCTAACCCGACGGTGACTCTGCAAGACCGACGAACGAATGCTTCAGGGCTTCGCTGTAATAAACTAACGAAGCTACGCAGGACAAACAAAACCGCAGCGCGAAAAGTCCACAAAAACCCACGTCAAATCCTCCCAAGTCCCCTTTGAACTATTACTATCCTATATTCTTCATTCGCTCTAACCCTCTTTCTATCTCTCTATCCTCTTTGAAGGAGCTGGCGATCTCAATATCTGGTTCACCTGGTAAAGACGGGTCGTGCTTGTTTGCAAGACAATTGCGCCTGCAGGAGAGGCCAACTTGACTGAGCTAGTGAGATGGGAGGAGCAACGGCGGGGAGCATCGGCGTCACTGCGGAGGGCCTTTCTTGCGAAACGCGCTCTGTCTTCGACCGCTCGGCGAGAAGTCAATAGACCCGCAGTACAGAACAGGTTCACGCGGTTCGCGCGAAATGTGGCGGCTGGCAGACGACTAAGACCCGCGTCGATGGAGTCTCTCCAAGACCAACCTACGCGTAGCTAGCTCGATACGTCGATAAGAGTAGCGGCCACTAACCCGTCTTTTAGATGGCAGAAAAGAAAACGCGAAGCATCGCAATACCCAAGCTGCGGCTGTGTTTTTGCGGCGGCCAGTCAGTCTGCGCGTGTGACAGGCCGCTTATTACGCCTCTTCGCTGCTTATGACGGCAGCTGGCGTGGCAAGTGCGCAGAGGTGCTTTGAGAAATGTCCCGGTGTGTATTGAGCGGTACGTCGACACCTTTTATTAGCTTGTGGCACTTTGGCGTTCCCAAGGATACCTAAGTGCTCTGTCATGTACCGCGCCCTACACTTTGTAGCGAGTAATGGATACATAAAATGATGATGCCTCAGCTTATTTACTGCTAGTGTCTGCCCGTTCTTAACATTGGACGTCATTGTGAACCTAGGGCCCTACTTGTGCAGAAGGCTACAAACTCTGGCATAAATACTCGCAGTTTACTTCTGATTCTTTCAACTTCGAGTGCGATAGAGAGTGGTGAGTGCCGCTAAACTTGGTTCGCTTTTCCTTAAACCTAGCAAGAGCAAAGACAAATTTCGCTGTATATTTCAACACTCTCTCAATTACTGCGCAAAATACTGCATTTAGGGCAATGCCGAACATATTGCGTACCGCACTGAAAGCTGTAGCTTCGCCAATTTATCATTTGCGTTTGGATTATTTCCATTCTAATTGCTCTCGGATAAAGAGTTTAAAAATTTCAGAATCGAGCCCGATCGAGATTTGTCCGGACGAGTTTTGTATGATGGCTGCAGAAACATCGTGGCCGGCAGCTATTTCAAAATTGATATATTTTACATTCATCTTTTCTTCTGACGAGAACTTTAGCTTCAAATGACAACATCAACTATGGAAGAGATGCTAAAGGCAATGCCAATAAGGTAAAAGCTTCCGCTAGTGAGAAGTTATACAAGGCATCGCAGACAAGCTTATTGAAGTCAATAGTAAGGATCCCTTTTTCTTTTCTTTTCGTTGTTTTTATTTTTACTGTCGTTGGGAGGAGACGCTCATAGCACGCATGTTAGGCGGCTGCCCTCCCCATAACCTGCAGAGATGGTCACTCGCCATTGGCCTAGCTTGCCTTGGCCATACGCCGATGTAAGTAGTAACCATTCTGGAATGTTTTCGTCAGAAGTCATTGCAGTAAGGGTGACGAAGGAATTGTTGATATTTTTTAAAAAAAAACAACAGAGCAGCAGAAGCGGCTGTACACCAATTGTGTTTATCGTTATTGGCAAGTGATTCTTGACGTTTTGTATGTGCTCCCCGTCTGTGTTTCTCACTCTCTCACCCTCTACACTCTGCACCTTTAAACTCCCCCACCCCCTTCCCCAGTGTATGGTAGCGTGCGGTTATTCAGATCTGGTTAACCTCTCTGCCATTCCCTTATCTCCTGTTTCCTCCTTTTTTTTTCACTGTCTTTGTTTACTCTTGCAATCTCTCGATCTTTCGGTTCTTTTGCCAGTATTTACATTTATAATCCCATATTGAATGCGTATTTTCATCTGCTCGCACTGATGCTGTGTGGTGATCAAAAGCATTCATCAACAAAAGAGAGGTGTAGGACATATTTAGAGGTCCTTAGAGATTGGGTGGAGTCCCAATTCCGGAACACTATTGGTTGAAGCCGCCGCCCTGGCTCTCTGTACCAAGGCCTGCTGCGCCTGAAGGTCTGAGCAGTCGAGCAGAGCTGCCTCCCAGTCATCTCGTGTAGGGTTTGGGTGAGGAGTAAGGGCTGTGTTGTTTTGACAGGTATGGTGGGTGTCCGCCACCTACCCACAGTGCGGGCACTGTCCTCTGACCGTAGGGTCGAAATGTTCTATTATTGCAGGACATAGCATCCTAGTGGTCTCGCCCCGACAACTATCCCTCCGTGCTTCGTCAGAACAAACGAAGACAAACACTTTCTTCTTTTTTTAATTTTACTAATACGCTGTCTATTGTAATTTATGCCGAATGCTACGTATATAAATGTACTTCGCGAGTTCCCGCAAGGCGCGCCGGATAATTTCAACTGATATGCATACAAGCAAATCACGTTTTCTTTTAACGTTCCTCCTTTGTGTCTTGCATTTCTTTTTTAGACACTCGCACATGTCCGTGGAATTTCTTGGGCCATATGCGAGGAAATTACGCGCTCCTCATTTCAAAGTGCCTTTGGGCTTTGCCGTCTTTTCTTATCTCCTTGGGCGCATTGACGGTAGCTTCGTTTGACGCTAAGTCTCCGGATTTTTGTGCTGCATTCCATTTTAGAAATGAGATGAAACGGACCAGTGCAACGATGAAGAAAGCGGCAGTCAACTGATGGAGACAAAACCGTTTATTGGGCTATCTTGTTCCCAGAAGGCTAAGAAACTCGAAGTACAAGCAAAGCACGCTGTACACTGATGGCTGCAATCAGAGTCGTCGGTCATCGGTGATCTTCTCGTCTGTGAAATGCGTCGGCTCTTACAGATGCCTTATCCGACCTTCCAGCGCTATCGCTAGTGCTCGCGTTTCCTCTAGAATAAAGTCGGTTAGCTCGTATCGTGGGCGTAATCTTAACAGAACAGTCTGAGACAATCGGAAACTTTCTAAACAATGTGGCATGGCATGCGACAAGCGGTGCTAACAGTTTTTGTGGTTGAAAACCGACCACATCAAAACATAAAGGAATACGCGCGCGCAGCAATACCATTTACAAGACAATCTCACATAAGGTACATTGAACGCCGCATATATGTATTTTTACAATGTTGTCATCATTATAAATATATTCTGACACTTCGCTGTAACGCAGTGTAAAAGCAGCATCCAATGAGCTCCCAAATACGCTTGCCGTATCCACAAGTAGCGATAAGTACATTAATGTTCCTGCTGAAACGTTTGGTCCTCAACGCGCTTTCTTCCAAACAGCTCTCCACACCCTAGGTTCCAGAAAAAAATTACGCCAGGCGGATGCGTGCGCTGTCAATATTTTCATGCTGTTGTCTGGCGAATGGCGAACGTCAGAACCACTTAAAGAAGAGAAGAGTGGTCGCTCGCGCGAAAACGCTTTCCGGGGCTTGAATTTTTATGGAAACCATGACTGAGTGCGACCACATCTCGGCTGCGCATCAATACGACAGGGGTTCTAGAGGAAGCAACAAAAGTCAGAAAAGAACCAACGATCAAAAGCCATTGGGATGCTGATGACGTGCGCAGGGCCAAAATTAGCGTGAATACTTGTCGCTGCGATGCTGTTCTAAGCGCTGTCAACGAAGTCGACGTGGAAGCCAGGCTGACCTTTCTGGCTTGCTTTCGAAATTGGTGCTCTTGTCTCATTTGCCAACACGTGGCCGTCTGAAGCGTGTGGGCGCTCAGAACAACTGTACTTCAGTGTGAACCGTGTTTTCCGTCGAACGGAATTGATTGGAGTGGTGTGCGTTCCCTGCAGAATGAAGCAGTTGTGTTTAGCAGAGCCTGCGTCGACTTTCAGATGAGTGTCTCGACCCTCTGGAACACAATTTGTGGGCGCGCGAACTGATTTCGTTTCTCTTTCTTTTTTACATGACTTCTGCGTTAAGCATCTGTTTATTCCACTAGCTTGTGGTGAACCTTGTTCTGAACGAGCCTCCCTGGGGGAGGAGTAGGCAGTCTGGAAGAGTGGGCACTGAACATGCCCCTAGTTATGAGGTTGCACAGCAGCCCAATGTAATTTATGGAGGTCCAACGAAATAGTCTAATGCGGAGGTCCTACAATACCCAAGTGCAAGAACGGCTACTGATCAGGCTATGATATATTGCAAGACGAGATGAATGCAACTCAACCGCCAAACGGCTGCCCTACAACCACCGAGTTCGAGTACACCCCTATGGCGCCCCCTCTTAGTTTACTCACGTTTTTTTGCAGTTGAACTAAGTTACTTTTCTTTCTTAAAGAAAAAAATTGACGAAGCTTGCACTAAGCCGCGCAAGACTTGAAACAGCGAAACAGTACGATTCTGAAGACTAATCTGGTTGCTTATAGGTTGTTTCTAGGCCTTAGATAGGTGATGCAGGTTGTTCCTAGGTTGCTTCTAGGTCGTTACAAAGTTCGAGTTAAACCACAAACAGTCACAGATACGACACGGATGTCCAAACTGCAGAGACAGAACCTCGCACTGAAACCAAGCGTTCGCATCTCTCATAGATATGCGGGCACGCCGTCGTTGGCGTAGGCCTTCCATCACTTCGGGGACTTCTCGCAGCCGCCGTTGCCTTTACCGCTCCCTAGTATTTTCTGGTTGTACGTACTCGAGGTCTTCGGCTCAACACCGTTGCCTTCTTCATTTTTAGTGGACCGGTGGTGAGTAGTAAGATTTACCCAATTTCTGTGGCACATGCCCATTTATGATGATGATAGTTTTTTGCTTCGCCGGACAAGGAAGGATTTGCTAAAATGCTTCACTGTTGAAGGTTGAACCAGTTCCACACTGTGAAAACTGTAGAAGATGCAGAGCAGAGCTCTAGTTGTGCCTCCCTCTGTTGACGCTTGGACTGTGTTTGAGTCGAAGCTGCGAGTTTGCCGGTCTTTGTTGGCGCTCGGCTTGAGTCTGAGTCTTCCGAAGCCGAGGTTTACCCTGCATATGATGGTGTTTTGCCTCCGGTTCTCTCTTCCGTATATGTGCGTCTACGGCGCTGGCGTTTTGTTATGGCTTCGCTAGCTCGACAGACGAATTAGCCCTTCGGTGGCGCTGGCGTTCACAGGCAAGCGCACACTGCCGTTCCAAACGTGCACCCTGATCAGCGTGCATGGCGGGAAAGGAAACCTTCATTTGTGATGCGCTGGCGTCTTCTTTTGATCTATTTTGGTATTGACTTCACCTGTAGCGGCCTCTTTTGACCTATTTTGGTACTTTGGGTGTGATTAGCTCCGCGATTAGCTCCGGCAACGCGCGATGGCGCGCTGCCGGAGCCAAAACGCTGCTTCGCATCGCGTCATGGTTCTCTTTAGCGGGAGATGGTGTGATTTCTTTTAAAGACGATACTCTTTCTTGAGATACTTGAACGCAGTAATTTTGGTCTGTCTTTCTGTCTGTCACACAATACAGCCACCCGGCCAAAGTTCAAGCATTTGCTGCCCGCCCAGCCATATTGACCTGGTAGCTGCGTTCATACTTCTGAACATTATCAATCAAAAAGCAAATATTACGCATATCTGAGGCGCAAAATCAACACGTAAGTAATAGGTGGTGTGTTCCTTTACTAGAAAATACATAGATACATAATTCTAAAGACCCTAGCGTTTTTTAGGCTGCGCTGAAAATGTGACGCTATGCGCGGAAAAGCCCTCTGCCGACGATATGGTGCTGCCACCTGACCCCCTGGGGGGTGGTACTGCCACCCTGGGAACAGCATCACGGATGCCGCGGATAACACCAGGACCACGGTGCAAGATATATACTCTTTAGGTGAGGACACTCGCGAGACGCGATCGACCAGATAAAGTAACAACGCCGAGAGGCCGTCGGACCGCTGACGGCAGCGGATACCTACCGGCAGGATGATGCAACTTCAATACAAAAACGCGTTCCCGTAGCAACTGGCGCTTCGCGGGAAATCTGAATTTCCTAGTCACCGAACGCGGCTACGGCACGCCAGCAACTCAAGTTAGAAACGCATATCGCGTTTTTCACGAGCGAAAAACAAGACATGCAGCGGACGCCGGCGTTGCCGCCGACTGCGTCGGTTGCTATAGCAACGGTGCAGAAAGCATTTTCTCTCTTTAAGTTGCGTCTTCCCGCCGCTAGATACCCGCTGCGGTCACCGGACCAACAGACGCGCGCCGTTGTTACTTTATCTGGTCGAACGCGCTCTGCATGCAAGCCGAGAAGTGTCCACACCTAAACAGTATATATCTTACACCGTGACCAGGACTCATGTAGTACGGCCGGCAGAAGCCTCGTCTTTCGACGAAATTTTCAGCGAAGCACGCAGATACGAGGCCAATTTTAGATGCGAATTATCTCTTGCTCGGGTCTATGTCCCGCGGCGTCGGATTCTGCACTCACACTACGCATGCGCAAATCTCCTCCTTCACTCTGTCCAACAATTGCTCGTTACTCTCTCCACTTCTCTCCTACCACCTGCTTGCGCTTCTCCTGCTTTCTCGCTTCTGCTCTCGCGGCGCATGCGCGACTCTCCTCCTCTAGTCTTCTCTCCTTCAAGTCTGATTATGAAGCGGGTAGAGCGCTGCGCGCGTTCAGTTCAGCGCTTGCTTCGGTTCACTCCGCTTGACACCGCTGATACTTCCGATGAAGTGTGATGGTCCGATGAAGTGTGACGCGGGCTCGACATGCCGAAATTCTCTCCTGCGCAGCGCCGCGATGAGCGCCAGCGCATGCGCGTCCGCTCCCGCTCTCTCTCCTCTCCAGCGCTGCCCCCCTCTCGCGCGCCTATCGACCACGTTCCCCGCTCGCCCTGTGAGGATTAACGGCCAGGCTAGACGGAAGACACAACGCGCGTAGCGTTCCTCTTCGCGTTCCACGACGCGAGGTCTGTAGCATGCCCGAGGTCGGTAGCATGGCCAACGAACGCCAACTAACAAAATCGTGCAAGTGCACCGGCTTCGCATCGCCTCATGGTCCCTTTTAGCGGGAGATGGTGTAATTTTAAATGTGCACGCGCTTCGATGGTGACTGAATGAGAAAACTGTGCGTCCTTCCATCCAGCCGTGCCTCAGTCACCTAAGATTAACCATTAGAAAGAAATATGTCTATAAAATAAAAGTTGGGACCATTCCACTCCGTGCAGGTGGGTGAGCAGCAGAGAGGTGCCCGCCGGCGTCCTTCATAAGCGCGCTGCTCGCCGGGCGCTTTCACAATGAGCGGCTACGTGTCCTCAACAAGGAGGTTAAAAAAATTCCTGGAGTGGCGATTATTGCGCAATAGTGAAGCCGTGCCCACCAAAAGATGGCGGTTGCACCCGCCATCTTAGTAGGGGCACAATAAACCATCGGCGTTTGGCGAAGGAAAGCGAGCGTTTTCCACGCACGCCAGAGAAGTTTAATGTGGCAACTTTTACGGGTCAGATACTGCTGCAAGTGTGTCTTTCTGTTACTAGTTTTCGTAAATAAGCCTCAAAGTTATGGCAAATTTTATTGGATATGAATCGCTAATACTCCTCTCGACGGGTTACTTATGTCGGCAACAACGATCTTTTATTTTATAATTAACGTAGCTCCTACACTAACAGATCAAAGCCATTTGATCTCTAAGTAGGCACCACCAGAAAAGAGCATGTTTCCGAGCTCTTTGGTGGGCAAAAGCTGGCTTCACTTTCACTGGCAAGGCGTTTCGAGAGCTTCCACTCCAGAATTTTTTTAAAATCTGTCCTCAACCCGGAGCGAGCTTTAGCCCTAAGCCGAATATATGAAGGCGCTTCTAGATTAAGTCATGCTGAAAAGCCCCCATGCTTAATCTGGTTATATTTCAGAATTCTACTGCCTATGTAAACAGTTCTACTCATAAGCTGCGCAACAAAACGCATTGCGAAAAAGAAATTAAGATTGCATTTGATCCTTTATTCAAACACTGCAAGGTAGTAAAAATGCCTGGAATGGTGTCATTTCAATATCTGCTACGGACAGATTCCTCTCCAAGCAAGGGGATTGTCTTCAGCCAAAAGAAGCACTGAGAGCCATAGCAATGAATGAATCGAACAAATCAACCAATCAATCAATGACAGAAAACTCCGGCAGATCCGACTGACTCCCTGTGGGAATCGATTTCATGCGAAGCAGTGAGTAAGTAGATCTGGGTGTGTCCAGATAAGATCGAACACGGGGTCCCGGTCACCATTCCCGATTTTGATAAAACTTGCTGTAGGCCTAGGCATTACACCCAGAACAATGATTTCGAAGTTAGTTTCGCGAAAAAAAATTTGTTCGCCTGAAAACAAATATACAAATTTGGCCGCAAAAAACACTTTTCCGCCAAATTCGCGATTTCTGAAATTTGAGCGCACCTAGGCAAAAAACGGTGCACTTCTTGGTCACAATATTTACCCCTCAAAGAACAAGTGAAATACAATCTTATGAGTCTATTATTTTTCTTGGTTGTCGAAACACTTTTGAATAAAAAAATAACAAACTTGGCAAATCGCACAAAATACCTGTGCTTGAGGAATATATTGCTTGAAACATATTAAATTGAGGATAATAAAAATCGGTACATATTAACTTTGATACTTTCGCTCCCTTTTAGAATAATTTTCGTCGTTTTATCGCGCTCTATTTTATTCAATATTTGGGCTGAAACATAAGTTATTTACCGTAAAGGCCGAAATTTGAAAATAGCTTTCTCAAAAAGGCCATTTTTAATTTTTTAAAAATCCCTCTGATCGAATTCAAGGACGTCATCTATCATTCTGCATTAAAAAACGTTGCATTATTTTGGTTGCTAACAAGTTATAATGCGTCAAATGTGACCAAGTCAGTCTAGCGGCCGCGTCGTTCGTTATGTGCTGAAACTCCAATATAAGTTGTTTAAAATACTCGTATGTGACATAATCACAAATTAGCAGCTCCACACCCAATAATACGCAGCCAGGTGTCATGGTTCAGCAAGCTTTGTCATGCGATCAGCCGCTTCACAAACCCGCAGCAGCGGCCGCTCGATGCTGCGGGCGCTCACATTACGTGAGAGCCGCTTCGACTGCGGTTGAGCTCCACTTGCGCGCCAAACTACGCTCAGAGGAAGCACGAGAGAAGGAATGCATCACTGTGAAAGTTAAAGGCTGTTAAGCGCCGAGAAATGTCATAATATTCAAAGAAAACTCTGCCTGCAATTTCGCAGTGCGCGCTTTCAATGCATGCAGCACGCATGTATTTTTTCCCCTCTTCTTATGCCCGCATCCGCAAAATATCGTGATAAACCCTCGGCTTGCGCGGAATATTATATCGGCGGACGCACGACAATACAATATTGTAAAAGCGGTGCTTTCATGAAGTGAAGGACTTGCACTCACTTATTTTCACAGCCGGCTGACATAAGTGTTCTGGCACGAGACAAAGACGAACTGCAATTTGAGTTGTTCAACCATCGGAAGCACGTACGAGATATTTCTTTAGATATCAATGGCTTGCTTTTGTGTCATATATTGCTGATAGGGTGAACCTAATTTTTTCAGGCCATCAGAAGAGAGAAAGCAACACATGAGCGCTCTACTGGAGGCGCTCACTGCAAGATTACCGGCAGAGTTTTCGTTGTATAATATGGCTTTTGTTGGAACTTAACAGCCTTTAACTTTCACAGTGACGCGTTCCTTCTCTCGTTCGTCCTCTGAGCGCAGTTTGGCGCGCAAGCGGAGCCCAACCGCAGTCGAAGCGGCTCTCATGTAATGTGAGCGCCCGCAGCATCGAGCGGCCGCAGCTGCGGGTTTGTCAAGCGGCTGATGGCATGACAAAGTTTGCTGAACCATGACACCTGGCAGCGCATTTGTTGGCGTGTAGCTGCTAAATTGTGATTATGTCACATACAAGTACGTTGAACAACTTATATTCGATTTCAACACATATCGAACGACGCGGCCGCTAGACTGACTTGGTCACATTTGACACATTATAACTTGCTAGCAACCAAAGTAATGCAACGTTTTTAATGCAGAATGATAGATGACGTCCTTTACTTCAATCAGAGGGATTTAAGAAAAATTAAAAATGGCCTTTCTGAGAAAAATATTTTCAAGGTTCGGCGTTTTTGGTAAATCACTTATGTTTCAGCCCAAATACTGAGTAAAATAGAGCGCGATAAAACGACGAAAATTATTATTAAAAAGAGCGAAAGTATCAGAGTTAATATGCACTGATTTTTATTATCCTCACTTTAATATGTTGGCAGCAATATATTCCTGAAACGCGGGTATTTTGTGCGATTTGCCAAGTTTGTGATTTTTTCTTCAAAAGTGCTTCGACAAGCAAGAAAAATAATAGACTCATAGGATTGTATTTCACTTGTTCATTGAGGGGTAAATATTGTGACCAAGAAGTGCACCGTTTTTTGCCTAGGTGCGCTCAAAATTCACAAATCGCGAAATTGGCGGAAAAGTGTCTCTTGCGGCCGAAATTTGTATATTGTTTTTCAGTCCAACAAAATATTTTTTCGCAAAACTAACTTCGAAACCATTGTTCTGGGTGTAATGCCTAGACATACAGTAAATTTCATCAAAATCGGGAATGGTTACCGGGACCTCGTGTTCGATCTTATCTGGACACACCCAGCTGCTATCATGCCGCATTTTTGGGGGCTTTGAGCGCTGCCTTCTGAGGCGGATCGACATGTACAGGAGGGGGTCAAAAGCCGCCAGGCCGCAACGCCTGGCCGAGGAGCAGCAGCTCGCTGCTGTCGAGTCGCTGCCATCGCAATCACGCCTTGGAGCACGATGGCGTCGAGCGTGTGCGTGTAGGGGGGGGGGGGGGGTCTGCATCCCTCTCCTTTTCTTGCTCGCCTTGATAAGAAAGCGAAGTATAAACATGATGCGTCACGTTCCCTCACTATTCGATCTTCGAATTTTACTGCTGTGCAGCGCTATTTATTCCACTAAGATGTTCCAACTAGCCCCAGCACAAGTTCTTCTCAATGCATTTCGGGCTCCGACCGTGTTCCTATGCATCGAATTGGCCTGCGTAGACGTCTGACAGAGCTCCCGCAGTGCCAGTGGAAAGTTACACGCAAGATATTGTTCTCCAGGAAGCCGAAGACCCCGGTAACGTATACGGTGTCTAGCATATGTGGCCGCAAGCATGATGCGTCAGTTTACGGAACACTGCCGCCTCGCTACGGGCCACACAGTAGTAAAATTCGAAGAGCGAACAGTGAGGGAACGTGACGCATCATGTTTATACCTCGCTTTCTTGTCAAGGAAAGCAAGGAAGGGGGAGGAATGCACCCCCCCCCCCCCTCCACGCATAAGCTCAACGCCCGTGTACGCCAAGGCGTGATTGCGATGACAGCGCCCCGATAGCAGCGAGCTGCCGCTCCTTGGCCGGTCGGTGCGGGCTGGGAACTTTTAACCACCCCTGTATGGTGTAATATGAGTAGTTGCGTGCATGTCGTGGGCTTGTCAGTCACGTTGACTACACTGGTGTATTGCAGCCGCGACAAGCGACGCTAGACTATGGCTTGCTGAGTCTTAATTGTACATACGTAATGTTCATTACAATATTTAAAAGTGTATTCCCAGCACTACAACTACAATGCACGTTCGAAAAGCGCAACCACCAAAACATATGTTAGAAAATCGTTGGTGTAATATATTTATTCTGGATCTGTACCGCGCCGTTGGTGGCTAAGGGTCGTTGCAGCACGTTTGTCAGCATTTGGCCGCGACTATAATATCTCCAGCTATATTAAACGATATGTATTTCCCTTATATATAACGCATGCAACGTGTTTTATCAAGTGTTCAACTTCTGTTTTGGCTGTTCCTTGGTTGATATCAATTGCGAATCAGCTGCGGCGCATACCCTCACACCACGAGCCGTGGTGTTCGGGTAAGTGCCACTCTGCGGTTAAGGGTTTCTTGAGGGATACATGTCACGTTTCAACGCTATAGCGTTAAAGAGCTCGTTTCGCGGAAATTCCGGTGTCGGCATCGGCGTCGGTGTCATTGGTTATGAGAGAAAAATCAGCGTTGTCCGTGGGCGAAAATTTGAGACAGATACAAATAAAGGAATAATAAAGAACTTTCGTCCGAGTTGGAATCGAACCTACGACTTCTGTGTGGCAAGCAAGCGCTCTACCACATAGCCACGCCCATGCTCGAAAGTGCTACGAAAAAAAAACCTATTGGATGTTACGTAAGCCGAGGAGTGTCATTAACAAGTGTAATGCTGCGTGCCAGAAGCGTAGAATTACACCATGAGTAAAAAGGTGTGAATTGCGCAACGTGGGATTGGTTTGAAGACCCATCAATTACAAAGCAGACAAGCTTAATTAATTATTATAATCGACAACACCGTCAAAACGTGTACACATGCACGTGATGCCTTACGGAAGCGTAGTGGGTGCCTGACCAAATCGCAAAAAGGAAGAATTACGTATTTCTGGTCTGCTCAAAATTGCACAATTTTTAATACATTAGATGTCATTTCCTTTTATGCTTGTTATTGTTATATATATATATATATGTATATATATATATATATATATATATATATATATATATATATATATATATATATATATATTATGACGTCTCAGTCGTTACGAGGTTTATTTGGTCGCGACGTCGAGAGTGAACAAGCGCCACGGCCACGATGATCAAGAGCACACACCCGAAGACGATGATGATGAAAGGCAAACGCGTGATGATGATTACAATACTACAGAGATGAGGAAGTGCATAATAGATGCCTACAATATATATATATATATATATATATATATATATATATATATATATATATATATATATATATATATATATATATATATATATATATATACGCATTCTTGAAGGTATCAGAGAGGTTATGACACTCAGTCTTGGCCAATCCGCCAGAGTCGGTAAGTGCCATATTTTTGAGGAAGCAAGCAAGCAAGCATGCTTATCCTTAGGCAGCACTATGTCGTAGCGGGCACTTCGCAACTACAGTTGCTGTAGGCAGTCTAGGAGAGTTTAAAACGGTCAATGTTACACACACCATCGTCCCTTTCAACGCGGCGCGGTTGAGGTGTCCACCGAGAAGCGACGCTAGGCTGGCGATTGAGAAGACACGAACGGGGTCCGATTACGCAATCGCGTTCAACTCTTGAAGGCGAAGCTCTAGCGTCCTCCAAGTTTTTGATGCCACGAACAGCGAATCGTTTTCGCCATGCACCCATGTCCTCTTATGCCAATTTTGGTATACACAAAGCTAAAAAAACGACCACAAGAGCACTCAGACCTAGGCACATAGATAGATAAGAACGCTCAACGTGCCGGTATACTACAGTTTGCTAATAAGTGTTTCAGATTCAAAACTGCTGTGTGTACACGTGCGGCGGCCGAACCGTATGCGACGTGCGCCCAAGTGAGGCGGGCAGGTCACTCAAGCTTAAAATACGTTGCGTTGCCGTACGGTTTCGATGCAGCTCGAGTGTAAGAACTGTTGTGTCGTCACAACACTACGGCTGTGAAAGAGGTGGTAGGTAGGTAAAAATATTTTATTGCGATAGCAATTACATTGATACTCTCGGCTGGTTTTTGCCGTCGCCGTCATGTCCCTTATATGTGTATATATGGTTCTATATATATAAAAGCCACAAAGAAATCTAATTCAGAACATTTTTTTTTCTGAAGCGCGGAATTGAACAGGAGACCTCTCGCTCCGCAGCGCGCGGCGTTAGACGGCTGGGCCACGAGACGTACGTCTTTCAGCGTGCTAACGGCGAGGTATTTATATATACCATTTACTTCAGCGTGCTTTCATGGTCACCAGCGAGATGGCGCTAAGGGCGCGAGGAGCGCCCTTTAAAGGTCGTCACCGAGCTCGTTGAGATGCCCGCGCGCCTCCTGCCTCACCAAGTGCAATTTGTCCTAGAGGGCGTAGTCGCCTGCTCGCGCGCTTATCTCGTGAGGGGGGTGGTTTGTATGTCTTCTGCTTTCACCGCGATGTCCGCGCTGAAGTTACAGAGCGTACGAAGGTCACTTCACTCGCTGCAGCGGCCGCGCTTGCGAAAAGAGCGCACTGTTCAAACAGAAAGAAGTAAAAACTGTGACAGTTGTTAGTTCGCGCTCGTACTGTGTATATCTGTGCGTTAGCTTCCTGCGTCATTCTTTATGTTTGAGCAGCGCGCTTTAGGTGTCGAGCTGTGACACTTGATAGTTCGCGCTCGTCTTGTGCATGTTCTTTTCGTACGTCCTTTGCGCTTGAGCGACGCGCGGGAAATTTTGAGCTGCTTTCTGTTCTCCCCGTTACATTCCAATTTGTTGCTGTCGCATTCATTGTTTCGAAAATGTGACCTTTTTTTTCCTTTTCAAAGGAAAGGGACAGCATAGGGGGAGGTCTCTACGCACGGTAGTCCTCCTCAACTTTAACGAGGTGGGACATTGTAGCGTACATTACAATATACTATCCGACATTGCCCTTCATTTCGCCAACACAAGCCAATATTATTCATCATCTTGCAAACAGCCGCCGGACTTAGCCATAATTTATGCTACACTGTAGCTTGTATGACATGGTTACTCGTAGCGGAAACTGTACAGTCCTGCTTTTGTTCTGCAGTAACGCGGCATTGCCTATAATACCGAAGGTAGGAACCCATGCATCTCTGGGGACAGCAGCGCGTTGCCTTGTGGAGTGACGGTATTTTTTTTTCGTTGGGAAATAGCCCTAGAATGGTTAGACATTTAAAAAAGGCAAGATGCAGCGAGAAGAGTGCGGGAAAAAATCCTGGGGCACAGACATTCATATGGGGACGGATTACCAGTGAAGTTTTATCCGCGTTTCCTCTGTGGACGTCTGTTCGCTTGCCCCTCCGTCGTGAGCGACCGCAGACGGTGACGTCCTTCATCGGACTCGAGGTCTTTGGCCGCGCTGGCCGCTTTTGCACGATGCCGCTTTCGCTGTCGCGGAGAGGAGTAGACGGCGCAGCGGCCGTCTACTCCTCTCCGCTTGTTCCTCTGCCGTGAGGAACAAGCGGTGGAACAAGTGGAGGTGCCAGAACTTAGTGATCATTGTGACACTCTCCAGGCTTACTTCTGTGTTGTGACAAGTGAAATTGGACTGGCCCATTTTGAAAGTAAGAAAGCATCGCTTAAAAAAAAAGTGAATAAAGAAAGGTTGAGGACACAACCGACGACACATGGGTACACAGTGCTGTGTTCTCCTATCTTCTGGTACGTCCGGTTTTAAGCACTGTTTTTTTTTATTTTTCACCTTCACGGCATTTACCAAGTAACCCACTTTTTGTCGCAACATTTTCGGCACAGTGACGGTGAGACTTTGGTTTTGAAGCACCTATATCTCATGTAAGAATGGCGACATGCTTACGCGGGATTTCGCAAACACTTTTACATAAAAAAAAGGATCATGTGTATTCCTGACATCTCTGTGCTTCGTGTAGCTGCGGAGGAATATTTTTAGAAATCCTGCTCTAATTATTGTATGCATCGGATCGAGACTGATATTTATGACCCTTTATGTGCAGTATGTTCTGCGCATCTATGTTACTTTGTTGTGTGTGCGCAGTATGCTCTGAATGAAGTTTAGTTAGGTAGTTAGCGCTCGTTTTGCTCATTTGTAACTACCCTGTAAAAGGTACGCTTGTAAAGTCCGTATGTTACAGTTGTTTGCACGTATGAACCAAAGGGCTCAATAACACGTTATCAAGTTCTGTTAAGTTCTGTTAACAAGTTCTATTAAGTGTGAAAAAGGCCTATACCGTTAGAATTCGTTGATGAGCAGATTGGGATGGCGCTATCATTACATTCTAGTGTGATAATAATTGCCGGTGTTTTACGTCCCATAACCGCGATATGATTATGAGAGGCGCCATAGTGGTGGGCTCCGGAAATTTCGACCACCTGGGGTTCTTTAACATGAACCTATATCTAAGCAAAACGGGGCCTCCCACATTTCGCCTCCACCGAAATACGGCCACACCGGCCGGGATTCCATCGCACGACCATCGGGTTAGCAGTCAAGCAACATAACCACTAGTCCACCATGGCGGATATAATTACATACTACGAAAGAATAGTTTAGAAGGTTGGCACACGATCATTTCGTTTCTCTACCATTATTTAAAGGCTGCCTTTCCTAATTGCTCCAGCGTGCAAGTGATAAGGCTGACAAAGGAAAGAGCCCGAGGTATCCTAACCGCTAGTGCCATTTCTGAAAAAAAAAAAACAGGAGAAAACATTCGCGAACAGTGCATTCAGTGTACTTCATCAAAAAAGCCGAAATGATCAAAATACATCCGCAGCGTCCAACCATGGCGGTTTTCATAACTGACTCAGCGGAGTCCGGACTTGATCAAATCTCTCACTTCTCACTATAGCATGCTAATGCGAGCCCGTTGGTACGTATCTGTAGATCAAAACACCGCAAAAGGAAACACGGACTAGTATACACAAGAGGTGGAGGATGTCGTAGGTTGCCAACGAATCCAGCCTTGTGAGATTTGCAAGCAATTGCCCCGCCCGGTTTCCTGCCTTCCAGCTTACGTTGAAAGCATCATTTTCTTTTAAAGCGAAGCGCAGACAGGCTACGAAGAACACTAGACTAGAGCTAGTACTGTGTGTACTGTTCTATGTTTTATTTCGCGCTCTTTTAAACTGTGAAACTGAGCTCTCAATCCCGTGCATTGTCATTGCTGGTAAAATGGCGCGGCTCTTTGTTTAGCGACCCGAACAAAGCCGCAGGAAAATCTTCGTTTTTATTTCTTAGCCATCGCGCCTTTCATCGCCGCTCTATAAAAGACGAACCGGACTTCGGCCGCAAAATGTCAGAGCCTTCGCCGCCATGATAATGGGCTGGATATTACATCGCGGCTGCCTCAAGCTAGACGGCTCAAACAACAAGGCGCCCGGGATGTCACCCGAGACAAAGCCGCGCAAAAAAAAAAGAACGAGAAAAACTCCGAATGACGAGCAGCGTTTGTTTCAAACGTGCGCTTTCACCGCCGGAGGCAAATAATCCTTGCTTTTGCGCCGTTTTTGTTTCCACGTCACGCACCCGCGGCAACGTATGTATCGCGTCTTCATTGCATTCTGTGACTTGCACCGATCGGGGAAGGAAAGCGCATCTTTCACAATTATGATCGGGACGACATCCAGGACGAGTTCTTGGAGACGATAACTAAAACATGAAAAAAAAGAGACATGATAAATCCCTAAACAGTAGATTCTTTATCGGTGTTCCTTTACACGCCGTCTGTATACTGTTTGATGGGCCGACTTGCAGTGTATTACTTTTGGTTATTTACTTTCCTGGTAACCTTATCTGCAGAGGGAAGTCAGGGAGCTCAACCAGACGCCTGTCCAGCTTGCTATCTTACACTGCCGAAACGAGATAAAAAGATAATACAAAATGTGAGCATACGAAGAATTCCCCTTCATTTGAAAGTGCATATTGACACATAAATAATTCGCTCACATCTCCAGAGATCGGTTTCTGAGCTTAGCGTGGTTAGTGTATGTACGACTTTGTATTCCCCCTATGTTTCTTTTTTTAAATAGAAATCTCTTAGTAGTTTAATTCAACGCTGTACCAACCATACCAACATTTCCACTGGCCAAATTTTTCATTCTATTCTGAGCTTAGGTTGCTGTTTCCTTCGTGTGGGGCTGGGCGCATCACGCTGGGAATACACTTGAGGCCTGCAAACCCAGACGAATACTTCTGAACATGCGACTGGCCAGGTTATTATGGTCGCCAGAAGTTCAACGGTTGATCGAATTGACGGATCGATAACAGCTACGTGGAGCTGTTCGTGAAGAGTTGACGTCGAAGTTTAAGCGGAAGAGCTGGCAGATGTGCCCGTGGAATGCTAGAGGTAACCACGCCCCGCACTTGATCCTTACTTACATCGTCACGTTTTTAACTGGCCATACTATTACACTATTACAAAATATACTATTACAAAATTATACTATTACAAAATATAGAGGCGGCGATGTTTCCTCTCATTTCTAGAAGCGAAGGGGTAGATACTGATAAAACAGAGCAATATACTAAATTGGAGACCTGCGAAAATCTGCAAGACGGCTTTCTTGCAAATGTTTTTTTCAACCGAGGACTCTCGTTAACAGACTGCTTTCCTCGCTCGTTTAAAGTACATAAAAATAACTGTAGTAGCGCCATTCGTGTCAGTGTGCGGGCACCTCCTCTCCCGTGCGCTTTGTAGATGCAAATGAAGTTAGTTGAGCTGCGATACTCGAGGAACATGGCTATTGGCCGGAAAGAGGGGCTTGTGTAATTCTTCCTCTATAGCGCCTGAGGGCGCTGCGGTGCTAAGTGACGCAGCGGGAAAAGTACGCGAAAGAAAGAGTAGGAAACGTAGCGATAAATACGACAATGTAATGTATACAGAATCAAGTGGCCTATTTTCATGGTGTCCGACAGCATAAAAATCTACGGTATATAATCTGCTAGTGCGCGAAAGCGCTAGCTCCTGATGGTAGCGCTACTGCAAACTCGGCGGCGCTAAGAAATCGCCAGTTCTCATGAGTGGCCCACTAGTGTTTTGGAAGATAGTGCGAGCGCCAACTTGTTCGTCCGCGTCTGGGTTGTTTACTTGATCGGTGCATTGTCCGTGGTCTACCGCGCTTAAGTCTGTTCGTACGGTGGTTCTGGATGCTTCGGTATGCCGACCTGCTGTGCCAGTGATAGCAAAGACATGTACAACAGCGGAAAGAAGCTGTTTTTTGTTACAGCGGGAGAAATCTATAGTTTCCTGCAGAACACGCTAGAGGCGCTGCTGCAGCTGCTAGAAGAGGAGGCAGAGGCGAAGGGACGAAGTTGGCGCTACCTTATATATTTCAGGAACTGTACGCTCATTGTGCTATTGGCACCCCTAATTGCGATGAATGTACGCGAACACTGCAATTGTTTTTGTTTTCGGAAAGTACTAAGGGATTGTCACGCCTCATTGTTGCCTCTCAGCCTAAACATTATGAACGTGGAACCTCTCGTTCGGGGGACGCACTTTCACTGGAACTGCTGGGAGCGGCAAAAGCAAATGGAGCGAGAAAAGCAGTATGTGAACGAGAGCGC
Source organism: Rhipicephalus sanguineus (assembly GCF_013339695.2). Lineage (NCBI taxonomy): Eukaryota > Metazoa > Arthropoda > Arachnida > Ixodida > Ixodidae > Rhipicephalus > Rhipicephalus sanguineus. Next base: position 61,056,271 of record NC_051183.1, read on the forward strand.
TTGATTCACACATGCACATAACGAAACACAAATTAGTGGCTTGTGATTTTTGTGGGTGCCTCTCTTTTTTTTTTCCTCGCCAGCAATGAGTGGCATTGAATACCGTGATATTAGGGTGAAAAATATAGTTAAACGTTCTCTTCGTTGGTTTAATGACGTCGCGAAAATTTACAGCCGAGCCTTTACTTTTCTTCCTCCATCAAGTATTTCTTTGAAATGGAAGTACCTTACTGAAACATGTAAGGTTCAAGCACACTTATACATAAAGATCAATTACATTTGGCTCGCCTTTCTTGTACGCTACGGAGAGCACACGCCAGAAGACAAAAAAAGCTGCAAAACGTTATTTTATTTTATTCGCAATACAATATGAAAATTTAATAACACATTTCGTTTATTGGAGTATCCAAAAGTCACAACTATACCGTGATATCACAGACGAAACTATGGGATCAGCCATGAGCGTCGCGCTCAAACAGTCATATATTACCATCCACCATAGCGTATCTTGTGTTATGCATTTGAAATCGCAGGGTACGAAGCACTGCTACTGGAAGCAGTGATGTGAAGGTCATCGATATTGTCACGCAATTGTTGCGGGGAAGAAAACCGAACGCAGTCGGTAAAGATGAAACGCATTATTGGGCGCACTAGCGCCCAGTACAAGAAAGACTCAAACTACAAGCGGCATTCGCTGCAGAATGATAACGGCGAGCAGGACGTCGGGCGTCGACTAATCAGCTCGTCTGTGAAATTCGTCGGCTTTTATACGTGATTTTATCGAACCTTCGGCCGTTATCGCCCGTTCTCGCGTTAGCTCTAGAAGAAACTTCGTTACTCGCGTCCTGTGCGCAATCTTAACAGTCTGAAACAATGGCGAAGTTTCGAAACGTCGCGGCGCGACCTGCGACGAGCGGTGATAACAGGTAACAGGCTTTTGTGGGTGAAGCCCGACCCCATTAAATCAAAGGAAGTAAGCGCGCGGAGCAATATAGATGGTTCACCCACTGATATTTCGGCGTTGTTAGTCTGGATAGTGTAATAACATTGCAGACTGCATAGCTATAGTTCTATAAAGCAGCAACAAAACTGAATTTTGAGTGATTTGGGTGACTATGTTGTAATCACCGCTCACGCAAAGCCAAAAAAAAGAAAACCGCAAATTTGACAAGCACGCGCTGACTTGCAATAGTTTACTTTCTCGGACAATTCAGTACATATCGGCTGTAGCTGTCTACACTAAGCATGTCCAGAACGTATTTGGAAAGTTACAAAAGCATACAGAGGTAGCAAAGCTCCACGCAGAGCCTAACGAAATTGCTGCAATCAGTGACACTGAACCGGCTTTCTAAATATCGAGCGAGGTTTTGCTATCTGTGTCTCTTCTTCTAGCTTTCGAGATCCATTCTGAACATGCCCAATTCACTACCGCGATGACAACAAACCTGAACAGAAGAAAGCACGCCTTTGACCATGATCAGCTCCGCCTAGAGTCGGTCGCCTAGTCCGAAGATACGTGCCGAACTCCGATGTGCCTTCACAACTCTGTGCTTTCCGTCGGCGTTACCGTAGTGTTGTTCTGGCTGGAATTAGGCATTGCGCGTAGGCACACGCGGTGAGATAGTGCGATGGTGATACCAACTGAAACAGCGGATTTGCATAGCCATAAACCAAGGTCAAAAGTAAGAAGACGCCGACCAAAAACTTAAAAAATAACAATTTGTTATTTTTTAAGTTCTTGGTCGGCGTCTTCTTACCTTTGACTATGATTGTTCCCGACCAGACGAGTTTTCGTCGAACTCTTGATTTCATTAGCCATAAACCAAGACATATCGGAGTTGGACACGTGTCCTCGAACTAGCCGAGCCTACGTTAGGCTCCGCTGACGGTGCTGAAAGCCACGCTTTCCGACGTCCGCTTTTCTTTTGATCGCGACAGTACATAGCTGTAGCCTATATGTTTTCCTGGTTATACTTAAACGAATTCTGATGTGTTAAGTGTGAAGTTCGTGATATGATTATTAGGCATGCCGTATATGGTGATCTCGGATCGATTTTGCCACCTACAGTTCTCTAACATGCACCTAAACTTAAACACAAGCACCCTTTTTCATCTAACCCTCATCAAAATGTGGCTGCCGTGGCTCGAAATAAAATGTAGGCTATCGAGCTCAGCCGCGAAGCAACTCAGCCACTAAGCTCATGCGGGGGGTTTTGAATGACTTCACGGAAGGAGGAGAAGGAAGGAAAAGGATGGAAGGCAGGCAGGTCAACCATACGCGCGTCTGCTTTGCTACTCTGCGCATAGGGGGAAGGGATTGAAAGAAAGAAAGAAAGAAAGAAAGAAGAGGAAAGAAAGCACTGTCAGGGTGCATATGCGCCCGTTCATTGCTCGCCTACAAGCGGACGCTCAAGCCGGTAGATTTTAAAAACAGTACCAATGCTCGCGTCGCTTTGGTGGCCTGCGACGCGTAGGGCCACGATCCGAGGATCTTCTCTGCGGAAGGCTGTCCGTCGTCCAGGTTGTTCAGCGCAATGCGTAGAACGTTGCGTTCGTTCATAAAAGGATCGCAGAACCATTGTAGACGATCTACCGTTTCGTCACTATTGCACGAGTCGCATTTGGAGGTGTCTGCCATTCCTATGCGCAAAACGTACGCCTTCGAGAAAGCTACTCATAACCACAGGCGGCACAATAAAGTTGCATCACGGTGGGAGAAGTGTGATGGAATTGGAGCTTCCTCGATCAGTCTAGTTTATGCAGGCGACGGTTCCCGACACTGGGCTGCTCAAAAAGGTTTGCGACCTTGCGCCAATGAACGAGCGAAGGCCTCTTGCAGCGTCTGTTCTCGACAAGGGTATCAGAAAAGAAAAAGAAACTCACAGGGTTCCTTATGCGTTCCCCTAAGAGGACTCGAAGGCAACAGCCGCCTTCTATTTCTTTTTCTTATCAGTCTATCCTATTCATCCGCTCGCCCTCGAAAGCTATCTGCACCTAGCCTGGTTTTCGCTGCCTTTGGGATTGCCCCACATATGACCACGCGACGATCTCACGTGATGACGTCATCGTGTGACGCCATGTTATGTTACGCCGCAGTGACGTCACTACGATGTCATGGTGGCGTCATAAAATTTAGATTTGGGATGTCGCGATGATGTCATAGGGTGACGTCATAAGATATTTATTGCATCACTCGTGTTGACAGCGACGGCCACTTTTTGTGTTTTTAGAGACATCTAACGCTTTCGCCTTATAAAAAAGGGAGTTGCGAGACAGTGCTCCGCATTTATGTACGAAGAAAAGAAAAAAGACCACACTGCGTATTTTTTTCCTTCGTGCGCACTGCTAATTCCCATGCATAGGAGTACTAGTCTGCGAAAAGCAATAATGCTTTTCGTTCCAGGGATTGCCTGTGTAAGCTTCTTTGGAGGAGCGAGCTGAGGCATTCGCGCGGTTTCGTCAACGTTGGGCTTGCTCACACACTTTCTTCTTCGCGTGTCCGTCTCTGCCGCCTGCTGTTTGCGAAAGGGCCCGCCCTGGCCAACGCCCTGCAACCAGCACGGCTCGTTGCTTAGGAAAATTCAGCCGTCCTCGGATCAGCGCTCTCTGACAACGGCTTCCTGCGGCAGCCCAGCTCTGATCCGAGAGTGGCCTTTCTCGCGGCTACTGAGGTTGAACAGAAAAAAAAAAGACAGTGTCATCCTCAGGGGCACGAAGAACGTAATAAACACCCCCAAAAAATGACACAAACTGCAAGTTCAGCATGGTGCCTCAGACGCCAGACATTTGATGTCATCGTGGACGTCAATCTCTTCCCGTGGCGCCGCACTTTTGCCTGTTCTTACACAATGCTGTTGTAGCCACTGCTGCTGAGATCTAAAGCTCACAGAAATATATGAAGGCGAAAACCATAGATGTCTCATCAAACGCGAAAAGTGACCGTCAGCGTCAACAGGAGTGATGCCAAAAATCATCACGTAATAACATCACCCTGTGACGCAGTCCCGCAGCCAGGAATTTTTTTCGGGGGGGGGGGGGGGGGCACTTTTGAAAACCTTTGCTATTTGAGAAAAATACCTATTTTTATTATGCATTTTCGGTAAAACAGCCCCCACAACCAAAATTTCCGGGGGTGGGCTAGGTCCCTTCCCCCTGGCTATGGGCCTGCTGTGACGTCACCATGCCGTCACTATAACGTAACATGATAATGTCATTACACGAAATCGTCGCTTGGTCATAGGTGAGCCGATCCCGGAGGCACTCCAAAGGCACTTGAGCTGCGGAAAGCTTTTAATGCCTCCGACCCCGGAGCCAGTGCAAAGCCACTTTGGGGGGAGGGGCGGGGGGGGGGGGACCAATACAATCGGTCTTTAAGCCAACAAAAACCAATATATATAGCGCGTCTAAGTGTTCTGTACACTTTTTTTTTCACGTTCCCACAAGCGGAAGCATGCTACACACTCAGTGTCGATGGAAATGTTATTTTGAAGAAGGGGAGGACCAATACAATCGACTAAGAAGAAAAATAAGGTGGCTTTCACCTTCGAGTCATCACGGTCAAATGGATAAGGGGCCATGTGAGTTCTTCATAACTGGTGTTTTATGCATTTCCGTGGATTATCTGCTTGAATTCAATTTAACTCTGAGCTTTTACGTGTCGAAACCACGATATCATTTATGACATATGCCATATTGAAGGACTACGGGTTAATTTTGCTCACTTGGTGTTCTTTGGCGTGCAGCCTAATTTAACTGCGCGAGGGGTTCATTTTAAAGTTTCGACCTAATCGAAATGTTTCACCGTGGCCGGTAGCCGAGCCCATGTCCTCCAGATTAGCACCGCACACCTCAGCGTCTAAGCTACTACGGCGGATGTAGTCGCTGCAGTTGAGGCCTTTGATCTATACTTTGAAAAAATATACGTATTTCGTAGAATTAAACCACTTTGCGCATGGTCTCGCTTTTCTATGGCGCGCTTGTACATCGCATGTATTTTTCAGAGGATTCTTTCATTTCAATCGCCTCGGCCAAAAAAGTCCGACGTCATGCTTTGATAAATCTTTCTCAAGTGTTACACAGGATGGGATTTCGCCGTCGTCGTTTTCTCTACTGCAGGATCGCTAGTGCAATCCTTCGCATCTGTAATGAACCTTCACCAGCTATCATTAATTCGTGTCGTCCTCATTTTCTTCAGCACTGTAAAAAGCTAGAGCGCACTTACTAAAGCGTGTATACCTCTATTTTTCCTATGTGTAGGTTATGTCTCTCCTCTCGAAGGATATGTTCTTAATAAGTTAGGTTGGCCCTTAGAATTGTCTACATTTTGTCCCGTCGTTCTCTTTTCAGCACACGTACTACGACAGCACTTTGCCAGCCTAGACTTTGACTATTGGTTTGCTACGAGGTAGCACACATAGTTGCCTTCAATCTATTACTCACTGTCATATCATAACAATAACCCCCTTCAGCCGTTTTCGCTTTGAATATCTCCAGCCTAGCATTCGCCTAAGCAAGCCTGCGCACGTACACAGTGTTTATTGGCTCGCCCAGTACGCCACTTTATCTTCAGTTTTTTGGAGGATAGAGAATCAGCGGAAGGATGGTGCTACGGTAGATTAATTGGCAAGTCATCGCAAGCAGTATGTGGAAGACGCAAGCTCTACGGCCATCTATGGCAGTTTATCTTCGCTCGTGAAGCAATTTTATTGATTTATTACAGTTCTGACGTTTTTGTTAAGTGGGAGTACTATTTTCTCTCCTACGCTTTTCCTGAATCTTTTCGTTTTTTTTGTTTGTTTCTTGGTATCGGTTCCACTAACAACGTCAGGTGCCTTTATTCTTACTACTCCGGTGTTTTGGCAGTTGTAGAAAAAAATATAATAAAATGCAGTGTTGTTTCATTGATAATACTTGAAAGATTAACATAGTGACTAAAATTTCTTTGGTTCAAGATAAAATAACACGTATAGTATTTTTATAGGAGGAGAGAGATGCAAGATTAATGATGTTCTGTAGATGTGACCCTGCCCTACTGATACGTTCTCTATGCTATTTTAAAATTAGATGGGATTTACAATAAGTCTAAAAAGAAATGTACGTGTTTCGTGTGTAATTCAGTCAGTACGAGTCGTACAGAATATACACGAAATTATTGGCATGGCAGACGAAATGTTTCGGTAGGGCGGTTGAGCGCATGGTTCGGTACTTGAGGTGCCGGGCTATAGCTATACTGTAAAATGAGCCCATAGACACATGAATAGCATATGCAATCACAAACGCAAATACACAAAAGAGTTATTCAACTCGATTAATGTGGAGATCAGCGCCCTCATCCTTCATAACTGTTTTTTAAAGCTCCAGTTTCAACTGTTGCGGTTGGTCTCGCCAGCGTTTATCCACCGCCATGTCTACCCTATGGGAAATTGGTGGAACATCCATTTTAATAATCCACCATTACGATGGAATGTCTACCATCATGATGGTGGGTATTGTAGTAGACAAGGAACAGGTGAGTGATGCTGTGTTCTACTCCGAGCAGGTGAGAAACCTATACCTCTGCGTCCACCTGAGTACTCTGAGCCGGGACCGACAAGAAGCAGATAATGAAATCAACAGATGCACACGGCAGGCGTCTCCTCTGACCCAGAGAAGGCGTTTAGCGTGTGCGCCTGTTCCTGTGAACTGATGCTTCCTTCAGAGCCCCCCCCCCCCCCCCCCCCGTTCAGGGTTATCAACTCCACGCAGACGCAAACGTTTCCCATTTGTTCAGGGTGGTAGGAAGGACGGTTTAATCCGCAATAATTGTGCATTGAGCGAAGCCTACAGCAACACCTACGTTTACTCCACCGTGTCCACTACAATACCCATCATTATGATAAAGAAAATTCTGTCATAACGGTGGATTACGGTAAGAGATGATGGACAAATTTTCTATTGGCTAACCGTTAAAATCATCACAACTATAACCCCGCTGGCGGCTATGAAACCTCAAGCATAAACTTCGTTAGCGCACTGCGACACGTCCCACAATTAAGCACGAAAATTATCCCCCTAATTTGATTTTACAAGTCCACGCCAGCAAAAAAAAAGACAATTTTTTAGTACCACAGTTGCACCGGTACAACTGCGCTACAACAGGCGAGGGCCGTACGAAACTTTAGCGTTGCATGCTGCGGAAGCAAGGCACGACGCTTCTGTTTTCTGCAGGAATTTGTCTTGTTGATACAAGATAACTGGGGCTGCTGTATAGTTCTCAAGCATTTTGCGCGTTATAGAATATTCAAATCTGCACTGTGTAAATGAAGAGGTCATTCGGGACTAACGTCATGCTTATAGGGGCCCTGAACCACTTTTCCAAGAAATGACAGACGGCGCGTTCCAATACGTGAGTACAGCGCAATTTGCAGAGTGGCGAAACCAAGTTGTGCACTGCATAGAACTAGGTGTACGGGAGGCAATCAGGTATCTTGTCGGTTGGCATCAGCCGGGGCCAGCTGACATAAGATAGGGGGCAATAAGAGATGGCTGTGAACAGCGTTTGGACTGGAGTGAGCGCAGGATAAGTTAATGTTCTCGATTACGCTTTTCGAGTCCCCTCACTGCTCGAGCGCTGTTTTCACGAGGTGTTGTAGTTTAGGCCTCAGCGTTTGGACTGGAGTGAGCGCAGGATAAGTTAATGTTCTCGATTACGCTTTTCGAGTCGCCTCACTGCTCGAGCGCTGTTTTCACGAGGTGTTGTAGTTTAGGCCTCCAGGCTGTATTCACGGCGTCAACATCTCTCGCGGCAAGGCTGGCAGGTCTGCGGCCAATGGGTTTTCCTGCGAGGACGTGTGGACAGCGGGAGGGAGCGCAGTCGACAGCAAGCGTCGCGGATCACCGGAGAAGATTGATCGCGCGGCCCTTCCACGCCTGTGAACGAGGAGCGGCGTATTTGCGTTTCTCGTCACTTGCTTTCAGGGGACGGGATTGTTCGATTGTTCCATCTTGTTCAGCGCACCGTCGCGCGAGCCGACAGGGATAAGGGGAGTCAGGACAGCGACCCGTCGAGGACACGCCGGCTTAATCGAAAGCTCGCGTTGCGGAAAATGGCACGTCCTTCGCACACCGCCGAATGATTGAAGAATTGCGCCGACGAGACAAAGTCAACAAAGGGAAATCGGGATTGTCTTCTGTAATGGAGGGCCCTTGGGCAGTGGAATAGGTTATGTGATATGTTTAGCGTGCTGCATCTCTCAGCCGCCCTGCTCAGCGCAGGATTGGTTGGTAGAATTGAACAAGGGGATAGTCTGCGTTTTTCTTTTTTTTTTCCGTATATGCAGTTTTATTATTTTGTTGCTGTTCCTTTTTTCTTGTTTCAAAAGCTCCTCCTTAGGCAGTGTAGACAAGTGTGTCAAAAATGCAGCAACGAACGTTGTTCTTCCAGAATCGCTTTTTATTTGCTTGTTATTTGCTTGCAGCCAACATTAGATTCACTGACTTCTAAGATGGACTAGTTCAAAGTAGGTCGATGTTTCTTACAGGAAAACGCTAGGTAAGTGAACGTAGGTAACCGAAGAAGTCGCCAACCCTGCACTTATTTAACTATCACACAGCGCCGATATTCGTCAGAACAGGCACTGTTCCGCGGACGTCAAGCCTCTTATGTTGCTGTAATTACGACAAGCAAGCGATTTGATATCAGGGTGGTTATCGCCTGTATAAGTCGTTTATTATGTGGCAGTGGCCTGTTCGCTCTCTTCTAGGCAGATTGAACGCTCCTATAACGGCCGTTCCAATCGTTATGATTTTCACGAGTGACCTACAGTGTTCCACACATAATCGAACTTCTTGATACGCCTCAGCATGTTTGTGCTTGTTCTACAATGACCATCTTAAGCGTGATGTTACAGTTCTGCATAAGTATGCAGGAAAGTGAAAGCCGCACTAGCCACAGGGAACCAGCTGTAGAGCCTGGCAATGATATTTCAATTTGCGGATATGTACAGTGCGCCCGTGCTCATCATGAATGTCTTCTGTTCAGGAGTACATTTAACGGCTACATTACCTACTGCAGCCCGTCGCACAATGTACAAAGCTGCTCAGCTTTTTGCAGCTTGTTTAAGGACACCATACTTGCACAAATGGCTGTGGCCTCCATTCGCACTTCTAGTGATAGGCAAGCAAGCAAGAACACGGGGAAGGAGGAAACTTGAAGTGATGGAAAACTGTTGAAGGATAAATGTCGCTGAAGCCGAAGTTTTGACAAGAGGACATCTCTTCGTCAGGGACAAAGACAAGCCATTCTGTGATAGACAAGTGATACACGGCGTGTAAGAATAGTCACCGGCGTGTATTGGGAGCCTCTCTGGCTTTTTTTTTTCTCACACTCTTCTCCATTATCTTTAAACCTTTCCCTTCGCTGTTCGGCAGTGTTTGAAAGCGCACAAAAATCTCCTCTCTATGTATTTCTCGCTAGATAAAGCATGTGTAGTACGATGTAGCTAACTCTGCAATCTCTTTTTCCAAATGTCTGAACGCAGGTAAGACAAAGTGGAGACCACCTCTCTTCTGCAGCGAAGGATTATCCTCAGTGCAGCGAGGACAACTCGAACAAGTGAATATGGCGGCCATGTTCGCTCCGACGCCATTCTGGTTGACTCCCGGCCAAGTGGTTACCTAAGAAACGCTGAAGACTTCGGCGAACAGAAGGCGCGCTAGGCGTCAGTAGTGTGCGGTGCTGGCCGGAAATGACGAACAAAGTTCCCGGTGACCAGTTGCTGCCCGTTATGGACGCCGGGCTAAGACCGGAGCCGCAACATCAGTACGAAATGGAGGGCAAGGCGTCTCTCTTGGGTTACTCGCCATTTTGCAGCCCGATGGTCGATGACCGCAACTCATACGCCAGGTAAGCTTGGAAAGCTTGCTGTACAATTTCTTTGTTTTCTACTTCTTAGCTATTTGTCCTGTGATTCGAGGTTGGAGGAATAACAGAAACAGCGGTACCTTCATTCGATACACAGCGAACACTTTTGATGTCCTCGCCGAGAAAACTGTGACACCTCAGCGAACATTGATTTTATTTATGGACATTTCATTTGTGTGAATATTTGCGTTTTGTAAACATTTGTGCTGAGTGGATACCTTATTGAACTGAAGAATTAGGACTAAGTGTGTGAGTATTCTTCTATATGCTTTTGTATGATGTTGTGCTTGTTCCCAATTTTGCGACGGCTACTATTACGCAATAGAAGAGGCGCAGTGGTACCAACCTCTCCTTGTGTACATTTAATAAAAAAAGACATGAAACGCTGACAGGTCCAAAATGACCATCCAAATTACCCGATTACTTCGTGACATTGCGAGGTTCACCTCTGCTTGCGAAAGCACCTTGTCTCGGACTCAGAAAAGTAAACGTGGTACCATTCTGCACTTGAATATCTTCTACAGACCAACATCATGGAAACTGAAGCCTAGTAACGTGTCACACAAATTCATATTACAAATTATTTTTTATCATTTGACGCTATCTTAATCGTACGGCTGAAGTAAACGGATTACCGAAATCAGAAATGCTCTTTTATGAAATGTCAGCTCCAATAGATGAAAGTTACATTCTGCACCACACTGCAAGAACCACGACGTAGGTACCAACGACCTAAATCATTACGACGAATGAGAGACATCGGTTCTGATCAGGTAACACAAAAATGAAACCCAAGTTTCGTTTATCTAACTTTATATTGAGTGAGAGGACTTCCAACAACACGTGTGTTTAAGCACTTCCTAAATTATTAAAATTATTCACAAGCTCCCCAGAAGGACCAAGAGCTGTTCCTTGATTAATGAGCGGTTAAATCTTTTATGAATGAATCGCGTGGTCACATGACGTTGTCCGACGCACTGTTCGAGGAAAAATATCAGTTGCTAATATTGAGAACACATGAAGCTTCAATTTGTTTCTTATTTCCGTGGCAGACGGTGTAATGAGGACGTTGTTCATCCATATCCCAGCCGTTGCAAGTCGTTTTGGGCCCTCCTTTACTTCTATTGAACCCATAATCTACTTTAATAAGGAAACTGTAACTAACGCCCCTGCGTGTTTCTTGACTTTGTTATGTGTTTTATGCCTGTGCCCAACGAAAAAAGCTCCATAGATCAGTTGCCATTATTCCGTTGGTAATCGAAAAAGCTACTCAATCACTCGGATTATTATATTATGTAGGGGTGGTAACATACTTGCTTCTAGAAATATCACACTGTCTGCTCACGCTCCAGAATAAGGCGGAAAACGTCCTTATTTTTCAGATCTGTGCCCCAATTTATCTGTCGCGAACATGCGCGTGACATTTGGAATATGAATTGGCTTTCTCTTCATTTCTGCCATTGAAACAATGATTACAGTTAAAGTCAACGTTATTTCAAAACAACGTTTTAATAGAAGTAGCCAGGCCCGAAGGCCTGAAGTAGTCAGTTGTCGTGTCATTGGCTGTTACCGTCATTTCAGGGTTACGAAGCTTCCCACGAATCAAGTGCATTGTATTCCAACCTATGCCACTGCCTTTGTAAATGCGCCCATTGTGATTTGAACTACACTGACTGTGCGTATTGATGTTTGTCACTTCGCAGCCCAGTTGTGGAAGATAAGCCAGGTATCAGGTAACAGGTAGTGTAGCAATGCTTGTAGAGATTGCAGCGCTGTAGTGATATCGTAGTTCACAGAGTCTAGGCCGCTTGCTCATTCTTTAATAAACTAGTTATCTACACAATTCATTTTTCATTCCGCAGCCTGATGCTGGAGAAGAAGGCCTCGGCCAGGTAAAGCACAGAGTAGCAAAAAATACCGTTTAAGGTCAGTGCAGCATATCCGACCACGTAAGATGCAGCTGCCATTAACTTTCTCTCGTTGTCTGCACTTATTACTTACCATATGAAGCTTAACTTGCCAAATATAGCATCTTGAGTGTTTTTTTACGTTCTAGATTTTGAATTATTACTTCAAACTTTGCGTATCACTAAAACTTTATATACCGGATGTCGCTGCCTTTGGACCCTGGTGGTGACGGGGCTAGTCAAGCTGTAGATATTGCGGATTTTACCCTGCTGTCATGACTATAAATGGCACATTTATGATGTTTAAAATGTACCGATGTGGCGACATAAACTAAATCTCAGATCTGAAGCTGCCCGCCAAGGGAGAACCTATTTGCCCTAAATAAGGGCCAGCTAGCTGCTGGCAGTGACACGCAAATGTAATAGCACACATAACTTCCCTTCCTTGAATTAGAATTAAAATCGTTAATTTCAATTATCGCGTTCGTTATGACTAAAATGCAAATATACAGCTTTTTTCTAAGCAATGTATAAGCCAAGAAATGTTTCTAAGTGCGCTGCTCAGTTCGGGCCTGGACAAGCAACTCTGGGCGATCCAGCAGGCCGAGGAAGCTGCTCGGGGACACGGTGTCTCCGTTAGCTCCTAGGTGGGAGCACAGCCCAGCAATCTGCCGGAAATGAATGAAAGCTTCTTCTTCTTCTTCTATACCGAAAAGGGGGTTAAATGCAGTATCGCGAACGCAAGAAACGTTTGTAGTGTTTCTATGCTAGTAATATGCACAAAAATTGTTCAAGTGTAATAGTGATGGGTTGCCTTCTGGCTAATACGTTTACATTCGAGGCTGTCACCTTTCCCTGCACATGACTGGGAGGTCAGAGAACACTCGCGATTAGACAAGCCGCAGTTAAACACTCCGTATATATATACGTTCTACAAGTTTTACGCGCTGTAATACCTGACCTATGCCAGAGTGCAGGTGATAGCTGCTAATCTATGATGTGTCCACATCAACTAGCGTGGTGCATGCCTCGATAGCTGTTAAGATTATTTTATTCAGTTTTTTTTTCTGTTCTGCCATTTAATTTATAAAGTAAAGGTAGTAAAAAGGAAGAATTCATTTATACCCACCAATGATTTTATCCCACCGCTTAATGTAAATGTACTTGCCCTGGGGCACATAATCTTCAGTAAAGGTGCGAAATACCCTCTGCTTACATAGCCTTTGCATACGATTGTAATGAAATAGTTAAGGACCAACCTAGAATACGTATTGCCTTATTCACATTATATCTTGTACATGTCCAGCATGTAAGCCACCTCCATGCTAACTCCAGTTGCCTTGCCCTCCACTGAAGTGGGCGAAGGTAAATCAAAACTTCAGAAAAAGTGAAACTATTAGCATTCCTTTCTCTTTTTCTGTGTACTTTCCCTAAAGGAGTATCCGCCCCTATAACATTTGAAGACCGCCGAGTGTTTAACTCACTGGTGGCCATTTAATAGGGGCGAAGCAATTTAGGGTCTCGGCGTGTCGGCGTGCATCGCGCATCGTCGTCTGCTGTCGCATGTGCATTGTCACCTGCTCCATTTGCTTGAGCACAACACATTGCGCCACCGCCTCAGCGCTCGTCGTGTGGCGAACAGAGCGAGCAGCACGCGTTGACTATGAAAACGCTCTTTTACGATGAACGCTGAACTACCAGCTCGCGGGGAACGAGAACGCGCGCTCGCCCGCGAGAGACAACGCCGACGCAGGCAGCGCCTGCTAGCCACTTTCTTGATTAGAAAAACCGACTGCTCGTGCTGCACAACCGTTCATCGGCCATCCCTTGACCTACAATGTAGTGCCAGTGAGCCATTTCTCTTGTTCGTAGTTGAACAATAAAAGTTCGCAGCGCGCACATTAAAAGCGGACTGTGGGTCTCTGTGTCTAGTCTTTTTTCGGTCTCTCATTGCCCATTAGCAGTTATTTTGCAGTGGGAAACACCGGAAGCACCCTTGCTACATGCTTCGCCCCTCCCAATTTTTTCTTTTGTCTAGGCTTAATAAAATGCGTGATATGAGATACGTTGCACCCTTACTTCAGCAGAACCCGTGAGAGAGCCTGAGTTCATTTTTAAATTTTGAAGACACCTCCCCGTGCGCTGCTTGAAAACAGAGAAATCGTTGCCCCTGCACAGGCTGGGAGGAATGGCTCAAAAGCATTCTTTTAAGAAACAAAATGGTGGAAAGTCGCATCTTCATGTAAAGCTTACGCTTTGGCCCTCCTAATTAAATCGCCAATTTGTTCCCGCGACATACATGCTTCGTACCACTGGAAGACTTGGCTGGTAAATTTGAAAGCCAGGCGGTAATGTGAACATCATTCTTTGGAACGACAGAAAGTTAAGCTAGTTGGTAGTGAGTTCGTTGTAGAAGAAGGCAAGGCTCCTGAACGTACGCAGACACACACACACACGCACGATATGTACGACAAACAACAGTGCGGTATCTTCCTCTTTTCATGTACCCGCGTTTGCGCGCGTTTCCTAAACGATAAAGCAGTATTTGGCTCGAAAACTGAGTTTTACTTTATCGCCTATTGAGCAGCGTTCGCCGCTTACGATTGTATGCCCTCGGTCGTCCTCAGCCGCATGTCACCAGATGCTTTGATCCGTACGACGCCATCAGAGGACGCTGCCCTCCATTCAATCTGTCAATAAATCAATCAACAATTTGCCTAGAGTTGCTAAATATGCTAACTTTAGGTAGCCCAGTAGCGCGTGTGTTCTACAAATAAAAATAAAAATTGTTAAAATTTTACGTCCCAAAACCACAATACGATTATGAGAGACGGCGTAGCGGACGGGGGCTCCGGTAATTCGGACCACCTGTAATTCATGAACGTGCACCTAAATCTAAGCAGTCGATTCAACACAGAAATTTGGGCTAGGCGGTGGGTGTAGAACTTGTGCATCATAGCAAATGCGACAGAACAAACACGGAAGAAAGAGACACGTAAACAGGACGAGCGCAAGACATCAACTGAAGGTTCACTGCCGTAAAACGATTGAAATGTATACAAAGATGCCCAGAACCCACCAAGGGGTGCAGACGGCGCTACTGCATGAGTATAGAAGCTGGTAAATGTGTGAGTATACCTTCACTGGCTTTGCATGCGAAAGAAACAGTTTATCTGAAACGACATTGCAGGTATCTGCGTTAGTAGCGCCGTCTGGACCTCTTGGTGGGTTCTGCGCATCTTTGTACATTTCAATCGTTTTATGGCGGTAAACCTTCAGTTGATGTCTAGCGCTCGTCCTGTTTACGTGTGTCTTTTTTCTGTGTTTGGTCTGTTGCGTTTGGTAAGATGAAAAGTTCTAAATCTAAGCTTTAGCATATCGCCTCCGTCGGAATGCGGCCGCCGCGACCGGGATAGCGCCAGGGTAGTGGCCGTTTTCCAAAAGCCACTGCCAACCGTGCATTGCAGAGATGCCGATGCACGGGCCAATTTCTGTAATTCCTGACGCCGCCGCTGCAGCGAACTAGATAGGCTTACTACGCATGTCCATCGGTGAAACGCCAGGCATGTCGCCTGCAAAAACAGAGTGCGGCTTCGCCACATAGCCATGATTGCTAACCAGGCAAGAAGGCGGACCTACTCGCAACCCTGCTACCGAAAGATGCAGTAACTCTACATTCGACCGGACGTCAGCGCCATATTGTTGGGCCAGGAGGAGAAGGAATGTCCGAATTCAAACTTGTTAGTAGATTCTCCAAATCTTCAAAAGCGCTCTGTAGCTCCTTGCTACCTTTGTGTCAATCGGTTGGCGGGTGTAGCCAAGCTGCAGATATGCAGCCTTTTCCTGCTATCCTCGCCATAGCAAGCGTATTCTACTTCCTAAGCCTAAAATTACAGCATCAGTACTTATGTGCTAATGCACTGATGCGGTGAAACAAGACAAAATTTCAAGAATCTTGAAATCTCAAAAAATTGGAGGCGACCTTGCTCCTTCAATTAGGTGTTCGGTAGTGGCACTGGCACCTGGGCGTTCGTGTGCCCATGTGGATCTCAGAGGCCACGTAGAAAGAAGCACGCTCTTCGCATCTGCGCCGCCAGGTGGCCCGACGATCCCAGCAGCCCTAAAGTCCCTGAAAAATAACTAAAGTAGTGCGATTCGTGTCAGTGTACAGGCGCCTCCTCACACGTGCGCTTTGTAGATTGCAGTTGAAGTTAGTTGAGCTGCGAAGCTCCCAGAGCATCTCTTGGCCGGAAAGAGAGGCTTGTGAAATTATTCCGCTAGAGCGCCCGAGGGCGCTGCAGTTCTAAGTGACGCAATTGGAAAAGTCCGCGAAATAAAGGGTATGAAAAAAAAATCTCGCCATATCCACGAATTCAATGATGATTGAGCAGCTGGCTCAGAGAAGATCGGGAAAACCCGTGAATCTTCCGTCTTCCGTACAAGTCCTCTACCATCATATGAAGAAGTGACACACATTGTTATATATACATATATACACAAGGTTTGATTATTTTCAATTTTATTGAACTATATACACAATTTACAATTATATACATATTGATGAAGCATATATACAAGAAACATCTAAGAGAGTCTGATTCTCCATTGTCGACACTTGCAGACGCAACGCTCCTAATGTTCTTTGAATTTGAAAACTGCCCTCGAGAAGCGCACGACAAAGTGGCCCTAAAAATAGCTGTCCGACGCTCGCCTGGCTGTCGACCGTGTTGCCCGCTCGCCCTGTGAGAATTAACGGCCAGGCTAGAGGGAAGACACGACGTGCGTAGCGTTCCTCTTCGCGTTCCACGACGTTTTGAATGGGTGGATGCAGGTTACGGCGCGGAACTTCGCCCCAGCTTAAGAACCCGGCAAGCCAGCTCCTAATAGCGATAAATGCGGCAATATAATGTATACCGAAGCAAGTGGCGTCTTTTCATAGTGTCTGACAGCATAAAATTTACGGGACATAATCTTTTAGTACGCAAAAGTGCTCGCTCCTGATGACAGCGCCACTGCAAACTCGGCGGCGGTAAGAAATCGCTAGAGTGGCGCACTAGATTTTTAGAAGGTTGTCCGAACCAACGTTACTAGAACAAACTCAGTTTAAAAGCTCCGCCGGTGAGGCGGTCCGCGTGGCGGTCGTGAGAATTAGTGGCGCTGCAGTCACGTCAAGCTCCCGCGTCAAGCTCCCGCGTCAAGCTCAGAGAAGACATTTATTCGATGTAATCGCACACTGAGATTTCATTTACCGAGTTCTCGTAAAATTTTCCGAGTTTGGGTGAGCGTCCCTTTAACCGCCGCGAAGACGTGTCTTCTAAACATTGCAAAGCATTGCTGATGTTTTTCGAGAAAGTGTTTTTCAATAAAATGTAGAAACATGAGTACTGTTTTTCTTGAACCTTTTTACGTACGAATAAGTACGCTTCTTTGTGCACTATAAAGGCTTTTACAAACGTGTTGGGTTGTTCTTGGTCTAGATAAAACGGCAGCGGCTAAAATTGTGGTGGTAGTTATAAAAATTACTCTGAAAACCCTCATTCGCTTAGAAACTCCTATGCTTGGAAGTTAAGCGCAATGCAGACAGCTCAAATATTGTCACAGGGTCGTGACGTCGACGAAGGCAGCAGTCAGCAGGTCCGAGATGAAACTCTTTATTTGGCCGAACTTGTGGCCAGAAACTGAAAGTCAAACTACAGCAATACACTGATAGCGGTGAACAGAGCGTCGACCGTCCATCAACTGACAAGTAGTCAAGCGCGTCGGCTTTTATACAGGCGCTATCAAACTTTCCAGCGATATCGCTGGTGGCGGCGTTATCTCTCGACAAAGCTGGAACATTCGCATACAGCGCGCAATCTTACCAAAACGATCTATTACTATCGCGAAGCTTCTCGAACACTGCTTCGCGGACAGCGTCGAGCGTTGATAACCATCCTTGCTGGTCAAACCCGAATACATCAAAATAAAACAAGAAGTGGGCGTGGCAATATAGACCGAACATCGATTCTTAGCCAATCAATGAACAACACACGCGGGCCAATGCATACAGACGACCTTATGCATATCCACATAAGTATCCACCTAACTAGTAGAATAAGAAAGTTGCGCAACTGCACGGCGGACCGCAGCGTTATGCCGTGGCAGCAGACGACGCGCCGATAGTGGCGCAAGACGGAACTGCAGCGCCGCTAGTTCTCGCGACCGCCGTTCGGACCACCCTCCTCCGCTGGCGGAGATACGGAGCTTTGAAACTGAGTTTGTTCTAGTAACGTTGGTCCGAACGCTATCTTGTTCGTCCTCGTCTGGGTTGTTTACTTGATGGGTGCACGGTGCGTGGTCGACCGCGCTTGAGTCAGTTCGTACTGTGGTTCTGGATGCTTCAGGATGCCGACCTACTGTGCCAGTGGCACCAACCACAGGTACAACAGCAGAAAGAAGAGGTTTTCACTACAGCGGGTAAAATCTGTAGCTTCCCGGAGGACACCCTAGAGGCGTTGCTGCAGCTGCTAGGAGAGGAGGCAGAGGCGAAGGGACGCAGTTGGCGCTACTTTATATTTTCAGGCACTTTAAGCAGCCCACAAGAAAACCGTCTGTGTGTTCAGAAAAAGTGTTACACGATTAGGAGTACTTCGTACAGCACTACTGGAGAGCATCAAGCCGTCCCAGACACCAACCGAAGGTAACCTTCCTCTTTTAAGCAACTGCTCCAGTTAATGCAAGTTGTCATTCGTGGTCGTCAACCATGCATCGTTTGTCAGTACGACCACTGCACAAGCACCGGTTAACGATCCTATTCTCTACAAGATTACGGAATAAATTAACAAGAGCTACACAGGTACTTTCACTACAACGATTATGCAGGGCTATGCACTCCGTTAATTTATTATAGCTACGAACTTTCGTGATGCGTGCGTAGTCGCATCAAAAATCATCTGTGTTGAATCCTGAAAATCGTCCCCCTTTTTTTTTAGTTGCACGAGCACAGAATAGCACGCTTGTTTTTCTGCCAAGCGCTTCCGGTTGAACACTTACTTCTGGTTTTCCGAATATTCGTGAAAAACGTCTTCTGTAATAAACACCAAAGATTATGGTTCAAATTATATTTAATACATATGATATCAAAGCATAGCCTGACTTAAGATGGGGGCTAACGGTCTGTATGAATAATTATTGAAAATAATAGATTGAATTCATTGAATGAGTATGATAACCTGCGATTTTTGCGGCACCTGGCGGAGAAGATCTCAACCACGCGCTTCTGTCTACGTGGTCTCTGTGATACTCTTCGGCAGCGGGCAAAAAACAAGGTTTACCAGAGGAATACACCTGAGCACACGAACGCCGACATGTGGGCACCAGTGCCAGACACCTAGTGGCGAATTCCACTGGGAGATCAAAGATTAAGTTCGGCTCCAGATTGGTTTTTAGGGGCGAAGCTCCTTATAGCGCCACCCGTTCGTCCCCGTCGTAGTAGTGTGTAACCAGTCTTAAAAACGGAGGGGGCGTGCACACATGAAGGCTCCCTAAAGACAATGCGCTGCGACAGTACGTGATATGTATCGCCCTCTCCTCTCCTACGCTTCCCCCTCTTTCTGCTCTCCTACTGTCCCCCCCCCCCCCTTTCTTGCCTCGCAGCGCAGCGGCGCCGACACAGGCAGCGTCGCGAGGCAGCGTCGCGGCAGTGTCTTGATTGAAAAAACCGACCGCTCGCGCTGCACAACCGTTCACTGACCACCCCTTATATATAGGCACTGGATTTTGACCTCCAAGGTAGTGCGTGTGTGCGATTTCTCCTGTGCGTGATTAAACAATGAAAATTCACAGCGTACATGTAAAATTAAAGTGAGCTGCAAGTCGTCATAACTCTCATCGAACCTTTTTATAGGCACCGTTCAGTCGAGTTTGCCAGTCTGACTGCAGCGCCAGAATACATAGCCTAGCGGATAAAAAAAGCAACCTTGAGACGGCCTCAATGAAATTGGAACGCGACGCGCGCGTTTCGCGCCCTGCATCTGTCGGCGGATTGAGGCCGGGATCCGTGGCCGGGATACATGGGGACGCGAGCACGCGTCTATTTTCTGCGAGCCCCTAACGGTGAATGTCGAAGACTTTGAGACGGGGCAGTGTGAGCAACGCAGCTCCATCTGGTCAGTGTGCGGTGCCTATAAACGCGCCCGATCTCACGTCGGTAATGATGTACTGGGCAGAATTCACGGAAGATTCACGGTTTACCGATGAACCTCCGCAGCTTCGCCCACTCATCATCATTCACTCCGTGGATATGCTGTGATTTTTTTTTAGGTTTCAAGCGCTCTATGCACTCGGGTTGTCGGCGTCTCCTGTCGTCGTAGCCGGTCACGATTCCTGTCGTCGCTCGTGACGGTAAAGCAAGTGGAGAATAAGAAAGCGTGTTCGCTCAGGAAAAGCTCGCGAGAACGCTCACTCGCCCGCGAGAGACAACGCCAAGTGCGCTTCTCCGAGTGGCACATAAGACGGCGCGTCGGCTCAGGAAAAGCCCAGTTTCTGCGATGGATGTTGCCTCCGACGCTGCCTACAGCACTGAGAGGACGCTGTCCTCCCATTGCTATCGACGTGTCCCTCTACGAAACACCGGTGCTTCGCACCTCCCCAGGTTTCAGGTCAGTGGAGCTGTTTATGCAACAACCGATTACTGTGCACAGTAGTCAACGTCTACAAGCAATGGACCACTGGAATTTTTTTTGGTGGGGGAGGAGCTTACTTGGAGGGCAAACGTGTCGATTACTGACCGTGTAACAACGTTCAGCAAAAAAAAATACATAAAAATTCAGAAGCGCTTGCCCTATTGCGAAAGTGGGGGAAGCGAAGCTTGCCAAGTGCCTGACGTTCGTTCTTTCTTTCCCGCTTTCTTTCTTTCTTCCTTTCTTTCTTTCTTTCTTCCTTTCTTTCAACCTTTCTTTCTTTCTTTCCTTCTTTCGTTCTTCCTTTCTTTCTTTCTTTCTTTCTTTCTTCCTTTCTTTCGTTCTTACTTTCTTTCTTTCTTTCTCTCTTTCTTTCTTCCTTTTTTTCTTTCTTTCTTTCGTCCTTTCCTTCCTTCTTAATTTCTTTCTTTCTTTCTTTCTTTCTTTCTCTCTTTCTTCATTTCTTTCTCTCTTTCTTTCTTTGTTCCTTTCGTTCTTTCTTTCGTTCTTACGTTCTTCCTTTCTTTCTTTCTTTCTTTCTTACTTTCTGTTTTTATTTCTTTCTCTCTTTCGTTCTTACTTTCTCTCTTTCTTTATTTCTTTCTCTCTTTCTTTCTTTCTTTCTTCCTTTATCTCTTTCTTTATTTCTTTCTCTCTTTCTTCCTTTCTTCCTTTCTTTCTTTCGTTGTTTATTTCGTTCTTACTTTCTTTCTTTATCTCTTTCTTCATTTCTTTCTCTCTTTCTTTCTTTCTTTCTTTCTGTTGCATTACGCAACGCTTCCTCCTAACTGTTGTCGTTCTCAATGCCAGGAATTGTACCGTCATGCACGCGCTTAACAGCGCAACATTTCTGTTACTACCGGCTACAACGGCGGTCATGCGTTCATATCCAGGCAACAATGAAATGTGGCAACGTGTAGTGACAAGTGACCTCGACAAAACATCGAATTGCCGTATCAGAAACGGTTGTACGCCGACATGCCCACGATCGAGAGAGCATCAATTATTTCAAAATGGCGTACACATATACAAACCTGACCGGCGCACCAACGAGTGCTGCATTCCTTCCCACTCGTCGCTTTTTTTTTTGCCGTTCTTTCTTTTCTTTCAGTCACGCCAACAACGGCAAGGACACTTGTGAGGCGATACAGGCTTCGCTTGAAAAATGAAGTGGGCTTAGAGAAAAGAGCGATGACACTCTACTATTTATTCTGCCATGAGAGAGAGCAAGAAGCTATCACTAACCGCAGCCCCACAGGCAGCGCATAAAGGGAAGTATACTCCGCTTCACACATCAGGTGAAATGCTGTGGAAGCTATGCAAGACGTTCGGTCAGCAATAACTTGGAAGACGCTTGAGCTTCGCTTTCAAGAGTAGAATGCGAAAGCCTAAATGGACCGTGTTCATATCGCCTTCCCAATCGCTAGAATAGCTTCGCTTCTCGGGGGACACTCGGAGGAAAGCCAAAGTGCGAGCGGAGCAGGAGCCTACGCGCGACGCGTCGCGACGGGCTTCAAGTGAAATACCTAAATATGAAAGCAACTGGATGCTCAGCGATACAGCTGCATAGTAACAGACGCATAACGGCGTTTGTTTCTTTGCAAGGCACTAAACACATTCATTCACTACTCACCGTGAAAATGAAAAGAAAATCTTATTCTGGTTGGCAACAAGGTTGAACTACTACTTAATATGAATCCGCCCACTGGAAGAAGTCTCGCTAGCTTCATGGCATTGCGACTGATATGTGTGTTTAGAAAAATTTATTATCACAGACGCTTCACATCAATAACAATTCAACGTAACATTTGCTTGCTAGACATACGTTTACGAGATTGACAAAACAAACTTCAGTTACATGGAACAAAACACGAAATGACGGAGGCAACACGTACAATCGATGATTCACATATGTATAAACACACACAAATTTGTCACAAAAGGATGGATATACATATGTACATTACATGGCAAACAAAAAGCACAAATAAAACGTGAATATGTACATTTTGCGTATTTACATGGTATTTCGGCCGGCACCAAAAGAGACATCAGCCTACCAGAACCAGGAAGGCCGAAAGACAAGCTTCACGCGTCTGTCACAGACCAACACAAAAGGGCAAGACCACTGCCTGAGGAATTCCTCCTCCCCGAGAAAGAAGAGCTCCTCTGACAGAACAGACAGAAGCTCCGAGTACAGTCTCTCTAGGATCGGGAAGAGAGCGCGACGGCGACGGCCTGCTGCAACCGCCTCGCAGCGGTTGCGCCAAAGACAGAAAGCACCGGCAACAACGAGAAGGCAGGCGAAGCGGCCTCGAGAACAACGCCCAGAAGAAACGAAGCGAGCTACTCCGAGCCCGCGAAATCCAGCATGCACGGCCCTCCAGAAAATACGAGCAATAACACATTGCTTCAGAACATGCTGATTTGTTTCCTGAAGGGAGCAGTTCGGGCATGTTGCGGACTGGACCATTCTCCACCGCTCGAGGCGGTCGAGAGTGGGAAGCACACCCCACCCCAGGCGCCACACGAAGTCCCGGAGGTGGCCAGGCAGAAAAGATGCCGTTAGCGCGCTCCAAGACACACGACTAGAGCGAGCACGGCGAGCCGGAGGAACTAACGGGAGCAACAAAGCAGCTGTTGTGTTAACAATAGGATTGTTTTGCACATCTACTCCAGGACAGGTCAACTGGACATGGCGAAAAAATGCAACAGCTGTTGCATAAAATGCAGGGAGTGTTATTGACTGAGGGCCCCTGTTAAGATGCATATTAGGCATCAAATGCCGGAGGTGAGTGCCCAGAAAGTAATACGCAAGAGTACGCGCGGGCGATTCTTCCCCTTGTACAAGGCGCAACAGGAAGCGCAGTGCCAGCAGCCGGCAGCGTATAGACACCGAAGGGAAAGCAAAGCCTCCCTGGGCGCGCTGCTGTCCTAGTGCCGCGCGAGAGACCAACTCAGTGCCACCTGACCAAAAAAAGGAACACAATGCCGACTGCAGCGATCGCACGATACGTAAAGGCGGCTGCACCACGTGACAGAGGTACCAAATACGACCGCAAAATACAGTCTGCGCAAGGTACCTTCGCTCGAGAAGCGGAAAGTCGAAATCCCGTGCGTCCTGAATTTTTTGTCTTACTTCTTCGAGAGCGGTTGACCAAACGGAGTCACAAATGCCATAGTGGGTGTATAATATACCTAAAATACGAAGGGACGTGGCCGGTTGAATAGGGTAAACGGAGCTAAGTCTGGAGTTTGGAGAGCCAATGAACAGATACCGGGATTTGGAGAAGTTCAGTACTGCACCTGAAATGTCACCGTACTCGAAGAATAAACGCAGGCTGTGTGAAACACTATCTTCATCTGAAAGGTACAGGGTTATGTCGTCAGCAAAAGCTGTCACTTTCACAACATTGCTGCCAGGAAGCGCAAGACCCCGTACGCGCGAATCCGCGTCTAAAGCACACAAGAATGGCTCAATGCTGAGGATAAATAGCACAGGAGACAATGGACATCCCTGACGAACCCCACGTGTAATGGGAAAGGCAGCACTTTCCCAACCATCCAGAACCAGTGTGCTTTTTATATGAGTGTAGGTATTCCTAATTAATTCCACAAATGAATTAGGAAAGCCGAAGGCTGTGAGCACGTTGAAGATATACGCATGCTCCAGTCGGTCAAATGCTTTATCCTGGTCCAAAGAAACAAGCAGACCACGCGCTGACCGCGACAGCGTATAGGCTATTACATCACGGGTGGTAAAGGACAAGCTGTGTATTTCTCGTCCAGGCACTGATGAAGCTTGGTGATTACCCACCAGTGAGTTTAAGAGAGCCCTCAAACGTTGAACGATTACCGTCGCGAAGATCTTATAGTCAACATTAAGGAGCGTGATAGGCCTCCAATCTTCAGGACTAACAGAGGAAGCGTCTCCTTTTGGGATAAGTATAATGCGGCCATCTCGAAAACTGGACGGAAAGACGCCATCATCAAAACACCGCCGGATAACCGCGGTAAAGGCAGCACCGATTTCATTCCAAAATGTCAAGTAAAACTCAACCGGAAAACCGTCTGGCCCGGGGGCCGTTCCACGTTTCATGGACTGCAGTGCGGCCTTTACCTCTTCGGGTGATGGAGGGGCATGCAGAGAATCAGCGGCTTCTTGAGAAATGCGGGGTAACCCCCTAAGCATGGGCGGTAATATGTCACAGTTTGTCTGCATGGTCGAACATGACATCGCTTCGAAATGCGCCAAGAAAAGAGACCGGTCACGCGTAGGAAGCGGCTGCGCAGGTGGTATCTGTGTGGTCATAGAGGGAGAGGGCTGCGACTGCCCAAAAAACGAATGCCTCGCATAGCGTAGTACTTCAGGATGTGCAGAGGGGTTGCGCCTACAGCGCCATGCTGCCGCCGCCAAAGACGAGGCAGCAATCAAGCGCTGGAAGCGTTCACGTAACTCACGCTGCCAAGCTCGCATCAGGGGAGACGCCGTTTCGGCCCGCAGGGCGATGCGCAACTTCGTTGCAGTAGCGGCCAGCTCCTCAGAAACGCGACGACGCAGCGAACGGCCTTGAACTGAACAGTGTAGACGCCACTGCGTTTTAAGAGCGTCCCAATCAGCTGGGCTAGATGTAGCGAGCGACAGCACGTATTGCACGTGACAAATCCGACCGTGAGCGCGCGTCTTGGAGGACGCGAACATCAAGGCGCCATGGTTTTTCCGAAAAAGAAAATGGAATTTTGAGCTCCAGGACAATAGGACGATGATCAGAGATGTACACGGGAGAAGGGGGAAAGGGCGGAACATGGAAATCGGAGACAAACGCCTCTAAGGCACGCGGAATATAAGCCCGGTCGAGCCTACTGGAGGACGGTCCGCGTCGCCATGTCCAAACAAAGGCATTGCCGTGCACGACATTGTGCGCATCCAATAATGAAAAGTGCTGAACAAGGCGGCACAACTCGCGTGAATTCCATGCAGGCCGACCCCAGCCAGGACCCTGTACATCGGTTCGCGTATTCAACACACAATTAAAGTCGCCAATTAAAATAACGTGACGACCGTCGAGAAAAAAACCATCCAGGTCCTTAAAAAAGTCATTAGACTGCCCGCCTTGTGCTGGCCCATACACGCATAGTATTCGTAATCTAAAAGCAAAGTAAACGCAGTCTAAAGCCAAAACCCTTCCCACGCCGTCGTAGAAAACGTGGTGATCCCTCAATAAAGCCCGATTAAATATGATAATTCCTACTCCCGTAAAACGAGATGTAGCGTAAGAGAAATAACAATCGAGGTTGAACTTTCGTTTGAAGGCCAGCACGTCGGATAGCGAGAAGAAATTGGTTTCCTGCAGGCACAAAACATCACAATTTGCAGCACGGGCTACACTAATCACTTCAGCCTGTTTTGCCGTACTGCGAAAACCTTGAACATTCAAAGAAATTATATTTAGTATAGCAGCCATAATGAAAAGCAAAGACTAACCTGGACGTATAGTTCTAGACGGTGTCAAGGAAAGTGTCCAGGGGACACTTTCTTAACCATGTCACGACTCACAGTTCGACCCTCCGGAAGAGGGTCGAGGTTTTTTGGGCCGTTGGGATTCAGAACGGCCATCGCTGACTTCATCCGAGCAAGAACCAGAAGTATGCCCACGCTTGACTTCACGTTGAGCTCCCATTTCGACGTCAAATTCACCAACACTAGACAGTCCGATGCTACTGTCCAGTCCCAGGCTGAAGCTGTCCTCCGAAGACGTGTCCTGTGGAGGTAGAGGCTGAGCCGCCGGTAAGCTTGGGTCCACATTCTCGATGGTAGCAGCACGTTCCATGTCTCCGCGGGCCGGTGTAAGTAGCTTTCGTGCAGGTGATTTTTTAGGTGCACGGCGCGACGCCGAAGCAGCGACGGCAGAGGTTGCGATATCCTCCTGAGCACCCGATGAACTGGCACCGTCGTTCCGTGAAGCAGATGTCCGAGGGGTAACACCAGCAGCAGCAGCCTCAGAGCCAGGCTCACTTGAACACGGAACATCAGAAAGCACAGGAGGATGAACGCAGACACCGTTATCCGGAGCGCGCGCTGCGTCGGCCAAAGCGCACGCTTCCTGCATCGGCGGGGAGGTCGACGCACATGGCGTCGCATCGACAATCAAGTCTTCATCTTGCGATTCGCTCGGCGGAACGTGAAGAGGCGAGGCCAACACAGTATCTGTCACCTCCTCTCTGTCCCCCGAGGCTGTCGTCGGTACTGGCGCTGGTTTCAGTGGTGGGAATTCACCAGTGGTGGCGTCTGAGTACGAGCGACGGACGGGGCAAACGACAGTGGGGTGGCCGTCCCCACAACGTCGGCACGGGCGATCACATCCGTCGCTTACGTGACCATGTACACCGCAGCGACCACAGTAAGGTGCTGTGTACTGGGCTCGGAGATGATCACTAGAACCACATCTTCGACATACACTCTGGAGGCCACGGTAATCGAACGTGGCACGATGACCGGAGATACGTAGGTAGTTCGGCACAGGATTAGCGGCGTTCATCTCCATTCGAATGTAGCGCGTTCCCGTGAGTACTCCTCGCCGCGCACTCATTAAACCACTGGTGACAGTGAGCACCTTGCCGTATGGAGACAAGGCCTGCACAAGAGCTTCGTTGGAGACGAACGATGGCAGGAACAGGCAGGCGACGTTGGTCACTTGAGGGCCAACGGGGACGACTTGGACACGCTCGCCGCCGATGACCAGGCAGCCAGCATTGACGATGAGAGACATGGAAGCCATGCTCTTAACAGTGACTTGGAAGTTGTGAGCTCCCTGATGCTGTACGCAGTACACCTCTGAGAGGCCGACTATTGAGGCCGTCGCATCAACGATGGTCTCGGGACTAGTCCCCGTAGGGACAACAACGTCGAAGACGAGTGCCTTCGAAGGCGTCCAAGAGGCGACAGGCGCCATGGCTCGAACTGATGGACGCCCCTGACGTGCAACACGCAGGGACGTCACAGAGCACGGATGTCAGGGCACGTCTTATGCTCCGTCATTCGCGTAATAAGGCAATGCGAATCTCCAGTTGTTACCAGCTTCTACTGCAGACGTATACTATTTATTTGTCTCGTCGTCTATAGTTCCCTAATATGGTCGATACTATGGCGCCAGTTTCGTTTCGCAGCATAAAGTTATATGTAGAAACAATTCGACGGATCCCACGCCTTCAGGATCGGGGGCACCTCACCCTTATAGCTATGACACTTCCTCTCTCATTCAAGAGGTGGTATTCTAATCTTTGGAATTGGTACAAAACACTGTTGGGAAGGTGGATGCTTGTCGACCATTTTTTTTTTGTTGTTATTGTTTCCTTCTTGAAGTTACTGATCGCGGGACGCTAGGTTAACTTGCGTCTTTAGGGCAGCCGCAGCGCACGAAAAAGAAAGAATTACTTTACTTTTCTTGCTATATATCGTAAGCAACGGTTTGAAGCCAAGCAATGGAAACTGCGACGTCCAGAGGTCAGACAGCGAGTATCGAGGAAAGAGAGGTCAAGGCTCGCTGAAACAGGCACGTGCACATTTTAGGGCTTCAGATTAGGGGACGCTGTATGAGTAAGCCAATAAAACAGGGCTCATTTCCTCTTCATATTTTTCCATCTTTGAAATCCGTTTTCGCTCGCGTCGAAAGGCAGCGCTGCCTGTCCCTTTCATGCCGAAGTTGACTAGGTCAGGCAATCGGTGCCAAGGCGACGCAGTGTTATTCGCTTAGCAATACGTTTTGCCAACTCGGCAGAAAACATTACGCCTCCGTTCCATCTTTTGAAAGCCTTGAGTCCAGTGGCGCTGTTAGACAAGCGTCACTACGATTTATTATAATTTGTTATACTAGCACCATCCCTACAACTAATGTTAGTCAACCAACATTATCACTTCTGATGTAACACTTTCATTTACGATTTCTACCGCGTGGATGGTTACTGTGGGTCGTTAAGGCACGAAAGTCGGCACTTTTCTCTGGCGATCGACACAAAGCACCTCAGTTCGTCAGGATTTGTCATGTTTGAGTTATGTGTGCTTTAAAACCGCCGATTAGAACATCCGGTATGTTTTAATAGCGGAGGTATTTAGGCTTTTCGTTGCGCCTAGTAGTGCCAACAGAAACTATCGTCATCATGAATCGGCACGTACTCTCTTCTTCCTCTTCTTCCTCTCAGTCCTCTTCTTAATCTTTTGCTTCGCTCCCAAAAGACGTGCGCCGATTTTACCGGCGCGGGATGGAATAGCTTTAATGGGTGAGAGAACGATTACAGCGAGAGAAAAAGAAAGTGAAATAAAGAGACAGAGAAAGAGAGAAATTCGTGGCAAAAGAAAAACTTGGCAAGGCGGGATTCGAACTCGCGCACTTACGATTCGAAGACGAGCGTCGTAACCACTCGGCTATCTAGGCACGCTAGCAGAGCATAGCATAGCCTTGTATAGTATAGTATAGCTTGGTGGCTGGAAAATAAGGTGACGGTGACGAGAAGAGGTTTGAGGATGAGGAGAAGGTAGAGGAGTAGGGGAGAGAGTAAAGCGTAGCATAGAAAGAAAGAGAAATAGACAGAAAGAAACAAACAGGGGGAGAAAGACAGAAAGAAAAAGGAAGCGAGAAATAGAGTGAGAGAGAGAGAACGAAAGACAAGAAAGAAGAGATAGAAAGTGCAAAAAAGACAAAGGAAATACAGAGATATCCGAGAAAGAGAAATAAACATAGGAAGAAAGAAATAGGGAAAAAAGGGGGGAAAAAAGACCGCCCAGCCCCGAACTTCCTTCAGGCTGGGCATAACCAGTGCGAAGGTGCCTTCATTTTCTTCTTGTTTACGATCAGAAAGTGTTTTCACATAAGTGTTTAATTCTCTATACCCGCTATTCCTCGGTTGATGCTTGACGGTGAAATTCTTGAGGCCCGTGTGCTTAGGTTTAAGTGCATTTTAAAGAACACCAGATGATGAAAATTTCCGGAGCCCTCCACTACGGCGTCCCTCATAATCATATCGTGGGTTTGGGGCGTCACACCACAGCCATTATTATTATATACGCAGTCTAAAGATCAACGTGCCTTCACCGTTGGCGAGTACCAGCATACCCCGATGCGTGATTGGTAATGGAATGTAACTGTTTACGGTCTGTATCAACCCAGGAATAGCCTAAATAAACACTACAATTTTTACGAGAATACACTTTGCATAAGTAATACAAAAGAAATACGTTATAGTTGCAGATCTTAGTGTGCACATCACGCAAACAGACAAACGCAAGGAGATCTGACGATTCTCGTTTTTATGTTTGCGTAGTGCCGATCCTCAGAGAAAATTTTAGACTGTCATGATGTAAAGGCACCAAGCCACACATTACGCGGCACTGATCCTAAATGAAAGAACCAGCAGTTCTGTTGGTTTTGTAGTACCAGTTGGGGTAACGTGTTTGTCTAACAAACAATAATTAACCGTGATGGCGCTTGTCTACAATATCGCTGTCCAAATACTTTCACGGGGTGAAATGGAGGCGGAATGTTTAAGACGCTCGTCAGAAAGCGTACACGGCATCACACAATTATTCGACTAAAAAATTGCAATGGCTTAGCTCGGCTATGCCAGGATATACGTAGCGTTAGCAAAGGTTCAGCTGATTATTCTGAGCTTTCCAGATTGTCTAGGATTAGCTTGATTGTCATGCTTAGTGCTGCTCCAATGACACACATTCGGCCACATCGTTCAGAACCGGTAGACCTGGCGGCATGGCCGGGTAACGATACCCATTGGTAACGCTAAAGAGCGGAATGCTCTGCTTAACGAGAAAGTTCTTGCACGTTGTACAAACCCGTGCCACGGTTTCACCCCACTCAGGCGCCGCCACTAAACTCAACGCTTCACGCATGGCACTACTTAGCGGCGTCAAGTCTTTCATGTGCCATATAGTCTTTCACACACATCGCACACGCATCCAAACGGAATGTTTACGAAGTCCGTCTCGAAGGTCCGAGTCGCACTGGCGCTTTCGCTAAGTTTCACAGTATAGGCAGTCGATCGGCGAGCCTTACGTCATCGACGGCGTCTTGTTGCTGCTGCAGAGATGATCGGGCACGTCGCTCAGCATCCTCGCGACGCCGCTTTGCTCGACGTTCCTCCCTTTCCTCCAGTGTCTCAGCAGCACGTTTAGCCTTCCTCTGCTCATTCTTCGTACGCTGAACCGCTAATTGCCGGGCAACCACTTCGGGATCCGATGACATAAGCTTCTCGGCTCTTCTGCGCCGCTGAGCAGCATTCGGGCTCTCCTTCTACATGGCGTTACCCACCTGCAAACGACAGTCAGAGGCGCTATCAAGCGGCACCAGCGCATCGTCAGACGGCGACTGCACAGCGAAGGCGAATAGCTGCGCGCGCCATGGCTACGTCACCCCTCTCGAATGCGCAGAGCAGCAGCGGCGAGTCGCGCGCGCCGGCGCTAGTCTGTCTGCCCGGCCGACGTCACTCCTCTCGCTCTCCGCCACCAGCAGCGGCGGTGGCTGAGAGCGCGTGAGATGCCGGCTCCGCACTCATCCTCGCGCATGCGCAGCACGGCTCATATGACCCACGCGAAACCGGCTCCGGCCAGGCAAGTGTAGCTAACGCTACAAAACGTTGTATGTGACGATCATAAAGCATCTATATTCGACGTCCTTCGTCAAGCCAAATTATTGTGTTTGCCCCTGCAGTTATTGATGAGCTTCTCCTGCGTACTACAAAATAAAATATTCTGTAAAGCGTGCTCTTTGTTTTGTTTTGTAGTATGTAGGAGAAGCTCATCAATTACTGCAGGGGCAAGGCCGCTTTACAGGATATTTTATTTCAACCGTTCTTTCCTATCTGCGAGTGATGATCGACATTACAGTACTGAAATACTCTAACGCCACTTCGACTCAATTCTGTTGAAGTACAATAAATTTAAGTTGCCGCGACTGTTTGCATCCAGGGACGAGGCGGACACATCAAATTAATTAGCAATGACTGCCTACGAACATCTGCTTTATTAAAGGAATTGTGCTCTTTGTCAAGAATATCTCTCTATTGAGATAATCAGAATACTCCGTCATATAGTCTTTAACTGCATGGAGCAAACTGGTGTAGTCAACCAGCCCAATTGTAGAGGTAGTTAAGATTGGGTTAGCAAGATACACGGCTCACTCCAGATGTTGCCGTATTCGCCTTCTCGGTCGCTTTCAAGATTACGATAGCAGGAGCACGTGTTGTGACCCAAGAAACTTCTGGTCCCTACAATTACCACCCTCTAACACCGAAGGAGAAAGCGTGTTTCTTAAGTTGTGCCAGAGTAAGGAGACTCTTTTTCCGCTTTCAGCTACAAGGAAGGCGCTTAATGTTTAGCGCTAACTCTTATAACATTGTGTGTCCAGCTTACAATAATAATTATTTAAAGTATCTGTCCAGACACGGGGAGAAAACGTGTTGAAAATGTGCGGGCTACTCGTTAAGGCTTTTGCCGGCCGGAATTCCTTGAGAAACGGCAGCAGCAAGGGCTTGGCTGATGATGTCCTGTTGGACGTTGGGGTCGGGGCTGCAGAGAAGGGCCTTCCAGGATTCTAGTGTGTGCGAGCCATTATACTGAGCCGGACATGTCCACACCATGGGGACCAAATTTCTGCCTCATCACAAAATTTGCACTTTGACAAGTGCAGCCATCAGGAAAAATCTGGCTTTGCGAAAATTCGATGCGAAACATGAGTTTTGCCTGCCCTCTTATGGCGCCGCTCAAGAGACTGACAGACGCAAGAAAGAAGGCGCAGTGCCGATGGCCCCCTAGGGAAGGTCGACATTTACCACAGACACGCCGCACCACAACACCTTTTCAACAGGTTTCAAAATCGTTATTTCGAACCTAATGCCAGCGTCATGATTCGTGCACAACTGAGGTGTTTTGAGAATTAGCAGGCTTGACGTCTGAAACTGCAGAATATGCCCTAATTAGCAGCATCACAGCTAATTTAGAGATTCTATTTATGAACTCAGTATGATTATACCACTTGCGCTGAAATTAGATGTTTCGAGATTTAGCAAGCTTGACTGCAGAATGTGTCCTAAATAGTAGCTTCATAGATCATTTACAGATTCGATCTAGGAATTTAGTATGGTCACGTGTGGTTCACTCTATTTTTCGCCACCCTCGAAACATAACAGATAATGAATACATTACGAATATATCAGTCTAATGAATTGTGCTTATGACAATGCGAAAACACGTGTAACATTACTGCGTTGTGAAAAACACGTGCTCTACTATTTATTATACATGAGCTCATAAAGGATCGTATTGCTCCAAAGCTTAAGTTTCGTATTCGGCGCTTTTATTCGTAAATTCTGTTTTTGGAGGCATTCTCAGTTATCATCACAAGGACACAAACCTCCTCGCTCCCCCGTTCGCCCTCGCCGCTTCCACCCTCGTCGATGTCTGTAAGAAAAAAAAGCTCACGCGATCGAATTTCCGTTGAAGTCACTTTTTTGTTGTTGTTCCTTTCAAAGCTTTTAATGAACAGCCATTTACAAAGGCTAGAAAAAATTTCTACATGGGCGCTGTACCTTCTCGTCCCCAAAGCCTTAATACATCACCCATGCTTTCCATCCATTTTTCGCTTAAATGCGTCATCTCTATTCGCTTATTTTTTTTTTCCATTATTCTATTTCAGGACAAACCTGGGAGTCTTTCCTTTCCGGGATGGCTGCAAAAAGGGAAAGATGACCTTCCAGGGAAAGGTGTACAATTTCCTCGAAAGACCGACGGGCTGGAAGTGCTTCCTCTACCATTTCTCAGTGTAAGTTTTCCTAAATACTCATTATTCTTGATTAAACGACACCTTCCTTTCCCCGCCGTCGCAGCCTAGCGACAGTGGTGTACTGGTTGGATACAGGATGCGGGCTCACTTCACAGCTGCCGCCATTTCGACGGAGGAGAAATTCAAGAATACCCGTGGAGTTGTATCTAGGTACATGTTAAAGCAATCAAGGTAGTCGAAATTAATCCGCAGGCGCGAACAACGTCACCCTTGTTAAACGATATTGCTTTGTTTGCCCGAAAACCACATATCTTTTTGTGACAATTTTCTGTCCCGAGTTTTGTGCGTTTTATTCGCATATTCTACGAACAGCAAACACTGCTGTGAACAGTTCAGCCAATTATTGTAGTCGTGCGCGGCACGCAGAGTTTACAAGCGGACTGCGAAGTTCCCGCATTCTCAAGTGCCCTCTGTCCACACAGGGGCCCCAACTTCATATCCTTCTGTGGGCGGGGCGCCAGCTGTATATCGCCAAACAGCAGATTACGGCTATTGGATGATACCGGACATAAATAAGTGGCGGCGTTTGGCACGGATGCGCTTCGTACCACGGGGTGTCACCACGTGCCGGCGCCGCGCTCTACAGTGGGCTAAAGTTATATAGCAGCAACACTAGCGCACACAGGAATCGCAAAGAGAGAGAGAGAGAGCGTCGTAGCTTGATAGAATGCTAGCTTGGGCTAGTTGGTGATTCAATATCGACATGCTTGCACAGCGCAAATTGAAGGAGGACAGAGGGGAGGACACAACACAGAATGATCGCCTTTCGTTAAGGACTCTTAAGTTATATGGACTGGACAGATGCATAGTGACGTCACAGATTTTCGTGTTGGCGTATATGGCGACTACTTCATACCACACATAGTACGTACTATCCGCACCCTTAGCTCTCAATTTATTGTAAGCGTCGCTCAATACTAGCATTTCAATAAAGCTTGCAGCCATGCTGGCGTTCTTATTCTTCTTACGTGATCCATATCGCATCTGCAAAGAAGCGAGGTAGCTAAACGTACGAAACTCTTCACCGTGGGTTCTTTCATCATTTATAAGGACAGCTGTTCTGCATATGTAATTGAGAAAAGGTGCTTCAAAGTAGTAACCAATCAGAAACAGATAATTGACAGTGTATCACATATATAAAATACTTTGCAAAGATCCTTCTTCTCAGCTGTGGATTGCACATGAATCTGTTGGACAACGTAATCGGAGCCTTTACCTGTTCTTTTTCTTCATTCTATATTCTTCAATGAAAGCAGCGCAAATCAAATCTCATTCGAGAAGGGCGGCCTCTCAGAAAATCTAGACAGCCGCGAAACAAAAGGAAAAAAAATCACAGGGTCCCTTAAGCGTTCACCTAAGACGACTCGAAGACGAACACCAACTCCTTTTAGATGCGAAGTATCTTATGGCGGAGTTCAATCCGGTGCTGGTGGTGGTGTGCGGCGTGACCACTCTTATTGCGCATGCGCATACCCTCTCCACACACCTCCTCTCCACTACCCCTCACAATTCCTCCTCTCCCCTTCCCCCTCTCCACTCACCCTCTCCCCTATCCACTTCCCCTCTCCCATACCCCTCTCTACTTCCCTTCTCCCCTCCCCCTTTCCACACTTCCTCTGAAACGCGGGCTAGACATGCCGAAATTCTCTACTGCGCAACGCCGCGATGAGCATCTGCGCATGCGCGTCCCCTCCATCTCTCTCTCCTCTCCTATGCTGCCGCCCTCTCGCCCGCCTGTCGACCGCGTTCCCCGCTCGCCCTGTGAGAATTAACGGCCAGGCTAGATGGAACATACGACGCGCGTACCGTTTCTCTTCGCGTTCCACGACGCGAGGTCGGTAGCATGCCCAACGAACGCCAACGGAACGCGATCGTGCCAGTGCTCCGGCTTCGCATCGCCTCATGGTCCCCTTTAGCGGGAAATGGTGTAATTTTTTCTTCTCAGTAAATTTACTGATCCTGCTCCGCTACTCACCGAAAGCTTTCCGCGCCAAACGTGGTTTGGCACGGCCTCCAGGATCAGAGGCACCTCACCTTGTTTTGCTCTGCCTCCGTTATTGGCCCCCCTTCGACCAAGCTACGGCCCCACGCGATGACGCCATCATGTGACGTCATTGTCACGCCATATTTACGTCATCATGGCGTCATGTGGTGACGTAATCACGTGATGATGATCTTTCCTTCACTCGTGTTGGCGCCTACGTTGCGGGATGCCGTTCGATTCGCGCGTTCGGTGAGACATCTAAGGCTTTTTATAAAGTGGGTGCATAGAAGTTTCTAAGAATACGAAGGCGAAAGCCTAGTAAGACCTCCCGTTGATATGCGGTTGAACTTCCTGTTCAACTTTCTGTTCAAGTCTGTGTTGAAATACCTGCACAGTGTTCTAGCGATTATGGTGCTCGACTGCTGAACCGAAGGTCGCGGAAACAAATACCGGCCGCGGCGGCCCCATTTCAATGGAGGCGAAATACTAGAGGCCCCTGTACTTTAATTTACGTGCACGTTCAAGAACACCTCATGGTCAAAATTTCCGGAGCCCTCCTCTACGGCGTCTCTCATAATCATATCTTCGTTTTGCTACTTAAAACCCCAACAATTATTATTATTAATTATATTCCATTGATCTTTCCACTAGGGGTGTTCGAATATTCGAAAATTATGAATAGCGAATCGAATAGCGTTCTATTCGATTCAGTACTCGAATCGAATAGTGCATATTCGACATACCCAAAATTTTTCGGATTGTTTTCCAATAGGTTTCGAGTAACAAGAAAAGACAAAAAACAACAGCATATCCACGGAGTGAATGATGATGAGTGGGCGAAGCTGCGGAGGTTCATCGGTAAACCGTGAATCTTCCGTGAATTCTGCCCAGTACATCATCACCGACGTGAGATCGGGCGCGTTTATACTAAAGGTTCGATGAGTTATGACGACTTGCAGCTCACTTTAATTTTACATGTACGCTGTGAATTTTCATTGTTTAGAAAACCATTGCTTTAGAAAACATGTGGCGTCTTTCGTTAAGCAGC
The DNA here is from genome assembly GCF_013339695.2 of Rhipicephalus sanguineus. NCBI lineage: Eukaryota > Metazoa > Arthropoda > Arachnida > Ixodida > Ixodidae > Rhipicephalus > Rhipicephalus sanguineus. The sequence goes on from NC_051183.1 coordinate 61,092,619, forward strand.
TGGCGTCTTTTCGCTTTGCTTTAGAAACATCTGGCGTTCTTTCGTTTTGCTTTTACAAAACATCTGGCGTCTTTGGTTGGTTTATTTCATCAATCAACGGCGTTTTGAACAAAATTTTTATTGTTTAATCACGCACAGGAGAAATCTCACCAGGCACTACCTTGGAGGTAAACAATGGCTGCTAATGGGAATGAGAGACAGAAGAAGTCGGCTTTTAGCTAACACTTACACTTCTACTTCTACTAACGTTTCCTACTGGAACATGCCAATGGCTGCTAATGGGGAATGAGAGACAGAAGAATTCGGCTTTTAGTTAACGCGCACGCTGCGAATTTTTTATTGTTCAACAACGCACAGGAAAAATCTCCCACCGGCACCACCTTGGAGGTCAAAGCGTAAGACTTGTTACGCACTACTACTACGACTACGACTACGAGGGACGAACGGGTGCCGCCTTAAGGAGCTTCGCCCCTAAAATGCTCGACGGAAAGGGACGTGGGAACAGCGAGGGATAAGTGTTCTTGTTTTCACCATGGAATTACCCAGTTGCATGCAGCCCATGCTCTTAAGCCACTATCGACGCCATACAGATCAAAGATGAAGACGTTTTGCTTAGAACTCCCGTGACGAGCAGCGCGCTTATTAAGAACACCGGCGGGAGCCTCTCTGCTGCTCACCCACCTGCACTGAGTGGAATGGTCTTAACTTTTATTTTATAGACATATTTATTTCGAATGATTATCCTTACACGACTGAGGTACGGGTGGTGGATGGACGGACGCACAGTTTTCTCATTCAGTCGGCTTCGAAACGCGTACATATAAAAACAACCCCCCTATCTTTTTAGAATGAACACTTACCAACTAGCTCAGCTCTCTGTTATTCTAAGGCATTTCATCGTTTCACCGTTTATTGCAGGTTGCGTTTCATCTCCGCCGCGGTGCTCTTCGGGACACATTTGCGCTCTCCCATAGTAGAGCCATGTAGAGCCCATAGTGCTCCTACACTCCGTTCCATAGATGTGGTGCAACGCTGTGGAGACAAAAACACATTTATTCATAAAAATAAACTTCACCGACGACTACGACAATCCCTAATGCTAATTCTGAGCGCAGATTCGTGTTGGGACAACGCCAACTGTGTTAGAAGTGTTGGCTACCCGCGTTTGTAGCAATGCAACATTCTTTATATATTGCCACAGAAACTGATAGTGCTCCAGTGCTACACACACCCTTTTGTGCATAGGAGGCGTCGCGAACCAAGGCAAACGCCAATATCCCGTTACGACAAGCGAAGCCAGCTGCAGTGCACGTGCCAGCCCTGCATTCGCACGAGAGCTCCGAGCGAGGGGCCAGCGCGCGTGACAGAGGAAGAAAGCGAGGTTACAGGCCAGTGGTTCGTGATATCGACAGACTCTGCATTTGCTCTCTTTCGTACTCGTTCGCTCTTTCTGTTACGCGACAACGCCAATGGGGACGCCACGCAACGCAGGAACGGCCGCCTAAGAGCTGCGCTCTAAATAGTGGTTCATTGCAGGTGGGGCCCTTCTTCCAAGGCTTCACTGGCTATAGCGGCTCGCCGGGCCTGACCTAGGGTCGCTAGTTCGCTTCTCAGGGTCCACTCAGCGAGTCGCGGCTCCCACGACCGCGTGCGGAGGCTAGTGAGACTTCTTGCAGTAGATGCGTTCTTACATAGAAATAGTGCAATGATTTTACCGCCCGTAATGTGATTTTTTTTGTTTTAGGCTGCGCAATAAATGAAGGTGCTTTGTGCATTTTAATGAAAAATTAGATCATCTCCCGCTAAAGGGGAACATGAGGCGATGCGAAGCCGGAGCACTTGCACGATCGCGTTCCGTTGACGTTCGCTGGGCATGCTACCGACCTCGCGTCGTGGAACGCGAAGAGGAACGCTACGCCCGTCGTGTCTTCCCTCTAGCCTGGCCGTTAATTTTCACAGGGCGAGCGGGGAACGCAGTCGACAGGCGCGCGAGATGGGGCAGCGCAGGAGAGGAGACAGAGGGAGAGGGGACGCGCATGCGCTGGCGCTCATCGCGGCGCTGCGCAGGAGAGAATGAGGCGCGCGAGAGGGGGGGAGCGTAGGAATTGAAAGGAGGGGGAGGAGGATGCGCATGCGCATTAAGGGTGGTCACGCCCCACACCACTGCCACCACCGGATTGAACTCCGCCATAAGATGCTTCGCATCTAAAAAAATTGTAGTGCGTAGCTCGACTATGCCACGGTACACGTAGCGTGAGCTAAGGTTCAGCTGATTATTCTTAGCTCTCCTGGTTGTCTAGGATTTGCTTGATTATCATGCTTACTGCTGCTTGAATGACACACACATGGTGTACGCATTATGTGCCACATGTACATTTATTTTTTGCTTAACGCCATTTTTCTATTGCCACAAGGACGGCTCGGGGGTCAGTGCACGAGACGCTGCCGTCTCTATGACAGCGTCTCGTACCCGTTCAACACCGCGCAGTGGGGTCGTGCGGGGACCCTGGGACGTACGTGTCCAAATCCCTTGGTCAAATAAAGTTTTACCTCCTCCTCCACCTAGAGAACAGAAGGCCTGTGCACTCCCTCCGTGATGTCACAGACGTTGCCCGACGGAGAGGGACGCTATCGCCCGTGGCGCAGTTTGCGCGTTCATGCAGTCGATGCAGTGGACGCACTCGGTCCGTCGACGCTGCACACGCGACAGGGACGCGATCAGGCCGCCTGCATGCCACGGGCCCATAGGGATAGTGTTCCAGCGTTCCGGTGCGCCAGCTGTGTGACATCACTGCTCCTGGCGCATGCACAGCACGGCTCTTGTAGGAGCACGAGAAACCGCGTGGCCCTGGGAGAGAGAGGAGGGAGGGAGATGAGAGGTCTGCTGCCGGCACGAGACGAGCCGAGCATGCAAGGGAGGGAGAGTAGAGGCTTGATGCCGGCCCGAGACGAGCCGATCGAGCATGCGCAGTTGGGATGTGGACCCCGCCGCCGACGCCACAGGTGCGACTAAGAAATGCTCCGCATTTAAATATCATCATCACATGATGACGTAATCATGACGTCACGTTAAGCGACGTCACACAATGAAGCCATCGCGTGACATCGTCGCTTGGTCAAAGGTGGGTCGATCACGAAGGAAAGGGGAAACCAGGTGAGATGCAGAAAGCTTGCAATGCCTCTGATCCCGGAGGCTGTGCAAAACCACGTCAGGTGCAGAGAGGTTGGGGGATGTTTAATACGTCGAGCGAGAAGAAAAAGAAGAAGGCGACAGCTTTCGGCTTCGAGTCGTCTTAGGCGAATGCATAAGAGACCCGGTGAATTTTTATCGACAGCGAAGCTATTCTAGCTCAGAGTAATGTGTCGTGACCCAAAATTATCATCATCATCGGGAACCCGCACACGCTCTCTTTCTCCTTTTCGTCCCCTTCTTCATCTTCTGCTTCGCTCCCAGTACACGTGCGCCGACATGTCCGGCGTATGCAAGGGGGTAGCACAAAGCGAAGGAGAGATGTGAGGGTCAGGAGGTGGGCGAAATAGAAGGAGAAAAGGAGAGAAACAGAAAGAAAAATATAAACGAAGAGAAAATCTTGGCGAAAAAAATACCTCATGAGGCGGCAGGATACGAACCCGCGTACCCACGAGCCAAAGACGAGCGTTTTAACCACTCGGCTATCCAGGCATGCCGACAGAATATAGCACAGCCTTGTATAGTATCGTATAGCAAGGACCTAGAAAAGAGAAGTGAGGGTGTGGAGGGCAAGGAGGAGGAGAAAGAGTAAAGTGCATCATATGGAAAATGAGAAAGTAGCAACAGAGAGAAAAGAAATGCAACAAGAGAAATAAAGAGCGAAAGATAGAGAATCAAGGAAAGAGAAAGAAAGAAATCGAGAGAGAAGGAGATAAAGATAGGAAAGAAGGATAAGGAAAGAGAGAGAGGTAGAAAAAAAACAGAATGAACAGAGACAAAAAATACAGAAAAAAACAGAGAGAAGAGAGAGAGAGAGAGAAATAGGGAGAAAAAGAAAACTAAGGAGAAGCAAGGAAGGTCGCCCAGCTATATAGAGAAATAGAGAAACTGGTTGCCCGTGCTTCGTTGTGCCAAAGCTCTGTACGACGTAGTGCAAACTTCCCGCATTATTTTGTTATCCTGTCAATAAAGGGCGCGCGTAACCGCGGCCGGCGGTTCAGCGTACGTAGTTGCTGCCGCAGCCACGTGGACCACTCTCCACCCCCCCCCCCACCTTATGGGCCTTTCACAAGATGATAGACGGCCGGCGTGTTTCCTCTCGCTTAAGCCGCGATCGTCGGCTGTGCTGGCACGCCTTTACTCGCACATAGAACACTACTACGTGCGCGGCGATGCTATTGTCCTTGGAGTTTATGCGGAACCTCACGGCGACGGCAACGCTGGGGGCAGAAATGCACCTGGAGTCAACTGTAAGAAAACGCGGCAGCTACGCACTAGTGGAGCGAAGACTGAGGAAATAGCGGACCTGGTGGCCTTCCCCTCCTCCTCTCCCTTACTTCCCTTTCCCACCTTCTAGATACACTACTCTATACAACACTATGCTATGTTTTATCGTATCACCTCCTCCTCTCCCTCACTTTTCTACCCTAAGCTTGCTATACTATGGTTGGATATGCTTGCTCTCTCTCTCTCTTCTATCTCATTTTTGTGTTTGTTTATCTCTTACTCTGTGTCTTTTTCTTTCTTTGTCTTTCTATATCTCTTTCTTCTGTCCCTTTCTTTCTATCTCTCTCTCTCTCCGTACTCGTTTTCTCGCCTTCTATCTTTTTCTTTCTTTCTCTTCTCTCTTTCTCTTTCTGTAACCTTCTTTCTCGCTCTCTATTTCTGTGTACTCGTTCTCTGGCCCACTAGAGTTATTGCATCCGACGCCGGACAAATCGGCGCAGGTGTTCTGGGAGCGAAGGGGAAAACGAAGAGGACGACGATGAAGAAGATAATAATAATAATAATAATAATAATAATAATAATAATAATAATAATAATAATAATATCTGGAGTTTAACTTCCCAAAACCACGATATGATTATGAGAGACGCCGTAGTGGAGGGCTCCGGAAATTTCGACCACCTGGGGTTCTTTAACGTGCACCTAAATATGAATACACACAGACAGACAGACAGACAGACAGACAGACAGACAGACAGACAGACAGAGGAACTTTATTGTGTCCTGGGACGAGGGTTCCTAAAAACCCGCGGAGGGCATCGCCCGCGAAGGGGTCGGGAGCCAAAGGCTCCCGATCGCTTCACAGGCTCCCTGGACCGCCCGGAGTTGATTCGCGAGATCCGGACTTGCGATGCATTTTAAGAATTCTGTCTTGTTGATGTGATGCTTTCTTGTGCAAACGCGCAAGCGGGGGCACCGCCACATTAAATGGGAAAAAGTTGCTAGCTGATTGCAAGCTGAGCACTTTGGCGAAATGTCTGTATACACGGCCATAGTGGCCGGCGACGGGAACGATCTAGTCTGGAGGAGTCGGAGGGCGATCTCCTGGTTCCGAGTTAGCTCTCTGTGCGGATCTGGAAAGGATTTCCTGCCTAGCCTATAGTGTGAAGTGACCTCGTGAAAGGTGGTCAACGGGTCTCCGTCGGCGCCATCGCCACCCCCCTCCCCCGCAGCTTGCGGGGGGCTCGTTTGCCCGGGGCGGAGAATGAGTCCTCGCACACGGGCCTGAAACATTTTCTCCTCCATCGAAATTGCAGTCGCCGCGGCCGGGATTCGATTCCAAAAGATGAAGAAGAGATAGAAGAGAGCGCGTGCGTGTTCATAATGATGATAGTTTTCAGGCCACGCCACGCGGCATAACGAAAAGCTTCAGAGCTCCGCTGTAAAAGAGAAGTTACAGTTAAATAAATTGGTCTTAAATTATGGCAAGTGCAAGTGCGGCAAACACGTTGATCTGTGTGCAAGTGAAATTGATCTGGAAAAGTGGAAAGAGCAAAAAAATATAATGACCTGACGAGGTATTGCCCCATTATCTCTCTAGTCACTGCGCTTTGACTGTGCCCTTGTTGTTGTTGTTGTTGTTGTTGTTGTTGTTGTTGTTGTTGTTGTTGTTGTTGTTGTTGTTGTTGTTGTTGTTGTTGTTGTTGTTGTTGTTGTTGTTGTTACCATTGCTCACTCCAACGCCATCGGAATAAACTGTATAGTCAAGGGCAGGGGTCTCAAACACGCTACCCGGCAGCTGCATGCGGCCCGATCCGCGAATGACTGTCTTCGTCCCCTTTTTTTGCATAATAAGTATGTTCACTACCTCCACAGATGTGACTGGTCTCGAACATTTTTTTTTTCTTAAGGCACCCCATCTGTTGTTGAAATATAATTGTGCAAAAAAAGGCGAAGCATGCAATAAGCCGCGCAAGGCTTCAAACAGTGAAATTGGATGCTTCTGAAGACTAATCTGGTTGTTTCGAGGTTGTTTCTAGGCCTCAGCTAATGATGCAGGTTCGAGGTTGCTTCTAGGTTGTTGCTAATGAGTGGCTGTTGTTTATGCGTTGATTCTCAGCGCACATAGGTGCCACTTAAACCACAGACAGTCACAGACACGACGCGGTTGTCCAAACTCCAGAGACGGAAACTGGCGCTGAAACCAAGCGTTCGCATCTCCCATAGATCTACGGACAAGTCGTCGTTGGCGTAGGCCTTCCATCGCTTCGGGGTCTTCTCGTAGCCGCCGTTGCCTTTCGCGTTCCCTCGTGTGTTCTTGTTGTACGTACTTGGTGTCCTCGGCTCGCCACCGTCGATTCGCATCCATTTGTTGGGCTAACTAATTGCCTTCTTCATTTTTAGTGGACCATGCAGCGGGGAGTAGCGGGATTTACCTCATTTCTGTGGCACATACCCGTTTATGATGATGATATTTTTCTGTGTCGACTAACAAGGAATGATTTGCTAAACATCTTGGCTGTGAAAACTCTGTTTTCAGAATCGGCGTCCGCATTTCCAGATATCAGTCATTCTCGAGATCAATGTCGATATGTTTCTCGAAACCTGGCGTCAGATTCCCTTCAGAAATCACCCGTATGTATGAGATACAGAAACGGCCTTCTGTCAAATGGCAGCGTTAGTAGACGTTAGTAGACATGGCAGCGTTAGTAGACGCTACCCATCTACCATTTTGGACGCTACAATCTACTTGCTTAGTCCCAAAAGCTGAGATTCATTTACAGCTGTCAGGCATTGTGATTGGCTGCATAAGCTATGGTTCACAAATTCGCTTTAAAAAAATTATTGGCAGTATGAAAGTCCTAGGTCCCTATACGCATTGTTATCTATGCAATTAAATTTCCGGCAAATGCGGGACGGAGAGCGTATATTATTACGTTAAATTCCGGGGTAAGCATATGAAATACGTAGAGCATTTCTAGGTTGTCATTTCACCGAAATATGAGCGAAATCAAATGACTCCCCTTCTTACTGCAAAACTAACATTCCTACAAGAGCATTCTACGCTCTCTTCTTTATGTTAGTGTTCATCGTGTTGCCTTTTTTTTTCTATCGACAGCCCAGGGTTTTAAAGTTATACTTTTGTTTAAATTTACCCTCAAGGGAAAGGCGCAATCCTTACAATGTGGTAAACATGTCAGTTCTCATTGTTGTTTCGTTTATTTTATCGCCGAGATGAAGCGTAGTAATAAACTTAACGAAGAAGCAGACGCGCCCCTCCTAGAGCTTTAATAAATAATGCGCCGCGCGCGGCAACTTCAAAAAGCAACACCGCGTACACACATACTAGTCGTTCCGCCACTGGCTACATCTTTTATAACTAAACGTGCGCGAAGCGGCCAAACAATTCTGTCAGACACTAGCAGCGATGTCTTGTTTTCTTTTTCAGTGGAGCATAAATATTTTACTCAGCGGGATCCTTTTCGTATACTAGGAAACTCGCTGCCGTTAGCTCCTATTGTCCGGCGTCGTGGATGGAACGGTTTTCGCGCGCCTCATGGCTTACTCGCGGCTCGAGATGTTGGCTGTTTTGACTCTGACTTTAGAAAGTTCACTGATAGGCTGCCTTGACTCACTTCGAAAACTTGTCACTCCGGACTGTTCGTGAAGTAACTGTCGTTACTGGTTTTGGAACTTGGCGGATTAACTGTCATTACTTTGATATTGTAATGTTTCCGAATTTAGTGTCTTGAGTTTATTGTGGGATGTTTGCGGATTTACTGTAATAACTTTCACTTTGTTAAGTTTGCGGATTGACTGCCATGGCATTTAATTTGGACATCTTGGGGATTCGCTATCATGACTTTGACACTGCAAAGCTTGCCGATTGGCTGCCAAGACCTTGATTTTGGAAAGTTGGGGATTGGGTATCATGGTTGTGCCATTGGAACACTTGCGGATTTGGTGTCAATACCTTAATTTTGGAAAGCTTGGGGATTAGCTGCCAAACCTTTTACATAACAAAGCTTGCCCATTGGCCAAGACCTTGATCTTGGAACGTTTGGGTATTGTCTGTCATGATTGACATCGTAAAATTTGCAGATTGGCTGCGAATACCTTGGTTTGGGAAAGTTTGGAGGATGGCTGTCATGATTTTGACATTAGAAAGTTCCCGGAATCGTATATAACCTGGTGTATCACGCGTGCTAGGAAATGAGGGATGAGAAAAATTAGAAGAAAGCGTGGTTTCGCCGTGTACTAAGGCCACGACAACACCACCAACAACATTTGCGAAATGCTGCATTGAGCATCAAATTGAGCGTTGCGGTCACTGGCCGTATCGACGAACATTAGGGCCGCGTTTCATAGCAGCGAATAAAACTTCGAAGGACACAGAAAGTAGACTGATAATGTCAGCTTTGTGCACCGTAACTATCGCCTAATATTTCTTTTTTCCTCGTTCAAGGTAAACCACCAATCTATCATGTCACACCATGCGATATTACACAAAGCTTCTTCTTTTCATGTGATACCAGTAATATAGGGCGTCCAAATTTGAGTTAGCCTAGGTGCCTTTTTTAATTTATGTGCGTTCAATGTTTTTTAATTATTTATTACGGTCCATGGCACCAAAAACATTTCAAGGCAAATGTCTTATTCTGGAAAAGACATTCATAGGCTTTGAAGAACCACTTCGTTCTTTTAGATCGAATGAACAGGCTGGATATTAGTCTTGAATGTTGGACATTTCGTTCACGGTGATACAACTGACACAATCTTGTCTTTATTTTTTATCATTGTTTCTTTGTAAGTGCGCACGCTGTCTATTGGTGCCGTTTTGTATGGTTATACAAAATGTTTCCCGAATACAAATTCAATCAATATTTATGGGTGGTATACAGATCGCGTCACAGAAAGAGAATCCTATGAAAGCCTATTAACTAACATATCTATGTTCTGCACACACTCTTTTACGTTTACATACACGATGCCATTTTCGCCGACGGCATCGCTAATAGAATGTTAGCGGTAAGTTATATTTGTTTCGATAAAACTTGGCTTGACTTCTTAGGTAAAGCGTGTTCATGCTCCCAGCAGGCAGGTGAAGCCCTCTGTAACTGCGAAGCAGCAAATACTGCCGGTAATTGCTTTCGCGGGAGGCGAGCGAGCGTTGCTAAGCCAAGGAAAAAATGCATTATCTGGAGTGCCGTACCCGAATGGAAAATCAGAAGCTTTCTTGCACGAGCGAGACACATTAACATTCTTCGTGTGCAGCGTGCGTGCACTCTAACGAGAATTCATGATCCAAAAGAACCCTGCTTCCGAAGGAATGCAGCGCAGCTAACTACGGCTTTCGTGGCAACGCAAGATTTCGCGTAATGCTCCAAAGTGCAATGCATTCGTTCGCTGTTAAAGGGTGCTGTTTTCCCACCATTTGCTGCCTTTGAGTAAACTGCTGTGCGTCGTGTTGCATGCGTTAAAAATAGTCTATTTGCAGCCAGGTTTGCGTAATTGCGACTGGAATCTAATTGCTTTCCAAGAACATAAAGTATGGTATGGGACATTGTCACGAAGATGCGCCTGGTTTGATGTCGCCGTAACGTTGTTGCTGATGTTTCATGAAACCCACACACCGCGGCCGCATGTTTGCTTTTCTTGTCCTGTCCTTGGAGCTGTTTTATACTTACGATGCCGCACTCCACACTTAACATATATGTGTTCTAGTATTAGGAGTTCTTGTATTAGTATTCGGAGTTCTCTGGTCAGTTATCGTAACTATGAGGTCTCTGAATGTAATACATATCACTAATGAGATTACGTTGCATGCAAAGAAACAAAATAAATTGACTTGACGTGACTTGAGATGTACGAGCTAGTCAGAGTAACAACCTTAGTTATGACCATATGATGTCACGCACATGATATCTCAAAACTGCACCGAATTTTTTTATAGAATTGCGCGTCGTACAAGACAGATTGCTCCACGGCAAAGCTGCATATGCCTACAGGCAAACGAATGCCCGTTGGCAGGTCATTCCTAGCGCCGGTACATGCCACAGAAATTGGGCAATCCCCGTTACCCACAACTGCTTCACAAAAAAAAGAGGATGTGTCCGCGAGCAAAAACGTAGGGGCCACAGAAACTGGTCAAACCCCACTACCATCGCCGGTCCGCTAAAATGTCGCGAAAAGGAAAATGCTGAAAAAATAGGCACGTGGCTTAAATGGCTCCTCAATATCGTGCACAAAACGCCAAGCTCATGCGGCAAGCCTGACAAGACGACGCATGTCGCGGCAAAAAGACGCATGCTGCTCTAATGAAAAATTTTAAAGAAGCATACGCTTCATTTAGAAGGGACTTGCTTTACCGATCCGTACCTTTAATCGATATTCAGTGTTAGCGCTGCGCCGTATGCATACCGGAACCCTTTTTTTTTTTGCTGGTCAACCATCTCAAGGGTGTAATACCCTTGTCACACGGGTAAGCTTAACCGCTGTTATCCCCAACTGCAGTTAACGGACGTAACCACAGTTACCGTAAACCAGACAGAGGCGCTGTCACACGTTTGCAGCGCTTCCAAGCGTTCTTTAGCTGATACGTGGCTGCGTTCGTGCAACACCGCTATTACACCGCCTTGTACAGGGCTTCACACTCGATTACAGACGCGGCAGCAGCGTGTTTTCATGCGCGTCTATCAAATAGCGCGAAGCCCTGTTCAATGAACGAACGCTGCTGTGTATCAATCTCGTGAAATGCACACGATATTTTTGCAGCACGGACAAACTGGTACCTCAAAGCCGGTTATTTATCTTCCCAAATGCGTATCAACACCTCCATCGTCGCAACGGTCCAGTTGACACGCTTGATATTTCGCTGGGAGCCGAGCTGCTCGCGTCCGACATGGGCTGTGTTCCAATTCTGGACAGCATCGTAGACAGTCTACGCTGACAGCTTAGAAGACAGCATCGAGGTCATGTTGTCCGACAAATGGAACGCGTCTAGAAGACGTCTACGCGACGTGACGCCACCTCGCGTCGAGAAGAGAAAGCTAAGAAAAACAAACGTAAATGTTCTTTCTTTAGCCTCTTTTGTGTTCAAACCTATTAAAAAATTAACGTAGCTTACATTGAGCGCCTGGAAACGCGCCTACTGGTGCACAGACGACCATACCGGCGAGATCCGAGCTACGCGAGCATTGCGCTGAGCCGCCATCTTGTTTGGACAGCAAAGTAGCCTGCATCGTTTTTGTCTTTCTCGAAGCTGTCTATTTTGCCGGCTACGTGAGAATTGGAATGGGACTTAAGATGGCCGCTGTCCACTTAGCTGTCTATTTAGCCGTCTACGGTGAGTATTGGAACACACCCATGGAGACAGCCATGTTGTCAGTTTACGGCGCTAACAGAGGTTGCCTACCTCCGTTCACGAAAACGGCCGTTAGCGGATTAACTGCGGTTAGCGTTGTCGTGTGACAAGGTACAACAGCAGTTAGACTTAACGGCCGTCGTACTTAACTGTGGTTAGACGACCCGTGTGACAAGGGTATAAGATTGGTTATCTTTTATTTACCAGCTTTCTTTGTTTACCATTGCCTATTTGTGCTATAGTGCATGCGTGGCCATCCTTGCCAAGACCACCAAGATACGTATGTATCACTGCGAACCATGAGATACGCAATCATTAAATGCAGCTACTAGGAAGAAACGAATCCCAGTATAAATACTGCCACTTATACGGAATCCCTAATGCACGCACAGTTGGTGCTCTCTTACACAAAATGTCGAGAAACGCTTTATCAATCATCCTGAAACCAGCGTCGTAACTCAGGCACCTCAGGGCACTCGTAAGCCTTTCATACTCAACGGTTAGCTTACATAGTTACTAAAGGTATTCTCAGTCAGCGGTTACAAGACATGGCCTCATTTGTGGTGCGCATTGTTACCAGCGTTCCCACTGAAACTTAGCCCGCGCTTTTGTGAATTAGTGCAGACGTGCCGCTTAGCCAGAAAGCAAACGGGCAGATGCAAATTAGTGGTTGGTTGGCTGGACCTTGGCAACCTGGCGCAACCCACTGCGGGGGATCGGCCATGAAACGGGCGGCACCTTATTTTTGAGATAAAATTGTTTTACATTTCAAATATGTTTATAAAAAGGATATGTAAGGAAAAACTCACACTAATAATCGAGGCTAGAAAAAAAAATTAGTGATTGACGCGTGCCAACAATGTTTTCCTCTTCGTCCCCCCCCCCCTTAATTAAACGGGTCACGGTAGCTCGAAGTGATTATCTCAAACTAATTGGCCTACGGGCTTTCCTAACACGGTATTTTTTCTTACATGATAATTGCTGTAGAGAAGCGCTTGAAGTTTCTCCTTGCTCGAGGGGGACCACATCCATTTTACGGGCTCTTAGTATGTATGTGTGCATTTCTCATAGGGGTGGCGCCCTAGCCTGATGATAATACCCCTAACTTTAAGGCCTAACTGCAGGGTGTAGGCAAATAAAATCAATAAAATACCTGAAAACAAAGACGCGGACAGATGGGACTACCAATTAACGGAATTATGTCGGTCGGAGAACTGTGTACACGAGGAAACATAAAGTTCAAACAAAAATAGCTCGTGTAGTCCGCGCTACACAAGCACGGGTGACCTGATACCCGCGGGCTTTTCGGTAAACGACAACCCGCATCACTTCGGCCGCTCACATTAATTAAATGTTTCCATGTTTTAAAATATCTTGGCTTCCTTTCTGTCGATTTTGTTCTGTATGTGCTTCGACCACCTACACTGAGTTTTTAGTGAGTAAAATCTAGCTTTTTTTTTCTATAATTATATCAACTGTCCTGCGAGCAGTCAAGCTGAAAAAACATGCCACACTGAACGAGACGTAGATCCGAATAGATGGAATTCAAAGCTCCCGACATCGTGTCTATGTTTCTATTTGCAGCTGAAACTTAAGATATAAATGACACGCCTGTGCACCGTTGGGTCTTTGTGGCAAGTCGATGGTTATTACGAGCATCTCATGCATAAAACTGTTGCAAGTTCATAGCCACACAACTGCATATTAATACGGCATCTTAACTTAGTGCTTACCTGCCCAATAAGATGTGTTCAGCAATGCCACTGTTAAGAATTCTACGCTCACTGACCAATCAAATCAGCGAGTTACATTTTCGTCATCAGAGGGGGATGTGACCACCACAACTTAATACTGATACATCTATTCGCGGTTTCATTAGGAAGCAACGATGCAACTTTGGCTTCGTTTTAACGTTATAAATAGTTAGCAATATTTTATGGTTCATCGAATTCTCCTTAGAACCCGGTTCCCATGAAAACACCGCTCAGACGACAAAGGCAGTTTGTCTAAAGTGTACTGTGAAATTTACTTAGCGAAAGCATCGCAAAGATCTTTTAACGAGAGGAGCGTTATAAAAGTATTCACATTAAGACGTGCTCTGTATATGCCTTTACCGTACTTCCTGTAGACTTTAGTTACATTTTTGCCTTCGTCCTGCTTCCAAGTTTTCTGGATATTTTCGAAAACTAATGGCTCTTCTTAAATCTGGCGAAAGGATGCCTACATAACTACATTTCCAAAATAAATTTGATTAAGAGCGGAGAGTTTTGCACGGAATAATAAAATAGCACTTTAATAATAAAAGGAAATACATTCGTTCGGTCAAATGGAACGGACAACATTTCGTCGGCACTTAATGGCGCGCAGCTTTACCTTGCTTGCCACTTGAACTCTCTGCTAAAGTTCATTTTGGTGAGCCATTTTACCTCGTGAGTTGTGGCTGGGTGCCACTTTTTGTCAACGCCTGCGTATTCTCATACCCTGATGTCATTTAGTCAGATCTAGGGTTGCATTTGTTTGTCTTTCTTTAAGTCAATCTACGATTAAGGGCTGTGATTAAGGCTGTGACTGTTACACGGAGAAAAAAGGAGCCCCAGTTAAGTCTGCCTCAGAATGCCAGCCACTAGTTTAGCCTGTTTTTCCCATTTATCTACTGGTAATAGTTAGAAACAAGACGCGCGTGTTATGGTTTCCGAGTCACTACTCACGAAATGCTAACCCGCTGGTGTTTATATGAATACAACTTCACTGAAGCCTCCTGTAAACTCAACAATGCTTGTAAAAGATGCAGCGTCAGTAATATGAATGCTGCAGCACCGCGAAGTTGTGACCTGTGTGATTACCAATCATAAATTTTGTATCAGGTTGCACGTTCAAACCCGCCACAATGGTCTAGCGGTTATGGTGATCGACTGCTGACCCAAAGTGTCCGAAGGCCGCTGGATCGAATTTGATGGAGGCTAAAATTTTTGATGGAGGCTAAAATGTTTGAGGTCCCTGTACTTCAATTTAGGTGCACGTTAATGAACCTCTCATGGTCGAAATTTACGGAGCCCTCCACTACGTCGTCTCTCATAATCATATCGTTGTTTTGGGGCGTTATAGGCCAACCATTATTAATGTTCTTGCGCGTTTAAGAGTAGAAAGGTAAGTGTATTTGTACGAGTAGCATTTAGTAGTAGAGCCTAGCTTTTCAAGGCGCAATTCTTTGATTGCAAAGCTTCGCATTTCCACAGTTCTGAGCTTCCCACTAGATGTACATCATGTAAATAGATTCCTGTTATTTTACAGATTTCTAGTTGTATTGATTTGCCTCATCTTCAGCGTCCTGTCCACCATCGACCAATACAGCGATTTCGCCATGTCATCTTTGTACTACATGGTAAGCTATTACTTTTCCTATTAAGCTCTCGTACGCTTAAGCATATAACATTGTAGAATGAGCGCACAACAGCAGATATCGACGATTGCATTCTAATCTGCTGTAGCTTCAGAAATAAGCGCTTGGATATATGATGGAAACGAAACTCATACGCGCAACATTATGAGATAGGAAGACAGCATGTTGAACAGGGAGCAAGAAGGGTAGTCGATATCCTAGAATTTATTAAAAGGGAAATGTGGACCTGGGCACGACACGTCATTACAAGAACAGATAGCGTGTGAATAGTTAGAGCGACGGAGTGGCGAGACATAAGAAGCGCGGCTAAGGATGGCAAATGGGTAGGTATAAGGTAACGAAGCTGAGACATTTTCAGGCGTAAAATGGACTCAGCTCTCGCAGGACCGGGTGGGTTGGACATCATTGGCAGAGACGTTCATCCTGCGGTGGACATAAAATAGGCTGACGATGATGATGACGATTAGTGTGCACAGCTTAAGTCCATTCCTGCGCTTTTCAGCGAAGGAGTACACGAATTTGATGAATGCTACAGTGGAGATAAGGTGCAAATTGAGGACATAGGTGCGTGTCCGAAATAAGGAATTTCCTTACTCAGCACGAATCACATCAGAATTTTGCGTAGCTTTTTATGCACAGCGTAATGAACATTTTAATTGGGAGCACTTAGCGAGTAATTTATTCATGCTGCTATGAACTTATACAAAACCCTAATATATTACTGCGGCTGCGTGGCGTAGCCTTAGCATAATCGAGAATATTCAAGGGCCATAACACTATCGCGACATCATCCTTTTACCGATGAGTCGGCCACAAGTTTGTGCGGAAGTGGCTTCGGCATTAGCGCAACATAACTTCAACGTGCACTTCGTCATCTAAATTTGCACGTCATGGCGTCATTAGCTATGCTTTGAGAAAAATCGAAATCATGTGTGTCAAAATGGTAGTGCATCTTTATTGACGCTCAAGGGCAGATGGCGACCTGCTTATGCCGCAGCCCTATAAGAACGCGGCGTAGCCCAGCAATTCTAGTCAAACTCGTTTCGCCGCACTGTCTTGCTAGTGCAGCAGCGCTGCGTCCCCTGGTCCTTACTTTCATGTGTTTATTTATTGAAAACAGAACAGCGCGTATCGGGAAACCAGGCGGTACTTAGTTAAGAGTGAAGTTCAGGCAACTATACGTATTTGAGAGGTATAATGCACTGCTAACCACAGTCGATCTAGGCGCCACCTTTTACAAAGCGTGGCTTGCATAACTCAACTTGTGTTTTCCGTTTCTTCTTCAGGAGATTTTTCTCGTAGTCTTTTTTGGAATGGAGTACTGCGTCCGGCTTTGGGCAGCCGGATGTCGGAGCAAGTACCTGGGATTCTGGGGCCGGCTGAGGTTTGCTCGAAAGCCCATTTCTATCATCGGTAAGTAGAATACCATGTCTGTTTCAGGCTTGCAGCAGTCACATCACTCAGTGGTGTATTCTACAATGTCCGTTTTGGAAGTGTGTAATGTAAGACTCGTGTTATACGTTGTGTTAAGGAGTCCTGTAGTTCTCTTTCTTTTATTATCAACTCCGAGTCAACTTTTTTTTTTCTTTTCACTGAAAGGAATAAGCAGGAATATTTCCACACCAAGTAATGGCGCTGGTCACACATTTTTATATGCTAGTATCATGGAAACATGCAGCGACTTACGCAACCTCTGATGGCAAAAGAATGCACACTAGGGAATTGCTACACAGCACGACTCTTCATAATACAAAACGCAACGGCAGAAAATACGGCTCAAGCCGTAAGAGAGTCATGGGTAGAATGTAGATGCGCAATATGTCGCGCGAGAAAATGTGCATTCTACGTAATGCATACACACACTGCATATAACGCAATATATACGCCATGGCACTGTATGCAGTGCCATGCCATTTTTATAAGAAAAATTCACCACCTTCGTATTCATCCCCGACATGAGTGTCCCCCAATAAAAATTTTAAAACTAGCTAGCGGACGTTTCGAAAAAGTAGACTTTATCCACAGCCTAAGCAGGTTAAACTGAATGGCATGCGTGCAAATTTAATCAGTATTGACACAGCTGAGTTTATTAGCTTAGTGTTTCATGCAATATAACAATCTCAGCTTCGTTGTCGCTGAGGCTTTCAGGACGACAAATACGATATATACGCCTTTTTAATGGCTCATTCACACTGGGAATCCGCCGGCCACAGCGACCGGAATTCGCGCCGCCGAAATTCAACGTTGCTCACACCGCTTAGCAAGCGCACCGCCGAAACTAGGGCGCCTAGTTGTCATCGTCCCTTCGCGCGAAGGAACGCTGGCATCGACGCGCTCTGCGTTATGTACGCGTTTCGTTATGGCGAAGCGCATAAACAGGAGCAGGGTCGTCCAACTGCTGGGCCTGCTGGAAAGGAACTTTCGGGCGATGTCTAACGAGGAGGAACATGCGTTCGCCGAACAAGAAACGACGCAACAGTCGTGGTTGGTTCGCCCTGATTTGCAAGACGCGAGAAGCTTGATCGAGCCGACATAATGCTACCCGTTTTGCGAGATCGCGATGGTGTATTGCAGAGATGATAATCGCGACAACACTTGGCACTTCTCGAGAGCTACAGGATGATTACAAAAGACTTCGCTGTTGCTGCGGGCTTCGACGACTGCAATATCATAAGCACGCCGCCAGTTTTCGAATGTTCTACTGGCGTTCCGATTGGTTCGCGGTGAGGGAATCCGGCGGCAGCTGCCGCAAAAATCGGTCCAGGACCGATCGACGCGGAAAGGGATTTTCCGGCGGATCTCGCTGCCGCCGAAGCGGATTCCGCGCGTTCTCGCCGCCGAATATGTCAGTGTGAACGCGCCTTAATGGCTCATTCACACTGGGGAATCCGCCGGCCACAGCGACCGGAATTCGCGCGCCGCCGAAAGTCAACATTGTTCACACCGCTTAGCAACCGCACCGCCGAAACTAGGGCGTCTAGTTGTCATCGTCCCTTCGCGCGAAGGAACGCTTGCATCGACGCGCTCTGCGTTGTGTACGCGTTTCGTTATGGCGAAGCGCATAAACAGGAGCAGGGTCGTGGAACTGCTGGGCCTGCTGCAAAGCAACTTTCTGGCGATGTCTGACGAGGATAAACATGCATTCGCCGAACAAAAGAAACGACGCAAGCACTTGTGGTTGGTTCGTCCTGATTTGCAAGACGCGAGAAGCTTGGTCGAGCCGAGGTAATGCTACCTGTTTTGCGAGATCGCGATGATGTATTGCAAAGATGCTAATCGCGACAACACTTGGCAGTTGTCGAGAGCTACAGGATCATAGGAAAGACTTCGCTGTTGCTGCGGGCTTCGACGACTGCGATATCACAAGCGCGCCGCCATTTTTCGAATGTTCGACTCGCGTTCCGATTGGTTCGCAGTGAAGGAATCCGGCGGCAGCTGCCGCAAAAATCGGTCCAGGATCGATCGACGCGGAATGGGCTTTTCCGGCGGATCTCGCTGCCGCCGAAGCGGATTCCGCGCGCTCTGGCCGCCGAATGTCTCAGTGTGAACGCGCCTTAACTGCTCTATGCAGTCTTCATTTCCTTGGCTTCTAATAAAGAATGTAGTTGTACGTAAATACCCAACACATGGTTTCAGGATAGATAGATAGATAGATAGATAGATAGATAGATAGATAGATAGATAGATAGATAGATAGATAGATAGATAGATAGATAGATAGATAGATAGATAGATAGATAGATAGATAGATAGATAGATAGATAGATAGATAGATAGATAGATAGATAGATAGATAGATAGATAGACAGATAGATAGATAGATAGATAGATAGATAGATAGATAGATAGATAGATAGATAGATAGATAGATAGATAGATAGATAGATAGATAGATAGATAGATAGACGTAGAAACACACACACAAATACGGGAGTGACATAATCGTTCAAAGAGGTGGGCTGCTCGCAGAAACTTTGTTTTGTTTTCTTTTTCGACACTATGGCAGATATCCACTCTGGGGTATTCGCCAAGAACTTGTTCAAAACGGCAAGTTGGGCGAGTTGGTAGTTGACCATCGTTTGCTGAGGGCAGCGCGACCCGGACTGAGGACTGAGAGACACGTACACTTGTTGTTTAAAATTTAGAAGATAATTTGAAAAATAAACAACTGCAGCAGCGTCTTCGTCGCTTTCTGGTGGGAAGCGCGAACGTTCCGCCATTCTAAGATCGATGGCTCAGAAAGCGGCTGGTCTTCGAGGCTTGCGAACGCCACCGGAATTTTTGATGGGCTAGCCTGGCGCGGGGGAGACACATCGTTATTGCATTTTCTTGCTAGTGATGTCAAACAGCTCAAACATTTTCTTTTTTGCATTCCTCTTCGTCTCAGATCTCATCGTTGTCGTCGCTTCTGTTGTGGTCCTAGTGGCCGGCTCGAACGGCCAGGTGTTTGCTACCTCAGCAATCAGGTAAGAAGCTGAACATGTCCTGGTAGCGTGATATATATATATATATATATATATATATATATATATATATATATATATATATATATATATATATATATATATATATATATATATATATGCTCGACACGAGCCAAGGAAGACAGCGCCCTGGTGCGCACGTTACGATCGCCATCTGGTTTATGTTTCGCATGGTTGGCATACTGTAAGTTCATAGCAAAGATGCAGCAATTTTAGTAACCCTAAGTGCACGCGTAGATAGGTTACCAACCCATCCGGAACTTAGTTATTTGACAAAGTACCAATATCGCACAAGGGCCTCGGTCTCGTAAGACGTGGCAGCTTAATCCAGGCGGAACAAACTATGCATAGATAAAATACTTGCATATATATATCAGACAGACATTTTAGAATAAGCCAGGCATAAAACAAGAAAACAGATAAATAAGAGTTTGGTGCGCATCACATGGCAAAGCAAATTGAAAGCGGAATACGTAATGAAAGAATCGGGTCAGCTATGCATTGTGTAAGCACTGAACGGGGGAAATTTTTTGAAATATAATACTGTCGGTGTAATGAAGGTATTCCTTGCATTGAAGTGTCATAATTCTTTCAGGGGCGTTGTTGGAAATAAAGGAACGAAGTATTTTTTTTCTTTATGCATCTTCAAATGCTATAAGCGCCGTGAAAGGGCTGACATTAATACGACTAATAGAACTACACCTATCGAAATGCTATATGGACTTCGTACTATTTCTGTTGCGCACAGGGGAATCCGTTTCCTCCAGATACTACGCATGCTTCACGTCGACCGACAGGGAGGCACATGGAGGCTGCTTGGTTCCGTAGTCTTTGTACATAGGCAGGTGAGTGCGCTACTGGTGAGGCCGTACCTGAAAAAAAAGCACAACCTCTCTCTACATCAGTTGAACAGACCGTTGGACTAATGAGACTTGCCTTATAACAAAATCAAATGAGTGCAAGTTAAGACGGACATGGAAATGCGAGGCGGACAAGGGCAGGTGCTGCTAACAAAAGTTTATTGACGAAACACCCACAGAAATATAAAGCATTCTGTCTCGCATGCGCCGTGACACATCATGAAAACGCCGATCTTCCATCTGTGGGACTTCATCTTGTTTTTTTTTTTTTTCGCGGCATTTTCATGACCTGTGACGGTGCATGAGCAACAGAATCTAGATGTTTACAATCGATTAACTTTACTTTATTTCGAACTGATAAATAAGATGGTAACGGGTAAAAAAAGCCGCAGTACTACAGGTTGACAAGGCTCCGGCCCCCCCACAAACTCGAACAGCAAAATCAGCCACAGTGCAAAAAAACAATTGTGCTTGAAATAAAACATGTTTCAACTGAATGCACTTTTACAGAAAAAGGCAAAATACTGCGGCAACGAGAAACAACATGAAAGAGTCCACTCCCCCTCCCCCTTTTTTTATGCGTCATTATACATTGTGACACACGTTGATGTGACAAATGAAAAAAGAAATACACTTTGAAATTGAAAGTAACGTTGCGTATACAACCGAAGTTGACACAGTTGGTGGTTGTTTTCACAAAGAGTTGTGAGACCGCGGTCGAAGTGACGCTAGTGGCTCTTAAATAGCGCTGACTTCTCCCTATATAACTTATTCACAAGTGTCGTGCAAAGGATGGACCAGTTTATGAATTATAATTAATAAGTATCACAGCGAGAACTGCCAAATATACGTTCACAGGCAGCGTAAAATTTCCACAAAAACATACGTTCTTGGCTACGTAATAAAATTTAAGTGCATATGTCGAAGCGCGAATGGTGTCTCCGGGTTGGTGTCAAACACATCATTCGTGAGTAAGCCATTGAAAACTGCTGGAACACGATTATAAACGATGTTTTTTTATGGCAAAGCTTAGTGTGCTCCGTGATTCTGGTTTTGTGTAGCATGATATTATTCAAACGCAGGAGCTCATCACAACGCTGTACATTGGTTTCCTCGGCCTGATCTTCTCATCATATTTCATGTACTTGGCCGAGAAGGACGCGATGGGCATCGAGGGAAAGTCAGATTTTACAAGTTACGCCGATGCACTCTGGTGGGGAGTGGTAAGTGTTCATTGCGTGACCGAGCTCTTCCTTATGCGAACGGCTGCTCCGCCCTTCGTAACTACTGTAGTTGCATATTGCCTTCATCGTTTAGTCAATGCAGGTCTCAGACGTGCGGACAACTCTTCCGCACGTCTGCTACTGTGACAGCAGATTGTGTGCAGACTGCCTTCGTCGCTTGCTCCAAGAAAGGTCAAAGACGTGCGGACGCCTTCTGTGTACTTCGTAACCATTATGTCCTCAAATTTTCTTCCTCGCTTGACCGATGAAAATTGCAAAAGTGAGGACGCCTGCTCCGCATTTTGTTCGAAAATCTTAACTCCTCTCTCTTCTAATATACTAATATTCAATAATCATATACCTAAGTGTCTCTGGGCTCTTCTTGTGCGACACGAACTGCTATGCCAGCACCTTGTCTTCACCGCTTCTTCAATGGAGGTCGCAGACGTGCGGACGCCTTTTCCGCTGTCAGTAACGATACTATGTCGCAGATTGCATTCGTCCTTTAGACAATGTAGGTCTCAGACATGCGGATAACTGCACACCGGACCTGTCGTCAGGTTGTCATTGCCGCTTAGTCGATAGAGGTCACAGACGTGCGTACGACTGTTCCACACTTCGTAACTGCTGTGTCCGCAGATTGTGTTCGTCTAGCTGTTGGTCATTGGGGCTCACAGACGGGATGACGCCTCGGCCACAGTTATCTACAATTTTCTCAGATTAATCGTCGCTGACTCTAGGGAGCGCTCTGTAACTAATGTCTGCGGGCTGTCTTAATCACTTCGTAAACGTCAAGCACGCCGCGGACGCCTTCAGTGCGCTTCGTAACTTCTATGTCCGCAGATTGTCTTCCTCGCTTGGACGATGGAGGTTGCGGATGTGCGGACGCTTGCTCCCCACTTAGTTCGAATCTTTTAACTCCTCCCTCTTCTAATCTTGAATTACCATACTCTCCTCCTGTGTCACGGCGAAATGCTCACTTATAGTTTGGGGAAAACAGCACCACTTTCCTCTCTTTAGCGATAACCCCTCACCCCATCTCCGCTGCCACAGATTTCGATATGGTTTGTATAAGAAAGCTGCAGGCCTACGTACACCAATGATTGTACGTAACATGAATAACAGTATGCCGAGCCGGAACCCACGTGACCACTTTTCAACAATGAAGGCAGACATGACAGCCTTTCACTTACCTAGTGTTTACGCATGATGAATTATGTTCAATTAAAAATACATTGACTCAGGAAATAAATGAAACCTCATTAATGAGGAATCACATTGTTCCTTAGCAATAGCGCGCGATTTATCAATGTGTCAGCTGTATACATAGCATGCACTAGTACAGCTGCCTAAGGTTTTTCGTGTTCAAGGATGCCTAACAGCCTATACAAAAGCAATAAAACATTAAAATGTGAGCAAACTTTGTTTTTATTTTCTCGCAATGCTGCAAGCTACGAAAGATTCTTAACCTTACTGAACAATGTCATAACTTACGCATGCTTTATTTGTTCAAACGATTTCGCAAGAAAACAAGTCTCGGAGGAATAAAACGATCCACTTCGAGCCCATTCGATACAGTCAGCCACCGAATAAAAAATTTCTCGAAACGTCAGCACGACTTCGCTTTTGAAGGTTGCCAGTGGTGTGGGGGAGGTTCGCGCAGCGGCTGCGTGTTCGCAGTGAATGCATAACGGACAGAATTAGAAACCCTTCGTCACGCCATCTCGCTCTGCCGTGCAGAAAACCTCGATTCACGAAACGCGAACCCGCAGAGTGGCTGCGTCTGCGGACACGCTCTATCGGAAAATCGAACTCCATCTCATCGAGAAGACAAAAAATACCACGATAGGAAAAGAAAGGCATTAAGTTTCGAAGTCGTTCAATCTATTCCAGCGAGCATATGCAATCCGGCCTGACGACAAACATGCCACAGGTTGAAGGCGCCTGTTCACAAGCGGCCCGAAAGTGTCCTTCGCACGAAATATCCATGCAGGGCTTTGGCAAATATAGTAGTGGATATTGATCCTAGGATCACTGAAACGGCTATCCATGAAAAGAGATTTTTTTCGAATACTCTGTATACCAGGACTCGCGTAATGGGCACTCAGTCCTGCATGCACTTAGTGGTGAAACGGCTCAAGTAAACAAGTTCCCGCAAGAAGATATCCATCACTTTGTAAAGAGATAAGAAGATATCCACGTGAGATATCCATGAAAGTTCTCGCACTTTAGCCGTAATGTTTATGAAATCCATTAAATTTTATTTACCTTAACGACAAAGTAATAACAATCAATCAATCAATCAATCAATCAATCAATCAATCAATCAATCAATCAATCAATCAATCAATCAATTTCTTCTTCTTGTAAAGAAGAGAGGCAGAAGTTACAGGTCACTTGGGTTGCAGACAGCTTGTGCTCCTAATGCAATTCGGCCCGTAGGGCAAACGCAACGTGTAAGCCATCCGCGCATGCCTATGTCAAATAAGGGGTCGCCGTATGACACGTTGTTTAAAAAGCTCGAAAAGTATAAAATTGCATTTACCTCAAATACAAGTACACCTAAAGACAATACACTGCAAATTTGTACTCAGGATTCGTTCCTGCGGAATATTTGTAGTAATAAGAACAGAAGTGAATGATTTCTTTGAACCCTCTAGAATTTCGTCGTCACGACTATGTAGACGATTTAGTAGTGAAGGCGACTTATAAGAGAGCAGCTCTTTCCAATGATCAGTTCGTAAGCAGCGTTTCCAAACGGTACCCTGGACATGCTATAATTTGTTTTGTTTACTGCAATGCTCAAGTTCAAGCACAGCAAAGCAAAAATGAAAAACGATACATCGAGGATCAACTTTGTTACAATAGGTGCCTCATTAACATATGTAACGTTAACAGCGCTGTGCGTGCTCCTAATCATCACTAATAGGTATTTAGAAGTGCTCGATGTGCTAGATGTGCGCGGTGTTCCTTACGCGGACTGTTCTGAAGTTTCCTGTACCAGATAGCATAATTCTTGCAATGGAACAAGGAAATATCCAGCAGATTGACATTAGTTAGACGAGTGATGGAAATTAACATTCGATTATAGATTGAGCGGTCACTATAAAGTGGAAAGCTTCTCGTTATACTTTGCCGCATATGTTGCAATTCCTGTATTGTAACCTCTGAGTTAGTGAAGTTATATCGGAAAACAGAATGACGTTTCATGACAAAACATCTTTCGAGATATTCATTCCTACTGTTTCCAACAGAATGCCTTGTGTTGCTAATGATCTGTGTTTAACGATTTTATTTAGAATGCAAGCGGAACAGTAGTGCACTGTTGTCGTGAGTTTGACGCCAAATATACTAAAACTGGTACCATGATCAGAATTTTATCCAAGTAGACGTGTCTTCCATACTGTCCGTCTACGATTCGAACTGTCGAGATGTGCTGCAAAATAATTATTTCAATAGTAAATTAATTAAATTTTGTAATTCGTCACATATGTACATTAATTTTGAAGTGAAAAGACTGAATCATTCCTTTTACTATGGTCGCTATTTATAAAAAGTCACAGTTTCGCCGCAAGGGCGAAGCAATGAATGCGACAGCAGGAAATTGGAATGTCACACGAAGAACGAGAAGCAGCTCGATACTTGCAGTATCTGTCTCAGTGGTTACGTCTTTGTGCTTGAGCACCGCACTGCAAGTGTCGACAATTAAGAATCAGATGCTCTTAGAATTTCTTTTCTTTTAAACTGCGGCGCGTGGAGCGACCCACTGCGTTTCTTCCCACACGAGGGCGTCTGATGCAAGGTGTGCCTGGTGTTCTTTGTTTTTTTCTTCTTCCACATTACGAGTGGGTACAGAAAAGGGCCATTTGTCGTGCGCGTCTGAAGAGCAGTTTTCAAACTGAAAGAAAATTAGGAGCGTTGCGTGATAGAAAACGCGCTCAAGCTCCACCGAGATTTGCTTACCACCAGTGGTAAATGGTGTATATAAATAGCTCGCCGTCATTTCGCCGGCGCATGCGGAGTAGTCTAATGCAGCGGGCTGGGGAGCGAAGGGTCGATGGTTCGAATCCCCGGTCTAGTGCTTCGGAATTTTTTCTTCTGCTTTAGTTTTATTTGTGCCTTTTTTATATATATATACATAGATATACATATCCGGGGCATGATGGCGACGGCGACGGCAAAAATCAGCCGAGAGTGTCCATATAATTGCTATCGCAATAATATTTAACCGATGAACTGCCACGCATGATAACTGCGATATCCTACGGCTTGAGAAATTATTTTATTTTATTTATTTCTTCTTTTGTGCAACAATAAAAGATTGTCATGGTGCTTGCGGCAAAAGGTGATGTTGGAAGAAACGTCACCTGACTAGGTAGGCCTCTAGCACCATACACGCATTCACCGCACAGAATAATCGCAAGCGTGCGGTACATAATATACAAAAAGTACTAGCAGTAATAAATAAACAATAGAAATTGCATGTACACAATGGTGGAATTGTGTAACCTTAATAATTGCCTTAATAATTGTTCAAAGGAAATATTATGTTGAAGCGCAATATTTGAACAAGAACTTAATAAAAAAGATTTTAAAAAGTGTTTCTTTACGAACGCTCCGTCTCGAGCTTCCTAGAATAAGTTTTTCCCTTTCGTTTTCCTTCGATTTTTCTGCTTTCTTTCTTTTTATACCCTGTCACGTTGTGTAGGGTAGCAGACCGGATGCGCTTATGGTTCGCTTTTTGTCGTCTCTCTCTCTCTCTCTCTCTTAATAGTAGTCAAGCTTTTTATCCCTTTTGTTAAGCGAAATACCTTGACAAGAGCTTTTGGCGCCATTTGACATTTCCTGGATCGATTCATCGTATTACAGTTCGACACTTTCTCGGTACTTCATTCTTTCTTTTTGGCATCGTCCAAGGAAAACACGGGCGAGCCTTACCGCACTTCTGAGATGTGGAATTAATCACCAATTCCAAGAGAAAAAGAAAGGGAAAGAAAATGGCCCTGCTGAGAAATTGAAGTCATTCATTATGTTGACGCAGCGAGCAGCACATTCCCAGCAGCGCAGGGAACCATGTTGACCGTCCCTGTCATCGCTCAGAGTTCCGGACAGGCTCATTGGGCATGCAGGAGAAGATGGGCTTCCGCGAACGCACTAAAGTCATTGACGAGGTCACAAGGGTCACCCTACAACCCACGGGATTAAGGCGGGGTAACCAGAAGCAGCGAGGTCAGCATTGTGACAGCTTTCCTTATGCAATTCAGCCAGCATGACACGTTGCGAAATCTTTAGCATTTACGTCTAAATGATTTCACCGTTTTGCTTAATGTTCTTCGCTTTTCGGTGCACTCAACTCACCTGGCTTGAAACGGCTTCACTCGTGACAAGTCAAACAAGATTAGGGGAACGAAACACCGTGAATACCGAGATTATCAAGAAGGCAAAGCTCCAAAATACCAAGCAAGATGAACGAATTAACGAAGGCTTTCAGATTGCGAGGGCATTAGGTCAGAGCCCTTCGATAATTAGATGCACGGAATTAGGATCGAAGGGAATTAGGCGTAAGAACTTTTTTGTAGTTACGGTTATTTCGCAGTATTTCGAGCCTGCTGTAGATCAAGGAGAAGTAGAACTAGAATTTTGGGTAGTATAGGTTTTCTGCGTGCGCACAGTTAGGAACAAGAAAAAAACGAACTACTTTGCGCAATACACTGCACAGTAGTAATTTCTACGTTAAAGAAGCGATTATTTTTAGAGGTATAAATGCAGTAAAACAGGTATATCAAAGTCGTCCTTGCAGGGATTCCTAGAAAGAGGAATAGCCTTTGCCACACACTAGCACCAAGCTCTCCCTATATACATTTCATAAAGACAGCGACTTTCTTCCTGAGGTTCTAGGAGCTGTAAGGAATGGCAGGCGGTACGTTTTTCTTTTTTTTTACTAGCTGCTGCAGAAAGTGCTCGTCAATGTGACGAGTTCTTGTGTAAGTGTAATGAGTCGTGCGAGTGTGATTAGTTGTAAGCGTGACGAGGTTGAGGAGCACAGGGGTGTGTTTTTTTGTTAACTGATCTATGCTGCAGCGGTTGCTCAGGGGTTACGGTGCTCGAATGTTGACATGAAAGACACAGGTTCGATTATGGTTCGATCCGCGGTGGTCGCATTTCGCTGGCAGCCAAATGCTAGAAGCCCGTGTACTCTGCAGTGCTAGTGCACTCTAAAGAACACCAGGTGGTCGCAATTATCCGGAGCCCACCACTACACTCTGAAACAGGTCCCGCTTAAAGTGCTAGTTATAGCCAGGAAACCGCACATTTTTCGTCCGGTTTCCTTGATATAGCCAGCATTTATCCAGGACCACATTAAGAGTGTACGACGCGCCTCATAATAATATCGGGGTGTTGGCACGTAAAACCCCAGATATTGTATAGTGTTCTTACTTTTGCACTCACCATGGTGATCTAGTGGTTATGGGCCTCGGCTGCTTGTCCGAAGGTCGCGGGATCGAATCCCGGCCGCAGCGGCCGCATTTCTACGAGGCCAAGACGCTCGAGGCCCGTGTGCTTAGATTTAGGCGCACGTTAAAGAACCCCAGGCGGTCGCAATTTCGGAAGTCCTCCACTACAGAGTCTCTAATAATCATGTCGCAATTTTCGCACATAAAAGCCCAACAGTTATTACTATTACATTAGCAGTCAAGGAAAGCCTTATCCTGCATCTAAAAAATATCCATGGCCCACTACAACTGCTAGCACACGCCTGCTAGGTGCAAAGCAAGAATTGCGATAGTTTTACACTAAGTTGTGCAAAGCTTCGCACAGCGAATCTGGTCTAGTCTTACAAAAATGTATTATGGCAGTCTATAGACTGTGTACACCCATTTTTAGACAATCTATAGACTGTCTAAATCCATTTTGTGAGGGATATGTATATTCTCTAGTTTTCTGGCTAACGCCAGTTACTTTCTTTCCACCTGCTTCTCTCTCTCTCTCTTTAGTTATTTCTTTGTCTTTCTTTGATTCTCCGTCTTCTCTTTCTTTCTCTTTCCATTTATGCATTATTTGCCTTCTTCATTTTTAGTGGACCAGCGGAGAGTAGTGGGATTTGCCAAATTTATGCGGCACATACCAGTTTATTTATTTATTTATTTATTTATTTATTTATTTATTTATTTATTTATTTATTTATTTACAATACTCCCAGTCTCTACTGAGACCGTAGCAGGTGGGGCACTATGTACAGATACTATGAATACTCATGGTATTGACCAATCAGCAATACATAAAAAAAAGAGTAACGTCAACTTTGATCTCTATACATATGCAATTTACACTGCATAATATATAAACAAAATACGAGTAGATGTAAATGATAGATAAACATTACAAGCTGCATACACGACTACATGCACAATGTCCAAGTACATATGCTTGTTGCATGAATGGTGCTACTGACAAATTGAACATATTATAGGATTTTTTCAATGTCTGACTCAAACTGAGACAGTGACTCAGCGTTAGTGACGAGAGGCGCTAACATATTCCATTCACGGATGGCAGCCGGAAAAAAAGGAATATTTAAACACATCACTGTTGCATTTGTACTGTACTAATGTGTTTGTATCTTTGTGCCTGGTAGCTCGAGTTTGTGAGTAGGAAATACAATTTGAAATGTCTATTTTATAATAATGATGATAGTTCATAATTTTAGAGTAATGATGAGTTCATAATGATGATAGTTTTTTGTGTTCATCCATTTTACCTCCAGCTCGAACATTGAAGAGCATCGCTGTTCAAAAGACACAAGTTCCTAAACTACAACTGGTTTCAGGAACAAAGCACAATGTAGCGGTACAGGAACGATTCGTGATTCCTTAGCGCAGGATAAGAAAAGGGAATGAGCGATGATTCTTCAGAGAACGCCCCCATCTATCTTACGTCACTCGCTCTTTCGCCTACTCGCGCGTTTCCTCTTCGGCATAAGGTGGCCTGAAATCGAACGATCAAATTTTTTTCGCTGCCGGTACGCAAAACATTCAGTCTTTGCCACGTGGGCCAAGCGTGGGAGCATTTTCCTGAAAAGCGGAAAAGCTCCCACTTTTCTCAGACGTTCGAGTTTTCCCGGAATTTCATTGCCGGGCCGCTCGTTCTTCGAAGCGACGTGGATGAACTCGCTGCACATCGATCGAGGATGTCCTATTACCACATTTTTTTTTTCTTGGGCTTTTTCACTATTTTGATTTTTTTGTGTTCTCCATCTCAGGCTTGCGGCCACGAGGAACTTAAGAATATGCGACGACGCGCGCTTCGAGGATCTGTCAAGCGTGCAGCAATATAACGGAATACCCGACGGAACGGATCAATATTTTAACTCATTCTTTCCTTTCGCTTTTTGGTTTCTAAAGAAAGATCTCAAGAAAGAGAAAGAAAGTTTCTCAAGAAAGATCGGCGCGTCTTTTAGATACAAGACCCTCGCACGTCAAAGTGGCTGTATTATATAATGACGTCCACCGTTCGTCACTCTTAAGATGACGTCATTGTGCATTCGCGCTAAAGCCGCTATTTGCGTGTAGACAAAGTACCACATGCTCTCGAGCTGTTCTTTCAAGCTATTTAATTGCGTCATCGTTTATCGAGTTTATGCATGAAGTAACGAAGAGGCGTCGATTTCAGTTCCTAGTGGATGACTGATGCGACGTTGAAGAAAATCGTAGTGCTTCCGGTATGGCGCGCACTTAAATCACCATGACGCAAATTATATTTATTTATATAATTTATATATATATATATATATATATATATATATATATAGGGGGTGTTTCACGAAATATGTCCGAAAGTCCTCGAAAATTAGAGCAATGCAATATTTGTTAAGTGCCTTCACAGTTACTTCTTCTGTAGCCACATGCATCTTAAGAAGGCTGAATACATCATGTGGGACAGTAATTGAGAAAGTTCAATGAATTAACTTTTTAATTATTGGAGTTAGGCAGTTATGTCAAACGGGAGAATGGAAGTCCTTCATGCGAAGAACCCATTGCATCTTCGAGATTTAGAAAAAGCGGCCTCTAGTAATGAAATTGCGAAGTAATGAAATTCATCCCAATTCAGCGCTGAAACCCAAACAGAAACACGGAGGAGTGCAACTGTCATATTGATCTGGGACGTCCAGAATCAGTGAGTGTCGTTATATGAACCATCAACCGACTTCGTTGTGTGACTGCGAGCTGCGGTTGCAATTAGAGCACGCATAGATCACGTGCTACGTGACGCCAAAAAAGGCAGAAAAAAGTGTGTTCCACAGTCGCCGCCATGGCTGCGACTGGCGGCCCTGACTAACACTCCTAAGTTTCAATCAACATATATACCCTATAAAGTGGACGGGGAGATGAACGCCGCCGTAGCTCAGTGGTAGAGCATCGGACACGTTATTCGAAGGTCGCAGGTTCGGTCCCTGCCGGCGGCAAGTTATCTTTTCGTCCACTTTATTTCTTCACATTTATATTCTAATTACCACAAATAACATCCCCTATACTTTCCTTGACATTGCTATCTGTTAGTTCTCATTAATATTGTGTGTAACAAACAAAAACGAGCCCTTAAAAGTAATATTACCTCTGTAATCGTTGTCTTTAACGGTGACGTCATTCTTGTCGTCTGCTTGTTGCGCTCATTGGTGCTTCAGTTTCGGTTTCGCCGTTGAATCTGGATGAATTTCATTACGCCACAATAATTACTAGAGGCCGCGTTTTCAATATCTCGAAGCTGCGGTTGGTTCGTCGTATGAACTTCAGTTCTCCCATTTGATAAAAACCGCTTAACTCCACTAATCAAAAAAATTTAATTTATCTTTCTTAATTACTGTTTCAAATGATATCGTCACCCACCTCAAGGCGCCTGCCGCTACATAAAAAGCATCTCTGAAGGCAGAGGGCAAATATCACATTTTCCTTATTTTTGAGGACTTTCGGAGACATTTTTTTAACATCCCATATATATATATATACAGCCATGAACCACACCATGTGGTAATGACCTCGTACAGGCAATGAAGAAGTGCCGAATAACTGCCGAAGTGCGTATTACCAGCGCTCATTACATCTATGTCTGTCAAGGGAACAACAATGTTCCAACCGTGTTACGGGCCCCGCCCACTAAAGCATCCAGAGCTTCTATCCTATACACCACAATGTCTTTGTATACCCACTGCATTGTAGTATTATATAATACCGTGCCTTCTGTGCAGTGACGCGGGCCTTTTGTATTTCCTACAACAAAGTATCGTGCCCTGTGCAGAAGCTTCTGATTCTTTTTTTTATTTAAGTCCTAACCTCCATGCAACTCACGGGACGATGACCTTTCCTTTATATTGTAGGCTTTCGCTCGCTCCATTGTCTGTTCGTTGAATAGACACTGAACTAACAATAAAGTCCATTCGCACTATTAGCGCGATAGCGTTTACGAGCTAGTTTCGCTGAAATTGCGGTGTCAGTGTCGGCGTCGTTGGTTGTAAGCGAAAAATCGGCGTTGTCCGTGAGCGCAAATTTGATATAGATGCAAATAAAGAAATAACCAAAAGCTTCGGTTTGAGTGGCAATCAAACGCAGGACATCTACGTGGCAACCAGATGTTCTACCACAGAGCCACGCCGGTGTTTGAAACTGTTTCGGTAAAAATCCTATAAGAATGCCATGCAGTGGTTGGAGTTTCCTTAACGCAAAGCGCTGTTGGTGGTCTTGAGGAACACTCGACATACCCAAAGTTTGTGAATGACTCTTTTGTGTATATATGTGCGTCTGTGACTGTACGTACTATTTGTGTGATCGTTGTATAATACCGTAGTCATCACCCGACACCTGGAGTAGCAAGCCAGGCGACAAAGCAGGCTAACCTCTACGGGATTTTCATTAAAGATCATCTCTCTTTCTCTTAAGGTATGTAATATTGCTCGGCAAAAGCCTCGAATCGCACCAGGCGTCAAAACATGCGAATTGCGCAACGAGTGGTTCGTTTAAAGGCCCACCAATTACAAAGAGCACAGGGATAGTTAACCATTATGAGCAGCCGCATCAACAAAGTGCACAGTTACGCGTGTTCTCTTAGGACGTGTAGTGGGTACTTCGCCCATTCGAATAAGGAAGAACTATGGCGCAGCGGGCACTTCGCAAATGTACAAGCAGGAGGCATTGTAGGGTAGGATAGCGAAGCAGGTTGCCCATTGAGATGGGGATCCGAAGGGGGACAAACGACGCTTCCACGTTTCACTCTTCAAGGCGGAGCTCACACATCCTCCAAGTTTTCATTTTTTTATTTTTTCTCACAGAATAAAGCATGACAGAAGTCAGGGGCGTAGCCAGATATTTTTGTCGGGGCGCGGGAGGAGGGCTTGGAATGGTGGGGTACAACCAACTTTTATATATGTTGGTGCGTGTATTTGCATGTGTGCATGCGATATACAGATGTACAATTAAAAAAAAAACTCACAGGGTCCCTAATGCATTTACTTAAGACGGCTCGAAGGCGAAAGCCATCTTCTTTTTCTTTTCAGTCGATGTATTGATCCTGCGCCGACGCCCTTCGAAAGTTCTCTGCACCTAACATACTTTCGCGCTGCCTCCAAGATCGGGGGCACCTCACCTGATTTTGCATAGCCTCCGTGATAGGACCGCCTTAGACCAAGCTGGGATGTAATGCGATGACGTCATATGTGACGTTACGTAATGTGACTCAAAAGTGACGTATTGATGACCTCATAATGACGTCACAATTTTGGCGATTTGTGACCTCATTGTGACGTCATATGGTCACGTTCTCACGGGATGATGATTTTTTTTAATCACTCGTCCTCGACGCCGCGGGCCGCCAACGCCAACGGTCAAATTTCGCGTTTGATGAGGCATCTAAGGCTTTCGCCTTAAAGCGTCTGCCACTGGCGTAGCCTCGACCCCCTGGCTACGCCAGTGGCGGAAGTTCAGGAGAACCTGGAAGCTTCAAGAGGTGAAAGAATCCTCGAACAGGGGTTCTCGTTGGAGGCAACGTTTTGACAAGTTGTCCTGTCTTCTTCAAGGCACAACCTTCTACTAGGTGGCGACTGCTTTGAAGACGTTGCTGACTTGAAGAAGACAAGACCACTTCTGAAAGCGTTGATTCCAGCCACACCCCGTCTTCAGTTATTTTTCACCTGAATATAGCATGTGACTTTCTGTTTTTATGATGAAACTATGTGATGTCTCTCTTTCTTATTTTCTACGCAGATAACAGTTACGACCATCGGCTACGGCGACACTGTTCCTAGGACCTGGATGGGGAAGATTGTGGCGTCCTGTTTTTCTGTTTTTGCAATCTCATTCTTCGCGTTACCCGCGGTAAGTGCTGATTTTTTCTTTGCCACGGAAAAGGTACACTTGCAATGCGTAATTTTATTTCCCATGTTTAATTACCAGTGTATGTTTAGTGAATATTATTCAAACTGTAAGAATACGGGCGTATTTAGGAGAACGGGTATAATACATGCAGTTTCTTTGATAGGGCCCATTCAGTTAAATCAAAAATAAATTTAATCAAGATTACCTTCATTAAAGCAGTTCAAAAAATCTGCACATCATAGTAGAGATGTTGCCAGTGACCTGTTCGTTGCCAAGTTATTTTCTGTATCAGATTGCAACGTTGGGAGAGTCGGCGCATGGCCTAAAGAAATATTTGTGGCATAACGAAATATTTCTGGCGCCCTGTCCTGTCATCTCTCGTGTTTCTCCCTCGTCCTGGGTTGCGCCGCAAATATTTCGTTAAGATATTTTCTTTATTTTCGTTTTAGTTCGCTGTGTGATTTTTAATTTGTTATAGATTTTAGTGCAATCACTGGTTTCTTTTTTCTCTTTCTTTTGCTGCAAAACAGAGAGAAATTGCGTAACCGAGAAGCTATATACCTCGATTTTTCCACAGCAATCAAACTTTAACCTAGCGATACATAATAGAACAGGACCAATAGCCCCTTGTCGCTAGTACATGGTCCGTTACAGAAAATGTATAAGCGTAAACCAAGTATACATGTTAGCTCAACGAGTGAGATTATTCTTCACGTGAGCAAAGCATAGGCGTGCGCAGGGGGCGGCGAAGGTTCGTCCCAGCGCCGCCCTCCCATTATGTCAATGTATGGCGCTGACATTGCGGCCCCTCCCCGAGACGCAGCGCCCCCCCCCCTCCCTATTATGTCAGTGTGTACGGTTGACTTCGCGCCTCCCCCTCCCTTAGGTCAAAGCCCCCCGCCCCCCCCCCCCCCGCCCGTGAGCACACCTATGGAGCAAAGTACACTAATCTCATTTGACATTCATCCACAATGCTCTTTCGCTGCGGAGTAGGTATAGTCTAACAAGATTTCAAACGCATCATGAAAACACAGATTCGATGATTTTATCTAAAGGCACTTAGTCCGTGCACACGCTATTTTTAAGCAGCAATTTTTACGTAGATCTGTTCTTCCATTTTTTAAACCTAAGTGTCCCTTAGTAACAAGGTTTTAGTTTGTTTCGAAAAATCTAATAAATGAAATTGAGTTGTCGGCAAGCAAATGCCTATTTTTACGTCGTGTTCTGCAAGAGACGTGCATCAACTCACAATTATTCCATGAATGCAATTCAACGTTCGAAGTATACTTGCTATTATTAGCTAATTGATATGATTCTGCTGCACATCGGTAGGATAATACTTCTTAATGCACATTACTCATCCCGAACCTAAATATACAGATGTACATTAAAGGTGCGGTGCGGGCACAACAGCTCTCATTGTCTTCACTGTCTTCTTTTGATCTCATTGAGAATGAATAATAGCGTATCTCATGTTTCCCTTGCAGGAGCACGGGCTGCTAATTAACAAACTGTAATTAACATATGATTCAATAAGCGTGAACTGAGGTTGCTTTTTCATCTTGAACGCAGGCAGCACCTAAATTTTGTATTCGCTCCAGCAGATTGAGAATCTTCGAACGGACATTTTCAACGCACTCTGTGGGTTAAAGGTATTGATTCAAAGGAGCACCGAGAAATATATATACAGGTTTAGCGGGGTCAGAGTATGTATTTTTGCGGTATAACTTACTTTGACTCCGAATAATATGTTTTAGGTTCTTGTAGGGCAACTGTTCTTTAGGGTTACGACATCTTGCTCAATTTTTTCTTCATGTTGCCAACGTAAAGGACATTGTAGGCGCATTATACCTTATAAAATGGTAATGACCAGTGGATATCATATTCTTTTGCAATGCTTCTCTTCGACCTCTGAAAAGCGTTGCCGACCTTGTGCTTTTAATATTTTGAATCAATATCGCTTTAGACCTTGCGCTGCTTTGTTTAGTGCTAAATCAAACCATGACGTTATTCGCAAATTGCCCCCCCCCCCCCCCCCCCCCAAAAAAAAAAGCTGTGTATTTATTGTGGCAGGGTCATGTGAAGAGAACTTTTCGAGACCGAGTTTGAGCGAAGTGTATCAGGCGCTTCCCAAATTTTGAATACGCCGTGTCATCTCACGCCTGCGTAATAAAACAATCACCCTCACAGTTGTATTTTTTTTTCGTTCTACAGGGCATTCTGGGATCAGGGTTTGCCTTGAAGGTCCAACAGAAACAACGGCAGAAGCACTTTAATCGCCAAATACCAGCGGCTGCCACATTAATACAGGTAAATAACTCTCGAATGCGCATGAAATTGTTGAGTCTGCTTATGAATTTCTCATGCTAATGTCGCCCATTTATTTTGTACATTTTACTCTGTGATTTCGGTCTTGTGAAGTCATTGCTTTATTTTTTGTCCGATCACCTTGTGTCACTTGGGTGTCTTTAAAAACTACAGCATTCATTCGTATTCTGAAAAACCATAAGAGGAGTCTGAAGTGGAAAGAAATTCACAAGTTGTGCTGAAATGTTTATTACTGAAGTAATCAAATCGTGTTCACTTAGTGCAGGCTTTCGTCGGATTGTTTTAGAGTCTTTTTTTCATGGGTATTACCTCTCCAGTTTCTTTCCCTGCCTGTAGAGAAACTTGCGCAACGAATCGTTACGCTGCGTTTAAATAAAAAGCTATCTTCCTATCTCTCTATATAGAAAGGTTGACTAAACTCTAACGGATCGCTTTAATTCTGTGCAGTGCCTGTGGAGGTGCTATGCAGCGGAGAAAACTTCCCGGTGCGAAGCCACTTGGAGGATTCACGTCAAGGAATCCAACCACGGTGGCCTCAACTCGGGAACACCACTCAGCAGGGTAATGCATTGTTTTGCTTCTTGCACCCTGCTTCTTGCTTTAGCGCCCGGCATGCAAAGAGGAGTGACAACAATGTTTATACAACCTACAAAAGGTCGGCGTAGGCGGCTTGACTTTGACGCAGATGTTCTGTCCCTGGCCTTGACCACAAAAACAACGCAGTGCACTGTACTGGTATTCGTGTTCACATATCTTTAATACACTGGTTTCCTCTGAAAGTGTGTGTGCGTGAGCGTGAGCTTTTTTTTTGTTACATTTGACATTAGCTGTCGACGCTTCCTTCCTTCATCGTCTATGACTGGTGTTACAAGACCTGCCTTTTTTTTTACTGATTTTATGGGCCGCAATCCTAGGGCATTTTTCTTCGAAGGCCTTCTAAGGATAACTTATCCGAAAGCCGTCAAGGGCAACGTTCTTTCAAGACCCTATGTCAACATTCTAACATTCCTAACTTCAGACCACTGGTGCATAAGCCCAAAAAACTCTTTGCTGAACAGGGCCTTTACGGCTGCACAGGCTATAGCTACTTTCACGGCTCCCATGTGGTGGTACACAGCGCTATTTCATACTCGCTTGAAGAACGGTTGTGAGTTAAGGATGCGCCACTAAGAAACGGAGCAACTTTCTGATGGTGCGCTGTAATAGAGTTTGACCGATATAGACCCGTACAAATGGAAAATATTATGCTTAAGACGTTTTGTGTAAACCGTTTTTCCTCATCCCTTGGGCTAACACCCTCTCCCCCAACCTGTCCCATGCAGGTGGCCAAGAGGGCGAGCGTGTTGCGACGGCGCAAGTCGAAGCAAAAGATCGAGGTGTCCAATTACTCGGCCAACACGGCCGAAACAGAAGGCGACTCGCAGGCCGAGGACAGCGGCAAATTAGGTGAGTCGACATGCTTCCCTTGTTCTCTTCTCAGCGCGATAAGCTCTTCATCCAACAGAGTTACGAAAAAAAGATTGATTGATCGTTTGATTTGCCTCACTGATTGACTCGAGTGCTTTCACGTCCTGAAAAAGCGCTTAGATTACGGCAGATAGTGTAATGAAAGGGTCAGAATGGTATCTGCTCATTCGTGACCAGTGGTTTAACTTTATTATGTAATTTAACATATACCACGAATTATTGCGTACGCGTGCTGTTAGCGTTAAATTCTAAGAACCTCAAACATCCAAGTTTACGCATCTATAACCAGTGAAGGGTCAATTTCGCAAGTGGATTAGCATTTCATTGCTTGTGTTTTCACAGCATGTTTGTACAGCGTTTTGATAGCGTTTCCACGGCGTGTTCAACAATCGCTATGCAGTATACCAGCGAATCGCCGTGTGTGGCCTCATTTTCCTTCCTTCTCGTTAAACGCAGGTCAGCGAAGGAAAACGATATCGACACCAAATGCGAACTGTCACGACGCGAACAACGAATTCGTCGAGATCGACATGGACGAATCGCCGCAAGTGACCAGGTAGTGGTAGTAACTTGGACTGCCGCGTTTCGCTGCTCACGTGCATCCTAGTGTCTCTGCAATTATACCCTTCGCACACTCAGTCTCTGCATGTTCTCTCTCTCTCTCTGTCAAACCGTAAATGCGAGAGCCACCGCGATATCGGCTGTAACGAAGAAATATTTGGTTAGCGCGAAGATCAATAATGTAAAGGTAGAGTAAAAAAGCAAACTAAATATTTAAAGACAATTCTCGAGCACATTTTTTTTAACTATTAGAAAAAGTTGCGATAATGTTGCTCATCCAGAGGGAAAAAGCGCATTTGACTGGTTGCGGCAGTGTATGAGCAGAATCGGAAAACGCTGGAAGCTCGTGTGACGACAAAGATTGGTGCCAACTGCGTTTTTGTACCTAGAACTGGTATCTAGGATACTATAGTGCGTCTTTGTATCTGGGATGTCCCCGCGAACCAGATTGCCGATTGGCTAGAGCCGATCTTTATATCTACTGTTACAACGAATATCGGATATAACGAACTAACTTACTATCCGTTGCTACTTCGCTATAACGAGTTTCAACTGTATACAGGCTGCGATTCTTAGAATACCTTACGCGGCAGCAATATCAGTAACATAAGAAATCATAAAATGATTTAATAAAAGGAACTCAATGCACTTTTCATGCGTTCTCTTCTCTGCTTTTTCCAGCCTGACTGAAGCACACAAAAATGCCATTCGCGGAATACGCAAGATCAAGTACTTCGTGGCGCGAAGAAAATTTCAGGTACGTTATGCACTGCATGGCTTATACGGTTTTTACTCATCTTAAAGTGCCACCACATGATTACGAGGCACGCCGCAGTGGAGAACTCTATATTTACGTTGAGAACCTAACCTTCTCTAGCGTGCGCCAAAATAGATGCACCAATATTCTTGCCTTTCTGACCTATTCAACACTAACCCGTAACGGCGTTCTCAACAGCGCAACGCCAATAGCCATTTCCTTACGGCGGAAGTTCACTGCATGTGGAACTCGACGTACAAATAAAATATAAAAAATACAGAGCTGAAATTGACCTGGTGCCAGTTGCTGTTGTCAATGGGAAAATCATAAGGGCGTCACTGACCAGATATAACGCCCATCTAAGACTCCTCCCGCTAGCTAAGGAAATACGCATCTGAAAGTATGCGGCAGCACAAAATCTGCGAAAAGTGTTACTAACGTGTTTCAAATCCGTCATGATCTTCCTTGTTCCTAAACAGCATAACAACTGACCCTGTTGTACCAAAGTACAGAACTAATGCATCTTTCACTTTGAAATTTCTTTTCATACCCCCCCCCCCTCCTCACCAAGAAAAAGAAGTGTGGGGGGAGGAGTCAATTGAAGTTTTCGCTGTTAAGGATCACAAAGCCAGAAAGATACATTTCATCCCCGTGACATAAACAATCTAAAAAGTAGCAGCCATCGGGGAGTCTTCTTGCCTTGTGGCTGCACGATGGAGAGGCCCACTTCGGGCTAGGAAACTAGCGCGACCTATTGGGCCTACATAAAGTTCTTCCATCCGTCCACCCATTGGGG
This sequence comes from Rhipicephalus sanguineus, assembly GCF_013339695.2. Taxonomy (NCBI): domain Eukaryota; kingdom Metazoa; phylum Arthropoda; class Arachnida; order Ixodida; family Ixodidae; genus Rhipicephalus; species Rhipicephalus sanguineus. Next base: position 61,132,637 of record NC_051183.1, read on the forward strand.
AGTACTGTCCCCGACAATAATGATCATCAATCTTTCATATCTTTCCTTGGTTTGACGCAGCAAGTCCGATACTTTTACGTGGGAACGCCGTGCCCATCGTTTAGCGTGAGACAGAATTCTTCACAGAAAAGTGGCGAGCGGGGTGAGAAAGAGAGAGATATAGTGTAACTTTAATCAAGGGAAAGTGGAAAGGGGGATCTCGGAGCCTCTATGACCTAGGGATGGTAAAATCGATGAACGATTAATCGATTATTCGATTAAAGGTCTACAATTAATCGATTAATCATGATCGATTTCCACCTTTTGATTAATCAAATTAATGGATTAAAACTATTCCATTAATCGATTACGGCACCCCCCACTCCCTCTCCCAACCGCGCCCCTTGGCTGGAACGCATGACTGCGAGGCGCGCTATCCTGAGACGTAGATGCTGCGCACATAGCCTCTTTTTCACTGCTTTCACTACAGCGCATATTTCTGCGCTAGCGGAACGAGCCCGGAACTGGCGGCGGCCATACGCCATACCCCATAGAGAAATATATGAAGTCGCCCTCATCTCCGTCGCGTACGGCTAGTACGGCGTCCAACTGGTCCAACTCCAAGCACTCCCCAATGCTTCAAGCCCCGGCAGGTGGCGACTCCACCCCATCGAGGTAGAAATAAACTTGCCCGCTTCTCTCCAGCTCACAGTCTACTGCTGCTACTGCTTTCACCTCCTCTCCCTTAAGCTGGTTGAGCGTCGCCTGAGTATACGACGGGCTTGCGTTGCTTGCGTGTTATATTGTGTAATTATTACACATTGGTGGTTACACTGCTACCTTTGCGATGTCATAATGCCGGGCAATCGGGAGAGGAGCGAAGTGTGGTCGTTGTTCGCTGAAGATGAGAAAACGAAGACTGCAAAGTGTAATAAATGCGGCAAGCACTTCTCGAATACAGCACTTGAAGCACGAAAGTTGCTGCCATTAGTTGAGAGAAAATGTAACGCAGGAATGCGCACTCGAGAATTGTGACAAGGATCTTCTAGACCTTTTATGTAATCCCCAACTTTACGCGTCGGTTTACCGAACGTCTAGCATCCAGTGCATTACTATTGAAGAAGTGACCTTGTAGCATTTAGTAATACTGTATGGTCGCATATTTAGGGAGAAATACAGCTTTCAGCTAGAGACCCCTGTCTTATGCTCTTTCAAGAAAGAAGGACAGTCGAGAAATTTATGTTGTAATGTCTGATACACTGGATAGCCCTCACAGTTCAGGCTGTACGCACGATTGAAGAGGTGCCAGTGGCACCGTGTTAAGGCAACGATCAGATGAAACCTGCGGAGTATACTGGCGCAGCTGCTGTTTATTCTAGCCGGGAGGCAGAAACTCATGTCACTCTATTTCCTGCAGTTGCTTGTACCGATGGTCTGTATGAGGTCAGTATGTTTCTGTGTAATCTCTGCATGGGTGACCTTAAGGAAAAGATTGCGTCAGTCCGAAATTATAGTATTATGTAGGGCTTCCACAATATCTGACCGACAAACAGAGAAAAGATGCTGTGCTTACGAGAGCGAGCGTCTTATTTAATTCCTCTTAGTCCTCGTCTCTCTTTTACCTTTCTCGGGATTTACTCACCCTCCGCCACACTGCATATTTCAACTGCGACTTTCCAACCAGTGTGGTTCCCGAACGCGCCTCCGGCTTCGATGAGCGCGAGTAGGCAGGCTTTCAGAAAATACGACCTGCTGCCGAATAGCCCAGCGATGATGGCCACACATGCTTGAATCCGCGACACAACCAACGACGACAAGCCCTTTGTGTCCAGTCTGCGAAAGTGAGAATTTCCGCCCACTGGACACAAGGGGCCCGTGTTCGACACTTTCGAAAGTGGGAATTTTCGATCGTCAGCGCGTCTGAAAAAAAAGATTTGGGTCCATATTATACACGAACGATGCCTGTCAAACGAAGAGATATCGGTTTTAAAGCACCCATAAAAAATGTCGATTAATCGATTAATAGATTAAAACATTCCACCGAAAGCAATTAATCAATTAAAGGCTAAATCGATTAACGATTAATCGATTAAAAATTTTAATCGACCATCCCTGCTATGACCGGGTCCCTACGCCCAGGGCTCCACCGGCCTTAGCCGCCTGCCGGACTTGATGCAGGAGCGCCAGTACCGGCTCCGAGCTGGCAAGTTGTGCCTCCGATTGCGTCATACTAGGTATCAGAGTTCGGCATGAGATTTCAAATCAGGCAAGGCAAGCAAGCAAGCCAGATGATGATTATTGTTCTGGGACAAACATAATGACTCCCCGAAACGTGGAAACTTTTCTTTTAAGGTCTACGCTGGTGGAATAATACGCGTTACCTTTCATTTCAGCAAGCACGTAAGCCATACGACGTTCGTGACGTCATCGAACAGTACTCCCAAGGGCACGTGAACATGATGGTGCGCATAAAGGAGCTACAGAGAAGGTAAGAACTGTCTCTCTGCGCAAACCAGAAGGAGAAGCCGAATCTATAGGGTCAAATTATGATGCACAGCTATTGAGCAGTGGAAGAGGAAAGACATTCAGAACTGGTTTCTTTGCGATCACTGCAGTTGTTAGTGCGTGTATAAGAACTCCTCAGCTAAGGTGAAGCGAGAAACAAGTTTACGAGACGTCCAAATATTGTAACAATATTGTAACTGACGAGCAGCAACGCTACACCGATTGTGGGTGCACACTCTGTAAAAAAGAACGAGTCCTGCGACTCTTTTTTGTCTTTCCTAACTTGCCACTTATATGACTCACTTTAAAAGGACACGTGAACTCTCTGCGGGGATCATTATACTGTCGTCGGAGAGGCGTGAGACCCAAAAAAGAGTTAACTCATGACGGTGGCGGTGGATGTTTACTATTATTTTGGCCATAGGCTTCCGCGTAGCGCGTGATCTTTTACGAGGTGACATCTGGCCTAGAAACTTTCGCATGCTAACTAAACGCATCAAACCTGCAGGACCGAGAGTTCAACGAAAGAATCGGTACGTATCAAGAAGCCGGTTTTTGTTACGCTCAACTATATGAATACACTTCCCATTTTTCTATTTTTAAATACGATAGTCTTTCTTGGGATACTTGAACGCAGAAATTTTGGTCTGTCTGTCTGTCTGTCTGTCTGTCTGTCTGTCTGTCTGTCTGTCTGTCTGTCTGTCTGTCTGTCTGTCTGTCTGTCTGTCTGTCTGTCTGTCTGTCTGTCTGTCTGTCTGTCTGTCTGTCTGTCTGTCTGTCTGTCTGTCTGTCTGTCTGTCTGTCTGTCTGTCTGTCTGTCTGTCTGTCTGTCTGTCTGTCAAACGATTCAGTTTCAGCCGCCCAGCCGCAGTTTAAGCACTTGCTGAACGTCTAGCCATCTTGAAGTGGTAGCTGCGTTCATAGGTTTGAGCATTGTCGATGAAAAAGCAAATATTACGCATATCTGAGGCGCAACAACAAAATGTAAGTATTAGGTGATGTGTTCCTTTACTAGACAATACACAGATACGTAATTCTAAAAACCCTAGTGTTTCTTAGGCTGCGCTGAAAATGTGACGCTATGCACGAAAATCTCTCTGCCGACGATATGGTGCTGTCACCTGGCAGTGGCCCTGCGAACAGCATCACGGGTGGCCGCGGATGAGACCAGGACTCATGTAGTACGGCCGGCAGAAGACTATCGTTCTTCGACGACATTTGCAGCGAAGCACACAGACACGCGGCCAATTTTTTATCTGAATACTTTTATACTTCTAATAACGATTGCAACGAACTGCAATGATGATCAGTAATTAAACGACAGCGAAAATTACCAGTTCGTCAATGAGTTATCGCTACTTGTGAAACGCCGGTCAAGTAGTCCGAAGATCGTTTCTCTATCTTTAAAACTATCCTTGTCTGTGTGGCATCTTGTTACAGGCTAGACCAGACGCTTGGGAAACCTGGTTCCTACTTGAACGAGAAGGGAATGAAGCCGATGACTGTGGGAGCCAGGCTACACCGAATGGAAATGCAGGTACCTGACACATCGCACACTGTTAAACAAAGCCAGTGATCACAGTGTGAGGATAGTTCGCAAATTGTGTGTATTCGATTCCGTTGTTTACGTTAACAATGAAGGCCATTAATATTCGCTCTCACGAAACCACAAATTATGGCCCAGTTAAGTTTCAGTTGTGGCTGTACCGTTACAATGTCCTTGTCTATTCTTTTTTTTGTAGCTTTGTGACCTGCTGACTTGTATGTCACGTTTGCAACAATGGCTGAGAAAAAAATTGCTGTGTCTCATACTCTTTCAATCACGGTATCTACCTATAAGTAAGAAATCACATTTAAACTTATTGACCAGCTACGGCCAAAAAGGAAACCCTCAAACTGCCGTTTTACTAGAAAGGTGACTTGTTTGTATGAAATCAGTGCTTCAGATTCATCCTAATACTTATGTCAGAATACGTTCCGCTGTGCATTACCTCAATTGCGTACTAATTAAAAATTGATAATTTCTCTTCAAGATGTAACGCGTCCGTTAAAAGTGATATTTGCAATTATATTTTTTTTCGTAATTTAACAACTTGTCTGATGCACCTTAAGATCGAAAATAATGTATGCGGGGCTCGCTCAGTGTTTACCAGAAAGTTTTCCAGAAAATACATAAGGAGCACGTATACAGTAATGGTGCTCATAGTTCATCATTATACGCTGCTGAAACGCTTCGTATGTTACTTCAATAATTCCATATATTTCCCAACGTAATCCATAAGTTTTTCGTATATTCTCCATAAATTTTCCGTATATTTCCGTAGGAATCCTACGATCCTACGGAAACATATGGAGTTATCGGAATGACATAAGGTACATTTCAGTAAGGTTGAAAAAACCTTAATGAGCCTTTAAGGTTGAAAAAAGTCGTTAGGATAATAATGTCTCGGGCTTAAAGTCATAGGGAGGATTCGCGGCTCATCGGGCACCTCCACAAAAATTGAAGGGGGGTCCCGGCCCCCATTTGACTGCTGATATTCAATGCATGCATGTGACGTAAGAAGGCACGGATGGCTGGTAGAAGCTGAGAAGTAAGAAGTGCTACAAAATAAAAGTATGGCGTCTGTGCCGCTCAACGTCTCCCATTCAAAGCGTCACATGCATATACATAGGTCCCCATCACACAAACCCACATATTCGTACGTAATGTGGGTTGGGGCCCACTTTAAGAAAATCTCCCCATCCCCTCCCCCTCCCCCCTCGAACAAAGAGATTTCTTAAGCATCGATTTCATTTCAGTTCATTTGTTATACTTCTCAGAACCAGCAGCATTACAGAGGGGAAGTAGTAAAATCATAAAAAAGGATGAAAGAAAAAATACAGAAGAGGCAGCAAGTTACCTAGAGCCCGAGTATGCAATTTAGCTCTTTCATTGCGCAACTGCTTACAATCATTAATGTCCACAATGTCTGCGCGAAGGTTGCTCGAGTCGAGTGTGGTACGTGGCGAAAATGATTGATGGGAGTACATTGTATTGCATCAAACGAATCCGACTCTGCGACCGACGATTTCACCTCTGTCATATAGCCTATTTAGAAACGCTCGACTTGTAACCTGATGGCGCATTTGGCTTCTTTCGCTCGCAGCTCATGTCCCTGGAGAGGAAAGTGGACAGGGTTCTTTCAATGCTGGAGCTCATCACCAGTGGACACAAGGGCGACCACGGACAGGAGTACGACATTTGAAAGCAAGACGGTGTGGAGACAGCCAAGCATTTTCGTCTAGCCTCGAACCCAGAGACGCAGAAGATGCGTGTAGCCGCTGATACCGTCGAATGTGAAGATGTCCGAGTCACTCAGGGTCGACGTACAGCGGCCAACGCAGGAAAATACCGCCGTATTCCACCGGCGCAAAAATTACGTCATTAGCTGTCCGCCTCACTAAGCGTCAGCGAACAGTCACTTACGCAAGAGATTTCCGCCATATTCTGCCGGCGTAACAAATAACGCCATTATTCTTCAAACATTCGAAGCCGTTTTACTGTCGATACTTCCTCCGTCTCGATATTTTGGCGTGAAGAATACGCCACATATTTCTCGTGTTTCGGTCTAGTTCTTGCATTCCTTCTTCATGCTTGCTCAATTTCGTTTCCACCTTGAACAAGTGGCTGGTTAAAAGCTTATGTGATGCAGTGAGCCATCGAGCAATGTACCGCTTTTTACACACGGATCTCTGAGCACAGCTCCGAGATCGATGTTGCGCAGACGTCATGCGGACAGTTGCAACGATCCGGCAACGCCCGTTTACTTGACTGGTGAACACATCAGGGAAGAAAAAGAGGCCCGCATTCGAGCCATGTGAAGACTACATGACAGTCTATACTCCGCTTCGTACATCAGGTGTAGCGCCGTGGAGGCTATGCAAGCAGTTCGGTCAGCAATGTGTGAAAGTCCTCGCAATTCGCGCTTGAATTTCGTCGTTGTAAACGTGGCCTCCGAGATTGGCTCCGGCTGCGCGCTACCGCAAGTAATCGCGGAGGCCACGATACGAAAACAAAGAGATGCTAAGCGATCCACGACAACCTACTGACAACCGTATAAATAACGGTGTTTGTTTATTTATAAGGCACAAAGCATCTTCATTTATTACTCAGTCTAAAAAAAGGAAAAATAATCGCATTACGGGTGGTAAAATCGTTGAACTATTTTTTGGTGCGAACGTATCTAGGGCAAAAAGTCTCGCTAGCTTTCACAGCATTCCACCTAATGTACGAAACGGAGTATAAGTCCGCGCTCCAGCGCAAGCCATTTCTCAACGGGCGCTTGGCCCAGCCGTGCTCCCTTCGGATAATTAAGGCGCGCGCATTTTGGAGTGTCAGTCAGCTGAGTTTGGGGAGTAATATTTACACGCCACCCAGTGACATGTCGTGTGGTTATTGGGTATTGACGGAACCGACCCACTCGATTTCATTGGGGTTGACAAGTTATGGATTTGAGTTATGCGTCTGCGATCACAGTCGAACGCTCTATCATAATAAATCAGTCAGGATTAATGTTGATATCTTCACATACCAATGTCACATTTGAAACAGGAAACAGTTGGAAGAGGCTTAGGAGAGGTTAAGCCCGGGCTTCGAAACATTTTATTTTATATTACTTTATATTACTTTAATTTAAGCGTAGTGCAGTTTCTAACGCAGTCTGTTGTTCCTACAGAACTCCACATATAGTCATCGCATCTTCTCTGCCTAAGTAAAACCATTCACGTGCATTAAGGCAAAAAGACGTGACGCAATTACACATGACGTGATATTGAGCGTCACCGTAACGCAAGAGCGAGGTTACGTAGCAAGAGTGCTTGCGTGAATGCGAACTGACCAATGCACTTAAACTGACCTTAACAACTCGTCTAAGGGACGCAAAGGGAGTGAAAGACAGGTGATTCTAAAAACACACACTTTTACTACAGTGATAGAAGCAAGCAGAAACAGTTCACATGTGTCATATATACTTAAACATTCCGTATGCCATTCTGTACCTTCATATGATTTACGTATAATTCTTACTGAAAATATATGAATGTCACATGTGTTTTTGCACAGCTCTACATAAATCTCATAAGGACCGTAAGCGAGCATTGCAATTATTCAAAATCACACGGAATGCTTGAGCATTGATTATGATACGGCTGTACAAAATCGAAATTGCCTTCAGTATCTTAAGATGTAACATAATTATTCCTATTAGGCATCTTTCACACTCTCCATTCTCCATAATAAATCGTGCTAATAAAACTAGCCCATCGCTGCGGTGAGCTAAAATGCTTACTTTATGTAGATAGCATACAACTTTGCACCACAACACATTGCCTCATCAGGACCAAGTAGACAATGTACATCGTTAGACACCAAACCAGTATTGATCCGCACAGGTTGATTATGAACACAGTCATTTCCTGAACCAGGGTCTCGCTCCGAGCTAGTTGGTATGTTCACATCTTGAAAAGAGCATTCCCAGCGGCTTTTCCAATGATATTTCTAAAAGCTTTTCGGAAAAGCTTTTCCAATTGCTTTTCCAAATGCTTTTGAACAAAACCACAGCTACATATCAAAACTTTGTCCCCCACAGCCTTAAAGCACCTTTATCAAGCGCCATACTTTTGCAAGACCTTGCGAGGTCTTATTTAAAATAATATTTAGTGCCGCGGTCTATCGCCCCGCGTAGAAAACACTCGAGAAATTTCTTCTAAAATGTTTCTCTGTACGCTGCAGTCACGTGGTTCGGAAACAGGGTGCAGATGCCTACCTACTAAAGAAAAACGCTTGCTTGGTGTTTCTAGAAGCTTTTGTCAATCTTTATCCTTCACTGTGCTTACTTGAGATCTTTCGTAACGGAGCCGATCAAGGTTGATCGAGCGCGTAAAAGATATAACTTAATTAAGAGGTATCGTTAGCTCAGTGTCGTCTTTTTTTGTATTTTTGTCAGATGCCTGCTAAATGCCAAAATGTTCTCATTGGATACCTGATGATTAGTGAAGCATGTTGTCTTATGGGCACAAAAAGTGATATTTAGCGACTGTAACCAGCAAACTTTTCATTTAGCGCGTCGAATATTTCAAAAATGGCCAAATATTGTAAGGCTAAAAAAAAAAGACGCTCGAAATTTATTCATTCTTAATTCTGCACTAAGAGCAGTGAATTGTAGTTTTATAAACGGCATTTGCTTTTGCATATAAAGATGGAAAATATGATAAATTTGCTTGACATTTTACGTCAAGCTGTTCCTGGGTTTACAAGGCCTAGAGAAAACTTCATTTGCATATATTTACTAGAGGCTTATATAAGTATTATCATAAGGGCGTCTCTCATAATCATATCGTGGTGTTGGGACGTTAAACCCCAGATAATATTATTAAGTATATCATGAGGCACAATGCAGGGAATTCAATTGCTTTACTTGATAATTTCTGTTGACTTATTGTCGCAATGTTGATATATAAAAAAATTTACCTATGGGGCCTCAATTATTCCTGCTATGTATTTTCGCCCGAAACGATTACGCATGATGACAACGCGTTCAATTATATCTATTCAGCGTACATCCCTAGTAGCACGAAATGTTGACACAACGTTGTCGCTACGTTGAAAAAGTTGATTCAACATAGTGTCAACACCGCGTGCTTTTTTTCACATATCGTTCATTCTAGACTTCAGACAGGTATTTCTTCGCGACGGGTGTTTTCTCAGCCAGATTTGATGCTATTCTCGAAAGCGACTACAAGAAACTGCTAACGCAGTTCTCGTCTGCGAGCTTACACACAAACGTGACATAGCTCAGTCACCATCTTTGATTACCGGTGCGTTTGCTTTGGTTCTTATCCAGCCCCTGTCACAACCGTATAGACCACAAGAAGACCGCACCATGGTTGGTGATATTTTCAGGGTGTTCCTGCGCGAAGAATGAGTGGTCCGACAAGCTTGGAAGTATGCGCCTCCGCATTGCGCTGTGATTCTGAGGGAATGAATTAACGCTCGGTGCGTCACACGTCAAGCGGTTTGAATTTAAATACAAAAAGAATAATACAGAATCGGCAAACGCAAGTGGCTCCTAGATGTCGCAAACGCAAATCTTCAGTAGCTTTGCTTTTATAGGGATCACACTTCGAGAAAAAAATGAGTGAATGAAGGTGATACAGGGAGGTGAATTGGAGTTTGTTCAGTTCATCACCCTATACGGTGGGAAGGAAACGGGGATAAAAGTAAATCAGAGAGAAAGCAGGGGTCTTGATGATTCACATAATCAATAGTGCAGCGTAGATACGGACGGCAACTTTCTCCGCTTTCATTTATCACAGAAGTGCTGGTATGGCTTTGGAGGCTGATGAGGCAAGACACCCTGGGTGTCTTTAGCGCTTAAGGCCGATCATCAAGTCTGTTCAAGTCACGCTGCCGACATACTTACCTCGTCGCCGCTCGACATGTTTGGCGAGTCGAATACCGGTGATTAACTTGACTGTCGATGGCTAGTGTCAATCCAGGTCGCTGCATCGGCGGCACCAGAAATACAACAGTAGGCCCGAGTGTCAGCTTCCCCGCTACGCATGGGTGCTAGCAGCATTCGGAAGATAGACGGCAACTCTGCTACCTAAAGGTAGCATGTACAGTAACTCTAAGATAGAAGCGCACGAAAGGAGACTGGCTGCAGTACATGGTTCATAAATAATGGTACTCGGCTGGGGGTGACGCTGCTAACCCCGAGGACGTGAGTTCAATCCACTGTCACAACAGGCGCCGCTCCGAATTTAGCGATAGTTTTGATGCATCACCACATAGCAGCTTGACAGCTCATAGAACTGGTTTTGAAGTAGCCCTCGTTTCTGGGCTCGCCAACAATATTACGTGAAAATCCACTGTGGATGCTCCAGAAGATAACTTAGACGGTGGGCGGGCTATGCATAGTTCGGAAAACCTGTACGACGACGTGACAGAAGGAGTAAGGGCCACGCCAGGCTATAGCCTTCATAAAGATACTGTAGCCTTCATGGAGATTCCGGGGTGAAATCATGGTGAAGGAGGCAGATATAAGGGTAAATTAAGTCATATCCTCACAGGACTATAGACAGTTATGAAAGGGGCTGTGATTAACAATTCTGAAGATCATACCCAAAATTCCAACACGCTCACCAGATATTTTTTTCTTGTATTTTGTCGCGATTTATTTTCTCTGTTTTCGAGCAATTTTCTTTCATTTTAATGGTTCAAAGGATAAGTCGTGTGACTAATGCAACAGAGCACTTGGCAGATTAAGCGGAAGCAACCGAGACCAAACACGTCCTGCATAACGACCGCCGAATCCAACCTGAAAGACTACGTTATTTTGTAGCAAGCACTTTATGATACCCAGAGTGATGTACAAATAGCGCGAGCCACCATATTTCGTCCTCTTTCTTAATTTTGCACGACACGGTGACATTTTCGAGCCCTACGGCCACGACAGGGACGAAGTATCTTCACTTTCCCATTGAAGCTTGCGCAATGCGTGTAGAGTGTGAATCGATCACGCTTTCCTAGACCCACATTCTGCAAAGTGTGACTCTACACAACGTACAGTGTACATCATGCTTGTCTAGAGCTGTCAATCGGCTCATTTGGTCTCCATTCTGTATTAAGAAAGAAAATTCAGGCATTTAGTTCAATAAGAACGCTCATGCTTAGGTGGAAAGCTTCATTCATGCTCTACAGACCATAATAATTGGCTCTGCCACCGGCGTTTAGAGCAAACATTAAACACCGACCGCCGATGGAGCAGGACTTTTTGCGGGGGGGGGGGGGGGGGGGGGGGGAATGGGGGGCACCTATGACAAGTGAGCTCCATCGAGGGCAGGGGACTTACGCGTTGTGTTTTCACTATAACGTAACTTGCTGTGTTTTTTCTGAATGTTTTGACTATATACATTTGCTCTTGGGAAGCAAGGGGAGGCAGGCGAGAGTTTGGGGGGCCCCAGCTCCCTGGCGCCACCCCTGATCCCTAGCTTCACATTATCGGACGTCATTCTAGCATGGAACTGGCCACTCGACAACTGTGGACAAATGTGATCTGCACTGTGCAAACCTGTAGTATATAGATCACTTTCTACGCACACACATGATTCACGCACACCATAAACTCGAACTCGACACGAGTCCTCCCAGCTTCTTATTCGCTGTGTTCTGCGACATAAAGCATCGCCAGAAGTGTAAATAAACCAACTTATTGATATTTGTTGAAGAGAAACGCAAGTGGAACAAATCACGCGAGGCCATTGCCACCATGAAAGTGTGAACAATGATGCTGGACCAATAAAAGATGCTATGAGTGATGCAGTTTGAGACTCTCGTTATTTCGCAAAAAAAAAACATTGCTAGACAGTCTGGTTGCAGCTGTAAATGGTCACAATTCATCGGTTGACGCAGAAGCTGTCACTCATTAAGGGAAGACATTCCTGGAGAATAGGCATGGAAGGGCCACCTATCATGGTAATCAGAGATAAATATTTCAACAGATTCAACGCGCCTTGTTGAAACTTGCATGAAGTAAAGTTCCTTCGTTTCTTTGTGTTTCTCTGACGCGACATGTATGTTCCTGTGCTTTTCGCGCTCACTTCCCGTAAGAGGGCACGACGTCCCCGACGTAAGCGATCATTTCTGACTGATCTCGTCTAGGAGGCCTTTCTTAGCAAGACCATTACCGAAGTTAATTAGGAGGCCGGAAATGGGAAACGGAAGTGAACGTAAGAGTGCGTAATTAGAAGCATGGAGAATTCATAAGAGCAAAAGCGGTTACCCTGAACTACCTTGGGCGGCAGGAAATGGCGTAACGGAAGTGAGGTATGACCCGCCGCCCCTCCGGCTAGCGATGTTAGGCCGGCGGCTGCGATGTGACATTTTTCACGGCCGCCGCACCAGCCACCAGGGTCACACAAATCTGGAGACGTTCCCAAAGAAAACGTCGGTTTCAACCAACAGGAATTCCCGGTCGCTTACTGGTGTGCTCTCTTCAGAATTTCGCCACACTTCGCACTTCTCCTAAGATCTAACGCTCAGGTTCAACTGTATTCGCCTCCGTGGTTTGAATCTTGAGGGAAAAGAGTGTAAAACTTTCTTTTGTACACAAACCCCTCGAAGCCTGGTGGTGGGCGACCGCGTCATTCCTAATAGCCGCGGACTTGTGCTGATAGCCCAGCCCTGTTCACCAGCTGTAGCTTGTCCTCAGGACTCGGGTTGGTCAGCTGCGTCCATAGATCGGCAAAGAAACGTAGCTCATACAGACTCACTCAAGAAATATATTAAGCGCTCAGGGCTCACTGGTACACAGAATCACCAAAATTTTCCTCAACCGAACTCACTCGAACTAAGACTCACTAAACATCTCTCAGCTGGGCTCACTCAGACTCGAATTCGCCAAAATATTACTCAGGTGGACTCACTCAGACTCAGACTCACCTGTCGATCTGAATTTGAGTGAGTCGACTCATGAGTGAGTTTGCCGACTTACGGCTGTGCCTACCGCTGGTCTTCTGTCGTTGACTGGATGGGCGTTGTCTGTTAATTATTGTTTCGTTTTCAGGCCATACGGTAGAGTGCGCGCGGCATATCGAAGAATTTGTCGTCTCTTGTCCAATATAGAATGCCGCAGTAGTCATCGCCCTCTTGAAGTCGGTGCACAATGACGACTTCTTCTCAGGTAAGCTTTGAATGTGGCGCTGCATATTTCCTCCTCCTCTTTTTGTAATGTTGTAGGATATCAAGGTATATGTTTTGTATTCTTTCGACTGCGTCCGGTGGAGTATTCGTGGTGAAACGAAGTATGCACAGACACAGAGTGAGAGGGAGGAAACGTTATTTAAAATAGGAGAAGCAATATTTCCCATAGGGTCGGTTCCTTAGGTCCGGGTCGCACTAGCCCCGCCACAAGCGCTGTCATCAGAACTTGCCAATGTTGGCAAGTGTTGGCTAAACAATGGATAATGTTGACTAGTGTTGGGGCAATGTCAGCTAAATGATCGCTAGTGTTGGCGTAGGATAGCTAATTTTTTAACACGAAAGTGTTTTATGCCGGGGTCCAGCAAGACTTTCATGACGTATTTCCATGAATGCCATATGGCAAAGAAAAAAATTAGGAAAAAGTTCCGCTGACGGGAGTCGAACCCATGACCTCTCGTTCCGCGACTATGGCTGGCAGGCGTTTAGCCCGCTGAGCTACCGCCAAACACATTGCGGAGGGTACATGAACGCTCCTTTTATCTTTCAGACTTTCCTTTTACAGTGCTCTTGGATGGATGGATGGGTGGATGGATGGATGGATGGATGGATGGATGGATGGATGGATGGATGGATGGATGGATGGATGGACGGACGGACGGACGGACGGACGGACGGACGGACGGACGGACGGACGGACGGACGGACGGACGGACGGACGGACGGACGGACGGATGGATGGATGGATGGATGGATGGATGGATGGATGGATGGATGGACGGATGGATGGATGGATGGATGGATGGATGGATGGATGGATGGATGGATGGATGGATGGATGGATGGATGGATGCTATGAGCGTCCCCTTTATAACGGGGCGGTGACATCTGCGCCACCAGGCCTGAAAAAAAAATGGCCGCGTATCTGCGTGCTTCGCTGCAAATGTCGTCTAAAGACGATAGAAGAGGCGCTGCGTGAGATATGGATGCCATCTGGCAATACGTAGGGAAACATGAGTGCTGTGTTGCGGGCTGGTAGTCCCGGCGCAGCAGCAGGCGAAGACCGGCGGTGACCAACGCGACCGGCGGGGACGCCAGCCAGCCCGAACACGCGGTTTGGCGCGAAGCGCTGAAGCAGAAGGAACGTCCGCACTCAACGAGTACTCTCCACACACTCTTTTCTTTACACGTCGCCTGGGTAAAACAGGAATGCCAGAACGGCGTCCCATGGCATTCGTACAGTGCAATACAGAACCGAAACCGAAACACAACAATGAGCTCGTGCAGAGGACACGGAGGAAGGCAAGCTTGAGCGCAGTCGCATTTTCAGCGCAGCTTAAGAAACTAGGGCCTTTAGAATTACGTTTATATGCATTTTGTATTAAAGTAATATACCACCTAATACTTACCTAGTGATGTTGCGCCTCAGATGTGCGTAATGTTTGCTTTTTGATCGACAATGTACACAAGTATAAACCTAGTCAGCCGTTCAAGATGGCTGGCCCTTGGGCAAGTGGTTCAACTTTGGCCGAGTGGGTGAATCGTGTGACGTGCCGACAAGCAGAAAGACAGACCAAAAGTTCTCTGTTTAAGTATCCCACGAAAGACTATCGTCTTTAAAAAACGCGCCGTTGCTACGAGCATCCGAGTCGGCGCGTTTTCAATACAAGTTTGATTTCGTCAACGCTTTAACAAACCGTGAGATGGCGGCTTTAGGCAAAGCCTCGCTCATAGCATCAATCCATATCGAAAAAATAGTTCTCCGACACTCGCCTGGCTGTCGCACCGCGTTGCCCGCTCGCCCTGTGAGAAGTAACGGCCAGGCTAGAAGGAAGACACGACGCGCCTAGCGTTTCTCTTCGAATTTCACGACGCTTTGAAGGAGTGCATATCGAGTATCAGTGTTTATTAACGTGCTTTTTGATGCCATTTGCGCGGGATTAACCATATGCGGTGTCCACGTATATGTTAACTTCAGCTACCACAAGGGTTAAATCATAATCATGGGTGTTAGTCGTCGGTACGGAGATGTGCCACAAGGCGTGAACGTGGATGCGACGCGTCCACATCAACCGGTGCTATATCTGCCAAACAACAGTAGACATTTTACGAGCACTCGTATACCATGCACTATAAACAATAAACTGTTTCTGTGGCGACAGGTTTCACTTTCGTGATATACCGATTCCTATGACGGAGGGATCAGCCATCGTTTTTTTTCTAGGTTTCTTTATCCGCTGTTAAAAAGCAACATTGGCTTCATTCGATTTCAGTTCACTGATAGATTATGAAAGGTTTTTGTATTTTTAAGCAAGAGTTTCCTGAATACCGTTGTGAGCAACAAAAGACGACAAAATCATGCAGCGTACTCTTCGTGCAGAAATCCACGAGTGCGCATATACACTTAATATCATAGCGCCTTAACTCGAGTAGTCGCCAAGCAGTGGCTACAAGTCGAAGATGGGAGGACGTATGTATTTCTCCTTATAATGTTCTTTTTTTTAGATCTGGAACTTAGGCTAACGAGCACTAGGGCGAAACTCCACTTTCAACACGCCAGAGGCGTTTGCCGAGAGTTATCGATTAGTTTACTGAGCTCTATTGGGCGACGACGACGGCACGCCTGCTTTGCCCGGCAGCGGTTTGCCCAGCTCGTCAAAAGGTCCACCGATGTGCCGCGACTGATTTGCCACGCTCGACATGGCTGCCGCGCTGGACTGCGCGCCTATTTCAGGGATGAGTGAATTTCCGGCAGCTTTCGCGCCGTCGCGGCTGTCAACCCGATCACGCGCTTCGCCGGTTCTTCGTCGAATGCCAAGTTCTGCGACCGCACACGACCGACTTCTGGGCTAAAACCGACAGCTGCGATCTGATGTGGCTTTCCTCCCAGGCACTTTCGGCACGTTTCGACTCAGATCACGGCCTTCAGACGTCAAAATTCAATAAATCGTTCCTTATAAACAGCGAAGTAATAACCTATCTTAAGAGGACTGAAGTTTCTAATAAACTCTCGTGCCCAATAATTTTCCACAGCATATTGGAACTTATCGAGCGTGCTCACAATTTCATATAGCCCTAATGGCCGAGCTCATTACTACGATTGAAGGACGAAGAATAAAATTTATTCAGTAGAATGAGTCCGTCCCTAGTCCAGGATGCCGTGGGGCTGAGCTGACGGCTTGGCACCATTCACCGGACGTCGCTGGTCTTCATGGCTTCAGCTTGCCAGCTGGGCCTCCCACTACACGACTTCAGTGATAGGTGGCATTGATGGGTCACGCCAACACTCCCATACCGTATGGTAGAATGCATTGTTAATATTTGTTTGGGTTAATTACGTTTCAAAATCGTGATATGAATATGAGAGACGACGTAGTGGAGGGCTACGGAAATTTCGACCACCTGGGGTTCTTCAACGTCCACACAAATCTAAGCACACGGACTTTAGCATTTCTGCCTCATGAAAATACGGCCGCCGCTGCCGGGATTCGATCCTACGATCTTCAGGTGATCAGTCAAGCACCATAACCACTAGACCACCGAGGCGTCTGCAGAGCAAAATGTGCAGTCGTAACAAGTGACGAATTGTTTTCGCATATACATACCTGCGGCTTATTGAGCGCATGCAGTCGTGCGAAACGAATCATATTTGATGCTATAAGCACCTAACTGCCATAGCGATTATGTATTGGTTTACTGAACTATTGACAACTCCATGCTCAGGTGCCTTGATGTTGCCGTGAGTTTCATTTTGTTAATTAATTGCTGGGGTTTATGTGCCCAAACGGCGGTATTAATATGAAACACGCCATAGTGGAGTATTCCGGATTAATTTCGACCCCCTGTTCTTCTTTAACATGCACCTAATTGAAAGCACACGAGCGTTGTTTGCATTTCGCCCCCATAGAAATGCGACCGGTGTGGAATGGAATCGAACCCGCGTTCTATCTATCTATCTATCTATCTATCTATCTATCTATCTATCTATCTATCTATCTATCTATCTATCTATCTATCTATCTATCTATCTATCTATCTATCTATCTATCTATCTATCGATCGATCGATCTATCTATCTCTCAGCGTGTATGTATGTATGTATGTATGTATGTATGTATGTATGTATGTATGTATGTATGTATGTATGTATGTATGTATGTATGTATGTATGTATGTATGTATGTATGTATGTATGTATGTATGTATGTATGTATGTGCCGTCAAGTAGTTCAAGCATATCACAAATGCTACTATAGGCTATAGGTTACTTTTTCTGTACCTGAATCTACGTTTGGGGGCATCAAGCAAGCTCGACGCATCACACATTTGCGATCGTTTAGCTGGGCAGGTTATATATTATATTATATTATATTATATTATATTATATTATATTATATTATATTATATTATATTATATTATATTATATTATATTATATTATATTATATTATATTATATTATATTATATTATATTATATTATATTGTTATATATTATAGATCCACGTTACCAGCATATACAGCACGCTTATTTTTCCGACCCTCATGTCTTCGGAAGTACCGAACAGCCACTTTGTGTGTCTTCTTGCTTTGCGTTAAGCCATACGTATTATACCTGCTCACAAACTATCTACGCAAACTGCCGTCGAGCCGATTTGTAGGCTTAAGACGGTGGTTTGATCCCGTCCACGGCGGTCGTATTTCGATGGAGGCCAAATGCTATATATGCCTGTCTACTGTGCGATGTCAGTGCACGTTAAATATGACCAGATGATCAAAATTTCCAAAACCCTCCACTATGACATGCCTCATAATCATATAGTTTTGGCACGTAAAACACCGGATATTAATATTATCGATTTATAGGCTTTGCAAACTATTGCGAACTATTTCTATCGTTTCGGTTTACTTTGTTGAAGTCATGGAGTACTATTCCAAGCAGTCATTCACGCTCAAGAAATGTTGTCTTCTGCCAGGACATGTAACTAATGTGGTTCGAACCTTGCTTTTACATCGCGAATCGCATCATTTTTTTGAAGCGTGATCCTTTTTATTCAGAGTACAACACAAACCATAATCAGGCCATTTTTATTTTGTGAAAATCTATATTCTCAAACATGTTATACTAATGCCGGCTAAAGAGCGAAGTAATAAGCTTCACTTAAGGAACGTGAAAAGTCAGGGATAACGACGGGATTGCACTGAATTAATTCTCGGGAACTCCATACATCGGATTAAATGGAGAAAGACACGAGGGAGGGTAATTTTGTTTCATTTGAAGTGAACAAATACTTCCATGAGTGGTTTTTTAAGTCCACAGTCGAACTTTATATCAGTAACACAAATACAGAAAAGAAGATAAAAACATGGCTGATCCCTCTGTCATAGGAATCGGTATAACACGAAAGTGAAACGTGTCTTCACTGACGTAGTTGAGCGTTTGTTGTGCATTCTTTCGCCCCAAGGGCGAATGGAATGAATGCTACAGCAACAAATTGTATTGTCACGCGAAGAACGGCAAGCAGCTCGAAACTTGCAATGCGTTGCTCAAGCAGAAAGGACGCACGGAACGAACATGCACAGAATGAGAGCGAACTGTCACATTTGTAACTTATTTCTGCGTGAGCACCGCACTCCTTCCGCAAAAGCGGCCGCTGCAGTGGGCCAAGTGACCTTCGTGCTCTCAACGCAAGACGTACGAACCCCTGCGATCACGAGATAAGCGCACGCACGAGCGACCACGCCCTGTAGAGGCGGGCGCTCGCCGTACGGCGGCGACTTTTAAAGCGCGCTCTTCGAGCCCTTCGCGCCATCTCGCCACTGATAACGAAAACACGTTGTAACACGGATCTCTGAGTATCGCCATCGGCAAATGCCGTTAGCATTTCGAAGAGCGTGCCGTCCGTGGCCGAGTCGTTTCGCGCTACGCGCTGCGGAGCGAGGGGTCGTAAGTTCGATTCCCGGTGACGGAACTTTTTCTTCTAGATTTTTTTTTTCTTTGCCCACTGTTAGTCTTTATATTTTACAACGTCATATCCGTGACGGAAATGCGTCAGTGGAGCCGTGGTGGACCCCGGCATAAAACAACTTCGTGTTAAAACAGGAAGAAATGTCACCGTACTTTCAGCCGCCATAAGCCGAACCTGCAACCTCCGCTTGGTACGTGCAATACACTTCGGATTTAAGAATGACGCATGATAATTATAAAGAATATAACGATGACGACTGGATGACGGTGTGAACCAAAGCTTTGATTCCTTGGTTGATTTTCCTATCAAATGTGTGTCTCTTCGGACTACGTGTCCAAGGATAACAAACATAATCCTGCGCAAGGGGTTGATTGCCACATAATTACGAAGTCTATTCCGTTTACCGGACTTGACGTCCCGCTTCCGCCTTCGCAGTAATAATACTTGTTAAACTTTTGCTTCTTATTAGATACCGGTCTCTAAAAAGAGCACCGGAGGGCAGGGAGAGGGGTGGTACAAGGTATTGAACAAGTACAGCAGCCTTGATATGAGCCCTCCCCAAGCGTTGCGAAGCGTCAGTGAAGTCGCAGTGAATTTGACTAAGAATGACCATGTTCCTGATTCTTGGTTATCCGCATCACAAATGGGACTGGGGATGCAACTTTTCACGCGCCGGGGCAATGCGTCCGCCATTTTATATTCTCGACCGCGACACAACGAATTTAATGTGGTTAATTGGAGAAGCTGCAGTATGGGTTCATATTTTATCGTAGCCATCAGAAATTAAAAAAAAATGTGGACACTGAGCACAGTACTTGCGCTGAACACAGAGTACTCAGCGCATGTGCAATGTCTTTCCTGTGTGCCGTGATTCTTGGTGCTGCTATACAATGAGGAATAAGTCATTCGCGAACTCACAGTCGGCGCTGCTATCTCTTATTGTTTCATACGATATTTTATTTCACCTTACTTCATGCCGCGCCTAATACCGCCTTGCATGCACCTCCACCGCCCAATTTCTGGCCCATCTCTTATATTGGTTTCACGATAAGAAAAATAGTACATCATCATCATCATCATCATCACATAACGGAGGCTTGTCGAGAAAGTTCTCTGTGCTTACTTGCCTTTCGGATATGTTGAACCGCTGATGTGACACCTTCCTTAATATAATGGCGTCATCCAGGGCGTCGGCTTTAAAGAAATCCGAACCAAACCAGCAAAGCGCTCTATATTTTCCAGATAGCACCGGCTGGCTGTTTGGCAATAGCTATCGTCAGGTCTACTGGCATAGCCAGGGCGCAGTCTGAGGTGTTCCACCCCCGCTCCCCCCCCCCCCCCCCCCGCCTCCCCCGATCTTTTTACATTTTACAGCGAAGCTAGGTTCCGGCGAATCCCGTCCGCGGACAAAACGACGCTTAGAACAACAATAACAGGCGAACCTCGCCACCGCCGATGCCGCTTTCACGAGACCAATCGTTGGGCCCCTTTGCCTCGTGGCGCAGAGATCGCGCTAGCGCTGTTATCAGCAGTTGCCCTTTGGATTCGTTGCGGGACGGACGCGTTTCGTTCGCTCGGAGACAGAACAGCGGGAACAGAAGGAGCGGCAACGCGCACAGAGGCGCGAGTGGGTGCGAAAACGACGTGAAGCCGCTGCCGCAGGACGTGAAGCCGCAGCCACTAGTTTCGTTGGCTTCCTTTTTCGCAGTAGTGAAAGTTCTCAGAATTTTTCCTTCGCGCATATATGCACAGGCCCGCGTGCAAACACGCGCACGAGCATAATAGAGGGGAGAGTGACATACATGTCATGGGGATTTCGTACACCACTCCTGGCTCACATACGGTATACACAGTACTATGTTTCTTGCCACATCCTTGGGGTCGTGTCCCGTCACTAGTATTGGCGCACTGCATTTAAATAAGTCGAAAGATGCAGCCGTGCAAACTATGTAGGCGTAAAGGCCAATGCGTACTCAGAAGGAATGCACTTTGGTAGGAGGTTCTTGCAAGTTAGTTGGCTCATGATTTGAGTGAAGTTAAAGCTCAAAACTTAAAAAACGAGGCCCCGGTGGTAGGAACGAGCGACGCCGAGCGCATAGCGTTAACCGAATTGCGAAAAGTACAGATTCACCATTAACTCGAAACGCTGAAAGCTGTCACATTTTCACAGCTTGTGACTAATCTTACTTCTTTTTATTAATTTTGCTGAATCACGCAAAACGTTTTTTTTTTCTTTCGTTTTTCTTACGTTATGTTCATAAAACAGACGGAAATGAAGAAGAGGAACCAACACTATAAAGAAAGCCGTTTACTCGCAGTTTGAAAGTTTTTCGCGAGAGTTCAGCGGTGAACCGCGGATTGAATTTCAAATTGTGGAGTCACTATTCAGACACACACCGACTTTTTCGCAGCTTGCCCCGACTTTACAGGCGATCATGGCAGAATTTTTTTTCTTTTTTTTACACTTGTCACACACCGCTGACACTTGGGGAAAGTGGCCGAGCTGTGATGCAGAATACGCAAGCAGACTCGGCTCTTATGGGATTCGCGACACTTAAGGGAAAGTTGCGCCTATCTTAGGGCCGTCGAAAACTTCGAAAAAAAAAAACGCTCCTCAGCATATTTCCCACTTTCAGTTTAAAAGGCACCAGTTTAAAAGGTCTCTGAGTTCAAAGACGAGAGCGTCGCTTCTTTCACGTCTGCATTACCCTTCACACAGGCGACGCCTCCTCGCCACTTGTTTCTCCATGAAATACGTGGACAACATCCGCACTAAGCGCTGAGCCTATCGAGATTTCGCGCTTTTCAACTACAGGCTTTTATCTTCGCTTGCGGGGTCCAAAAAGCGAAAATCGAAGGGAAAAAAATTTAGCTCGGCTATGCGAGGATATACCAAGCGTTAGCAAAGGTTCAGCTGATTATTCTTAGCTTTCCAGATTGTCTAGGATTATTAGCCTTCTTCTGTTCATTCTTCGCACGCTGAACCGCTAATTGCCAGGCGTCTACTTCGGGGTCCGATGAGATAAGCTTCTCGGCTCTTCCGCGCCGTTGAGCAGCATTTGCGCTCTCCTTCAGCATGGCGTTACCCACCTGCAAACACCAGCCAGAGGCGCTATCAAGTGCCGCTCCAGCGCTGTGTAAGACGGCGACTGCACAGCGAAGGCGAACAGCGGCGCGCGCGCCGGCGCCAGTGTGTCTGACGCGGCTACGACGCCACTCCTCCCGAACGCGCAGACCAGCAGCGGCGGTGGCGGAGAGCGCGTGAGATGCCGGCTCCGGTGAGCCAGCTATGTGACATCACTCATCCTCGCGCATGCGCAGCACGGCTCATGAGGATCCACGCGAAATCATCTCCGGCTAGGCAAGTGTAGCTAACGCTACAAAATGTTGATCGCGCACAATATTCATGCGACACAAGGTAGAACGGGCGTGTGATTGTGCGGCAAAGCTGCGTACACTCTTAATGAGGTTCCGCTTGAAATGCTAGATATAGCCGGGAAACCGGACATTTCTCGTCTAGTTTCCTGGATATAGCCAGCATTTAGCCCGGACCTGATTAAGAGTGTAGGAGACAATTCACAACAGATCTCCCTCGCATATGGGCTGATCGATAGCTTATTCGCTCACTACGTTATGTGAACAGACGGACTGCTGTTCCGAAAAGACAAGAAACGCCAGAAGAGGACAACGCGCACTTTCTTTGTATTTTCAGAGGGGCCCTTTCACAACCTTTCTTTTCATGCGGACATACCGCAAAGAAACGAATATGCCCGCTCGATAACGCATACGCAGCAAGAGGACAGCTTAAAGCCATTCTCAACACCAGGAAGAAAGAATTATTACCCGCGTAGGTCACCGTCAATACAGTGGTCCAATCCAAGTGTTTTACGTGCCAAAACCATAATTGTATCATATGGCACGCTGTACTGGAGGGACTACCGAATAATTTTCACGACCTGGGTTTGCTTATTTACCGTGCATATATGAGTGCACGGGCGCATATTTTTTTTGCACTTCGCCTCAAATCGTAATGTGGCCGCAGTGGCGGGAGTCGAACCCGTGTCTTAGAAAGAGGACCGGATTAGTGACCCTGAACATAAAGAGAAATTCCTAACTAGCTTGTTTTTCCCTTAAGTAGTGATTGCCACGTCTTTCGTGTCACGATGACCTTTGCTTTTCTTCTTTCGTTAGTTTTTTCTCTGACTAAAGTGTGTTCCTGCCTTCCAGCAATTAAGGCGGTCTTTCCAACGAAAGCGCTGCTTATTTGTAATCTATTGTAAGCTCGCCTTCACGGAAAATCCGCAAATACTCACAGATGACACATATTACGTGTATTCTTTCAGTTATTTTTGTTCAGCCGCTCCCCTTTATTAGGACGCTTCGGCTCTTACAACCTTGACATGACATGACAAGAACTTTATTGGAGTCCTGAGGAACTCGAATCTGGGCAGCCGAAGGCCCCCCGATCAAGTTGGTGGCTCCGCCGACGATGGGACTGGAAGTCCAAGTTCCCTCGCGATGTCGTGGGCCCTCTGGACGGACCCTTAATACCACCCTTCACGAAGGAGCAATGGGAGGAATCCCTGAAGAGCATCGATCTACAATCTTGTAGGTAATTAAATATTTAAAAAAGACTGATATAATGGCTATAGAGGAAAAGGTCATAACCGATGCTTTCTGTGATATTTTCGGGATACGTCCGAGTGACTGTTATGCGCACTAAGCGCTAAGGACACAAGTATGCAGCGTTGTTCGTACAAAAATGCTGATTGAGTAATGACATGAGTTTGGTAAAGAGGCCCACTTACCAGCCGTGGTAACTTCGCAGGCAAGGTGTCGCACTGCTAAGCTCGAAGCTAGGCGCGGGTTCGATTCCCACTCACGACAGACGCTTATCGAAGGGGCGCGAAATGGAAGGACTCTCGCGTACTAGGACTTCAGAAGCACGTTAGAGAAAATCGGGCGGTCAAAATTAATCCAGACTTCAACACTAAAACGTGCTTCACAACCGTATCCTGGTTTTGTCGCGTAAAGCCTCATGATTATACTGTCAGGCGCATTTCTCTATCCCACATGGCCCATATCACGTTTTCTTATTATAATAAAAAATAAA
This sequence comes from Rhipicephalus sanguineus, assembly GCF_013339695.2. Taxonomy (NCBI): domain Eukaryota; kingdom Metazoa; phylum Arthropoda; class Arachnida; order Ixodida; family Ixodidae; genus Rhipicephalus; species Rhipicephalus sanguineus. The sequence goes on from NC_051183.1 coordinate 61,156,938, forward strand.
TGAATCAGCTGCCGTCATCATTTCTTAGCTATGGCTACCTCTTCCCTCGTGGTCATTAGGATAAAAATGAACTTTAAGAAAGAAAAAGAATATATACACTTATATACAGCCCTGCCTTTGGTGAGTTCAAAAGCTATTGTTTTAACACAGCACACGTACAAGCGCGGTGCACACTTTCAATGTAGTTCGCTCAATACTCATCACAAATATTACTGTCTTTACCTAAGTTTGTCTACTCGACAGTAAGATTTATCCTCTTGCCAGCACTGCACGTGCTGGCAAGAGGATAATTATTTCCATTCCAAACTGGGCAAGAAGCTCCCGCAAGTTCCTGTATTGCTCTGCAAACTGAACCGCAGTTCTCAGGCTTTCTGACCCCTTTCGTTTTCTACACCCAGAAGACGCTCGTTTCAAGTGTGTCGTCCAAGTGCGGTGTCTGAAAGGGAGACACTCTTGGCTAACCGCGTTAGTTGTTGACCAAATATGGAAGCGTGCCTAGTCTGTCTTCGCGGCCTCCTATCTTTCGTTCGACATCGTTGTTTTTTCTTTGCTTTGTGGGAACTTGAGCGGCGGGTCATGTTTACACTTTGCGGAGAGCCCCTAACACGAGGAGGTCTTCAAGGAGCCCGCTTCCTCTCAGCCCGAAGGGAAAGCATGCACTCGACAACAGGTGGCGTGGATCTCTGGAGAAGATTGATCATGACTTCGCGAAGCAGAGGAGCAGAATGTTGAGGCACGTGTTTGTTTGCTCGCTAATACGACGTTCTTTTTGCTTGTGCGTGACTAGTGAGCAAGAAATAAATCAGACCGCGTTCAAGAAGACCCGCTTAGTGGATGCAAACTTCGGACTGCCGATAAGAACTGTTTTTCTCCATACTGCCTGTCATGACTGTAATGGAAGGCATAAGTGGCTTTATGTCATTTCTATTTTGTGCGACGCCGATTGCCGTTACCATTATTCCAGATATTCTCGTACAAAACAGATAGGTCTGGTGTTAGACGTTATTCCATCTCAGGTGCATAGCGCACTAGGGTCAGTCAAAAGAGAACCATACGTACCTTTCGTTGTTACTATGACACTAATTATTTGCTGTACACAGGTGGCACAGATGCCTATTGCATTTGGAGAGCATCTCCCCTATGCTAACGTATGTTTTCTACCGCTTGAAAGTGAATGTAGGAAAGAACTCGTCCGGGTGTGTACGCAATCACTCGTGCAGCTCGCGGCGTACTTCTTCAATAGAGCGAAAAATCTTGCCGCACAGGGATTATAATAATAATTTCTGGTGTTTTACGTCCCAAAAGCACGATGTGATTGTCAGAGACGTCGTATTGGAAAGCTCAGGAAATTTTTACCACTGGGTGTTCTTTAACGTGCACTGACATCGCACAATACGCAGGCCTCTGGGCCCGCGTACTGTGCGATGTCAAACGCGAAGGACAGCATTAAGGCGAAAGCCTTAATGCTCTCCTTCGTGTTTCGAAAAGGGAAGGCTTGTCATGTGAGCAAGAACGACGCCGGTGTTAACATTACGTGTGAATGTGAACGCTGCGCAAGTTGAGCGAGGCAGCGGAGAAACCGTGACGAAGGCGTCTACCAGGCCGTTAACAAGGGGGGCGGCCTTCGTGTTAAGGAATCGCCGGAGAAGACAGCCGCCGGAAAACGACCGAACGTGTGTAACTACGCAGTCGTTTTCTCGTCGCCAGCATTCCCGGGACGGCAATTTCAACGGAGGCCCGACTGGCAGAACTTTATGACGGCGTACGGACGCACGGCCTCCAATATTCCTCTGTGTCCAGTTTCCTCTTGCTTTCGAATGAGAGGCCATGCGGGGGCAATGCGAGTGAAGCCGGCGCTTTGGGTTGTTCCGCATGGCAGGCGAGGAGGCACTGGAATTTATTTTTTCGTGTGTGTGTATTTCTTACGTCTTAGTGCGAGGCTTAACAACGAAAAGTGCTGACATTTACGGGTCGGGAAGCACGCTCTGAAATTGGATTGCTGAAAACTCCGCAAGCCGGTTCAACATGCGTTTATATTGTCACGTGGTTGTGACGGTGAAGTGCGCAAAACCCAAACTGGTACATATGAAAACACTTTATTGGGCTAACTGTGCCCACTAAAAGACAAACTCAAAGTACAAGCAATACTGTTGTACAATGATAGTGGCGAGCGCAGACGTCGGGCGTCGACAAGCCTGATCGATGGCGGAACGCGTCTTTTCTACATGAATGGCCTAAAATTGCAGCCTTATTGCTGGGTCTTGGATTAGCTACCGCACAAACTCGACCACTCTAGTACTGCGCGCAATCTTATCAGAAACGTATAAAACAGTCCCGAAGTTTCCCAAAGGTTGCGATGGGACCTGTGCCGTGTGTGTGTGTGTGTGTGTGTGTGTGTGTGTGTGTGTGTGTGTGTGTGTGTGTGTGTGTGTGTGTGTGTGTGTGTGTGTGTGTGTGTGTGTGTGTGTGTGGTGTGTGTGTGTGTGTGTGTGTGTGTGTGTGTGTGTGTGTGTGTGTGTGTGTGTGTGTGTGTGTGTGTGTGTGTGTGTGTGTGTGTGTGTGTGTGTGTGTGTGTGTGTGTGTGTGTGTGTGTGTGTGTGTGTGTGTGTGTGTGTGTGTGTGTGTGTGCGCGCGCGCGTGTGTGTGGAATGCTGCGGCACTGTTTTTTTTGGACACAGGGATATTTTGAAGTGCTCCGCTCCTTCAGACCTGACATTTTTACGGCGCAGAAACTACTTAGGCTTACTAATACTGAAAATCACGAAGCATTCCAGTAAAAAGAAAATTAGCGCAGTTTGCACTAAGTCGTCCAAGGCTGAGTCACAGCAGAGATGGCCGGCACGTCGCAGCTTCTCTCGTTAATAATCCGTACAGAATTCCTGGGCGGTCATTAACCGCGTGCCCGGCTGTTCATGGTGACGCTAATTTTCTATCTACGACACACGGAAAATCTCGACCATAACAGCTCTGTTCTAAAAAACACGCTTCTTCGTCCGAGGCACTGTGAAAATGAGGGCCAGTGGGGCCGTTAACTCGCATCCAGTGCAATGCAAGGTCTCAAAACGACGGCGAACTCAGTTTAGAGGACAGTGAGTGTTTTAGAAACAGTGTCACTTATTGCGTTTCAGCGAAATTCTCTGAACAGCTCCATTGCACACAGCAACATATCAAGTTACAAGGCCGATTTAATTAAGCATCCAAAAGTGGCAATCGAATTTAGGACCCAGCGACCGCTGAGGACTGCAAGAAGCGCAGCCTCGCAATGTGCACACATTTTAAGGAATTAATTCTAAAGAATCATTTAGAACCGTTGCATCGCCCTTCGACATTGTATTCTGCAGGACTTGAGCAACTCTCCAGAGTCGACAGTTACGGTGTACTAACTGGGCACTTTGACTGCCATGCCGACTCACCCGCCACGAAGCAAGTTCAGTGCAACTCCCCACCTTCCCCCATTTAACTTTAATCAAAATTTGTCGTCACTCCTAGCCCGGGGATTGGGGCAATGACAAAACTAACGGCGCGACTAGGTCTTCACTACCGATTCTCAAACGGCACCTCATATCAGCCTTGAAACGCTATATTGGAGTTCTTGTCGTCCAAGAGACTATACGATAATATTAATAATAATTGCTGCGTTTTTACGAATCAATAAGGTTCATATAATTATGAGGCACGTCCGAGCGGGACATTCAGGACTAGTTGCGACCACCTGGGGTTCTTTAACGTCCCCTTGTATAACTAAGTAGACCGGTGTTCTTTTGCATCTCGCCTTCATCGAAATGCAGCCGCCGTGGGCAGCAATCGAACCCGCGCACTTGAGCTTAGCAGCGCGCCTTACGTGCTGACCTACCACGACGGGTGGGACTATAGCCTCCCGTATGTAGAGAGAGAAAGAGAGAGATCAAAATAATGAGGCAAAGGGAAGGAGGTCAACCAGCATTGTAACATCCGGTTTCCTACCCTACGCCAGGAGGAGGAGAAAGGGCGAAAATATTGAAAGAAAAGCGGAGAGGAGAACGTGTGACGTGATGTGTTCGTTTACATTTTGCCCCCACTTGGGGTTGCCGCCATGGCCAGGAAATCGAACCCGCGTCCTCTAATTTTAGTCGGTAAACTACAACGGTTTTCTATTGCTTCTTGCGCTTACGAAACGATAAGAACTCTTCTCTGCAGCATCTTCCGATTCGTCCTGTTCACCGTAACGCTAGCTTTCTTTCGCGTTTTTTTTTCCTTTATGGCGCAGGACCGGGTGATACATTTGACAGCCCGGCGCGGCGAAGTACCGTTTCCTGTGAATCATTGATGCGTAACGTCTGCGAACGAGAAAGGAAGGCCGCGTATACATACATGCCACTGCGGACGTGTACGTGTACAGCTTTTATGGCCGGACACGCACCGTTTGTACTGCTGTTTCCTTCGTCTCTTTACGGCTAGGAGCGTTATTGTTTTATGTCGCACTATGTAATGTTTGTCTGGCAACGTATACATCTCGGCAGGTGTTCCCTCTCTCTAAGCGCGTAGCTGGCAACGGTCACTTCCTCGCAATGCTCGGCGCGTGGCCTGTGATACATTAATGATATTTACCGAGGATAGTCACCCCTTCGGTAAATACTCCTGCCTGGTGCCCACATCGCAAGCAAATGAAGTAAACGAAACAGCAAAGCTGGTGTTGTTTTTTCGCAGCGGCGCACGATGCTCTCCGATTTTCTATAACTGCTGCTCTATAACTGTTGCAACAGTCTCTGGCGAATCCCTGGTCATTATTTAACGAGTTTCACATCTCAGAAAGTTTCACATCTCGGAAAGCAAATTAACCTTGCTGCAAAAGGAGTAAGGGTGCAGAAAGTTTGTCTGACAAAATGGTTTTTTAAACATCGGTTCATATCTGATTTATCTCATGGTCACTTGTATCATCTTGTAGTTGATTTTGCATTATTACCCGTCGATTTTATCTTCCCGGTTTGCTCAAAATTTTTATAACGTTCTCTTCCAGAAATCGCAGTAACAGATTTCTCTCTCGTTTTTTTTTTTTTTTTTTTTTGGGGGGGGGGGGGCGTAAGTGCGTGAAATATACCGCCAGAACGTTTTCCTGGTGACGACACGCGAACGTTTTCTTAAGGCTTTCATATTAGGTAGGGGTGTGCGAATATCAAATTTTTCGAATACGAATCGAATACGAATACCCACCTTCGAATATCGAATCGAATATCGAATATCGAAGGAAAAATGCCTCAACAGTACCAATATTTTATTTAACATGTAGCTATTTGAAAAAAAAAAACATTAACAGCCTGACTGGCAACACAACATACGCTGCTATCTCCAGAACACATGTGTCCAGGCTAGCACAATGCACATCACAACACAAGCAAATATCACGGCACAATGAAAGTAATGACAGATGTTATCATGAAGAAATATGAGTTGCTCCACATGATCAGGCAGCAGGCGCTCCCTTGTAACAGAGACACCCCCCCCCCTGCCACTGAAAAAGCACGCTCGCTTGGCCAGACTGGCGTATCTGAACAGTCCGCCACCAGTCACGTGGGTCACTGTCTTTCTTCAGAAGTGGTCCCGCATAGTGAACGAGTGGTAGTGCGGCACGTTACGGCCGCATAGCACGGTTACAGCACTGCACGTCGGAAATGCACCAGCAATAAATCATACTATTGGGGCGCTCGTCGCAGGCAGATATCGTGCCTCCGTGTACTTACGATGTTTATCGCTCCTCTCGGCAACGTTTTTAGCTATACGAACGCAGCAGAAATGTGGAGGACGAGTTATTTTATGCATGATAATCGAATCGCATATTCGAATTTTTCGCATATTCGAAGTTATCGAATATTCGAAACTTTTCGAATACACGATTTTCGAATCGAATACGAATATTTCGAATGTAATATTCGACGAATATTCGAAACTTTCGAATATTCGCACACCCCTAATATTAGGGCGAGAAGTTTAGATGCCTCATTAAACCGGAAAATTGACCGTCTGAGTAGGTGGCATCAACACGAGTGATGCGAAATGTCATTGCGTGATGACGTCATCATATGACATCGTCGTTTGGTCAAAGGTGGGCCGATCACGGAGGCAATGCAAAACCAGGTGAGCTGCAGAAAGCTTGCAATGCCTCCGCGTCAGGTGATGAAAACTTTCGGTTGAGTTGGGTGAGGATCAATACATCGATTGAAAAGAAACAAAGACACATACATCTTTCGCCTTCGAGTCGTTTTAGACAAATGCGTGAGGTACCCTGTGAGTTCTATTGTGATATTTTTATTCTCTGTTTTAAATACACTTTTGGATATAAACAATTCAAGATCGGGTTTCTAAAACAAAAACCTCATATTAACGCGATACCCTTAAGAGGTCGTTTGGTAGAAATTCCGGTGTAGTCGTCGGTGTCGGCGTCGTTGGTTTTCAGCAAAAAATCATGTTGTCCTTGATGGAAAAATCGAGAAAGATGCAAATAAGAGAAATAATAAGAAAACGTAGGTTCGAGTGAGAATCGAACCCAGGCCGTATGCGTGGCAATCAGGCGCTCTACCACAGAGCCTCGCTATTTCTTTTTCTTTATAAGGGCCTCGCTATTGCTTTTCTTTTTGGAAGCAGCTTCAAGCAATAGCCTCGATAATGCTTCAAGCTGCTACGAAAAACAAACACTACATAAATGTCGTGTATTGGAAAGAGTCTACATAACGCATATAATATTGCGTGGCCGAAGCGTAGACTCGCACCAGGCTAAATAACAAGAATTGCGCAACGAGTGGGCGTTTTAAAGCGCCCCCCCCCCCCCCCCCCCATTGCAAAGCGCTCAGACATTTAAGCATGATCAGCTGCAGAAGCATTAACAAAGTGAGCAGCTGAGTAGGTTCGCATGTTGCCTTACGGATGCGTAGTGTGCCCTTCACTGAATCGCAAAAGGAAAAATTATGGCTTATAACAACTGTACTTGCAGTAGGCACTCTAGGATTGTTTGAAACGGCCATTCGTTTCCTTACGGCACCGTTGAGACATGCATCGAGAAATGAAGCAAGGCCAGCAATTGAGAAGGCGATGCGCACGGGTCCCGATTACGCTATCACGTTCTACTCTTGAAGGCGAAGCTCAGGCGTCCTCCAAGTTTTTCAATCCACATCTCATCCCTTTCATACAATGGGGTCGAGGGAAATTATATTTCTGAGGCATCTGGTATACGAACGTCACAGGAAGAATAGAACCTTTTTCTCTTTTTTTTTCTTTTTCTTTGCCAGCCTCGATCGTAATCTCCCGTCCAGCCTTCAACTCAACAGTTTGTGGTCTGAGATACCTCTGAATATATAAGCGTCAGTATCCGTCAGAGACAAGAAATTGATCCAGAACCGCTTGATATAGGCAATCCAGAATCGATTGCGTATATCAATTACTTCAATATGTAATTTTCAAGCATGTTCGTTCTTCTTTTACGGATTCATACATTCAAAATGCTCATTGCGTGTTACAGTAAGATGTAATACATTCGATTTCAGCTATTTCGTGGCAAAAGAAGCTTCTCGAAACAAAGTTAAGGTAATTGTTCTTTTTTTTCTTTTTTATCAACTAACAAAGCCGTTCCCGATCTTTCACAAACAAACGAAGACCTTGCAGCCCGGCCAAACCGCGTAAAATAAAGTGTTAGCAGAGCAGCAAACTTTATGGCGATGCTCCAGCGATCACCTCACACTCGCGAAACTTGTGATTGGGCACTCGGCTTTGCGGGGTACCAGTGCTAGCAATGTTGCGCGTGGACTTTGCAAGGCGAATGAAAATGCGAAAAACCTGAGCACCTCCGGCTGAAAGCCGGTGCAGCGCCGTGAATACAAGATTTGCCGATAGTTGTTCTCCCGAAAGTCCGTGCGTGCACAGTGGGAAAAGCTGATCACGTGTAAGCGGCTGCTGGAACGTGAAATGAATGGCAGTTTCGCTGCGACAAGGTCTTGACATGCGGTGCTTTTTTTCTCGTGCTCTTTCTTTTCTAATTTTGTCTGATATTTCTTACTTGGAGGTGCCAAAGCTCCGAAACGAAAGAGCCCCCTTGTAGCACAGTTTCGAAGGGCTATGGGGTACTGAAGTATATGGCATCGCTACAAAATGTTTGGTTTCCTTTTATTGCCATAGTAAATATATCGACACTCTCGGCTGGTTTTTGCTGTGGCCGTGGCCCTCGCGGTCATGTGCGGGATATGTACAGCCGCCCATTTTTTTTTAACCTGAACGCGCGAGCATCGACCGCCAAGTTGATAAGCGCCGTACAACGGAGTGCAGCGGCGAAATGAACGAGAATACAGCTTGGACAGCTGCCGTCTGCGGAAAAGCCTAGCCGACGGCAGTTGCCCACGACTGCTCATAACGCGCATGCGCGTATTCTCGTTCATTTCGCCACTGCGCTCCGTTGTACGGCGCTTATCAACTTGGACGGTCGATGCTCGCGCGTTCAGGTTAAAAAAATGGGCCACTGTACATGCATGTATACGTAAAGAACAGCCACAAAGAAAAACAATCAGAAAAGAAAAATTTCCGACGCGCGCCACCGGGATTCGAAACTGCGACCCATCGCTCCGCAGCGCGCTGCTTTAAACAACTCGGTCACGCGCCACCGGCTCCTTAGCATAGCAACAGCGAGCTATTTATATACACCATTTAACGCTAACGGCACGTAAGAGCTCGGAGATGCTTCAGCGTGTGCGGTATCACCCGCGAGACTGCCCGAATTGCGCGCTTTAAAGCCCCGCTCCTACATTTTCTTTCAGTTTCAAAGCTGCCCTTGAGACGCGCACTAAAAGGTGGTTCATTTCTGTACCTAGTCACTATGTGGAACGCAGAGTAAACAATACGTCAAACGCCACCACGCTGCAGGAGATGCGGAGAGGTCACTACACGCACCGCAGGTTTCAAGAAAAAAAATCGAAGAACGTGGGGTTGTAGCGCGCTGCTCAAACACGAAGAAGCAACAACAGGAACAGTTGTTAGTTCGCACTCGTCCTGCATGCACGTGGTATTCCTTGTGTTCGAGCAGCGCGCTGCAAGTGTCGAGCTGTGACCATTGTCAGTTCGCGGTCGTCCTGTGTGTGTTCTTTTCATCAGTCCTTTGCATTCGAGCGGCTTGCTGAAAGTATCGAGTTGCTTGCCGTTCTTCGTGTGACATTCTAATTTGTTGCTATCGCATTCATCGCTTCGCCGTTGCGGCGAAACTGTGAATTTTTTCTATGAAGCGCAAGCGTAAAACCAATCGGTCTTTTTTTTTTTGTTACTTCGGCGAGAGTAATCTCACTGCACACAGGCGTCATGGCACGCTGGGCATGTTGGACCACCATAATAAAGGCCTTAGACGCAGTGCAACCGATGCATCCGTTTCACTCTGTCATCTCTTCCTGTCTTTATGTCCCGCTTTAGCGAACAATGTCTGAGGATGCATTAGCTTATCGATTTTTAACTTTACGAATTCTAGCGTAAATTTTAAGCACACAGGATGTGATATCTGGGTAACCATTATTTAATCACTCTCAACTTACCACAACGCACATAGCAGCGTTTATGACACGCTGATAAGCGACATTTCCCGTTTGTGCACATAAGAGTGTTGGTGCAAATTCGTATGGGTGCGCGAAGAGTGAATATTAAAACCGAATCGAATATGAATCGAATGCCATTCGAGTAGTTTTCGAATAGTAAAGCCACCATTTTCCAAGCAGCCCTGCAATCGTAATGTAACCATTTTTGAAACAGTCCAAACAATTTCACAACATTTTACTTGCAACAAATATTCGCAAGCTTTGACTAAGGAACGTTATGGTTAGCTTTAACCGATAAAAAAACACTACAGTTATGTAAACTCAGGCAAACTGGTATATGGCAGCAAATTTAGCCTTAGAAATATTTTGCAACTGCAGGTTGGAATACAGTCCTAACAACAGTATTCAAGATGGCACTTTGCAAACAGCTCTTAAACAAAACTGTTATGTAAGTATCAAACAGCGTTCATTAGTCAACATCATCATGAATTTAATGATAAAAATAGTGAATTGACGACTCTGTCGCTTCGGCGACACCGGAGTTACACGCAAAAAAAAGACACAGTTTCGCCGCAAGGGCGAAGCAATGAATGCGATAGCAAGAAAAGCGGCCCGCGATGAACGCGCTGCGACGTTGCAGAAATATCTACCCCCGGCAGCCACTACCGCGCGAGCAGACAGCGGAAGGGCAAGGTTCTTCCTGCGCAAATATTAGAAAAAGGGAGCGAGCTGGCTGACGACCTTTAAATGCGCCCGTTGCACTCCTCGCGCCATCTCGCTGGTAATGAAGAAACGCTTATAAGCGCCTGCCTTCTCCGAGTCCTGCCAGCGGTAAAGGTTGTGTTTATAACGCTCGCCGTTAGCTACCCCAAGGGTCTGCGCTTTCTGGCGTAGTGGTCGCTAGTTCGACAAAGAGGTCGCTAGTGCGATTCCACGCTTCGGAAGCATTTTTCTGAATTATTTTTGTTTGGAACTTTATATATATATATATATATATATATATATATATCCGATGGTCATTAAGGGTAACTGACTGGATTCCAAGAGAGGGCGAACGCGTGAGGGGAAGACAGAAAATTAGGTGGGTAGATGAGATGAAGAAGTTTGTAGGTATAACGTGGCAACAGAAAGCACAGGACCGGGTTGATTGGCGGAACACGGGAGAGGCCTTTGCCCTGCAGTGGGCGTAGACAGGCTGATGATGATGATGATGATATATATATATATATATTTTTTTTTCTGAATTATTTTTGTTTGGAACTAAAAAATAATTCTGAAAAATAATTCAGAAAAATGCTTCCGAAGCGTGGAATCGAACTAGCGACTTCGCTGTCCGCATCTTGGTAATTCGGTGCCTAAAACAGACGACGTTACCCTTCTCTCATGCAACGTTTCATGATCCTTTGAGGTTTTCTCATCGGAGCTTGCTAATGGAAAAATATTCGAAAATTATTCGGTCGTTCTATTATATAGTATTCGATTCGAGTACCGAATCGAATGAGTGCTGATTGATTTGTTATTCGAAATGTTCGAATATTCACAGAATCCTACAGGTTTCTGCAATATTTTTTTCGACAAGTGTATATTTCATCTTGTTCGTTAGTCTATGCATGTATTCAAGTATTAACGCTCGCTATAATTTTATGTATAACTTGTTCATGAAAGGACGTAAGAATGGGCTTGTAGGTGGTGACACATGGTTAGACTTGTGGCGCACAAAACAAGACACGACAAAGAAAGTGAAGTGCTGTAAAACTGAGAGCTGAGCGAGTTGGTATGAATTCATGTTGAAACTTTTTAGCGCGCACAAAAGACTGAGGACACAGAAAGAAGGTACAAAACGAGCGCCTACTCACAACTGATTTATTTTTTGAAAGGGACTAAACATATAAGCACAAATAATCATCACAAAGCATGCGCGCGTCAAGTCATGAGGCATATTAGCGTATTAGTCTTTCTTGAACTGTGGTTAAGTTGTTGTAATCTGCTAATATGCCTCATGACTTGATCCGCGCATGCTTTGTGAAGATTATTTGTGCTTATATGTTTAGTCTCTTTCAAAAAATAAATCAGTTGCGAGTAAGCGCTCGTTTTGTACCTTCTTTCTGTGTCCTCCGTTTTTTGTGTGCTCTAAAAAGGTTTCAACATGAAAGAAAGTGAAGACTGGACGAAGCGCATCGTCCGGTCGTCACTTTCCTTATCCGCGTTTTTTGTGCGCCACAAGTCTCACCATGTAACTAGTTCAATTTCGTTCACTATGTTCGCTTTTTGTCCTCATGTGTGGTCTTGGGACTGCAGTGTGTACTAAATAAAAAAAAACTAACAAAATAATAAATACGAATTTTTTAATCGCTTGAACCATCCATTTCCGGTGAACTTCTGTCTTGTAGTTATTTTAAACCTCACCATCAGCGGTCATAATTGCGATGAAATTCTTTTATTATTCCTTAGTGCGGAGGGGTGTTCGATTTTTTATTTTTTATCTATATAGCCACGCAAGCTCTGTCTCTAGATGTACTCCGCCCAGCTAGTCGTATACGTGCTCCATTAACCGCTCGTTAGCGTTAAATAACGAGCTCGTTGTGTTAACTACACCCCCGTTCCTGTCAGGCTCTGAATGGTTTGAACCGTAACGGCTCGAGTGGTCTGATGGAAAGCCTCATTAGAGGGTCAACGAGTCTGGTAAGGACCGGATGCCTCTTATGCACTGCCTGCAACTTGCACTCTTGATGGCTGTCTTTTTTTCTTATTGGTATATCAGTGGGTACGGAATTAAGTCCAAACCAGTAGCGCTCTTACGCGGGTTTTCGACAGCTTATCGCATGGCCACCGAAAATCATGGTTTTCTCAGTGCCTGTTGTCGTCGTCAGTAACATACTCGGGTTCTCGTTTCCCGCCTCTCCTTTTATCCCCTTTCCAATGCTATATTGTCATTACCTATACAGCTGTAAATGGACCAAGCTAAAAAGAAAATGTACATATTTGAAACATTAGCTTGTGTCCATTCACGAAATCATTGTTTGACTTGCATGTATATACCGAAAATGTAGATTAGGCGAGTACGAAAATGTAGACATAGATAAAGAAACAGCTTGAATCATCGTCAGTTTTTATGACATCACTGTCACCATCGTCATCGTTATTATCAGCCAGGTTTATGCCCTCTGTAAGACGAAGACTTCTCCAAATGGTCTCCTATTTGCCCTATCTCGTGCAAACGAACTGTATTCCTTCTCTGCGAACTTCTTAGTTTCATCGCTACATCACACTCGCAGCTGTCCTCGGCTGTGTTTCGTATCCCTCACTATCCATCCTCAGAAGCCACAACCAGCTTCATAAGTACCACTATCACTATCTATTATCAGTGTCACTATCCTTCTGTGCGTCCACTGAACGTTGAAGCGATTTCCTATTGACTCCCACTGCAGTACAGCATCCAAACGACAAAAAAAAGACCGGTTATGCATTCGCCTAGGACGACCCGAAGACGAAAGCCACCTCCTTCTGTCTACTCAGTCGATGCATCGACCCTCCCCACACACCGAAATATTGCCGCACCTAACGTGGTTTGGCACTGCCTCCAGAATCGGTGGCATTGCGAGCTTTCTGCACCTCTGCTACTTTTGCGCTGCCTCCGGCATTGGCCCACCTTCGACCGTGCGATGATTTCGCGCGCTCACGTCATCATGTGACTTCCAGATGACGTCACAATGACGACGCGAATTCTGGCGATATGTGGCGCCATTAAGCCGTAATCGCTGATAACGTGATCTTTTTGCATCATCGGTCGTGGCGCCGCCGACGGTCACTGTTCGCGTCTTTAAGCCAATGTTTTCAAGGCTTCCGCCTTGAAAACATAGGCTTAAGGTTTATTATATACCCCTGTGGCGGTTCACAGAGCACGTGCCTTTTCACATATTCGCTATATTGGAGTCAGCAGGATAGCGTTAGACGATCTTTTTCCAGTGGTATGCATGCGATTGAATCAAGCAAAAAACGAACAAATATGACATTCAGAGAGCGACCCTGCTTCGGGCAGATTCATGATAATAAATGATACCGTACAGGTGTTTTGCTTCTTTCTGCCTCCTAGCACATTTCGAAAGCACCTCTTCTCCACAGCAGTGATGATAGGGAGGGGCAGGGATAGGCCTGGGGACGAGCCGTCCTGGGAAGTGATGGATGACAGCGTCTAATGGAAAAATACCGTCACGCGCAGCACAACGTCGCGGCGCATAAGTGAATCTGACAAGCAGATGTCGTGCGCTGCCTGAGCGGCGCCGGAAAAGATACCGGAAACATTCGCGGCCTCTTAACCGCGAAAGTTCTCCTAAAACCACGAATTATCAGGGCCAAGCATACATGACTCACGATGTATCACGAGACGGAGCAGAACATTCTTGAAAGTATAAACAGCAAGGCCCTCGCATGTCTCCGAACATTTGTATGAAACTGAAGCCGTCAGAACACCGCATCGGTGGTCATGTTAGTTAGAGTTTATTTTATGGTTCAGCGCAAAGAAACGCGTGGACGCAAAAGAAGACATGAGACCACAGCGATTCATTTGCGTACGCGTGTTTCTTTGCGCTAAATCGTAAGGTATGCAATACCAGTTAGCCCGACAGGTGGCTTTATTGAACTTTGAGCGCACATCTCCAATACAGGAGGTACGAAGTTCGACTGCCAGTGCCGCGGGCCACAAACCCGATTTTCCAATGGGGAAAGGTGTACCAAGGAGTGCCGCTCGGCCTTGCAGGTACTCGTCTCTCGAGGACATGGTCCCTTCTTTCCTCTCCCTCCTTTAACTTGAACCGACGCGGCATCGTGCTCCCTTTATGGTTACAGATATAAGCGCTTTTACTATCCTCATGTCATTGCTACTACGTCGGAACAAAGCAGCACAAGGCTAAACAAGATTACAATAAGGGGAGACAGTCGATTCACCCGTTGTAGTCAAGTTTCATTATAGTATGTCATAGTATAAGTATGTCATTGCCACCTAAAGAACCAGGGAAGAGTAATGATAGCCTAGCGCGTGAAATCATGGAAGCATATTACATCCAAAAGGAGATAGATGTGTAAGTTGCACATCTGTTGTTCTTTGCGGTGCTGAATTTAGTTTCTTCGAATCTTTTTTCGATTAAGACGTTTTTGTCATGCGTGCACTTTGACGAGCATGTGAGGCGATATGCGTGCGCATGGTTGCTACCACTATATATGTCGCTGATGATTCTGAGAATAAAGTTAGTTACGAGTGACGCCCCTTTGTGTCCTGCCTAAAATTCTTCATCGATGGTACACGTCTTTTTTTGTATTTCAGTAACCAGTAGACTGCTGTTAATGACACTTGCGTATAGATGCGTACTACGTTTATGCATGGCGATGTTTACGACGGTGTTTGCACGGCGTAATTCGCGTACGATGTTTATGGCGATGTTTTCATGGCTTGCATGGCCATGTTAATGGTACTAAAAAAAGGACTGGCTGTTGCTGCGGCAACCAAAAATGTATACATCAGATAACTTTCTTACAAGTCACACCTCAGTCGCTGTTTTCAGGAGGACAAGATCAATCATGCTGCACCTGTCGCTTGGTGTGCGTTAACCCATAAGCGCAGCACAAAGCCGCGCTAGCTTTGCCCATGAGACCTTGAAGTGCTTTCAAGAAACGCTAGATACTTTTTTTGTTGCAAACATCGTTCAACAGCAATACCATACAAAAAATAAATAACAAGAACACTTATCCCGGAGGGCTTGAAAATTGCCATTTTCGTGGGCTTAGTGCGAATATTCCATCAACTTGCGTTCTATTCAAATGCGATAGTATCTTAGCGGCAGGCAATCGAATACGCTCTTTCGTGTTTCAAATCTAAACAACCATATGCACAAACGCACACCACAAAAACTTGATAACCTTCATTTTTAATGACTGCTTTTCGACTGTCTCCCCCGTGAACACCATTTCTCATAGCTTGCAGCGCAGAATTGATGATAATGTTCATTATTTGAATGTTGACTTTTCAAAAAGACGAGATATCGCATGCCGGACAATTGATTTCCCGACTAACTGCGTTGTACGGATATAACTTTGAGAAGAAAAGAACTTTCGAAAGCACATTTGAAAATATCAGACTCACGCTACATAGGCCTTTTTTTTGTTTTTCGGAGATAGCACGTCCCGTTTTCAGGTTGGCAAAAAACCAATATTCATGTATTCATGGTAAATCTTTGTGTGGAACACAAGTCGAGAGACACAAGTCTCTCGAGCCAGCAATGCGGTCAAAGCTATTTAGTCATTACTTCAAGCGCATATGACGACGAAACTGCATGCTGCAGTGGACTGCAACCCTTGGGCGTTCTTACGTATAGCGTAACACAAATGTAAAATGCCTAAAAGTCTACTGAGCGATACAAACTGAAACAATGAAGTATAAAAGGTTTCCACACGTTTCTAAACTTCCATTTTTTTGGTTTAAGTGAATGTTCACGCGACTTTCCCTGGGGAAATCTGCTCATCTAAATATTTGTAACCTACCCACAGAGGCAATCCATATCAGCGTTGTTAAGTTCCACAGTGGAAGAGAAATTGCACAAAAGAGTATTTTAATATTTCATAGCTTTCCTTCTTTACAGACAAATTGTTAAAAAAGGCGACGAAATCTAGCGATTTTCTTTTGTGATTGCCATACATATGGTCTCTTATTAATGACAAAGGATCAAATTCCCCATGAAGTGAAAAATATGACGCCGGTCCGGCCAGCAGTATTGGCACCCGATGACGGGAAAACTCACATCTCCAAGAGATTTTGCGATATCGTGAGATGTCATCACGTCAATATGACGTGATATGGACGCGGAAGTAGTACGGACATCGAAACAGGTGTTAGAGCAACACAGGCCGTGTTTCTGCGTTAAATGATGGTTACGAAACTTTGGTTGCTTTGTTACATTATTTTAGTGTGTTTGTTGTGCAGCAAACTTAATCTTGATATGCTACCACGAATACGTTACCAAAATTCCTTCCTCTGTATTACTTAATAAAATACACAGCCAACAAAACAACACTAGTGTGACGTGTATATTGTAACGTTCATGTTTTCTCTGTTATCATTACAGCAATGGTCTAAGTTTGGTCCTTTAACTGGGCTGTATTGCTATTTGTGTAGCCTATAGCACTTGTGCAATTCCAGTAATCGCATTATATTACATGAAATCGGCGCTGGCGAAGCGAAGCCTACACCTATTAATAATGAGTTAGAGTGACTGTGCTGTGACCAGCATTCCATTAGAACTGCATGAGTTACGAGCTCGCCAATAATAAGCTTCCGTCAAAAAAACTATACCGCCTAGAAAGGCATAGCTGCCATCATACACCATGTCCTACGTACGCAAACATCATTTTAGGTAGGCGTGCGTGAAACCGAGCGCCGAATAAAAGAGCCGGTGTAAGAAACGCTGCCGACAAAATACCGTGGCTATTTCACAAGAATAGCTTTACTGACTAATGTTAGAACCTTAGAGAAGAGATGGATTAATACTGAAGCATTCAATGCTCATTTCCATCGGAAAACCGAGCGTCCGTCCGTGCATAACGTTACGCTTCGCGGTCCATGGGAATAGACAGGATCTTAAATGATTCATATGGCAGTGCCAAATTAGTGCAAAAATGAGCCAGGGCAGTGCAGTTGCGGCAACAAGTAACCATGCCATATACATTCTGCACTGAATGTATATGGCATGTATTCTGCACTACAGTTGCCGCAGCAAGTATCAACACTACGCAATAGCGTTGGTTCATTGACTCTCTGCCTTTTTTTTTTAATCATTCTCAAAGTGTGCTGAACGTTTCAGCGTCATTTCAATTAGATTCACCGGTGAACATTCAGAGATGATTTTAGTACGCGACAGAAACGCCAATATATCTCGTGGCATAATTTAGTACTTCGTATAAATAGGTCGTTCACTCTCGAAATTTCTGTTCGGCTGACACGACTCCCCTATGCTCTGATTCACTTTCACTGTGCGACCATTTTTTTCTACAAAAGAGTCATTTCGTATGTGAATTAGAAAACCTGATTATTAATTAACCACCCAGGCAACGACATTTTTCATACAAGCGTTTGAAGTCTTTTCGATTACATGCCCTGAAACGGCTGAATAGTGCAATGCGTTGCACGTGTGTGTGTGTGTGTGTGTGTGTGTGTGTGTGTGTGTGTGTGTGTGTGTGTGTGTGTGTGTGTGTGTGTGTGTGTGTGTGTGTGTGTGTGTGTGTGTGTGTGTGTGTGTGTGTGTGTGTGTGTGTGTTTTGTAGCATTGAAAACGCATATATTGTCCGAAAAAGGAACGATTCACGACAGATGACAGGCACGATCGAAAAATAGAGAACTATAAAAGCCAACCATGTGCGATAAAAAAAGCCCGAAATAAATAACGAACCAAGATTATTCTTCCATGTGTGGAGAAACGTAGGTTAAAAAAGAAACGTTTCAAATTATTCTCGCCCACGCTAGCAAGCAGTGTCCTCTTTCTAATTGCTACACAACAAAGCGAAGAACAAAGCGAAGAAACAGTATTAAATGCGAAGCATTTCTTAGCGAACTTCTGCGACTTTGAGCGTATCTATCTATCTATCTATCTAGCCGCCTACGACTTTGTGCTCTCCTGCTCGTTTCGTTAATCGAATGTACACCAAAATTGGTGTGGCGTAACATGACTGTATGACTAACATGAATGTCGAGTCATAACATGAAAATCATGACACGCTTGTCATGAACGACATGATATACATGCCACAGTCTTGGTGCTCTTACGGCCGTTTCGTTAACTTGATATATACCAAAATTGATACGGCGTGACAAGAGTGTATGACGAACATAACTGACAGGTCCTAACGTGCAAATCATGACACGCATGTCATGTACAGCATGATATACATGCCACGCTCATGGTGCGCTGGCGGCCGTTTTGCTGGCCTGATATATACCAACATTGGTACTGCGCGACGTTACTGTGTAACGAACATAAATAACATGAGTTAACATGAAAATCATGACAGGCATGTCATGTATAGCATGACTTATGTGCCACGCTCATGGTGCGCTGGCGGCCGTTTCGCCAGCTTGATATATACCAAAATTGGTATCTTGCGACATGACTCTATGACGAACATAAATAGCACGAGTTAACATGAAAACCATGACACGCATGTCATGTACAGCAGACTTATGTGCCACGCTCATGGTGCGCTGGCGGCCGTTTTGCTGGCTTGATATACCCCGAAATTGGTATTGCGTGACGTTACTGTTTAACGAACATAAATAACACCAGTTAACATGAAAATCATGGCACGCATGTCATGTACAGCATGACTTACGTGCCGCGCTCATGGTGCGCTGGCGGCCGTTTCGCTAGCTTGATATATACCAAAATTGGTATCTTGCGACATGACTCTATGACGAACATAAATAGCATGACTTAACATGAAAATCATGACACGCATGTCGTGTACAGCATGACTTACGTGCCGCGCTCATGGTGCGCTGGCGGCCGTTTCGCTAGCTTGATCTGCGCCGGAATTGGTATCGCGCGACGTGACTGTGTGACGAACATAAATAACACGACTTAACATGAAAATCATGACAAGCATGTAATGTACAGCATGACTTGCGTGCCGCAGTCATGGTGCGGTGGCGGCCGTTCGCTAGCGTGATCTATCCCGAAATTGGTATTGAGCGATGTGATTGTGTGACGAACATAAATAACACGGGTTAACATTAAAATCATGACACGCATGTCATGTACAGCATGACTTACGTGCCACGCTCATGGTGCGCTGGCGGCCGTTTCGCTAGCTTAGTCTACCCCGAAATTAGTATTGCACGACGTTACTGTGTAACGAACATAAATAACATGAGTGGCACGCATTTTCCTCAATGACAGACAAGACGATGTATGCAGCTCTTTGCCGGCTGCTTCGCATTACATCGATTCCCACAATGCGTGGGATCTGGCGGCTTCTTTTTATTAAAGAGCAGAAACAACGTATTAATGCCTGTAATATTCATGATTGAAAATCTGAGATAGGAACGTCTTACGAGCAAGAACTAACTAGGCGCAGACTGTCGCCATTTAAAATGAATGACGTACACGTGTACGTAGCTCTGTTTTACGAGACTATCGGCATAATTGAAATGTATGACGTTTACATTTTCTCTAGTGTGGAAAGAAATTTGTTTTCTCATGGAAGCTACATCGATTGAAGTATAGCGTTTGTTACTTTGGCTCGAACGATTACTCGTCACTAGTACTTTTCAAATACGGCTCTATTGCTTAAGCTGAACGTAACAATACGGACTAATCAAGACGTCTCGGATAGAAACTCTACGCCTGCCTAGGATGAAGGCTATATTCGAGAGTGCCTGAGACAAAATTCAGCCACACCACGTGCCTTTGAGGTTTGTGCGATTCAATGTGCGAAGTTTGTGCTACACCCTCTTTATTGCCTTGAACGTTAGCATTCAACTCTACATTACGTAAATTCACGTAATTGAACCATTCAAAGAGCTGTGATGAAGATGTCAAATATTTTCCGAATTTTCGCATACATATGTTATCATAATGTTTCATTTAAAGGCCCCTAGTGGCGCTTTACATTGAACATGGTAATTTATACCAAAAAAAAAAAACGTATTGTCCCGACAAAAACAAAACGAAGTAACGCGTGTAATTGAAACATAACAATCAGGTTCATTACTCCGCTCTTATATGCAACAAAATATGCTGAGTAGTCAACAATCCACTGGCACAGTGTGCACCATGCGTTCTACAATAGACTCTTATATATCTGTTCTGCCTTGTTCTAACTGGCTTGTTGTGGAGAGGTTAAGATTTATATCACCTCGTCTACTTCATTTTATAAGTTGAGCACTGAAAAAAAAAGTCAAGTTGTTATGACGAAGTAAAGAAAAAATACATATCAGAATGAAACAAATGAAGAAATAACACGGCCATGGACAGTTCACTTCTAGGAGTTCAGTTTCAATAGAACGTTCACACGCACACATTTCTGCCTAAGTTCTACCCCCAGTATGCGGACTGGCACATCACTACGTGTGTAGCTGCTGCTCATCACAAACGCTTTTCTAGCCCAGTTCCTTTGATGTTACGCTGAGTAGATCCACCACATAGCTACCCTTGTTCCACTTACTAGTAAGTGCCACCTACGAAAAATTGCCAATAACTTCTTGATAGAATTTGGAGCATGGAAAGCAGTAATCATAATGATGCATGGTGACCGTGGCAAGATGATTTACTCCAATATACGATGGCCAAGGATATTTGTATACAACACAGACTTCCTCTTTAGCAACTGCAACATATGTTTGCAATTTTGCTACCTACTTTCAGCAACACATGAGGAGTGCAACATTAAGCCTTTGCCCGTTTCTGGGTGGTTGAGTTTACAACAACGCGATGGACAACGATTGAAGGGAACTCGCATGCACACTCAAGAGAATCGTTTATTTCTCCGTTTGTTTTATTACGAAATGCTGGCTAAAGAGGCCAAATCGGTATTTTTTAAGAATGTAAGTGGGGCTCGATGGGCCTGGTCACGCCGAGCAGCACAACCCCTCGGGAACAGGCAATCATCAAGGTTCGTACACTTGAGACCAATAAGTCCATATTCCTTGATGAGCAGTATAGACAATTTTCCTTGTGACCACTTATTCGTTTTTACGTCTGTGTTATTTGTTTTTTTTTTCTTACCTATTTTCTTTCCTTTTTCTTTCCCCCCCTATCTTCCTTTCCCCAATGTTTCCCCTTTCCCAAATGAGCAGGCAGGCGTTGTGCCCCTTTAGGTGGCAGTTGTCAGCCTGTTCCCTCCCTATTTCCTCTGTGTCTTCGTGTTTTCTATGTATTCAAACCAAATAATAATAATAAAGAGGCAAGAGCACGTTTACCAACGGTATTGCTCGTTATTACATTTTTTTTTTAAACTCGATGGAAAGAGCGAAGTGGAATCGCATATAAATATCTACAACGCAGAACAATAAAACAACATTTACGCGATGCAACAAACAAACGGCCTGCAAAGCGCGTCCGAAATAATTGTACGACATTTTTGTGACATTCTCACCTCATATATATTTTTGCATTACTGTTTATATTTTTATTGCTCACAGCAATATATCCAATCATAGTTCACCTAAAGTAGTGACATTCGCAAATGTTAAAGCTACGAGCAGTGAAAAAAAAAGTAAAACTTGAAAGGGATAACCACAGCTGTAGGGAAATTGGAGGCCACCCAAATTCTTCACATACGTGTCTGGTAGTGGAACTCGCACGTCATCGCGCGTGTGCGCTGGTGTACTGTTCGGGGTAACATTGCGTTTCGTCGCAGTGCCAAAGCTGATCTCGGAGGCCACATAGAAAGAAGCGCGTAGTTGAGATCTGCTCCGCCAGGTGCCTCATCGATCGCGGATGCTCACAAGAAAACCATCTGCCCTCTCAATGAACTGATTCAATTAACTTTCATTAATTATCCTGACAGTTAATTGACCCTTATCTTAAGTAAGCTTACGCTCCCATATCACTGGTATCCAATATAACCTTAACCAAAACTACCGATTTCGTGCCAGTTCTATTTTTTAGAAGACTTTTTCTGAATATTCGGTAAAACGGAAGTAAGTGCTCGACCGGAAGTACCTGGAAAAGAAACAAGAGCGTCGCGCTTGGTACTTGTGCCACTGAAATGTCCACTGGAGTAAACTTGCGCAAAACAGAGACGAACCTCCAGCGTTATGCTACTGTGCTGAGCTCAAAGGAGGTATGAAGGAGATTCGCACAACATTTCACTTTTCTTTTTTCCGGTGCAACGTAGCAATGGCCAGAGGAACCGCGGTGACATTTCCTTGACGTCACTCACAATTATTGTCCCAAATCGTTCTACACAGAAAGGTAAAAGTGACAAACAGATAAGATCTACAGTAAAGACACTTCTAACGTGTTCTGTGTCATTTATATTGCGTTACTCTTTCTTCAGTTTTGAAGTTTTAAGGCGCGAATAAGACACGGACGAAGAATAGTGTGTGTTCCTATTCTTCGTCCGTGTCTTATTCGCGCCTTAAAACTTCAAATATGTTAAACCAACAAGCCCAGTCTGCCATTCTTACATCTTTCTTCAGTTTACAAGGTTTCGAAAACCCAAGCCAACGTTGTATTCCAGGCTTGAGTTCGCTTGAAGGTAGACTTTCCCGCTTTGACCTTCTATATTTTCCTCTACCCCGTAGGCCGTGCCGTTTTTTCCTTGAGCACGTCCCTGTTAGTCCAATTTACCCTAACAGAACGCGTTCGCTCGACACTCCGCGGCGTACAACTTTAGCTCCGCTGTTCTGAGAACGAGCATCTTACGGAGTGCGCCAGGAGCAGCTAAGCTCTTGGGAATCAACCTGTACACTAACGTACTTCTAAACTTTTTGGCATGAGCGAACGTGAGGGCCAGTACATAGACATAGAAAAGGGCGCGCAGTAGAGTGAACTTTTAACACGGAAAGACTGTTTTCCTCTGAGGACGTAAAGGCCGGTAAACAGAGGTTGTCTAACCTCCGCAGGCTTACCGGCAGCGCGCGTTACAACCGCTCGCAAAGGAAGGAAACCTGAAGAGCGCTCGTTTAAAATGGGGATCTTTGGACATCGCGGGCTTTCCAGTGTAGTTCACCTGCTCACTGCCTCTCGGTACACATGCAGGAATGTTTCCTTGTGCGTGTTTGTGTTTGCGCTACCCGGCACTGCTAGCCTCACGTGCTGCCTCAAATCGGAGCAGCTCTACAAAGGTGAAATTTCGCGGTGTACCCGCTATGCCTGATTATACTGCAATTTAACGTACCCACAGGGCTGGCTTATTGTCTATAGTGTCGCGCTGCTGAGGTCAAGGATGCAGGTTCGATTCCCAGCCAAGGCTACAGCATCTCGGTGCGGGCTACATGGAAAACGTCCGTATACTTCGATTTAGGTGAACGTTTAAGTACTCCAGGTAACCAAAATTAATCACAGGTCCCCTAATACCACGTGAGTTAAGCTCCTTGTGGGGTGATATCGTGGCTTAAGCTCCTCTATATATATATACGCTTTATTCGTTCACAATTTACCTGAAAATGTACGGTAGAATAGTTGTAAATAAAGCGGTGGATTAGCACGTATTTCGCGTTGTTGAGACGAACACTAATTTATCGGGGCAGGTTGTCGTTGCAGAAAATTTCGGGTGCGTGGCTAACGTAGAAACTATTTCTCCAAAT
Source organism: Rhipicephalus sanguineus (assembly GCF_013339695.2). NCBI lineage: Eukaryota > Metazoa > Arthropoda > Arachnida > Ixodida > Ixodidae > Rhipicephalus > Rhipicephalus sanguineus. The sequence goes on from NC_051183.1 coordinate 61,180,767, forward strand.
AATATTAGTGTGCACATCGAAATAACTTCCTTACGAAAGCAGTAATTTCTGAACATTACTGATGATTTATACTATGCTATCGTCACGAAGCAGTTTGCGCCGATATGAACAAATCATGCGTGTTAAGGATATCTTAGTAGGTAGGAATCAAGAGGAAAAGGACACGGACAAGGCATGCAGCGATAAGGCAAGATAACCGCTGGCCATTAAGAATAACAAACTGGACTCCAAGCGAAGGCAAGCGCGCGAGGGGGAGGCAGAAAGGCGGGCAGATCAGATTAAGAAGCTTGCGGGTATAAGGTGACTGCAGCAAGCTGAGTACCGGGCTCTCTGGAGAAACACGAGAAAGGCCTCTGCCCTGCGGTAGGCGTGGACAGAATGGTCATGATCATGATGCCACCAGGTGGCCTGAAAAACGCTAGGGTATTTAGAATTATGTATCTATGTACTTTCTAGTAAAGGAACACGCCGCCTGTACTTACGTATTGATGTTGCCCCTCAGATATACGTAATATCTGCTTTTTGATCGACAATCTTCACAAGTATGAACGCAGTTACCAGTTCAAGATGGCTGGATGTTCAGCAAGTGCTTAAACTTTGGCGGGGTGGCTGAATCGTGTGACAGACAGACAGACCGATCGAGAGACCAAAATTTCTGCGTTCAAGTATCTCAAGAAAGACTATCGTCTTTAATATTCTTTCCAATAGCATAACAAGGTGTGGGTTCCAATGGCAATACGGGAAAATTTTATCGCGTTTATAAGTTTCCTCAACACCTATTAAGTCGTATTTGTGACATATGTGGCTGCACGGTGCAGCGCTCATGCCATGCCGACAGTTTTTCAGAGAACACTGATTGGCCGACACCAGGCGGTGTAGACAATGGATCGAAGCGCTTACTTACAAAACTACCTACAAAGTTCTCAGTATGCGTTGTAATTACGTTCTTTGTTTGCAAGAATGTAGTAATGTAGCACGACCAGTGGTGGGACATGGAAAGGACTCACCGTGTCTGATTACGAGCAAACACGAGTAGTGAGCCCGTGGAGTGTTGGGAAACGACCGCGTTAATTTCCGGCGTGCGAGTGCGGAGAGAGGGAGGGGAGGAAGCGGAAAGGGCTCGGAGCATACTAGGTGGCGTCGAGTTGTACTTGCAGAGCTAGACGGACGAGAAGGTCAGAGCATCGTCCCCAGTGTGTGCAGCCTTTCATCTGTTCAAGCGACGAGTTGCAACCTGGTGTTGTTTCATTTCTACCAACACCACCACCGTATGCGCAGACTGACACAACAACCATGCTGTGTGTGTGTGTGTGTGTGTGTGTGTGTGTGTGTGTGTGTGTGTGTGTGTGTGTGTGTGTGTGTGTGTGTGTGTGTGTGTGTGTGTGTGTGTGCGTGTGCGTGTGTGTGTGCATGTGCGTGTGTGTGTGCGTGCGTGTGTGTGTGTGTGTGTGTGTGTGTGTGCAAGAAACAAAATCCGTAAAATACAGAAATGCAAAATGCAGAATACAGGAAGACTGAGGGTTTGTGGAATAGTGTATGTTATACTAGGCAGTTGTTGATGAACAACATGCAAGCCTAGTCTTCAAAAGCACACCACTGAACATCATCCATTACACAAAACACAAGAGATAGAAGAATGTGAATAGTTCTTGTAGATTTTAAGAAGAAAATGATATGAAGAACTAACATCAACTTTCATAAGTTTTATGTGGTATTTGCAACACTAACGAAATTAGGCCATCGAGTTATATCTATGACATGTCTAAGTGAATCTTTAAGATCGCCAAAATATTTGTAATGATCGATTGAGGATAATATGTGAAGATAAGTTTTTGTATTCTCTAGTTCCCACTAAAAAGAAGGAAAATCTAAAACAGCCAGTGTTAAAGCGGTAATCGTGTAGTGTTTAGGGACGTTTATAGCATGTCTTTCTGGTATCAGATTTAGTCCAATAGCGGGAACTGTCTACGTCGAACATATTTTGCAATATTTGGTAAATTACGTTCATACGAACTAGTTCGGAACAACTTTGTGAAGTGTGTCACCCGGCTCCCTAAATAAGCAGTGACAGTGAGGAAGTTAATTGGTACATATTATAAGTAAATCTGCTCGTTTTTCTTTCTACTCTTCCTTACATTGTTAGTTTTTTTGTATATAGAAACCAAGAGATATTAGCGTACCGATGAATTGATCTAAAGAATGCCTTTAGGCGAGTTCTGTAATCTCTTTGGTTGATATGCCTTGCGAGGAAGGAAAGTCCTTTTACAGCTTTGGATGTTACGAGGTTAGCATAAGAATCGCGCCAGTGATTATCTCATATTGCCAGGCTAAAGATATTGTGAGCACATTTAACGTACTTCATCGTTTCATTTGTACATAGCCATCAGCATCCCTGTTCTTCTTCATCTTCGTGTTTCTGTGTCGAGGTAGACTGCGGAATAAACGGTTCTGCTGGCGTTCTCTGGTCCGGTCGTCATGCGTCTTTCACAGTCGTGGAGGTTCATCAAGATCCCGAAGTCCTCCTTCGTTCCCGTCCTACCTGGAGCTATGATGCGGTCGCCGCTTGCTCCCGGCCACCTCTACAGCTATGCAGCCATCGGACCAAACCGCTAGCTCTAACGCTGCAACACCGATGTCACTGGCTGTCCATCCTTCCTCCACTGTAACAAGCCCTCAACGCAAAACACCCGTGTTCGCGGGTCTCCGCGGTGATGACGTCGACGACTGGCTCGACACTTACAACCGCGTGAGTTCAGTCAATCGGTGGACCGAAGCCGAGAAATTGACTTATGTCCCATTCTATCTCCACGGTGTGGCGAAAACGTGGTATTTTAATCACGAAACTGACTTCACCGATTGGTCCGCTTTCACCATCAAGCTGCGACAAATCTTCGCATGCTCATCGGGCCGTTCCGAGATCGCGAAACAACAGCTGGCTGCGCGTGTTCAACTCGCTCACGAGTCACACATCTCGTACATCGAGGATGTCTTGGCCCTGTGCCGTCGAGCGAACAGCGAAATGACGGAAGCGGAGCGCATTCGCCGCATCCTCAAAGGAATATGCACGATCGCGTTCAACGCCTTGGCTGTTCACAACCCTACAACAGTAGAAGACATTACTTCGACATGCCAGCGCCTAGACAAGCTGCAGTGCCTGCGTCTTCAGCAAGACAGCGATCCGCACCTTACGCCTCACTCTGATTTACGAGCTCTTATCCGCACCATCATCGGCGAAGAACTTCAAGAACAGGAACAGAGGCAATTCACTGCTAACTCCACTTCATCGGCACCTTTCGACCTGCGCAACCTTGTGAAGCAGGAGGTGGCAGCCATGACGTCACCGACAGCACCTGTCACTCCACCAGCACGTCCGATACCCCTATATGCTGATATGTCAGCCATGACGACATCGTCCTGTGTCTTTCAATATTTATATCCTTTAACAATTCTCAATAGAGTGCTGCCAAGTCTGTGTGGGTAAAATAGAGGCGCTTGTATTTACAACACAGGCGCACACTCTGGCGAGATAAACGACGTTGACGATTACGATGATTTGTAAGTATGGGCGAAGTTGATGAACCACACATTCAGTGCTCACACCATTTCCCCCCTTCACGAAAGCGTCAGCAAGACTGCAGCCATTTAGTAAAGATACGGACGCCGGATATATGGCCTCAGGCGACAGGCATGGGCGATTTCGGTACTGCGACGACGGCGGTCAGTAGCCGAGCTAACAGAAGTGACGTGATAGTTCACGGCAGATGTTCTTTCAAGCACGGTATATGGACCGACATATCTTTCGCAAATCTTTCTCAATATACACATAAGATAGGTACCTGATCTTATAACAAATCGATTCTCTACAGGTATATGTCGCTTCCGTCAAACTTCATTTCAAAGTTGGAAGTGCTTCTGAACAATGGACGCGGATTTCGTGGCGTCAACACTTCGCAAAACTCCCTTTCTGGAAACCCTAAAGCGTCGCGACAAACATATATGTACTTATTTGAGGATATATATATATCGGTCCCTGCCGGCGGCAAGTTATCGTTTCGTCCACTTTACTTTCTTCATATTTATATTCTAATTACTACAAATAACACCCCCTATACTTTCCTTGGCATTATTGTTGGTTAGTTCTCATTAATATTGTATATATATTGTCACGTGGTCGTGACGTCGACGAACACAACAGTCAGCACGTCCGAGATGAAACTGTTTATTTGGCCGAACTTGTGGCCGAGAAACTGAGAACTAGAACTACAGCAATACACGCTGTACAATGATAGCGGCGAACAGGGCGTCGTCCGTCCATCAACTGCCAAGCAGCCAAGCGCGTCGGCTTTTATACAGGCGCTATCGAACTTTCCAGCGATATCGCTGGTGGCGGCGTTATCTCTCGACAAAGCTGGAACATTCTCGTGCGGCGCGCAATCTTAACAGATTGTTCCAAAACAATCGCGAAGCTTCCTACACATCACGGCGAGGCCTGCACAGCGCGTTGCCCACAGTCTTTGTGGGTGAAGCTTACACTCATGAAATATAAGACTCGCGGCAATGCCCCCCTCTGAAAAAGCATCGTCCTGATGCTTAAAGGGCCCCTCACCAGGTGACCTAACGAATTTTAGTTAGACATTGCAAGTTGTTGCGAGCCCAATAAAGAGCATTTTGCCACAAGAATTTTTCTAATCGGTCGGTTAGAAGCTGAGAAAAACAATAATTTGTAGCGACGCGAAACCATGATGCGAGGAGGCGAGCTGCAAACCCTTGCCGCTCGCCCCGTGTAGCCTTCGCAAGCCAAATCCCTTCCCTGCCCTCTTCGGCACGCGAGCAGAAGGATCACATAACGCATACGCATGAACACGTCATGCGCACAAAATGTCACGAGCGCATGACGTGCCCGAACCAGCCCGAGCACCCGAGACGCGAGCGGTGTTGTGGCGGCGTTCTCTGTGCTTCATCTCTGCAAGTTATGCCGAATGCGCCCTCGCCGATCACTTGGCTTTTAACCTATTACTGAGCACGAAAGCTGCAACATTTGTACGGACGCGAGACTAGCGGTGTGCCGCATGAATATCTAGTTAGACGCGGGAGGATAAATGAGCCTAATGAGCGCTGGAACGCGGTAGAAAATTAGTTTCTTTGCAAAGGGTGGCGTCTGCACGATGCGCAAAGCGCGAGAACACGAACGCGTGCGAAAGGGAGGTAGATTAATCTCGAATCTCGCTGCGATTCGCAGTAAAAATTTAAAAAAGAAAACGCATACACTTCGTTTGTGTGGTTTATTATTGCTCTCTAGTTTTATTCATCCATTCAAGCAACAAATTACACAAACTACACGTCGTGTCAAATAATTATTGCAGTGTCACGTGCTACTGTTGGCGACGTCAGAGCACAGTCGTCTACGTAGAGGAGCGACGTCACAGCACTACCATCTACGTAGGGCCATTCTCTCATGTACGTCATCCCCTCATTCTCTGGGCGCGCGGACGCGAGAAGAAGGGAAAGCAGCGTTCAGCTTGAAATTTGACCCATTTACGCGGCGCGTAGCGTTGCAAATTTTGGCAGACGTAATCGTGAACGCGCAGTGCATGCATTGCGCTCGTTAGCTCAAAATTGTCAAACCTGGTGAGGGGCCCTTTAAAAACAGAACATGAGTACATGCAATACTAAAGAAAACTAATAAAGAAAGCAAACATTAGAGTCCTCAGGTGCGCTAACGAGCATAGTACGGTTTAAGGCGCACCACATGCACGACCTCGGGTCGAGCTCGGCGCCTCTGGGAGTTCATAATGCCGTCGGGGACAACCTCGTAGTCGAGTGCGCCGAGACGTCGAAGTACCCTGTACGGTCCGAAGTATCGTCGAAGAAGCTTCTCACTCAGTCCGCGTCGTCGTATTGGCGTCCAGACCCAGACACGGTCACCGGGCTGGTACTCGACGAAGCGTCGTAGAAGATTGTAGCGACGGCTGTCGGTGTGCTGCTGGGTCTTGATGCGCAGGCGGGCCAGCTGTCGAGCTTCTTCGGCACGTTGTAAGTAAGCGGCGGCGTCGACATTTTCTTCGTCGGTGACGTTGGGTAACATGGCGTCGAGCGTCGTCGCCAGGCTCCTTCCGTAGACCAACTTGTACGGCGTCATCTGCGTCGTTTCTTGGACGGCCGTGTTGTAAGCGAAGGTCACGTACGGAAGGACGGCGTCCCACGTCTTGTGCTCAACGTCGACGTACATGGCGAGCATGTCGGCGATGGTCTTATTTAGACGCTCGGTGAGGCCATTGGTCTGCGGGTGGTAGGCGGTGGTGCGGCGGTGGCTCGTCTCGCTGTACTTCAAGATCGCCTGAGTTGGGTCCGCAGTAAAGGCGGTACCTCTGTCTGTGATAAGGACCTCTGGGACGCCATGACGCAAGACGATGTTCTCCACGAAGAACTTGGCTACCTCGGAGGCACTGCCTTTGGGCAAGGCCTTTGTCTAGGCGTAGCGGGTGAGGTAGTCAGTCGCTACGACAATCCACCTGTTGCCGGAAGTCGACCTCGGGAACGGCCCCAGTAGGTCCATCCCGATTTGCTGGAACGGCCGGTGCGGTGGTTCGATTGGCTGCAGAAGTCCCGCTGGCTTAGTCGGCGGTGTCTTCCGTCGCTGGCAATCTCGGCAAGTCTTGACGTAGTGGGCGACGTCGGCAGCAAGGCGTGGCCAGTAGTATTTTTCCTGTATTCTGGCGAGCGTGCGGGAAACACCGAGGTGTCCAGCCGTCGGGTCGTCGTGTAGGGCCTGGAGGACGTCTGGTCGCAATGATGAGGGCACGACAAGAAGGTAGTCCGTTCGCAGTGGCGAGAAGTTCTTTTTCAGGAGAACGCCGTTCAGTAAGAAAAACGACGGCAGTCCTCGCTTGAATATCCTCGGAACAACGGCGGTCTTGCACTCGAGGTACTCAATAAGGCCCCCCAGTTCGGCGTCGGCCCGTTGCCTTTCGGCGAAGTCGTCGGCACTTATAGTTCCGAGGAAGCAGTCATCGTCGTCGTCTCGCGGCGGCGCGTCGACGGGGGCACGAGACAGGCAGTCGGCGTCAGAGTGTTTTCGTCCGGACTTGTACACGACGGTAATGTCGAATTCTTGAAGCCTCAGACTCCATCGTGCGAGACGACCTGAAGGGTCCTTCAAGTTAGCTAGCCAACATAAGGCGTGATGGTCACTGACAACTTTGAAGGGCCTGCCATAGAGGTAGGGGCGAAACTTTGATGTAGCCCAGAGGATGGCAAGGCATTCCTTTTCTGTTGTGGAATAGTTTGCTTCTGCCTTGGATAGTGACCGGCTAGCATAACTGATAACCCTTTCAAGCCCGTCAGTCTTTTGTACAAGGACGGCACCGAGACCTACGCTGCATGCGTCGGTGTGTATTACCGTATCGGCGCAATCGTCGAAATGCGCAAGTATGGGTGGCGTCTGCAGGCGTCGTTTAAGTTCTTGAAAAGCTTGCACTTGCGCCGTTTCCCACCTGAATTCCACGTTATTCTTCGTGAGAAGCGTCCGTGGTTCCGCGATACGTGAAAAGTTTTTGCCGAAGCGTCTGTAATAGGTGCATAAGCCGAGAAATCGGCGCACGGCCTTCTTGTCGGTGGGTGGCGCAAAGTCGGCGATGGCAGCTGTTTTCCGCGGGTCTGGGCGCACTCCAGACTTGCTGATCACATGACCCAGAAACAAGAGCTTGTCGTACGCGAATCGGCACTTTTCTGGCTTCAGGGTCAGTCCAGAGGCCTTGATTGCTTGAAGTACTGCCTCAAGCCACCGTAGATGCTCGTCGAAGGTCGAAAAAAACACGACGACGTCTTCCAAATACACAAGGCACGTCTGCCACTTCAATCCGGCCAGTATGGTGTCCATGACACGCTGGAACGTCGCAGGTGCCGAGCAAAGACCGAAAGGCATGACCTTGAACTCAAAGAGGCCGTCGGGTGTTATAAAGGCAGTCTTTTCTCGGTCTCTCTCATCGACTTCGATTTGCCAGTAGCCAGTCTTGAGGTCCATCGACGAAAAGTACGTCGCGTTGTGAAGTCGATCCAGGGTGTCGTCTATTCGTGGGAGGGGGTACACGTCCTTCTTCGTGATTTTGTTCAGGCGCCGATAATCAACGCAGAAGCGCAGTGTCCCGTCCTTCTTCTTCACTAACACCACGGGTGACGCCCACGGACTCTTGGACGGCTGGATGATGTTGTCGCGTAGCATCTCGTCAACTTGTTTCTTTATCGCGTCGCGCTCGCGAGTCGAAACTCTGTAGGGGCTCTGACGGAGGGGCCTCGCACTTTCCTCCGTTATAATTCGGTGTTTCGCCACCGGACTTTGTCGAATTCGTGATGACGACGAGAAGCAGTCCTTGTATTGCAGGAGCAGGGTTTTCAGCTGGTCTTGCTTGACCTTCGGGAGGCTCCGGTTGACGTCGAAATCTGGTGCGGGACCTCGATTCGTTGAAGCAGGTTCGGCAGCATCGAAGAGGGCGAAAGCATTGCTGGCGGCCACACATTCGTCGATGTAGGCGACCGTCGTACCAATGTTGAGGTGCCTATATTCGTGGCTGAAATTTGTCAGCACTACCTTTGCTTTACCGTCACGCAGTTCGGCTATACCTCTTGCGACGCAAATTTGACGATTCAAGAGTAGTTGCTGATCGCCATCGATGACGCCTTCAATGTTCGCAGGTTTTTCGGTGCCAACGGAAATAATGACGCTGGAGCGCGGCGGGACGGTCACCTGCTCTTCTATCACGTTCAATGCATGGTTCCCTGGCGTCGCGTGGGGCGGCAGCGCTTTGTCTGAGGTTAGCGTTATCGACTCAGACCTCAGGTCGTTGACGGCGCCGTGGTCACTTAGGAAGTCCATTCCAAGTATCACATCGCTAGAGCAATTTTGTAGGATTACAAAGCTCGCAGGATAAGTCCGGTTATTGATGGTGACTCTCGCCGTGCAGACACCAATCGGCGTTATCAGGTGGCCTCCAGCTGTCCGGATTTCGGGTCCACTCCAAGCGGTCTTTACTTTCTTCAGCTTGGTGGCGAACGGTCCACTGAAGACAGAATAGTCGGCTCCGGTGTCGACGAGAGCTGTGATGCTGTGGCCGTCGATAAGAACGTCGAGGTCGCTAGTTCGTCGTCTCGCGTTGCAGTTGGGTCGTGGCGTGGGGTCACGGCTGCGTCGGTGTGTTCCGCTGCTTCCATTTTGCGTCGTCGGGTCTTCTTCAGTCCGCGAGATTTCGTCGTCAGGGGTCTGTCTGGATCGCGTTGTGTTCTGAAGGTTTCGTCGTGGCGTCGTCGTCGGCGGCGGAGGATCTTCGGTAGTTAGTCGTACAGCAACCGCACCTCCATCGGTTGCTGCCCTTAGTTTTCCTGATACGGGCTAGGCGACCGGCCCCGGTTTGGGCCAGTGTACGGCCGGCGGTGCGGTGACATGTAGCGGCCGGGCGACGGCGAGCGGGAAGGTCGTCGTTCTTGCTACTGTGTTCCAGTGAGGCAGTCGTTGATGTCGCGCGGCCGTTCGCCTGGCTGCGGGCGCGGCGCGTTGATAGCGAATCCACGTAGTCCCATCTGTCGGTACTGGCAGCGGCGGTACGTGTGGCCGGTAGCGTGTGGCCGGTAGTGGTAGCAGAGCGGGCGGTTGTCGGGGGCACGACAGACATCGGTCTTCCTCGGGGTGTTGCGCTGGCCGACAGGTGGTCGGTAGGGCGTCGGTGGCGGCGGCGGCGTCTGGCGACGGTACTGCGGCGGTGTGGCGTCTTGGCGGGGGCGTGGAGGAGGAGCATGACGGCGGGCTGCAGCAGCATACATAATAGCTTGCGGCTGCGGCTCTGCTAGCTGAGGCACGCAGAGTGAATGCTGGATCTCCTGGCGCACGATTGCTCGAATCGTCTCACGCAGGTCGGCGGGTCCTAGGGCTTGAACGTCGGCGTAGCTTGTAGCCGAGAAGCTGCGGTTGTATTGCCGCGTTCGCATCTCAAGCGTTTTCTCGATAGTGGAAGCCTCCGATGCAAACTCAGCGACCGTCTTCGGCGGGTTCCTTATCAATCCAGCGAAGAGTTCCTGTTTGACACCCCGCATGAGGAACCTCACTTTCTTCTCTTCGGGCATACTTGGGTCGGCGTGTCGAAACAGGCGATTCATCTCTTCCGTGTAGATGGCAATATTTTCATTGTGCAGCTGCACACGAGTATCCAGCATAGCCGCGGCCCGTTCCTTGCGGACCACGCTCGTGAACGTGCTTAGGAACGTCGTCCGAAAGAAATCCCATGTTTGTAGCGCGGATTCTCGGTTCTCGAACCACGTCCTCGCGGCGTTTTCTAGGTAGAAGTATACGTGGCGCAGCTTGTCCTCGCATTTCCAGTTATTAAATGTTGAGACCCTTTCGAAGGTCTCGAGCCAAGTCTCGGGGTCTTCACATGGCGAACCACGGAACGTCGGCGGCTCCCTGGGTGGCTGCATCACGATCGCCGTAGGGGGCACTGCGTCAGTCATCGTCTCGGCGGTCGATGTGACGGTCTTCGGCTGCCTGGCGTTTTCGGGAAGGAGCCCGTACTCTGGTTGTAGTCTCTTCTGCCGGCGGCTGGTTCGAGGATCCGGTTTGTCCTTAGAGTCGTCTTCTTCGCGGCTTGGGCTTGGGTCAGCGCTCCGCGGTGGCGTCCGGATCATGAAGCAGCACCTCCACCAGATGTCACGTGGTCGTGACGTCGACGAACACAACAGTCAGCACGTCCGAGATGAAACTGTTTATTTGGCCGAACTTGTGGCCGAGAAACTGAGAACTAGAACTACAGCAGTACACGCTGTACAATGATAGCGGCGAACACGGCGTCGTCCGTCGATCAACTGCCAAGCAGTCAAGCGCGTCGGCTTTTATACAAGCGCTATCGAACTTTCCAGCGATATCGCTGGTGGCGGCGTTATGTCTCGACAAAGCTGGAACATTCTCGTGCGGCGCGCAATCTTAACAGATTGTTCCAAAACAATCGCGAAGCTTCCTACACATCACGGCGAGGCCTGCACAGCGCGTTGCCCACAGTCTTTGTGGGTGAAGCTTACACTCATGAAAGATATGACTCGCGGCTATATATATATATATATATATATATATATATATATATATATATATATATATATATATATATATATATATAGTTGAAGGAGTGGTTGCCTTTGGTTGCCGTATAAGTATGAGTATGAGAGGTGGCACTTCAAGAAAACTTCATTTATTACGTCGACGTTTCGGTCAGAGCCTGACCTTTCTCTTGAGAAAGGTCAGGCTCTGACCGAAACGTCGACGTAATAAATGAAGTTTTCTTGAAGTGCCACCTCTCATACTTATATATATATATATCCTTAAAGATGTACTCTCCCATGCTGGCTGCAAGTAAGTGCGTCGCCTTCGCTTGGCTTTCAATAAATGAACTTCTCCCCAACATTTAGTCCATGTGAACAGAATGCTGGCAACAAGAAAATCTATGAGGGTTAAATAACAAGAGCGGCAGCCCATTGCCCTTGCTCTAATACCGTCTTTGCCGCTTTCAGGTAAGAAAGTATTCGACGCCAGGAATAAATACAGCGAAGTGGATAAAACGGCACGGGTTGTTCGTGTCGACACCCCTACGGAAAAATAAAGAAGAAAAGCCGAGTGTGCTACATGGTCTACAGAACAACGACCTTTTGCATTCCCACTTAGAGAAGAAAGGCTTCCTTGAACGGATTTAGGCAGAACGGATTATGCGAGCACGGAAGGCGCACGTTTGTGCCTGTTACCGAGACGAAAATTTTCAGGTCTTTTTTTTTAGTCAAATGAAAAGCCATGCCCTCAAGCGCCTAGAAAATGGGCTTGTAAGCGTGAGTGCACCTCGAGAAAGTCATTCCAGTATGTTTCTAAAAGCCGGTTTCGGTCCCTGCTGTGCCCTGACTTCAAAACACCTTCTCGTCACGTGCTGCCGCAAGAAGTGAGGTTTTCATGACGGCTCCGTGGGCTCCGTTGGTGACGCACAAGCGGCCACGTAGAATGTGTTAGTGTCTGACGCCATCGCAACTAGCCCCATTGGTGCATGAAGTCACCAGAATTGAGATTGTAGCCTAATGTCGCGACAGTGGGCATGACAGTAGGTGCGCCATGCGAAAATCAACTTTAGTGTCAAAAATAAAATATTGCAGCATTAATTGGACTTCACATTTGTTCAGAACCGATTCGGCATACAGGAGATTCGTATGGCAGAGTACACTCACCTTCATAAATCGGTGTAAGTACCCCTTTAACCCTTTCAGGCCTAGTGATTTGAATTGGAATCACTCACTTAGTAGGTCAGTCAGCAACTACCTGGAAAAAAGCGTTGTTCTTCCTACAGAACTCATGTTTATCATCCGCTCTGCATGCGCCGCCAAGCTGGCACACGCAGTGATGCGAGGTCCCGTGTGAATACACAAACCACAGAAGCGGTCGCGCTGTTCCTCATTTGGCAGGGGCAGCTTCTTTTACCGCGCAGATATAGGGCACTTATTCTGGTTCTGCGTCGAAAATTTGAATTTTTGCTATTGGGCGTTACGCAATCCCATGTGTGTTCGGCGTGTGCAACCCAAAGTGTGTTCGGCGAAAGCTATGGCCGTTGGACTGACTATGCCATGGCACGGCCGCTACATAAAAAAACAGCTGTTTTTTTTTATCTAGAGGCCGTGGCCATGGCAATTTTTTTATGTAGCGGCCGTGGCCATGGTATCGAGGTAATCCACACTCTTGGGGCGCTTGTCGGAACCGCTTACCGTGGAATCATCACCGGCCCGCTTGGGAGCCATCCGACAAACTCGACTGTTGCAACAAGACGTCTGACGAAGGAGCATTGCCGTGGGCGCCGCTGTGCCATCACGTGATTTCAAGGCAATGGACTGGGCTAGTTGGTATATGTCGAATTGGATAAAAACCCAGCGGCAAACACGATCCACAGAGAAAGAACACGACGGGACAGGTTGGCCTAGCCAGCCTGTCTCGTCGTGTTCTTTCTCTGTGGTTCGTGTTTCATCACATGATTCCTGAGAGAGTGTGCCTCCACGGTGCCTCCACAGCTGGCACCGTTCCAAAGCACGGACGACTGGGGACTCCATTCAAACCAGAGCACGCGCCGGGAGCGAGCGTGTAAACCAGACCTTCGCTAGACGCGGGGGTTACAAGGCTCGGCGCAAGGTGCTTCGCCCCTAAAAAATCTGCTCCACTAGCCCTGACCCTGAGGACCAACTCATGGCCGTCCAGCAGGCCGAGGATGCCGCCAGAGCCCAAGGGCCGCCATTCAGCCGGGGTGGCCCCCATCAATCTGCAGGCCACAAAATAAAAGTTATTTCGCTCTCCCTCTCCATTAACGTGAAACCTGGGGAGGTGCGAAGCACTCGTGTTTCCCTTTGAAAACAGCGATTTCGCTATGGAAAGTGGATTATGGATTTCCCCTGGAGACAGCGTCCAGCGCCCATCGCAGACAGCGTCCATGGCAGAAACAGAGCTTTTCCTGAGCGAAAGCGCCGTCTTATTTGCCATCTGCTTCAGCGTGTAGGGCTACGACGACAGCAGGAGCGCATAAGGTGTTTCCCACGTAAAAGAAGAAAAGATGGCTTTTGCCTTCGAGTCAAGTGAAGCTGACGCAAAAGGCACCCTGTGAGTTTCTTTATACGTGGTTGCTCACCGCCGTGCGCGAGAACTCACGCGCCGCAACGGCGGTGAGGTTTCAATGGATTCAGAAGAGATCAGGCACAGAGACTCCTTATTAACCTTTCACGAGATCGTCTCCCACTGTAGAGAGGAACGCAGGCGCTTGCCGGCTCCGCACCCAAAACTATGTAGATCTCAAGCGATCATGCTCAGGATGCTTCAGACGAGGTCATATACCTCGCGAGGTTTCCTAAGCCGGATTAATAGATCTATTGATCCACAGGGCTCCGATTGCGGGGAGGCGTTTAGCACTCTAGCGCATATGCTCTGACAGTGTCCTGCGTTACGGGATGCGTCACAAATTAGCGAACAGGTCTGGGAAGAGGCCATCTCAATTACCGCACTCAAGATCCAGTCAACGGCCGTTCAGAGGGCCCGTGAAAGAGGTCTCGCTGCTGGCCTCCCGCTGGAGCAGCCAGCAGCGAGCCGGGAGCCCCATCGGGTCATCCTCGGCTAGTCCCTCCGAACTTCATTGATGTTCTTTGTGTGTGTAGTCTGCCGGCATAGAGTGCCTAAAAAAGGGCACTAAAGTAAACATAAGAGCAACGGCCCTGCGACTGTCCATGGAGGCAAATCTGTGAGGGCACACCTAGATTAGGTCGACCTTAAAAAATTGGACCATCGCCCCTAAGGGAACCCTGATGGGATGCGAAGCAGCAGTGTTGCGCACGGGTGGCGTCACGGGTTGAACGGCGCTAACGCGGGTGCTGCGGTGAGTGCTAGAAGGTTCGTTTGAAGCGAAACTCGGTGTAGCGTTTACTGGTGGAAACGTTTGTTTGAAACGCAGACACGGGAGGCGAGCGGGCGTTGGAGCCGGCAGCTGCGGGCACTCCGGCGGGTGAGGGAGAGAGTGAAGTACGCGCGCATCTGCGAGGGAAGCGTGCGAGGGGAGCGGGACGTCAACGCCCAGCTGCGGCGCGACCTACTTAGCACCGCTCCAACACCTGCGCCGAGGGAAGCGCGTTGCCTCGCGTTTGTGCGGACGGAGGGACAGCGTTACACAGGCTAGTCAAAGAACTGCTTCGCATCTAAAACTTCCGTGAAAGACCTTTTATTTCAGAGTTTGGCTTTCTATCCGAACAGCTTTACTTGTAACCTAGATAACAGAGATTAGTGCAAGAAAAGCATCATCTTACCATTCGACCCTTTATGTAATCCGTCTACAAAACAAGGACAATCGCTTCGAATGGTGTCGTAATTAGGCTGCAGGTTCAACCAAAAGGGTCACTGATAGCAATAGAAATCAATGAATGAAAAGTATACGCTGAGCCAATTTTTTATTATTAAGTGAAAGCCTTACATGTCTCCTCTAACTCAAAAATTGACCATTGGCGTTTTCGATATTTGGCGAGACCTGACGATACATCGCGATACCGGCGTCGCCGTGAACACGAAGGATACAAAAAATAACTAAGTAATAAAGGTCGGTCAAAATTCACGTGATACTCAAGCGAATGTAATTGTGCAGTCGGCATGTTAAAGTCACAAGACCTCAATGTAACACGACGTCATAAATGACGTCCCAGATAGGGAAAATTTGGGAGGTCACAGTGACGTCACTGTGAGCTAATGACGTCACTATGAGGTCACATTTACGCCATAGAACATTGTCGCTGTGTCAAAGGCGGGCCTATGATGGAAGCTTGCAAAACCATGTGAGGTGCAGAAAGCTCGTAATGCCTCCAATCGTGGAGCCAGGGCAAAACCACGTTAGTTGCAGAAAGCTTTCGAATGGGTGGGGGGGATGAACACATCGACTAAGAAGAAAAGGAAGAAGAAGATGCTTTCGCCTTCGAGTCGTCTTAAGGTACGTGCACACTGGCGGGAAGCATGCCGCGGCGGCGTCCCGCCCGTCGGCGCCTCCGCGCGGCAAGCAGCAACACGCTGTCCACATTGCCGGCGCGAGAATCACGAGACAAGAACGGGCATGTCGAGGAGCGCGCACCCGCCGGCTTGCTGCCGGCTAGCGATTTCTCCCAGAAAGACGGAGAGGAGTTGCGCGGGTGAGGAGAACGTCTGGTTGCTATGACGACAGCCCGTGTGAGAAGGAAGAGGAGGTAAAGCAGGCGCTGATTGGCGGTTTGCTTGCGCGGCAGCCGGCGGCAGCGGCGAAAATAGGTCCCCGAGCGATCGAGTCGGCGGGAGAAAGATTTTGACGCTCCGCGGGAGAAAGAGAGAAAAGCGGCATCGAGCGAGCGGTGAGCGGCGGGCGGGAGAGTGCCGCGCCGCCAGTGTGTTCGTACCCTTAGGCGATTGCACAAGAGACCCTGTGTTTCTTTTTTCTTTTTGGAGCGCACGCGCTAGCTGCGCGTGAGGAGGGCTTCTAAAAGCGGAGCTGTAAAACTCGACCAATTGGTTCATGCAGAGCAAACAGACAATATCATTATCACGAACCGGCACGCCCTCTCTTCGTTCTCTTCTTATTCATCGCGGTCGTCGCCTTCATCTTCTGCTTCGCTCCCAGAACACGTGCGCCGGTGTCACCGGCGCAGGATCTAATAACTCTGGCGGGCGAGAAAACGAGTACAAAGACAGAAAGAGAGAAAGAAAAAGAAATAAAGATAAAGAAGAGAAAAATTGTTCACGACAAGTTTCCTTGGCGAGGCGACATTCGAACCCGCGTACCCACGATCCGAAGACGAGCATCTTAGCCCACGGGTATCCAGGATTTTTTAGATGCGAAGTCGGTGTGCGGCCTGACCACCCTTACTGCGCATGCGCATCCTCCTCCCCCTACTCTCCCCTCCTACGCTCCCTCCTCTCGCGCGCCTCATTCTCTCCTGCGCAACTCCGCGATGAGCGCCAGCGCATGAGCGTCCCCTGTCCTTTCCTACGCTCCCCCCCCCCCCCCCCACTCGCGCGCCTGTCGACAGCCTTCTCCGCACACCCTGTGAGAATTAACAGCCAGGCTAGAGGGAAGACACGACGCGCGTAGCGTTCCTCTTCGCGTTCCACGACGCTTTCTATGAATGGATGCTGCTTACGGCGCGGGACTTCGCCCCAGCTTAAGAACCTGGCGAGCTAGCTCGTAAAAAAAAATTACACCATCTCCCGCTAAAGCGAACCATCCACCGCTGCTTCGAATCCACACATGGTTCGCTTTAGTGGGAGATGGCGTATTCTTTTTTTCTTTATTGCCTATACTTGACTAACCAGGCCCGCTAATAGAGCATAGCATAGCCTTGTGTAGTATAGCATAGCAAGGGTGTGGGAAAGGGAAGTCAGGTGAGAAGAACAGATGTGACGATGAGGAGGAGAGAAAGTAGGAGTGTAGAACGAGTAGAGAGAGAAAGAAAGAGAAGGATAGAAATACATTACAAATAAAGAGAATGAATAGAGTAAAAATAGAAGGTGAGAGAACGACTACGGAGGGAGAGAGAGAAAAAAAATAAAGACATAGAGCGAAAGGGAGAAAAGTTTTGAAAGACAAAAAAGAGAAGCTTGCTAGTTTAGTGTTCGGCGCCTTGTATTGGTTAGGCATTGCATTGGTTAGCGCGAAATTTACGCTTGCTAAAGACCTTCTTTACCCTCGGCACCTCAAGTTATCGACTGGAACGACAGACACAAGGCATATTGTAGCTAGCAACTGAAAGTGTTAGAACAGACGCTCTCCGAAATACGAACGCGCTCATCATTTTCGGATTGCGTTAGCTGAATATTCAGGTATTCAAAAGGTACCCGACAATTTCTTACATTTGACTACAGGCAAGCATTTGGTTTTCGTACAGGATCTTTTTTTAGAGGAATAGACACAAAGCATGGAGTGCATTCGAGAGAACGTGTTCAGGGTGGGGGCTAGTTCACTCACGGCTTCCTTTCAAAAAAACTGTTTTTCAGTCATAAAGAAAGGACTTTATAATAAAAGCACGAATATGGAAAACATGCACCAAGAAATACACAAGTCACATTGCAAATAAAGAAAGTTATTTTTTAATATTGTCCTACCATATGCCTTTAATAACTCGCACCAGTGCGTAAGCATTATGTTTTCGAGATTAACACGTGCAATGTAAACTCTTCATACGAATTAGGTGGTAATGATAATAATAATATCCGGGTTTTTACGTGCCCAATCCACGATATCATTATGAGGCACACCGTAGTGGAGGGCTCCGGAAATTTTGATCATCTGGTGTTCTTTATCGTGCACTGATATCGCACAGTACACGGGCCTCTAGCATTTCGCCTCCGTCTAAATGCGACCGCTGCTGCCAGGATCTAACGAATGCGGAGTTAACAACCAAACCTACGCAAGATATAAGGGCGCTGTTAAAATTCTGAATAAATAGCTCTTGCCTCCCGTATAAAGCTCTCATTCTCCACTTTTCTCCGCTTCCAAACTTCCGTAGCCGTACACGTCCAGCAGCTACGTTATTTTCGTTTTGCTCTTTCAACCATAGCATGCGTTATTCCCGTCATGTTTCTGCCAGTTATGCGAAGTTGCGCTCCTTCAATCTCGTCTCGTCATCTCTGTTCCGGGGAAGCAAAAAAAAGGCGCAATATGTGCATGCATGACCTGAGACAGTCGCTTTTCAATTTTCCACCACTGTATTTGTCTCATCATCGCTTGAATGCCGATTTAATCATTTTTTTTAATTTTCGAGAGAAATATCAAACAGAAAATTTAGTTGAGTTTGAACGTCACATGACCTACGCTTTGGGAAAATTTTTGCAACTGAGTCAGAAGAAGGACTACTAAAAAAAGAAACAGATGATAGACGGGAAATGATGTTTTATTTATTTTGTCGGGAATACCTACGCTTCTGGAATTCAACTCGGAGACGACATTCAAACGCGAACAAATAATCGGGACATTCAAGTGACCCACAGGGCTCTGACGTCACTCTGAAGTTCAAAGTGAAAGCTTTGTGAGCAATAGCGAAACGTTGAAGCTGCAATGCCAGGCACATCTGCTTCGCCGGCAATACGTGTCAAACTGTGTCAGTGCCCGCAACGAATGTCTCCACTTTCCAGCAGTCCGACGAGGTCATGCATGAAAAAAATGGTGCGAAATGTCAGTAGTCTGTCTCGCAATATTCAATCCGTGGCATGCTAGGGTCGATGTCGAGCGAACGTTCACAGTCACAAAAGATCAAGAAAACTATAAACCTAATATGCTCACTCGTACCGTGAGACAAACGCGAAAGCAACCAATCTGATCGGCAGTCAAATAGAATGTCGAGCATTTGTGGACACCGATCTCTCTGCCAGACAGGAGCACATCGAAATCAGCAGAGTGGAGAAAGTGCGCCGCCACTGGTCTAATATTGAGCTTACGAAGTCCCAAAACGAAGATTGAGTCATTGCCTTTGGCTTTCAAAGAAATGATCGAAATGTCAGAAAGGAATCGCCAAAAGCAAGATCAAGCGGCGTACTTTGACCCCAGCCGAGACTTCAGTAGAAGCGAGAAACGCATACCGAGCTCAAGAAATACAAACCGAGCAAAAGAACGAAGGTCAGACAGGAATTTGAGAAAGATTTCAAATGAACACAGAATATGGCAAATGTGAAAGTAAAGAAGTGATATGGAGGTTAGACAGATGCGTACGAACTGCCTAGAACTGTATTGGAAGCTCTTTTTTCTTTCTAGTACCTGTTCTTTTTCTGTTGCAAGCACTTCTGACGCGAAGCATTGTTTGTTTTATGCCAGGAATATTGCGGTACAAGTATAGAGATGCAAGCTGGATTCTCGCCGAAAGAAAGGCTCCCGTTTAGCGGCAAATTTTGAAAATTCTTTGCACTTCCATCATGTCAGTATGTGTATTTAGCGGAAAATGAAGGCTTAAAGAGACGAAAAATTTTTGCGCAGGGAATTTCGTTGAAGCCAACGTTCCGACTGGTGGACTTGTCTGGACGACAAATGGACGAAAAGTGGACAAGTTGCTGCTTCGACGAAATCAAGTGCACTTGTTCAAACGCTGGCTCCAGCAGCATTCCCTATTCATCCAAGAAACAGCAGGATGGGGAAGATGGAAGCATGCGATGAAAAAATCCGTAAACAGGGGGTGGGTTTACGCTTACGGGTTTACGGCACCCCCTGTTTAACGGATTTTTTTCATTCCCTATTCATGAAACTTTTCATCAATATGAGTATTTTATACATATTGTTATGAGGAAAAATGCATATTTTAACAGATTTTTTTTACACGCAGAAGCAATCGTGGGTATCAAACTGGAGCCTGTTCATTTATGACTACGTTTACCGACCCTTCTCTCCCCCATATAGCGGGCCTCTCTGCTGTCTTACATTTACCGCACGGGCATCAAATCGTTATCCCGCCAAACGCGTTGCAGAATAAAATCAGTTTAATACAATTTCATTACCGCTCCGTTCAGCAAATTTCAACATGCGCAGCGAATTTCTAGAATTGTTCTCTCATCGAGCATCTGTTGCTTTCTCTGCTTGACTTTCCACATTTCTTTTTATTTCATCGGTGAAGCAAACGAGATGTCCACATTCTTGTCAACCTTCTTTTACCGTATGCGAACCAAACTTGTGCAATTTCAACATGTTTTACAAAAGTAGTTACCTAAAAACAGAATTAGTGAGCAACTTCTAATGAACCTTCGTAAATTATCATGAAAATTTCTAATTGCTACATGCTTTACAAAGTTGGCACTTAATAAGCATTTCGTGGCGGCTCATTAATGACACCTTAGAAATAGTCAAATTTTGACATCCACAAATGCAGTAAGACTCGTTCACAAGAATTTGTCATACTTTCTTGAAAATAAAAGTCTTAATCATCAGGTACTATTGCAGGAAAGTACACGGCAAAATTTATATGTTTAGGAATCCAGAAATCGACATTGTGCAACTGCATAGTTTTTTTTTCACGAAGCAGTGACTAACTGTAACAGACAGAGCAATCCCTAAAGATGTTTCCGAAATCATAGTGAAAATTCGCAAGTGCAGAATGTTTAACAGTGCCTTTACTCAAAAAGCTAGTTATTCAGACAGTCCTAATGAAGTTCTTTTCGTGTCATGTTGCAAGAATTAGTTTTAATAATCATAGATCATATTGTCCCGTAGACACATGCCACAAGGTATTCGTTTGACACGGCAGATGTAAGTGCATGTCTAGGAGGCCGAAAATGTAACGTCTAAAATAGTTATGTGTCGTGGATACAGGTGGGAAAATGCACTTTGCTGGCCCTCTAAATCATTTATGGAATCAAATCGAAAATAATTTGATTTGGTCCGGAGCTTCTTTTATCCACCTGCCACAGTCGATAATCGCGAGGTCTCTCGAAATAACGGCGTCCGTATGTATATCGCCGGCTGGAAAAATCTCGAGACAATTGGACTGACGCTGCCTTAGGCGAGCTCGTTTTACTCTAAAAAATGTACGCATTTTTCGTTGCCGCCAACTTCGGAGCACCCTTACACACTAGAGTGCTCCAGAGTTGGTGACGACGAAAAGTGCTGTGCAGATTTGTGTGAGTAAGAATATGTGGCGTTGTTACCGTTTCCATACTGTAAATGTGCATATTTAGAGTATATGAATGGTAACAATTTCGGGACTCGGTAATTGGAATAAGCCGACTTTTTCACCCGCGCGGAACGACATTCAAACTTTGACACCGAAACGAACGCAAAGATTTTAGATGTCGCCAAGATACTTTTGTTAAAAAAACATGGAAATCTCGCGTGCAAAGACAGAACGGACAAGACATTGGAAGGAGAAAAAGACATGCATATTACAACGCATGTCCTCAACTTTATTTGGGAAGCTTTCGTGAAACGCGTAAATAAATGCTAAAAAGCTAAATGCGGTGAATAAAAGCGTCTTCCAAATTGCCTTACGCAATATTTCGTTATATTTTATGTTAATTAAGAAGAAACAGTTCTGGATCAAAAGTTGCCTTCCCCGTCCAGACTAGGCATAAACACCTAGCAAACATGGCAGCTAAAGACAGCGTTACATTATCGACAACATGTACAAATACGTAACCGTAAGTTCCCGGAAAGTGCATCATAGAAAGAAGTGATGCAAGAAATTGTGGTGTAAACGTGTGTAAAAAGATTGTCAAGAAAAATACTGCCAGTAAAATAAAAACTCACAAGGGTCTCTTATGCATTTGCCTAAGATGACTCAAAGGCGAAAGCCATTGTCTTCTTATGCTTCGCACTCGATGTATTGAATCTCCCCCGCCCCAGTCCAAAAGCTTTTTGCACCTAACGTGGTTTTGCGTTGCCTCCAGGATCGGATGCATTGCAACATAGAGTTTCATACAATACCCTAGAGAGGAAACTGGCGCTGCGATCGTTCAACCACCATGGGAATGATGGGAAGTACAGGCTTCGGATTGGATAGCGTTAGCTAGCGAACTGTCTACGGATCTTTTTCTACAGTTTCAGTTTCGTTCTTTGCGAGGCGTGGGTAGTGGGGTGTGTTTCAAAGCATTCAAGCAGCGCCTTTGTTGTTCAAAGAGGCTGAAGACCGCTAGATCTCTTGGTTTCATGCGACGCTGCAGCTTTACAGGTTGTATTTGACAGTTTTAGCAAAGCATCGTGCACTCACCGCTGCGCACAGATGTAGCGTCCCATGTCAGTGCAGCAAACTGCATCGAGTTCACGTTTGTTTGATAAGCGCGTCTTACCAAAACTCGTTCAAATCAACTGCAAAACGACGGCGAAGCTAAGTAGACGCACTGTCGCGCTCCTCTGACTCGACTTCACAACATAACGAGAGATGCGTTGGAGGCAGACCACTTGAACAGACGCACCTGGCATCGCAGCAGACGATACGTTAAGTGTTTCTCACTCAATACAGTACTGTTATTTCCATAAATAGATAATGCGTACTTTCGAGGGAAAAACAAGCGTGTTTCTTTTCAAGTGTTGTACAAAAATAATTCATTATTTCGTGATGCCAAATCTGGAACACAATTGCAGAGCAATGCATACCCTGGTGGTTGAATTTGTCCAGGTTTCAGTTCCATCTCACGGTCACGCAAACTTTTTGCAATAAGTTTTACGTACAAAACAATGAAGCAAGTTTTAATGGGAAATAACTTCATATCACTTTGTTTTACACTCGGCAAACAAGCGTTTCGAATCTCAAGAGCCTAATCCATCCGAAGCAAATCCGAAGCCTGTACTTCCCATCATTCCCATGGTGGTTGAAGCGCGTCTCAAGGAGCCCGCGTAGACACTAGCGCCAGATTCCCCTCTAGGTATTATTGTAAGAAACTCTATGCATTGCAAGCTTTCTGCGTCTCATCTGGTTCTGCTTTGCCTCCGTGATCAGCCCAACTTTGACTAAGCGACTATGCCGTGTGATGACGTCAACGTTTTACGTCACGTTATGCGACGTCACGATGCCATCACGCAACGATGGCTTTTTTCCATCACTTTTGACGCCGACGGTCAATTTTCACGCTTGATGAGGCATCTAAGGCGTTCGCCTTAATAAATACGAAAAAGATAAGGTTGAGTAGAGGCTCTAACAGCTTAGCTTGCAAAGGCAAAATAAGAAGCCTGTCAATGTATCACGGGCCCCACGCCTATCTCCGTGCTGAGGTGGCACTCGTGACAAACCCGGCATGAGTGCTGCATCTGGATATTCCAGCATGTTCCTTGATTCAAATGTTCTGTAATTTACGTGAATTCGTCGCTGCTATGAATTCCCCATTGAGCTACTGAGACATTTCTCGTTTGCTTTTTTTTGTGTACGTTCATTCTGTCGTTTCTAACTATCCATTATTTGTTATTGTTAACGCTGGCGCTTTTGCCTGTCTGTGTCTTTTACGGCAAAGCTGTATACCTCTTGTTGGTCGGAAAATTTCGTGGCGTAAACACGAAACGTCAGGTTAAAGGGACACTAAAACGCCAACAGATGCTCGCGTGCTCCTTTGCTAGCAGATGTGCGCGCTACTTTCGTTTTCACCTCGGACACTGAGGAACGGCATTCGGAGAGGTAGACGTACGAGCCATGAACAACTGCAACGCCACAACGAAAGTTCGACCTCTGGTTGCTTTAGGGGCCCTTTAACAATTGAAGGCAAACTGCATATCTTGCTTTGCAATGAGGCATGCGGCATATAACTCAGTATTCGTTTCAATAAACAAAACCACCAACGTAGCATCAAAACCGCATGATGGATGATAAGGCGCCTGTCAACAATGCAATAATGAGAACACCCCCTCCCCCCATGCGTCCCCGGTAAAGATTAGCTTGCAGCTGCCTTGAACTTCACAAGAGGGCTTCGAATGACGTCAAACGGTCCTTGCTTCGGCGCGCGTGCGTTTCCCGCTTTCATGTATAATAGGGAGACCATCTAGCAACTCATCTAGTTCATTCTATGACTGCCATGGGTAGACCGCGGAAATTAAAGACACCAGAACAGCGTGAACACAATGCTCGACGAAAGGAACGAATTCGTCTCGGTGAAAATGGTCGCGGAACCAATCGCGTTCTATCACAGCGACCACAAAGCGATTATAATACCATTACTCTAAAGAAATGAAACATAATAAAACATACCCCCCCCCCCGTCAGAACGTGTGGTGTTTGATATAGTTTCGTTGCACGTTCACGTTCGCAGGGCGGGATAGCAGCAAATTTTTCATATTTATTTTCTTTCTGACCTACGTATACCCAATGATAGCCTAAGTATGAATTAGTTTTTACGTGTGCTAATGACTGAATGGAAATACTCACATCCTTTGTATAGAAATTTTCTCCCCTCCTTTGAAAGATCTACCAAGCGATATCAACTTTCAAGCAAGTTCCAGGCCTCTTAATTCCAGTTTTTTTTTTTTATCAATAGCATCACACCGAAATATAATAAAGTTTGTTTTCTATCACGTCGATAGAGGAAGCTCCAAGAGAAGGGACGAGTTGTCCGAA
The DNA here is from genome assembly GCF_013339695.2 of Rhipicephalus sanguineus. NCBI lineage: Eukaryota > Metazoa > Arthropoda > Arachnida > Ixodida > Ixodidae > Rhipicephalus > Rhipicephalus sanguineus. The sequence goes on from NC_051183.1 coordinate 61,205,331, forward strand.
ATACCCTGATAAAAATGTAAAAAAATATAAAATGGATATAATGGGTTAAGGTAATGTTTCTATATGACAGAGCTGATATTAAAGTATGTTATAATTCAAAATACACAGGTATTATACACAGGCGTTATAATTCAGGTGTTAAAAACATATGTGTTATAATTCAAAACACACAGGTATTACACACAGGTGTTATAATTCAGGTGTTAAAAAACACACGTGTTATAATTCAAAACACACAGGTATATTGGCATATTGACGTCACATCTTCCTCGCCGTCCGGTCTTTCTCAAGAACGAGGTGGAGTTCAAGCGGGGAACGGCACAAGTCGAGGCATTTCAAGAACTGAAACGACGCCTGCAGACGCCTCCGATACTTGCGCATTTCCACGAATACGCCGATACGGAGATTCACACGGACGCAAGCAGCGTAGTACTCGGCGCCGTCCTTGTGCAGAAACCGACGGACTGGAACGGGTCATCAGTTATGCTAACCGGTCCCTATCCAAAGCAGAAGGTAACTATTCCACAACGGAAAAAGAGTGTCTTGCTATCATCTGGGCTACGTCTAAGTTTCGCCCCTACTTTTACGGCAGGCCCTTCAAAGTTGTGAGCGACCACCACGCCTTGTGTTGGCTAGCCAACCTGAAGGACCTTTCAGGTCGCCTCGCACAGTCGAGCCTAAGACTTCAAGAATTCGACATTACTGTCGTTTACAAGTCCGGAAGAAAACACTCCGACGCCGACTGCCTGTCTCGTGCCCCTGTCGACGCACCGCCGCAGGACGACCGCGATGATGACTGCTTCTTGGGAACCATAAGTGCCGACGACTTCGCTGAACGACAGCAAGCCGACCCGGAACTCAGTGGCCTTGTGGAATACCTCAAGGGCAGGACTGCCGTTGTTCCGAAAATATTCAGGCGGGGATTGGCGTCATTTTTCTTGAAAAACGACGTCCTCGTAAAGAAGAACTTCTCTCCGGCCCGGATCAACTACCTTATCGTTGTACCTTCGGCACTGCGACCAGAAGTTCTCAAGCCCCTGCACGACGACCCGACGGCTGGCCACCTCGGCTTTTCCCGCACGCTCGCGAGGATACAGGAAAAATACTACTGTCCACGCCTTCCTGCCGACGTCGCCCACTACGTTAAGACTTGCCGAGATTGCCAGCGACGGAAGACACCGCCGACTAGGTTAGCGGGACTTCTGCAGACAATCGAACCACCTCACCGGCCGTTCCAGCAAATCAGGATGGACCTACTGGGGCTGTTCCCGACGTCGACTTCCGGCAACAAGTGGACCGTCGTAGCAACTGACTACCTAAACCGCTATGCCGAGACAAAGGCCTTGCCCAAAATCAGTGCCGCCAAAGTATCCAAGTTCTTCGTGCAGTACATCGTCTTGCGTCATGCCACCCCCGTGGTTCTCATCACAGACAGAGGTACTGCCTTTACTGCGGACCTAACTCAGGTGATCTTCAATACAGCGCGACGAGCCACCGCCGCACCACTGCCTACCACCCGCAGACCAGTGGCCTCACCGAGCGTCTAAATAAGACCATCGCCGACATGCTGGCCATGTACGTCGACGTTGAGCACAAGACGTGGGACGCCGTCCTTCCGTACGCGATCTTCGCTAACAACACGGCCGTCCAAGAAACGACGCAGACGACGCCGTACAAGTTGGTCTACGAAAGAAGCCCTGCGACGACGCTCGACGCCATGCTATCCAACGTCACCGACGAAGGAAATCTCGACGTCGCCGCTTACTTACAACGTACCGAACGAGCTCGACAGCTCGCCCACCTGCGCATCAAGACCCAGCAGCCCACCGACAGCCATCGCTACAATCTTCGACGACGCTTAGTGGAGTACCAGCCCGGCGACCGTGTCTGGGTCTGGACGCCAATACGACGACGCGGACTGAATGAGAAGCTTCTTCGACGATACTTCGGACCGTACAGGGTACTTCGACGTCTCGGCGCACTCGACCACGAGGTTGTTCGCGACGACATCACGAACTCTCAAAAGCGCCGAGCTCGACCCGAGGTCGTGCATGTGGTGTGCCTTTAACCGTACTATGCTCGCTAACGCACCTCAGGACTCTAATGTTTGGTTGCTTTATTAGTTTTCTTTATTATTGAATGTATTCATGTTCTGCTTTTAAGCATCGGGACGATGCTTTTTCAGAGGGGGGCATTGCCACGTGCGTTTATGAGTTTTGCTGTATTCGGTTTTCGCCCACAAAGACTGTCAGCAACGCTCAGCGCAAACCGTGCCTCATTGTTCGAGAAGCTTCGCAATTATTGTAGATCATTTTGTTAAGACTGCGCGCAAGACGAGCTTATTCTAGAGATTGCGCGACAACCAGCGATAACGCTGGAATATTCTACGGCACATGCATAAATGCCGACGCGCTTCACCGCTGGTCAGATGAGCGACGGTCGACGCTCTGTTCGCCGCTATCAGTGTATTGCTGTAGTTTGACTTTCAGTTTCCCGGCCACAAGTTCATCCAAATAAAGAGTTTCATTTCTGACGTGCTGACTGCTGCCTTCGTCGACGTCACGACCACGTGATATCTGGTTCCTATTGTGCCAGCTGTTTTACTATACAGCGTTCGCCTCACAGGACACGGCTCGTGTAGGGTGCACTTGCTCCGGCGCTCGCCAGGTGTCACGTGCCTCGCCCTTCCTCCTTCCTCCCCCTGATAAGAGCGTGCGCCTACTTACGTCACCAGCTGCTCTTCTGGGTGGGCCGTGGTACGGCGAACTAGAACAGGGCTAGTGGACTCACTGGCGTCGAACGCGTCACGACGACGATGTCTTATTGGGAACTAAGGACTACACCAGGGCAGACGAACGCCGACAGGCGAGCGCCAGTACCAGACACCTAAGTCAAGGATTAGGGTCTCATCCATATTTTGTTCTGATTGTTTTTGTTTTGTTCTTTAGTTCATAAAAAGTTGCATTCATAACTCCCTCGTTATTTTGGGCTTTGCTTTGTAGGCGAGAAGCAGCAATACCACTAAGACGTTTCTCTCCGCTGTTCGTCTACCGGTATCGATTGGTTTGACGTTGAGCAGTCGAGGCAATAAGCCGCTGCCACTGCATAACAAGCAGTCATCACGCAAAGACGAACCAGTCTGTTACGCCTGCCTTGCATCTGTCGATTGCTTCGATGCAATCGCGTTTTGTTTTCTTATTCACAGCCTAATATGTGACCGGGCGTTGAGATTTCACTGTGCCTAAGGAAGCGCACAGAAAAAAAAAACCTAGTGAAATATCGCTAAACTAATCAAGAACTGTGTGACTAATCAAGAACTATGTCGTAAAGTGGCAACTTGCAGATGTACTATGGCGCAGTTTGAAATATCCACCTTAAGTCATACCTTATTAACGCATTTCAGTTTTTCCTGTATTTGTCCGCATGAGCAATGCCCTGAGAGCTTCACATTAGTTTTCGGGCGTTCAACGGCCGTTCATTGCTTTCCGGTTTCAGTGTTTTCTGGTCTTCATTGTTTTAACTGTCACAAATGTTCGCTTTTTTATTTTGTCAATTTGCAGTTCGCGTATGTGTTTCGCCTATCAATGAGCACATGTATCTGCTGCTCTGCCTTTTTTACGTCCTTTTTTTTTGCTCTACTGGGCCTCGTGCACTTCTCAAGCTATCATTATAGCTTTTCGCTCGAGGCCCACTTCCTGTATATTTTTCTCGAATAAACATTCATTCATTCACAACGGAAAGCAGGAGGAAACCATAAATGAACTCCCTGTAGTCGCAGATTGTTGTTGCTGTTGTTTTGGCGTGTAAGACAATCAGTACTAATTGTGATGGGCACTGCTGATGCGATGCTTTTGTACGGTTTGTGCCACATCATACATCGACGCCACATTAAAATAGTGAAATAAAGTGAAAATGTTAAGAAAGCGATTTATTATTTTGATGTGAAACAAGATGTAGTCAAGCTTCTTGTGCAACTTAACCCCTATATTCCTAGTGTCCTACATGTAGGACGCTTCTTTGACGTGCTTTAAATTCACTACTCCTTTAGCTTAAGACTAGCGCCACCTGCTTCAAATGTGCCTAAATATGTACTAGCTTACCCACTGCTTGCTCGTACCATCGCCACATACAAACTGCTTCATCCGGGTGAATACCTACTCTCTGCGACAGACGCCATGAAGCGGAAGAAAATTTCAGTTATGATCCTTTCTGTGTCTTCGACTTATTGCGAGACTTTTTCGACCAGCTCCCAGGAGGTGAGGAATTGACAGGGGAGAGTTGTGTTGTTCAAATGTCAAGAGGTCATAAGTTTGAACGTGGTGAACGCAGCCAGTCCCATATTTAACACTCTGGGCTAATAAGGTGTGAGGGGACGATGTGAATAAAATATTGAAGCAATGTTGACTGATGTAGAAAGTGGTTATGAAAATGCCACCTACATGGCCGGTTTGCTTGGAAGTGTCTTTCGAGCGGAACTTGTGGACCTCGATAAGTCGTCCTCGGCCAGTGAAGACGATGATGATAGTGTGTCAGCCAAAAAGGTCACAAACCCAGCATCCAACGGACAACGCAGGACTTGAAGCCAAAGTTACACCAGAGTGAGTGGCCGGATGACGAACAGGACGAAAGCTTTTCTTTTACTCCGGCAGAAGCACTCAGAAATTTCTTTGACTGCGAGATCATTGCCACTTGTGTAGGAAAGGAACGAATAAAATGTGGATAATCTAGAAAATGTGGATGTGGATAAAATGTGGATAAAATGTGGAACGGATAATGCGAATAAAAAAAAGGCCTTGAGAGAAAAAAATAGGTGGTACTCTTCTTTTTTAGAGCGCAGCTCTTAGGCACTTATTCCTGCTTTGAGCGGCGTCACCGTCACCGTCGGTGACGTAACCAATAGACATGAAAAAGTAACCGCTAAACATGGACAAAAAAAATAAGATGAGAAAAAAAAACGTACCCACGATCGAATGGGATTTGAACCCGGGCCCACTGCATGGCAGTCGATTATTCTACTACAGAGCCACGCTGATTCTTTTCTTTATTACCGGTTATTAACGTTGTTGCAGTATTGTGTATTACTCTAAATGGTGTCTATTATTGACGTATACATTCGACAAAGCCCCGATGGTGCTTGAAATTCATTTGCAAAAAGACCCTATAGAGGCGTCATGTCGGGCAAGGAATCGTGTTACACTATGCAATATAGCATGGCAGAAGAGTAAAATACCAACCAGTCATCACACAATGCTAATTGCGCACGGAGTGTGTGATTTAATGCTTCCCACCAACAAGTGCACATAGTACTTTACAGATGTGTAGCGTGTACCTCGCTTATCCGCAGAAAGACGAATAATGGCGTAGTGGGCGCTGCCCTACTCCAGAAATATTATGATATATGGTGTAGTCAATACCTTGCGGAAAGCCAAACTTGCAAACACGGTTGGGCTTTTCCCAACACAAAGCTGCGCTCAGAATTCGTATTAGGCACCATCGTAATCATCGGTGAATATTTGTCTACCATCTCGATGCAGCCATAAAAAACGCTGTGCAGCTGTATTAGAAAAAGAAATTGAAGGTTGAGCACCTTTCGCTTCGGAGGTCGTTTATGCTGGCCTAGCTCCAGATATACGGATGCAAGCGGTACCGCGGCAAATCATGGAATTCCGCCATTCAGGCACAAAGTTCTTTTGACCGCACAGGTCAAATTATGCTGTCCCTAAATGCAAATAAACAATGTGTTCTCACCGTCACGAAAAAAAACAAAGCTCGGTGCAAAAAGTGCCATGTGGGTGGGCACATGAAATGCTTCAAGGATTACCACACCGGCACACAGCAGCCCATATGCCCAGTGTCCTACATGTAGAACGACTTGAAAAACAGTGTTCTACTAATCTCCCATTCGGCGAGTACATATGCTACAGATGGCAGTGCAAGCTTCTCAGCCGACAGCGACGCGTCATTACAACATTACTTTTACGTTAGGGTTACCACCACAGTGTAAACATAGCTCAATTTCAACAACTCAGTCGGTACAGCTCTACGCGATGTCTGCTTTTGCGACCCGAAGCAGACATGGTTGCAACCCGATTTAAGGATTTGCATTCGACAAAACTTCGCGCTCACTGAAAACTTCGGTTATTTTATTTACACCGATCGGCGGAGTTCCCCAGCGTATCATGAGATCACGAGAGTGCTACCTAACCGGTTTCGAAAGGTCGGCATGACCCTTCCAGAAATCGAAGCACGTACGAAGAGCTGTGAGTTATGTTTCCTCAGAAAAGCTTAACTGGTGCGTCTGGGTAAACGGTTAGCAGATGCGACCAAACTAAAACCATCTTTGCACATCTAAACGTATGGGGGCATTCGAGAAGAAAAAACTTCGCAGTCCTATGAAAGTAGGTTCGCTGTAACGTAACAGCTCGGGTGTATGTTTAAGTGACTGATAAAAACCAGCACCATGAATTTCTCTAAGTGCGCGTGATGAGAATAGAATATACAGGTCGCCTGCATAATCTAGTCTGTGAACAATTTTCCCGCAACACTCGTCCGCATAACTTTAATGTTTCTGTGCACAAAACACCAAAACACCAGTTTCGGCAAAAGAGACAATCTTATTGGAGCCAACCATGAAGAAATTTCTATAGGTGAAGACTGTTTTCGAATTGCTGATAATTCGCAGGCAGTCCCATGGAGCTGGAATTCTGAAAATTTACGCCTCTCACGTGCACTCTGATCACTGAATCTGCGCGAAACACGGGTTTAGTGAAAAATCAGGAATCAGCCGCAATTTGCGCAGTTGATAAGCAAATTGGTATTCTACCTTGTTTTGAAGTTGTTTGCGTACTCACGCTGACAACCTGTCCGTGTTTTTATTGCCATGTTTCTAAGCAGAAAATGTTTTTAGCTCCCGCTGTCGGCGACCTTTGAGTGACCTTGAGCAAAAAGCTTGTACCATTACCGGGCTCTCAAACAAGATCATCCGGGCACATAAACGATACATCTGGGCAATCATACAAGATCATCGGGGCATCCTGGCAAGCAAGAACAAAAAGAAAACATTCGGGTAACCAGCCAAATGTTTGTCTGTGGCCGCTAACTCTTTTTACAGGAAAGCATACATACGCTAGTTCCGGTCCAAACAAATTACAAAAAAAAATATTGCTTCCGAGGTCTTATTAACTTTAGATACGTTCCAACTGGCTGGAACTCGGGCACTGTTAAGCTTTTGCGTTCTATCCTGCCCTGTTCTGCTGTGCTACGACCCGTTCGCTAATGATAAATTCAGGTACATGTGTTTGCTTCCTCTAAATTTCCTGCGCGGCTTATTACGAAAGTTTCCGGGTATAGAGATATTATTATCGTTTAGGTGAGACTATCTGCTTCCCATGGCCCTTTGTTGTTTCTTGTTTATTCGATGGCGAATCACCATTTTTTAATACGTATATGTGCTTCCGGGACGAGCTTCGCTTATCCAGCTGTCACGGCGTCCGAGCCTCAACACGCGGGACCGCTTATTAATATCCCTCGTTCTCTTACTTCCGGCAGGAAGGAAGCTAGCTGCATGTGTCCGCGGAAGGCGGAAGCGCTCGTGCGCATAATAATGGGTCGGATATTGCAGCACTGTCTGGCGGCACGAGGTTGTTTCTTCTTTTTTCCCGTTTCTTTTCTTGCGCGTTACACAAAGCAACATTTAGCGAGACAACTAACCGCGGATCCCAACCTGCAAATATTGCCGCTGAAACGACGCGTGTCCTCTGTATCCCTCCCTCTCTAGTTTTCTCTCTCTCTCTCTCTCCCGCTGTGCGGTCCTTTCAAACCCACGTCCCAGCCGAGGACATCTGTGTACCGTATATTTTTTACTACAGCCCGCAGACTCGGTAAATACTTAAAAGCTCAAATTCGGCGCGGTGTGAGCTGTCTGTGACAGCAAATTAGGCGTGATTTGTTTTGAAAGATTGACATCCACCTTCGCTTAGCAGTCATGAGTCTCTGCTGCTGAGCACGAAGGTGGCAGGTTTCATCCCGAGTCCCAGCGGGACACTTGCAATTGGGGCTATGTGCAAAAACTATTGTGTACTAATGCTTGCATCCCAAGAACAGTACGCTCGTGAGGTCGATAATCTACTTAGATCATTAAATTACCTTAGAAAAAAAAGAAGAAGATCGTTTTCACCTTCGTGTCGCCAAAGGCCCGTGGGAGTTTTTTTTTTCTGTTAGCGCAATGCTTTATGTACGCATCCTGTACTTTCTAAATGTGGTCAGCGTCAATGGCAAGACGGGTTACACTTTCTTTACGTCTTGCAGCAACGTTGTTCTTAACGTAGTTACGCATACACACCCGCATGCGGGGCAGTGCAAGCTAAATCAGTTCGTTGTCCTTTCTTTTTTATTTCCGCGTTCTTCTCATTTCAATTCTTCCACTGCGATATCTACCTTACATGTGTTACATTTCAACAACTACGTTTGGGTTTGTCTTTGCTGTCACCTGCGTTAGAAGTTACGCTATTCATTTTCATCCCGTATCCGTACCAGTTCGGCCAAACGCTAGCTCATTGTTGAGGAACGATAACGCTCGCACAGCATATTTCGTTGCCGAAATTACGATTGCAACTTACGTAAAGCGGGCGCTGGCTATGGTCTGTAAAACGCGGTAGTATTTTGTCCCCACAGCCTGCGACCCTGGGAAACGTTCGATATACCTTATTATTCTTGCGACGGCCTCCTCGCTAGCAACTTGTCACATTGCATAACGTGTCGTGCTCCCCGTTTTTATTTGTTTATATTTTTATCGCTTATTTTCTGTGTCGGCATTTTTTTATTCATTCCTTTTTCTTACGCGACAAAATAACGAGACGGTAATGCAAAGAAAATTGTTTTTGGAAACTTCAGATCTTGTGGCACGTGTCAGTCTCATAACATCGATCGATTTTCCGCCACATCGCGGTTTTCGCATATCGCGCCCATCAAAACTTCCGAGTGGTAGCTTATGGCACTTTTGAAATAAAATTCACAGGGTTCCTTACGCATTCACTTAAGACGAATAGAAGGCGAAAGCCATCTTCTTTTTCCTCTCCGTCGATGCATTCATCCTGTCTCGTCACGCACCGAAAGTTTTGTTCACCTAACGTGGTTTTGCACTGCCTCCAAGATCGGAGGCACATAACGTGTTTTGTATTGCCTCCGTGATCGAACCACCTTTAGCCAAGATACGATGCCGTATGATGACGTCATCATGCGAAGTTACGTCACGCGACGTCACATGTTTTGGCGGTCTGCGACGTCATATGGTGGCGTCATCACGTGATGATGATTTTTTGCATTACTCGTCCACGACGGTCAAATTTCGCGGTTGCTGATGCATCTAAGGATTTCGCATTAAAAAAATATGCTAACGTCTAACGTGCCAACATCAGGATATGTGTATGAGGTACGCCGTTGTGGTAGACTCCGGGTTAATTTTCACCACTTTGGGTTCCTTAACGTGTCGTCTAATTATAAACGCACTGGTATTCTTCCATATTACTGCCACTGCATAGCGGTCACCGTAGCTTGCAGTCGAACCCACGTCATCCAGGTTAGGAATTTGCACAACATTAGCAGCTAAGCTACTACGATGTGTTTCGATTAATATTGAATTGTAAACAGACTGAAGCTATCGTCCCCCCCTATATATTCTCTCTGAGAGTAACCTTAGACCGCTATCACGACACATCGTTGTTGGGGCGACAGCTTAAGGTGCCTCATCAAACGCGAAAATTAACTGGCGTCCCGCGACGGCGCCTCCCGTCGGCGGCGTCCACACGAGTTATGCAAGAAATCATCACCACGTGATGACTTCAGTATGTGGCGTCATCATGTCGTCTAGATCGACAAAATGCGTGACGTATTATTATGACGTCATCGTGGTCACAGCGATGTCACGTCACACGATGATGTCATAACATGACATCGTAGCTTGGGCAAAGATGGGTCGATCACGGAGGCCGTGCAGATCCACGTTAGGTGCAGAAAGCTTTCGGAGGCTGGCGGGACAAGGTGAATACATCGACTAAGAAGAAAGAGAATATGGCTTTCGCCTTCCAGTCTTCTTACGTGAGTGCATAAGGGGCCCTGTGGGTTCTTTTTACGGCGAAAGATGTTGTGAGATCACAACACAGGCCGTTTTTGGCGCCGCAGTTGTCCGCCGCCGCCGCCGCCGCCGGTGTCCGTAACCAGTATCGCTCGAAATAAGAAAAAAAAAACGAAATAACAAAAAATTTCCAGTATGGAACCAGGTTCGAACCTGGGCCCTATGCGTGGGAGCCCAGTGTCCTACCTCAGAGCCACGCCGGTGCTTGAAACTGCTTTGCAAAAACACCCTACACCGGCTTCATTTCGGGAAGTAACCACATTAACATATGTAATGTAGCGTGGTATAAGAGTAAAACAACAACCACGCGTCAGACAACGCGAATTCTGTAACCAGGCGCCACACAATGCGAATTGCGCAACGAGTGGGTTGTTGAATGCTTCCAACCCATTACAATGGGCACTCCCATAATCCTTCATCGTCGTCAGGCACAGCATCAACAAAGTGCGCATAATGCCTTACATGCGTTTAGCAGGTACCATGGTTCTCCGCGGAATGACGAAAAATTGCATAGTGGCTGCTTCTCTACTTCACAAAAATTATTATTTATAGCGTAGAGGGTTCCTCGCAAGTGAACTTCCATTGGTTGCTAAGGAAGCCCATAAGGCTCCCATGATCCACTTCCTCGGGGTCTCAATAGAGTTAATACCCTCCTCTGCCTTTTTCTCATGTTACCGTATGTTATAAAGCGTGGTGGGAGAGTGACATAACGACCGGGCGTCACACAATTCGAATTAAGTAACTAATGGGTCCTTTAAAGCTTCCAACCCATTACAAAAGCTCAGTCGCAATTGTTCATCGTCATCAGCCATCGCATCAAGAAACTGCTCATAATGGCTTACAGATGGTACCTCGCTTCTCCGAAGAATTACGAGTAACGTCGTGGTGGGTGCTTCCCAACCTCACAAAAATTATGATTTGTGGCGTAGTGGATACGTTGCTAGTGTAGTGGTATTAGTAGCCACAAGAGAGTTTATAACGGGCTCTAGAAATGCTACTCTTCGAGCTTTCGCTGTGGCTGTGCTGCACATTCCGCGCAGGCCTGGCGTTTTTTTTTTTTTTTTTTTCAGCACTAAGTATCTGCAACTACTGCTGCAACTATTGCTGCTGATATTGTTGCAACTTTTGTTTCAACTTCTGCTCCAACCTTACACGAGTCGGTTAACAGGATTACGAAACCTGTTTACCCCTCTGAAAATTGGATCACGTGGCACGCGTGCCATTTCGCATTTGCGAATAACGCAGCTGCGGCACTTTTGCCTCTCGACCCTCTCTTACGCGCGTGCGAATTGAATTCCAAATTCTGACTTCGGGTGAGAATTTTGTGTGGAAATGACTCTGACTCATGCTCGCTACCACATGGCCCTCCGCGCTTTTTTATTAATTCGGCTGGGCACATCAGCATTTAGTATCGTACGTAAGAGCATCTACACATAACAAAAATAAAGGCAGAAGTTCAGGGCAAGACGGAATCTTGAAGCGATGAAAAATCCTTCAATAGGAGGTGTCGCTGTAGCCAACGTTTTCCCGGTCATCGAATTTGTGTATAGATTCATAATCATATTAACTGCACCTCTGCTCCTGACATGTAATAAAATACTCATGTAAAAGATTGGACCACTAACTAGCCACACAGGCTAATGGTCCAAATACTTTTGTAACCATTTTTTTTGTATTAAGTTGATTGAATAAACACACTGATTTTGTATTAAGTTGACCAGCAGTCTCGTCTTCGTCAAGGCAGTTGCTGCTTTGTCTTCCTCAAGGCAGCAAGGCAAGGCAGTACAGAGAGTATATTCCTAGAATTTCGCTGCTTTCGCTTTTCTTTATCCTTTTTTATTGACGTGCCACTGAAAGCATCATTACTCGTTATTTATAACAAACATGCCAAACTACTTCTCATCCTTCACTGGAAACGGTTTTATAAAGCCGAATCGTATGAGTTTAATTTTTTTTTCAGGTTAACGTAAGTTTATCGTTTGTCTCGCAGGCGTTGTTGGGGCCGATTGGAACCACGAGAAGATAATTTTAATATTTAATATTTTAATATCTTCACGACGTTCGCAATATGTAGCACGTATGGCATGTCTGCTGACGGAGCGGCGCATTACTGGAAGCTCACCAGTGGAACGAGAACGCGCATTTAATAGAAAAAAATGAAAACGCTACTTGAAATCTTTCATTCGAATACGGAGTGCCTCCGAGTTAATGAACACGCAAAGCTTCCCATATAATGAGCACTCAGTGCACGTTTCTTTACTTCGAGCACCGGACGACCGCGACACACTTGTTAAACATAGCACACTCGATGGGCACCATGCTAAATGGTTCAGGAAATGAATCGAAAACGAATAGCAAAAAATTAAAAATGCCTTAATCGGCTAGCACTAAAGCAGCAATATTTCTACTTTCGCAAGGGATCGAGAAGTTTTAAACGAGCTCGGATTCTAGGCTTTAGTGAACTTTAAGTGCTTGTAACCTTCCTCGGTGTTTTATGCTTAGGAAGCGTTGTTAAAGTAGCATTAAAGCCTGTAATAAACATTTCCTGGCCCTTCTGCAGCGAGATTTCCACGTTAAAAGATGATGACGATGATCATCATATGTAGTGTTTAATGGCGCAAGGGCCGTTTGATGGCCAAAGAGCGCACGTTAAAAGAAATAATAAAATTTCCACTAAAGAATATATAGCTTTTCATGAAGTAACGACGATATGCTACGTATGAAGGAATGAAATTCAAGTGTAAAAGCGGTGACCAATTAGGAAGATAAATTTGACGCATTTCTTGAAGCACACCGAGCATGCGGGGTTATTGCGATAAAGCCGACATTTCTCATGCGCCTCTGCGCACGTAAAACGAAAATAAAGACCGCGGCCCAAGATCAGCGCTGGGTATTTCCAGTGGCAATTTGGGAATTTAAGGACATCTGAATTTATGTTGGATTGTGGGAATTTCCGTATGTGTACCTATGTATAATTGTGCATACGCATCATTGAGCCAGCGTTAGCAGTTCTTATACTAGACTAGCCTAGTTTCGACCTGCAGGTAGCCTATACTACCCTAGATTAGCCAACTTTCAGAGAGCGTTAGCTCTCTGAAAGTTGCGATAGATGGCGCGACGCGCGATGGATAGATGGCGCGACGCGCGATGCAAATATGGCGATGCGCATGGAATTCGCTGTGTTCTGGTCTATAGAGGCTTTACAAACGCGCCTTTTATATCTACCACTCTCCCGGTCGGCGGAGTGGTGTTGCCCTCTGGGAGCGCTAAGGTAAAGTAATTCGTCATTACTATGGCCTCCACGATTAACACCTGCAACGCGTTACACGTCCGTCCCATTAGGCGCGTTTTCAATAGAAGTTCAATTTTGTCAATGCCTTAACACACCGCGAGGTGGCGACATTAGCCCAAGCGTCGTAAAGGCGTCGGCCTCGCTCATAGCATCACGCTAATCCAAACCAAAAAATAGCTCTGCGACGCGCGCCTGCCTCAGCTGGCTGTAGCACCGCGTTCCCCGCTCACGCGCTCGCCCCGAGAAAAATCGCGGCCGGGCTACCGGGGCGGCACGACGCGCTTTGCGTTTCCCTCTAGTCCGGCGGTGGTGTTCAATCACATTTTAACATGCCGCGGGATGGCGACCAAGTTCTGCGTCCAATAAGCGACGCTCTTCTGGCTATCACACCTCGGTTCTCTGATTACGCTTTCACCGTTAACTACTACAGCTACCACAAGGGTTTGTTTAATCATTTAACATTCACGTTAGTCGTCGAGATGGAGATGTACCACCAATCATCAAAGTGGGTGCATACACGTTAAACGGTGCCATTAGCTGCCAGACATCTATATACATTGTGCAAACTCTCTTATATCAATGTACAGTAAACATTCAGTTACTTCTGCAAGGGCACGCTTTACTTTCGTGTTATTCCGATTCCTATGACGGAGGGATCAACCATATTTATTTTCCCCTTCGCGCGCGCATACGTCGCGACGCTTTTTCAAACCTTGCTTGTTTCCGACGCGTCTGATTCATTTCCTCGCTTTCAACCACGGGCAGGTGGGCGGCAGCCGTCCGAATGTCGAAGGGCATTTTATCCCGTTTCCTCCCGTTCACAGCGGCCGCTTAATGAATCGCGTTTTTTTTTTTTTTTGCTTTTGCGTCGCGTTTTCTCCGCACGCGATTTTATTCCGTGCGTTGGGGCAGGCCGCATTGACCAGCTCGTTATCTAAAAGCGTATACTGAGTGTATACATGCCGTGCCAATCGGCTGCATCGAGGGCCTGCCGGCTTTTCCTTTCAGTTTAATTATGATTTGATGGAAAAACGACATAAGCGAAGTCAAGAAGCGAAGTAACGACAGTACCAATGCGAAGTATCAATATCAATGCGACATAAGCGAAGTAACGACAGTATCAATGCAAATAGATCACGTCAGCGCTTACAACCCACACGCGATAGACCGCGCCGCGCCGCGAGAAGCAGCCGACCGGAACTATTAGTTTCCAGCAACAGCCGTCAACACCGCCAAGTTACGCGGAAAGCAAACCACACAACATTGAAGCGAGGTGACGTAAGGCACTGGGCGGGGCTCCTCGAACGGCGCTGTCCTCTCCTCCGGAATGAAGCGAGTTGAGAGGGAATTGAGAGGGTAAATATTGCGATCGCTATATCTCCGGTCCTTGTTTAGCTTTTCGAAAAATTCTTTCGGCTATATATTTCTGGGAAGGGTCCGACTCATTCCAAGGTGTTTTTCACGCCAAGTCCGAGGAGTGGTTCATGAACCCTTTAATATATGCAATGTAGCATGGTAGAAGAGTAAAATAAGCACCAAGCGTCGCACAACGCGAATTCTGTAACCAGGCGTCACACAATGCCAATTGCGCAACGAGAAGGTTGTTGAATGCTTCCAACCCATTACAAAGGGCTTCGCCATAATTCTTCATCGTCATCAGGCACAGCATCAAAAAAGTGCGCATAATGCCTTACATGCGTTTAGCAGGTACCAACGCTCTCCGTAGAATGACTAAAAATGGCACAGTGCCTGCTGCCCTACTTCTCAAAAATTACAATTATTTATAGCGTAGTGGGTTCCTCGCAAGTGCACTTGTATTGGTTGCCAAGGTAGCCATAAGCGCATGATCCATTTCCTCGGGGTCTCAATAAAGTTCTTCGCCCGCCCTCTCTCTCGCCCACGTCAACGTATGTTATACAGCATTACGGGAGAGGGAAATAGCGACCGGGCGTCACCCAATGCAAATTTGCATAACTGGTGGGCCGTTTAAAGCTTCCAACCCATTACAAATGGCTGAGCCATAATTCTTCATCGTCATCAGTCGTCGCGTCAACAAAGTGCACATAATGCCTTACATATGTGTAGCTGGTGCCTCGCTTCTTCGCAGAATGATGAATAATGGCTTAGTAGGCGCTTCCCAACTTCACAAAAATTGTGATTTATGGCGTAGTGGGTACTTTGCTAGTGTACTTGCATTAGCATCCCCAAGAGAGCTTACAACGGGTTCTAGAAACGCCGCCCTTCCAGCTTTCGCTGTGTCTGTGCTGCGGTTTCAGCGCAGGCCTGGCGTTTTTATATTACTGATCATCACGTTCACCAATAGTGTGCTTCTCGATAACTTTGTGTAGCTGGAAGTTGACGTTATGCACGCACTGGCAAACGTGCATTAAAACTAATGGGGCTACCTTTGAGAATATGTTCAGTAGAACTTATTTTTCGCCTCGTCTTACACAAAGAAAGGACGGGGAAAAAGAACTGTGTACAAAACAACTTGACTAGTTCATAGCCCCAGAAAAAGAAAAGCACAGAAGAAAAAATAAAAAAATGTTAAAATGTAAATATGCACTTTCGTACAAATTTGCGCGTATTTTTGTTGTACAAAACAATAAGCACTACCCTTTCAACTTTTTGAGCGACTTTTGTTTGTATTATAAGTAAAAATATTTTCCAGAATGAGAAAATTAATTGAAGTTTCGCTTGCGTTGGGCTTATGCGCGAAAGTCGTGCCGCTTTTTCTTTTTTTCGGGGGGGGGGACGGGTGGAGGGGGGCCTCTTTTGGGATTGTTATTTGGTTGTTAGGTTTGTAGCATCTTGCAACTCTGCCAGCGCACCTTCGAGAGGCGCCTTTCTGCACGCTGGCCGGCGCCGGGCTTTCGCGTACGACGCCGCCACTGAGATCTCTGAGTCACAAAGGCTTCGCCTAAAATATTCGCCATGTTCCCTCAGCACGATTTGAAATCGGGGCCTCTGGTACCGAATCTCGATGCTCTAACCACTATGCCTCAGGCATATGACACTTCAGCCGGAACATATGAAGAATTTCATGCCTGTAATGAAGCGCGTTTGCCGCAACGCTTACGCTGCGTCGTCGAATCGCCGTTATATGCTGTTCGCACTGACAATGACACTTGACATAAATCAATATCCGCCGTATTATTTTCTATTTATTTTTGCACACTGCAGCCCATGAAGGGCTATAAAAGGAGTGGCGGTAACACCACTTGTCAATTGCCGAATGGAAAGTCGGCCATGGCCCAAGGGCGAGCATTCCTAAGTACAATAGTGGAGGGAAAAGAGCTCAAAGCCAGTTCTAGACTGCAGTGGCAATGATTGCAATATATGCCGGTAAAGCAAGTTTCAACTAACTTAAAGGGACACTAAAGGCAAATGTGAAGTCGACGTTGACATTGTATATACCGTTTCAGAAACCTCGTAGTGCTTGTTTCGTACCAAGGAAATGCCTATTTTGAATGAAAATCACGTTTTGATGGTCCGCACAGCGTTACCGCACTTCAAATCGCGCGCCTGAAAATGCCTCCTGACGTAGCATTTGCCTTGCCCAACGTTGCCCGCCTTTATGCCCGGCAGCCGACGCTGTAGTTTCTGCTATGAAGGGCACATACACAGCATCACATGGACACGGCATTTTGTCGAACTTTCCGTTACAGCGGCTTTCATGAGGGCGCAAGGCACACGCAGCAGTACGCGATAACGAAACTACCACGGAGACGCGACCGCGCAAGCGGAGCTCAGCCCTGCGACGTTTGCACAAACCGCGCTATTCTCCATTGTAACGTCAAGTTCTTTTTTCTATGAATCAAACAGAAACGCCCAAGCAGCACTTAATTACGTGTTGCAATGCCCTGAATGTTCTTTTTTTATCACAAGTAGCTTGAATACCAGTGGTAATTTGTACTCGGGGCTCTTGACGGCATCGGGCTCGTTCCAAAACGTCCCACTGGTGGCGCATATAGTGTCCTGCATTTACCTTACTTTCTCGATTACTAGAGCGCTGCTATTGATAATATTGACGTCTCAGACGTCCTCAAACGTTGAAATTTGACTCTGACATAAATTCTTATTTGTCTTTAGTGTCCCTTTAACTCACTTGTCTCAGCCTTAAAAGAGGCGTACTTTGCATCATAGCCGCTACAACCTTCAATCCTTGCTTGTCGTGCTCTCGGGTCATTGACGAAGTAGGCAAGCTATGGGATGACTACGTCAGCCACAGGCGTGTGTAGGGTTCCCCATTAGGGGGGGGGGGTGGAGTTGGATGGCGGAGGTATATCGCAGCGACCCCCCCCCACTCAATCGTTGGTCGAACCCAAAGACATGTTTCACAATGTCTGAAAAATATATGAAAATGTATGAAAATGAAGTCATGACGTGCTGCTCGCAACGGCCTCCCTTTGGTCTTCATCTCTCCGGTAGTAACGATGGCAGGTAAACAGTTCTTGGAAGGCAGCATTAGAGGTCTTCGGCCATTATCATCGTCAAAAATCTGCGTGGTCTTCTCTTTACTCTTACACCCTTCTCTTTAACCAATGGGTTACAGGTCCAACTGTGTAAAAGTGTGGGGCGGACTGTGCGCCCCCCTCTTAGGTGATTAGAGGGGACGGCCGCCCTCCTACCTCTATGCACACGGCTATGACGTCAGCGGAGAAGAATCCCATCACTCGAACACCAGTTGTTGTCGGGACGGGCAGCAAGCGTAGAACTCTTACGCTTCTCTGCGTTAGCCGACCGAACAAGTCTTCCTGTTCGCCGGAGGCACAACACCAGATCGGACATCTAGAGGAAACTCTTCCTGTTGTTGACTCGAGAGCCTCCTTAGAGCAGTGTTTCGATCGGCGACCTTTGGGGCTTCCGAATTTCCAGTCACGTTTTGCCAGCACACAATGGTTTCTATAGTTGAAACGTCGAAAAGAATGCTCTCGGGGCCCCTACTAACCCTTAACGACTTCAACGACCCTGTTTTCTCTTCCAGAAGGTTACGTACTGCGTCACAAAACAACCGCGGGGGTGCGCAGAAAATGAAGAAAGGGTTAGGCGAAAATGGCTCGGTGAGCGTAAACCAATTTTACCCCTTGAAGCCGTCGGGACCGTGCTCTCTTGAGAGGACGAGTGGAGTGCTTCCTCGGCAGCCGCAGCGCTATTTTGATCGAGTTCGACGTAACGCAGCGAAGAGGAACAGAACGTGCGCAAGTGTTTACAAATAATGTGCCCTTTCGCCTCGCAAGATGCTAAGTGAGGCGTAACCCGAAGTGGCCGTGCTCTGCGCCGGCCCGCCGGCGTTTCTCTTATCTCGACGCCAAAAAAAGAGGAGCTTGCGAAATTCAAAGCGGATTACGGCGTCGGCCTGTCAGTGTTACTAAACAAAGCAGCAGTGACGGCGGCAGGTTATATGCGACCTAATTCCTCTTACAGTGCGGAAGCCTGACAGCATGCGAGTGAAAGTTCAAGCGCACTAAAAGGCTGGACGTAATGTTTACCGAAAGGTTCCCCGTGCATGGAGAGTGTATTCTCGAAGGACACAGGTCAAGCAGTGCTGGAGACCCTTAAAGAATAAAGCAGAATTGGCCAGGTGTCCGTTGTCATTGTGAAAGTGAATATTGTGTAGCTGTGACCCGACCACACTTAGTTAACTTATTGAAAGCGCGGCAAGTGCCTCTATGCACTGGCTTACGCGAAGCATAGTCGAAGAATCATCAGAATTGTGGAAAATGCGCTAGGCGTCTCAGTATGTATGTTTATTTGTAATATACTGATATGAATCGGACGTATTTAACTGCCAGAGGTGCCTTTCTACTATAGCCTTTTTTGTCATGAGCACCTGTGCGCTTGCCAACTGCGTTTAATCACAACGACCTTTAGAAGGTAATTTCAGTGTTCCAGCTCAAGTTGCTGACAACGCGAGTGAGTGAGTGAGTGAGTGAGTGAGTGAGTGAGTGAGTGAGTGAGTGAGTGAGTGAGTGAGTGAGTGAGTGAGTGAGTGAGTGAGTGAGTGAGTGAGTGAGTGAGTGAGTGAGTGAGTGAGTGAGTGAGTGAGTGAGTGAGTGAGTGAGTGAGTGAGTGAGTGAGTGAGTGAGTGAGTGAGTGAGTGAGTGAGTGAGTGAGTGAGTGAGTGAGTGAGTGAGTGAGTGAGTGAGTGAGTGAGTGAGGAGTGAGTGAGTGAGTGAGTGAGTGAGTGAGTGAGTGAGTGAGTGAGTGAGTGAGTGAGTGAGTGAGTGAGTGAGCGAGTGAGCGAGCGAGCGAGCGAGTGAGTGAGTGAGTGAGTGAGTGAGTGAGTGAGTGAGTGAGTGAGTGAGTGAGTGAGTGAGTGAGTGAGTGAGTGAGTGAGTGAGTGCGGGTGTGCATGCGTGCGTGCGTGCGTGCGTGCTTGAGCATGACGTCAGTGTCTTGATTTGATGATGTCACTCACGTATAAGCGGGGGACGTCACCATCAGTGCTGGATCATCCACCCACCAAGAAATTGTCGTGCTAGCTAGTGAAACGCTATTCACATTTAGAAGAATAATTAACAGTTATCATCGACAGCCTCACGGCACCGACGACGCACTGCAGGGCGAATGGCTATACGACATATTTTAATGCTTCTGAAAAAATGTTTTGTATTTAGGTTTTCAATTGCACGGATTGCAATTGAAAAGAGAGGGCTGTGAACTAGTCAAGCTTTTCTTAAGACAGCTTTCTGTCACTGCCCTTCTTTCTGTATCACAGAATGAAAATAAACTTGATTTCACTTGCCATTTCCGCAGTTAACCTGGTCCTGCGCGAGCTGCAGCCAGGCCACCCCTGCAAACTCAATTCCATGTGAGATGACGACTTCACGAGAGCGCAGACCACAATCCTACGCCGCATACAAACGCACTCTTTCACCAGCCCTCAGACACTGGCAATACTCAGGGACGGAGAATTGAATCCAAATTTTCCAAACCTATAGTCTAAATGACCTAGCTACCTAAGATCACATCTGGTGGACTTGTGGGAGTTGCACCCCTTCCAAATCCCTACTGCCAACTCCCTCAAAATTGCCATGGGATGAGTTCACCAGAACTCCCGAACGGAAGAAACAGTGGGCTATTTTTTCCTGGGCCTAAAGAGTCGCCTCCTGCTTGGAAGCACCCCGAGGCGCTGGACAGTCGATCTTTAGTCAAATAGTGTTTATAACACCACTCCCATATTCCCACCGATCTTCCTGCCTCTCCCCAACACGCTTGTCTTCTCTTGGAATCCCGTCTGTTACTCTTAATGACCAGTGGTCATTAAGAGTGTTACTCTTGATGTCTTACACTCTTAATGAGCGTAACTTAAGAGCTACACTCTTAAGAGTAGGGGTGTGCGAATATTCGAAAGTTTCGAATATTCGTCGAATATTACATTCGAAATATTCGTATTCGATTCGAAAATCGTGTATTCGATAATTTCGAATATTCGAAAAATTCGAATATGCGATTCGATTATCATGCATAAAATAACTCGTCTTCCACATTTCTGCTGCGTTCGTATCGCTAGAAACGTTGCCGAGAGGAGCGATAAACATCGTAAGTACACGGAGGCACGATATCTGCCTGCGACGAGCGCCCCAATACGTATGATTTATTGCTGGTGCATCTCCGACGTGCAGCGCTGTTGGCGATCATGTAACCGTACATTTTTAATATTATGCGGCCGTAACGTGCCGCACTACCACTCGTTCACTATGCGGGACCACTTCTGAAGAAAGACAGTGACCCGTGTGCAAATAAACCTCCTTGCCCGTGTGACTGGTGGCGGACTGTAGGCACCTTCAGATACCCCAGTCTGGCAAAGCTTTGCCCCATGTAACTCCCTATACCAGCCACTTCTGTTCCAAGCGAGCGTGCCTTTTCAGTGGAAGGGGGGGGGGGTGTCTCTGTTACAAGGGAGCGCCTGCTGCCTGATCATGTGGAGCAACTCATATTTCTTCATGATAACATGTAGTCATTATTTTCATTGTGCCGTGATATTTGCTTGTGTTGTGATGTGCATTGTGCTAGCCTGGACATTGTGTTCTGGTGATAGCAGTGTATGGTGTGTTGCCGGTCAGGCTGTTAATGTTTCTTTTTTTTTCAAATAGCTGCATGTTAAATAAAATATCGTTACTGTGGAGGCAGTCTTCCTTTGATATTCGATATTCGATTCGATATTCGAAGGTGGATATTCGTATTCGATTCGTATTCGAAAAATTTGATATTCGCACACCCCTACTTAAGAGTGCTCCTTAAGCGTAACATTAAGAATGTACCATTAAGAGTGTAACTTCGGATTAAGCGTGAACCTCGGACGAAAGATGCGGCATCTTCTGCAAACTAGAGTGCTCATGATGGTGCAGAAGGCAACCTCGTGAAATTATTTCTTGCGCGACCGCTTTCAGCGAGCGATAACATTAAAATTAACTTTTATGGCACGTGGGCAACGGAAGCAATAAACTCGCTGACGTTGCTGGTGGGGCCGATCTTGTTCGAAAGAAACCATTGCACTCTTAATGAGTGTAACTCTTAAGAGTGCTCCTCTTCAGAGTAACACTCTTAATGAGTGTTACTATTTAGAGTGTTACTCTTAATGACCAGCGGTCATTAAGAGTGCATGTACCAAACTAAGACGCTCGTAACACTCATCTGTTCCCTGACCCACTGCGCTATCTTCTTGTCTCTTAAGTTTGTGCCGATCATTTACCTATCCATGGATGACTGCGTTGTCCTCAATTTAGGTCGAACCCTTTTCGTAAGCCTCTGGACTTCAGCCCCGCACGTAAGTCTTCGAGTGCCACGTCGTAAAGAGGCTAACCTCGGACGAAAGATGCCGCATCTTCTTGGAAACTAGAGTGCTCACGATGGTGCAGAACGCAACCTCGTGAGATTATTTCTTGCGCGGCCGCTCTCAGCGAGCGATAACATTAAAATTAACTGTTATGGAGCGTGTGCAACGGAAGCAATAAACTCGCTGACGTTGCTGGCGGGACCAAACTTGTTCGAAAGAATCCATAACAAACCACCGACAGATCATCGCGCCCGAGAACGAGTTGAAACGTGAGCGTCCATAGTGACCAAGTTTTGCCTGTTTTCGGCCTTCCATTAGCACTACTGGTATGAACGCAGACTGTTTCTAGAATGGTTCCTAGTAGGAAGCCGGGCCGCAGTACCATTCCTTCGTTTCTTTTAAATGCGAAGCATTTCTTAGCGAACTTCTGCTACTTTGACCGTATCTATCTATCTATCTATCTATCTATCTATCTATCTATCTATCTATCTATCTATCTATCTATCTATCTATCTATCTATCTATCTATCTATCTATCTATCTATCTATCTATCTATCTATCTATCTAGTCGCCTACGACCTTGTGCTCTCCTGGTCGCTTGGTTAATCGAATGTGCACCAAAATTGGTATGGCGCAACATGACTGTATGACGAACATAAATGACAAGTCATAACATGAAAATCGTGACACAAATGTCATGTACAGCATGATTTACATGCTACGCTCATGGTGCGCTGGCGGCCGTTTCGCTAGCTTGATATACACCAAAATTGGTATCTTGTGACGTGACTGTGTGACGAACATAAATAACACGAGTTAACATGAAAATCGTGACACGCATGTCATGTACAGCATGACTTACGTGCCACGCTCATGGTGCGCTGGCGGCCGTTTCGCTAGCTTTATATACACCAAAATTGGTATCTTGCGACGTGACCGTGTGACGAACATAAATGACAAGTCATAACATGAAAATCATGACACGCATGTCATGTACAGCATGACTTGCGTGCCACGCTCACGGGGCGCTGGCGGCCGTTTCGCTAGCTTGATATACACCAATATTGGTCTCTTACGACGTGACCGTGTGACGAACATAAATAACACGAGTTATCATGGCAATCATGACACGCATATCATGTACAGCATGACTTACGTATGACTAGCGTGCCACACTCATGGGGCGCTGGCGTCCGTTTCGCTAGATTGATATGCACCGAAATTGGTATCTTGCGACGTGACCGTGTGACGAACATAAATAACACGAGTTATCATGAAAATCATGACACGCATGTCATGCACAGCATGACTTACGTGCCACGCTCATGGGGCGCTGGCGGCCGTTTCGCTAGATTGATACACACCAAAATTGGTATCTTGCGACGTGACCGTGTGACGAACATAAATAACACGAGTTATCATGAAAATCATGACACGCATGTCATGTACAGCATGACTTGCGTGCCACGCTCACGGGGCGCTGGCGGCCGTTTCGCTAGCTTGATATACACCAATATTGGTCTCTTACGACGTGACCGTG
This sequence comes from Rhipicephalus sanguineus, assembly GCF_013339695.2. Taxonomy (NCBI): domain Eukaryota; kingdom Metazoa; phylum Arthropoda; class Arachnida; order Ixodida; family Ixodidae; genus Rhipicephalus; species Rhipicephalus sanguineus. The sequence continues at coordinate 61,229,078 of NC_051183.1, forward strand.
TGACGAACATAAATAACACGAGTTATCATGGCAATCATGACACGCATATCATGTACAGCATGACTTACGTGCCACGCTCATGGGGCGCTGGCGGCCGTTTCGCTAGATTGATATACACCAAAATTGGTATCTTGCGACGTGACCGTGTGACGAACATAAATAACACGAGTTATCATGAAAATCATGACACGCATGTCATGTACAGCATGACTAGCGTGCCACACTCATGGGGCGCTGGCGTCCGTTTCGCTAGATTGATATGCACCGAAATTGGTATCTTGCGACGTGACCGTGTGACGAACATAAATAACACGAGTTATCATGAAAATCATGACACGCATGTCATGCACAGCATGACTTACGTGCCACGCTCATGGGGCGCTGGCGGCCGTTTCGCTAGCTTGATCTACCCCGGAATTGGTCTTGCGCGACGTGACTGTGTGACGAACATAAATAATAGGAGATAACATGAAAACCATGACACGCATTTTCCTCAATGACATACAAGACGATGTATGCAGCTCTTTGCTGGCTGCTTCGCATTACATAGATTCCCACAATGCGTGGGATCTGTCGGCTTTTTTTTGTACGGTTTCAATATTCCAATGTATCTTACGAAGTTGGAGCAGCAGTGAGGGCATTCGCACTTTCTGAACATCTATTATGTTCCATGCTCGCGAAGAAATCGAAAGGCTGGCCTCGAACGCACCGTCATGCGTCTATGCATTAAACGACTAGCACTCGTTGCGCAGCCCGAAGCCCTGTCTGGTAAGTTTTCGTTGCCGTCGTTAATCTCATCGCCGTCGTCTTCGTCGCCTTTGTTATTGTTGTTGTTGTCGAGGTGGTTGTTGTTCTGGTTGCTTTGTTATTGCTTTTGTTCTTGCCGTTTTCATCGTCATCACTGTAATTGTCATTTTTGTCGTTCACGTTGTTGTACTTGTTGTAGTTATTGGTGTTATTATTCTCCTTGTCATTGTAGTCGTCTTCGTCATCATTGTTCTCGTTGTTGTTGCTCTTGTCATTGTCGTCATCACGGTTGTCCCTGTTCTTGCTTTTGTTCTGTTTATGGTAGTCGTCGACGTCTTCTCAACACCTGGAAAACCGGTATCTATGGTTTGTAGTCGTGCTCCAGTGGTGTTTGTATTCTCTACGGGAGTTGGCTATTAGAAAACGTTTTAGTTCAAAGTTGCCTGTATTTCCCGAACACCCATGTCACATGTCGAGATTTTTTTTGTTACACAGAGTGCTGAAGCTGACATGATTTCTCAGAAAAAAGCGTTTTGCGTAGCTACCGTTCAGCAATTTCAAACGACAAACCGAGCAACTATTTTGCAGCAAATGCCGCCCGTGCAACTCACATTCATTGTTTAATTGAACTACCGTGACTGCCTAATTCAAACACAGTTAACTTTCATTGACCGTAAACAAGGTACCAAGAATTACGCAAGGGCTACAGTAGGCACAACCTGCGGCTGTTGAATTTCCTGCTCATTTTATACAAAAATACGGGCTTCGTAATAATAATAATAATAATAATAATAATAATAATAATAATAATAATAATAATAATAATAATAATAATAATAATAATAATAATAATAATAATAATAAATCTGGCAGATCCCACGCACTGTGGGAATCGACGGAATGCGAAGCAGCCAGGAGAGGGCTGCATACATCGCCTTGTTTGTCTTTGAGCGAAATGAAATCATTCATGCCATGGCAACTAGTCCAGCATATATCGCATGTTTGCCATGCACGCATGCATGCACAATCTAGTATACACCATGCCAAAGAAACGTATATTCTGGTATATACAATGCATGACCTGTTGCTTATGTTCATCACGCACTCGTGTCATGCCATACCAATTTTGGTATATATCCAGTTAACAAAACGGCCGGAAGCGCACCATGACAGTGACACGTACATCTTACCATACATGATATCCATAACATGATTCGCATGATTTTCATGTTACCGCCTCTCATTTACGTTCGTCATACAGTCACATCGCGCAATACCAATTTTGGTGCATATCAATCTAGCGAAACGGAAGCGAATGCACCATGCGCGTGGCATGTAAATCATGACATAGATGGCATGCATGTCATGGTTTTCATGTTACCACCTAGTATTCATGTTCTTCATACAGTCACATTGCGCAATACCGATTTTGATGCATATCAATCTAGCGAAACGGCCACGAGTACGCCATGAGCATGGCATGTAAATCATGGCGTACATGTCATACATATCATGGTTTTCATGTTACCACCTGATATTCATGTTCGTCATACAGTCGCGTCGCGCAATATCAATTTTGGTATATATCAAGCGAGGAAAACGGCCGCGAATGCATTTTGAGTGTGGCTTGTAAATCATGCCGTGCATGTCATGCATGTCATGATTTTCATGTTACCACCTCTCATTTACGTTCGTCATACAGTCGCTGCGCGCAATACCAATTTTGGTGTATATCAAGCAAGCGAAACGGCCAAGAGTGCGTCATGAGCATGGCATGCAAATCATGTCGTGCATGTCATGATTTTCATCTTACCACGCCTTATTTACGTTCGTCATGCAGTCGCTTCGCGCGATTCCAATTTTGGTGTTTATCAAGCTAGTGAAGCGGCTGCGAATGCATCATGAGCGTGGCATGTAAATCATGACATACGTGACATGCATGTCATAGTTTTCATCTTACCAACTGTTATTCATGTTCTTCATACAGTCGCTTCGCGCAATTCCAATTTTGGTGTATATCAATCTACTGAAACGGCCGCTAGCGCACCATGAGCGTGGCATATGTAAATCAGGTCGTACATGACTTGCATGTCATGATTTTCATGTTACCACCTCTCACCTACGTTCGTCATACGGTCGTGTCGCGCAATACCAATTGTGGTGTATATCAATCTAGCGAAACGACCGCGAGTGTGCCATGAGCGTGGCATGTAAATCATGTCGTACATGACATGCATATCATGATTTTTATGTTACCACGTGTCAGTTATGTTCGTCATACAGAAATGTCTCGTCATACCAGATTTCGTATATATCCCTTCATTTAAATGGCCGCGAGTGCCCCGAGACCATGTCATGTAAATCATGCTGCACATGCCATGCCCATCATGATTTCCATCTTAGGACCCGTCATTATGTTCGTCATGAACTCTTGCCACGCCGTACCAATTTTGGTATATATGAAATAACGGAACGGAAGCAAGAGCCCAAAGGCCGTGGAATGTAAATCATGCTGTTCATGACATGCATGTCAAAATTCTCATGATATGACCTGTCGTTTATGTTCTTAATAAGGCCGTGTTATGCCACACCAATTTTGGTATACATCTGATTAACGAAACGGCCAGGAGAGCCCAGAGTCGTAGGCGGCTAGACAGACAGACAGACAGACAGACAGACAGACAGACAGACAGACAGACAGACAGACAGACAGACAGACAGACAGACAGACAGACAGACAGACAGACAGACAGACAGACAGACAGACAGACAGACAGACAGACAGACAGACAGATAGACAGATAGATAGATAGATAGATAGATAGATAGATAGATAGATAGATAGATAGATAGATAGATAGATAGATAGATAGATAGATAGATAGATAGATAGATAGATAGATAGATAGATAGATAGATAGATAGATAGATAGATAGATAGATAGATAGATAGATAGATAGATAGATAGATAGATAGATAGATAGATAGATAGATAGATAGATAGATAGATAGATAGATAGATAGATAGATAGATAGATAGATAGATAGATAGATAGATAGATAGATAGATAGATAGATAGATACGGTCAAAGTCGCAGAAGTTCGCTACTTTAATAATGATAATATGTGAAGTTTTATGGGCCCAAACCACGATATGATGATAAGGCACGGCCTAGTGGAAGACTCTGGAAACTTCAGCAATCTGGCGTTCTTTAATGTTCACTGACATCGCTCAGTACACGGGCCTCTAGGATTTTCGTTCAAAGCTTAGCGACCGTGTGTATCATCCACCTTGCCGAAACCGTGCTATTTTTTAAGCACGCTGTCGGGGAATACTCCGGCTTAACCCTGGCCATCCCAGTGTTATTTAACATGCACAGAAATCAAACTACATGTGTCTTTCTTTATTTTTCCTTTTTTCTTGCATTTTGCTCGCATATAAATGGGTCCGCAGTACCGGGGGAATCGAACGCGCGTGCTGCCCCTTTTAGCAGCGCGACAACACATCCGCTAAGCTACTATGGCGATTACAACGAAACTCCACTGGGACATAACTTGTCAGTTTATTCTGAACTTCCAGTGCGTTTTCAAAAGTACAGAAATAATGACGTCGAGCGCCTCACATAGTAAGCGCTCAACACTGCATTTGCAACACTCCAACCATTGGACGGTGTGATCCGTACACGTGCTTTGTTTCATAACCTCGTTCCGCTCCCACCACGCTGCAATTAAATACATGCGATGCGTCCGCTTTATCCGGATTAGCTGGTCCATGCGGACAAAGCGTATGGGACCGGGCATGGCAAACATTTGCATGTGTGTTTCTTTACCCCTTTTCAGGCTAACTTTCTCCTGCGATCTCTACTTGAGCGCGACAGAGCTGCGCAAAATTTGACGGTTCACAAAATAGCATATACATTCGTATCATGAGTAAAGCCTTGCGGGCAAAGCGTGCGTACCAGATGTTAATTTTATGCAAGCTATGTTGAGCATAGGATTGAAGCGGTCAGCCCTATTTGTATGTAGCTTATAGACACAGGATTGCTCAGGATGCTCCGCTAAGAGGTTTGAAGGGAAGCCGCTTCGCTCGTCTGCTCTTGCCGACCCTTTCCCGTTGAGGACCTTACGATCAGAACGCAGTAGAAAGCCAGCTGTATTAAGGGGGAGAGTCCCCCACCCCAACACCCCTCACCCCCTGTGTCCCTATACGCGCACTTGTTCTTCTAGAGGTCAAAACAACCCGTGCTTAATAAAAAATTACACCTTCTCCCACTAAAGGGGACCATGAGGCGATGCGAAGCCGGAGCACTTGCACGATCGCGTTTCGTTGGCGTTCGTTGGGCATGCTACCGACCCCGCGTCGTGGAACATGAAGAGGAACGCTGCGCGCGCCGTGTGTTCCTTCTAGTGTGGCCGTTAATCTCACAGGGCGAGCGGGCAACGCGGTCGACAGACGAGCGTAGGAGAGGATAGAGGGGGAGGGGACACGCATGCGCTGGCGCTCATCGCGGCGTTGCGCAGGAGAGAATGAGCCGCGCGAGAGAGGGGGGAGTGGAGAGTGGGAAGAAAGTGGAGAGGAGTGTGTGGAGAGGGTTTGCTCATGCGCAGAAAGGGTGGTCACGCCGCAAACCACCACCACCACCACTGGATTGAACTCCGCCATAAGATGCTTCGCATCCAAAATTCTGATTTATTCAGTTTCGAGTCTAACGTGTAAGGTTACGCGGAGTGAGAAGGCAACACAACTCCATAGTCTATGGCCAGGTGTTCTAACGATAGTAACAACAGACGCAGCCGAACTTATCTTGCAAGTTCCGTCAGTTTTCGCTACCTTTCAGAAAAAGAAAATTGCTCGTCTAAACTCTACTGCCTTCACGACTATGGGTTTAATCAAGACGAATACCTTTTATAACAAAGAAATAGCCATGCTGTCGCCGCAAGTTCGAAGTGCGCATTATCGCATGAAGTGCTTCGCACTTAATGCGATAGCAACAAAGCCGTATGTTATACGAAGTAAGGCTAGCGGCTCTTTTAGGATCCATATTGAGGTCACTCTGCAAAATGCTGGAGTAAGGGACCGTGACCGCTGCAGCGACCGAAGCGACCTACGCGCTGTCTATCGTTTCAGCGCCATAATCTGCCATGCAGAGGTTGTCCGGATACAGTCTTTGACCTTGGGACCTCCTTATATGTACTGAACACATGTAATATCGTTGTATTTAATTTCTTGTACCAATAAAACTAATTCTGATGCTGAATGCATAGTCGGCGGTGACAGCTGGGCAAGTAGAAGGATATGAGCCGTCTGCTGACCTCTGTGGCCTGTTTTATCAAATTTTGCAGTTCATGTGCGATTGAAGAAGGCCCTTCCTTCGGCCACCCTTAATGCGCATTCGCGCGACGGAGGCCGCCGGCTCGTTCCACCTCTGCGTGAGTCTCGTCCGCCAGCAACGCTCACGCGCTTTCACTCGCATATGGAAAATACGACGCGCGGGGCAATTTTATCGATTTCGATTTTACATGGAACATCACGGCAACGGCGATAATGCACCTTGAGTGTCCATATAGTTGCTATCGCAGTAAAAATGATGAATAGGTAGCATATTCGCAAGCAATGCCGCATCTGCGGAGCACGAAATAAAACATAAAATTCGGCAGTTTCATGCGCCACAACCCCGATATGATTATGAGGAACTTCGGAGCCAGGGACTCCGCACTAGTTTTGAGCCCCTGGAGTCTTTTCACGAGCCAATAAATCTAAGGATATGGATGGTTTTGCACTGGGCCCCTGACGCAATGCGGCCTCCGTGGCCGGGAATTGAAACCAAGCGCTCGAACTTAGCAGCGCAACTTCGCCGCCAAGCTACTTTAGACAACGTTTGGCCAACCAGTGCCAATCGCCAGTGTATTGAACGTGCCTGATAAGACCATGATATGCACACAACTACTCAAATTATACACAAAGAGGTCGATCCCCCGCGCAAGAATTGGCTCATAGTGCGGCACAAGCAGCTGACTACTTTGCATAAAATCATTCCCGCTGAGAGAGATCTGCCGGACTTTCTTTCATTTCGCAATACATGAGAAAAAGATCTCATAACTTTAAAGCCTTGGTTTAAATGTTCGTTTACCGACTTCATTTAGAAGCTGAGGCATATGAGCGCAAGGATAATAATAATAATAATAATAATAATAATAATAATAATAATAATAATAATAATAATAATAATAATAATAATAATAATAATAATCATCATTTATTTAACGTACCCAGGAACAACCGTAAGGTCTTTGTGCAGGCGCACGCAAAAAAAACAGTAAAAATAAACAATACAATACAGACAGTTTTGATAAATTAAAAGATCAAAAACACGTAGACAAAGAGAAATGAACACAAAAGGGGAGGAGTAAAATAAGACAACACGAGAAATATTGACGGGGAATAAAAAAATTGGCCGCGTATCTGCGTGCTTCGCTGCAAATGTCGTCTAAAGACGATAGAAGAGGCGCTGCGTGAGATATGAACGCCATCTGGCAATAAGTCGGGAAACGTGAATGCTGTGTTGCGGGCTGGTAGTCCCGGCGCAGCAGCAGGCGAAGACCGGCGGTGACCAACGCGACCGGCGGGGGCGCCAGCCAGCCCGAACACGCGGTTTGGCGCGAAGCGCCGAAGCAGAAGAAACGTCCGCACTCAACGAGTACTCTCCACACACTCTTTCATATTCACGTTGCCTGGGTAAAGCAGGAATGCCAGAGCGGCGCCCCATGGCATTCGTACAGCGCAATACTGAACCGAAACCGAAACACAACAATGAGCTCGTGCAGAGGGCACGGAGGAAGCCAAGTTTCGGCGCAGTCGCATTTTCAGCGTAGCTTAAGAAACTAGGGTCTCTAGAATTACGTATCTATATATTTTCTATTAAAGGAACACACCACCTAACACTTACCTAGTGATGTTGCGCCTCAGATATGCGTAATGCTTGCTTTTTGATCAACAATGTACACAAGTATGAACCTAGTCAGCCTTTCACGATGGCTGGCCCTTGGGCAAGTGGTTCAACTTTGGCCGAGTGGCTGAATCGAGGGACGTGCCGACAAACCGAAAGACAGAAAGACACCAAAATTTCTGCGTTTAAGTTCCCCAAGAAAGACTATCGTCTTTAAAATTAGATTGCATATTGTCGCGGTGCACCGTAAGCAGACAACCAAGACGATTAGCAGATGAGCAGGCAGCCCGTTTTATGCAGCACATAGACAAGAACATAGACACAAAACACATCTTCTGCTTCGGTCAGAGTCCCGTTCCGCGAGACTGCCCGAGCGCGCATCATCTTCTTCGTTGCCTGCATTAGAGCGGGCGTGGCAATATATACAACTATGCGGAAAGACTGAGAAGGGAAGACTTTGTACATTGTGCCACACTATGTCAAAAGAGTGCAAATCTCGGATAAAAACAATGATTGTGGACTATGAAAAACGTCAAGATCAGAAAATTAACATTATAGAGACTGTATTCTGTGAACGGTATAGTGTCGGAAGAAGCAGGCGGGTACATGAAATGGTCTGTTCTCTCTGGTTAACTTACGCGGAATTCGAAAATTAACACAATTGAGAAGTACAGGGCAGGATATGATACCGTGGACTAGCTTGTAAAGAAATAAGAGATCAGAACAATTTCGTCGGCTGTGAAGTGATGGCAGTGATAATTATTCAGCAGTATTTGAACGAGATCCAGAGTTAGTTTTAGCAGAGCGATGGTTATATATGCTGAGGATTTTTTTCTGGACTCGTTCAATCGTGTTACCGCTGGATTGAGCAATGCCATTCCATATCACGGACGCATACTCAAGTTGTGGAAGACATATTGCTGTGTACAATTTGTAGAGGGCCATGGGAGACCTCAATTCTCGAGATATTCTACAAACACATCCGAGAGAACGAAGGCCCCGCATAGCAGCACGCTTAACGTGAGAAGAAAAGTTTAACGCGCTGTCAACAACAACACCAAGATCACTGATCTCATAAACCTTGCATAAGTACACAGAATTGACAGAGTATTGAAATGACACGCTAGATGTTTTGCGAGTGATAGACATGAATTTTGTCTTCGAGGTATTCAGAGAAAGGTTATTACCATTGCACCATTCGGAAAAAGAGCGCAAGCCTGACTGTAGCAAGCGACAGTCGTTAACTGAATGAATTTCCTTAAAAATCATGATGTCATCGGCATACAAGAGGAAAGAAGAATTACGAATGGCAAAAGAAACATCATTAACGTAAATTTAAAATAGGAGTGGGCCTAATACCGACCCTTGAGGTACCCCACTAGTCACTTTATACAAAGGAGACGTTTGGCCATTTACGGCTACATAACAATATCTATTGAGCAGATAGCTCTGCAGGAGATTCACAACCGACAAGTCAACATCAAAGTGCGCAAGTTTAACCATAATCAGTGTGTGGCTGACTACGTCAAAAGCCTTGCTCAGGTCACAGTAAATTACGTAAACCTGTCCTCTCTGAGAAATAGGTGTGGAGATCTGCGGCATGAAACTAGCAAGATTTGTGGTAGTTGAGCGGCCAGCGAGAAAACCATGTTGATTAGGAATCAATGAGTTTTTCACACTAAAAGACAATATGTTGTGAAGAGCCAGCTCGAAAATCTTTGATGTGGCACATAGTAGAGAAATCGGGCGATAATTAGAAGCATCTGTTTTAGAGCCCGACTTAAATACTGGAAAAATACGAGCAATTTTCCACATGCTAGGAAATGTGGAAGTGTCCAGGCAGTTATTAAATATCATAGTCAGTACTGGGACAAATATAATAATAATAATATAATAATAATAATAATAATAATAATAATAATAATAATAATAATAATAATAATACTTGCGTGGGTTTAGCGCCCGAAACCACAATATGATTATGAGGGACGCCGTAGTAGAGGGTTCCGAAAATTTCGACCACCTGGGGTTCTTTAACGTGCGCCTAAATCTAAGTGCGTTGGCCCCAAGCATTTTCTCCTCCATCGAAAATGCGGCCGCCGCAGCCGGGATTCGATCCCGCGACCTTGGTGTCAGCAGTCGAGCACGATAACCGTGCACTAGACCACCATGGCGGGTTTATCAGCGCAAGGAATAAAACGACAAACCCTAGAAAGAAAGACAAGCGCTGCTCCCCATATGATTCAACATAGAGCGAGTAGCACTTAGCCTTAGCCAGTTATGCACGACTAACTAGAACAACAATGAATTGTTTTAGAATGTATTGATAAGATTCGTGCGGCGTGGATAATCTGCCTTTTCATGCGTCCTTATGGCCATGCCTTTGTGACACTGAAGAATCAAGTAACGGTAAAGTTAAATTATTTATTGGGTGAACTTGCACCCAGCAGAAGGAACACTCGCAATACAATGACACTGGCGAGGACGGTTGTCTGTCGTCTATAATCTGATCTCCGGTGAAACGCGTCAGCGTTCATATATGTCTGATCAACCATGCCAGCGTTATCGCTGTTGCTTACGCCAGTTTCAGAACGATCTCAACTGAACGCTTCGTGTTCGCAATCTCTCAGAAGTTTTTAAAAGAATCGCGAAGGATCCCGTGTACTCTCTGGCATGGCCTGCGCCGAGTGGTAACAAGTGTTCATATTTTTTTTTTCAGTGAAGCTCAGTAGCATAGAAATAACGAAACGAGCGTGCGCGCCAGCATATGTTCGCAGGTTTCTCGAACCGTAAACATTTAGTTCCAGTTTTCAATTTAAATGTTACGGTTGGGGACTTGCTTGCAGGAGCGCGAGAAGCAAGAAGCGAAATTTCAATCGCATACATTTCCGGGTGTTTGGACGACAGCCGAAATGGATGATTGTGTGGGCTTACATTATTGTAGTTAGTTTTGCAGTGAAAGGAAGGAACGCCCTTCACGCAGTCACTTCGGCGCAAAATGATCGAGCGAGCGGAAGGAAGTAAGCGCGATGCAGCGTGATTGACGATGCATGCTATGCGCGTGCCTTCCAGTTCCGGGTTAGCAACGACCCGGATGAAATGCCCCCTCGGGAGAAATGAGGTTTTCTAACCTAGGCGTACCTTTTGTAGTTGAACGAACGGTAAAGTACTGTTGTTGCTAGACTATAGCAGCTGCATTCTTCACGTTTTTTTTTCTAGTGGATTGAGCACTGACTGACACTACTGTTTCTCTTCCAAGCACATCCGGTGGAGCACTTCCTTCCGGTTTTTGAAACATTCATCAAGATATTCTAAACAATAGAAACCGATGACTCCAGTTCAAGTTAAGGGTTATATTGGATATACCTTGTATCGGAGCATAATTTTACTTAAAGGGTTACTGAAATAAAAATTTTGATCTGGCTTTATTTCCTTGAGAGGTATGCAAATATGTTGCTGGGGCCCTATCACTCATAACGCGGCACATCACTTGCGTTACAGTCTTTCGTTACAGTCTGCTTATTACCGGCCAATCTCAGTTTGGTTTTATGAGAGCTCCGAAAACGACAAGCCACCGAGAGCAACTAACGCCATCTAGCGTCTGAAATGGCACACAGAACTGTGAAGCACTTCCGCACTGCCTGTGTCGTGTGCTGACGTTCTTTTCGCCAAATGTGCTGCGCCATCGTCGTCGTCATCGTGATCATCGACGTCTGGTGTCAACGACTTCCTTGAGGCTTCCACACATTTGTTGCGGGCACGCCAAATGGCCGCCCGCTGGCGCAAGCGAGGCAAAAGTACAATGGAGGCTTTGACGTCGCAATGGAGACTATGAGCTTCGCCAGGTCAGAGCTCGGTCGCCGTGGTGACGTCTCGGAAGTTGGGGGGTCACATTCATGCTACCTTACATTATGTCAATGCCGAGAAGTGCGGCATGAGCCAGCGAATTTCAATATTGATACAAATTACCTCCGAAGCTATATTTGCTGTTTAGATTTGGTAGATGATGCACGCATGTTCACGGGAATCGATCTCGCAGGCTATCTCCACCGTGAAGCTTTGTGTGAGCACCACTTTAAGGGCCAAATAACTGCCAGAATAATTAATGAAAATTAATTGATAAAGCTGATTGAGATTGTGAGCTGCTGGGATTGTTGAGGCACCTGGAGAAGCAGGTCACAACCACGCGCGTCTTTCTGCGTCGCCTTTCAGATCCGCTACGGCAGCGCACGAAACCCTATGTTAACCTAAGGACACGAAACCCAAACTTAACCTAAGGACACGACCCCAAAGTTAACCCAAGGACACGAACCTAAAGTTAACCCAAAGACACGAAACCCCAAGTTAACCCAAGTACACGAAACCCAAAGTTCACCCAAGGACACGAAACCTAAAGTTAACCCAAGAGCACACGAACGCCGACGTGGGAGTGCCACTACGAGACACCTTAGTTAAGCATTGGGATCGTTTCCGTTCTTTTGTTCTTGATACTGTGAGTAGCCTTTCCTTGGCAAGCACAAGAGATTCGAGATGTGTGGACGATCTCACTTACGATGTGACGTCGCACACACACTTGAGTGACGCCATGTAACCGCGACGATTTTCATGACGAATATGGAACATTTCTTTCCCTTCGTAGTACGTTCCTCATATTCCCGAGCCTGAATATCGGGGTATACCTTTAAAAACGTCAAACTTTTGTTCTATTGGGCTTCCCCCTGTAGAAACGGAGTTAGCAGCCGCATATCTATTCGACAAGGTAAGCATAAGTGCACTGAAGCATGCGGCGTTAAGCTGCATGCGTTATCGGCTGTGGTGCAGTTTAACATTTAGTGAAGCTTGCGCTAGCATATCAACCCTAATTTTATTTATTAAATCTTTTTCTTGTTGCTCATTCGGCCGTTTATTCGCAGTGTTGTTGTTTCATGATTACGAAATGGCGCAACGAAATGACACGTAACACAAACGAAGAAGATGACACGAAGACAGGCGCCGGTACGTCTGTGTTACGTGTCCTTTCGAAAAAGGCTGTGCAAGTGCTACTGCGCTTTCTGCGTTCAACCGGTCTCTCAGAACGGCTCTGACTGGAACGTCTTGCATGTGTGTGCATGTGTGCGTTTTTTTTTAGATGCGAAGCAGCTCTTTGACTCACGTGTGTAATGCCGTACGTTACGTGCGTCCGTAGGAATGCGCCGCAACGCGTTCCCCAAGCTGTATGTGTTGGAGCGTTGCCAAGTAGGTCACGCCACAGCTTTGCGTTGACGTCACGCTCCCCTCGCACGCTACCCTCGCAGGTGCGCGCTGACGTCACTCTCTCCCTCACCCGCAGCATGCTCGCCGTAGCGCCCGCAGCTGCCGGCTGCTCCGCCCGCTCGCAACTCCTCTGAACGTGTCACTTTTCTCTCGCTTCACCCGTGGTAGTCAAGACGAAACGCGCACCTGGTCTGGTCCAGCGCCCGTGTCTCGACTCTGAAGAAACAACGACTACGAAGTCTTGCCAAACGCTTTAATGAAACTTACACGAAACCCAACCCGCCTCCCGTGTCTTTGCGTTTCAAACAAACGTTTACTCGAGTAAACGCTACACCGAGTTTCGCTTCAAACCGTTCTTCCAGGACCCGCGTCCACGCCCGTTTCAACCGGGTCAACGCCATGCGCACCGCTGCTGCTTCGCATCCCATCAGGGTTCCCTTCGGGGGAGATGGTCCAGGTTTTTTCGTTTTCATTTTATCTCTCTCTCTCTGTCCTCTTTCTTACCCCTATTTCCCCGCCCCTGTGCAGGGTAGCAAACCGGTCACTCAAACCAGGTTAACCTCCCTGTGTTTTCTTTTCATCTATTTCTCTCTCCCTCCCTCTCTCTCTCTCTCTCTCTCTCTCGTCGCGCCGTTTCGTAATCACGATCCCTTACCAACTCGCCCAACTATCAGTGCTACTGAACGTGATTGTTGTTGTTCACCTGATTTTCCTCACATCAAGCATGACCAATCATTTCTGGAGTACGAGCCACATTTCCAGGCGAAAACAGCAACAATTGACAGAAACAATTAGCAAAGTGAGGTATCGGGCTAGTCGGTTGTGCACACTGTAAAAAATAGTTGCAAATTTACACATAAAATACATGAAATTTCTGTACCGCGAAAGAAACTTTCTGTGAATGTGCCATGAAGGAAATCTGTTAAAAAGAGAAACCGAAATTTCCTGTTATTCGTGACCTTCAGCAAAACAAACGACTCAACATTGAACCTACACAGTTTTAAATACTTCAAAGATTACAAATGTCCATGAAATAACATTTCATGTTTTTCTGGTGATTCCCACAATGCTATTTTGATTTATTAATATTCAGAACCTTTTCTGCAGTTCTACGTTCATGCCTCGCGGGCCCCTACATTTACAAGATGGCTACCGCTCACGTCGAAGCGCGGCTACGCATGGCCGCAGTGTAAAGCGCGGCTGCGGCAGCGTCCGGCTCCTGCGTTTTGTGCGTCTGTCATTGAAAGGTGAGTGGTTTCCTTCTAACTAGAGTTACTTACAACAAGAACTCGTTGATATGCCTGCCCGCTTTCGAAATTCGCTCTCGCGTAGTTTCTAATTTGCTTTGCGTCGGCAGCGCGCGCGACCACAACGTTGTGCGAGAGCCGGAATTCCTTCCATGCTTTGGTAGAAATACTGAAGAGGCCTTGTAAGTGGGTGCTTGAGGGAACGCCTGCTGTTGTACCCCATTTATTTCTTTGCTGTTAACGGCATCGTACGTCAAGGTATGCGAATTTCTACTTGGACGGTTGCAGAACGCATACTACAGCGTTCGCAGCGCACTTCATGTGCGTTTTCTGCGGGAAGCCATTAACGAGGTTTCGCTGTACAGAATAATGAAAGGTATTTGTTCACCATGCCCGCTTTGCTTCTTATAACATGAAACCTCTGTATTCTGTGCTTTTGCACCTATTTTTTTCTTGATGCTTGGACCGACTTCCTCTAAAAACTAATGAAGTGCGTATAACTCAACTAAGCTAACCGAGCAACGTTACAGAGCATATAATACTTTCATTTTTTTATGAAAGTGCAAACGTTTCCTTTTTTTGTGTGTCTATCTACGTGTAATAGGCAGCTTTCTCCTGCATAGTGAACATGGCCCTGAGCTATGATGTTGTGACTTGGTGTACGGCGTTTAGTGTTTTGTAGTGGTCATTGCATGATAAGTTCTGCTTGGTTGTATAATGCTGTGTATCTTGAACATTGCTGGCGGGAATGTGCGAACGCATAGCTTCTTGGCGTAGTATCATTGGATGACCTTCCTTACGAAGCTTTAAGTTCCTGGCGAAAGATAGATAACCTAGGCAAACCTAGTTTACCGAATGGACGTGTGGGGCGCATCCACTCGGTAAACTGATACCTCGATTGACTAGCCAATGGGGCACGGGCTTGACGTGTAGACGCGCTACCTCGCGTCATCGCATTCCGCCTGCGTTGCGGTGGAGCACGTCTTCTCCTCGGTAGGAGAAACTCGGCGCGTTTCGGATTGGCGTGTGCCCTGCTGAAGCTCATGTTAGATACGCGGTTGTTATCCGTGGTTTACACACAACGGCGTGAAGCCGTGAACACCTCTGGAAAGTGGGCGCAAGTGCGCTAGTAGTACAGGCGGTGAATCGTGGCACATGTCACCTGTGATCTCTCAGTGAGCACCAACGCCGACGCCGCTGTTATAGTCGTGCGTGAAGGCTTATTGTGGACATCGATCGTGACTACCTTTAAAGAATCCCGGTTTTCGGGGAGGCGGACTTTGTTTTTAGTGGCGTATTGAAGGGCGAATGAATTTTTCGCTGGCTCTCGCCCGTTTTGTTCACCAGTGCTTCGCGGCAGTAGTTATTAGACTTCCATCGTCCAACAAAAGTACCGACACAAATTTTGAATGACGCAACCAAGTGTGTTCGAGATGTGTGTACGAGATGTGTTCGCCGCTGAACGCAAAATTTTTTAGCTCTTTGAGGCGCACGTTCTGTCGCGCGTGAGGTTTAGGGCATTTGAAAAAAAAAAAGAACATGCGCACGTTTTGGTCGACAGCTTTAGAAGGACATCCGTTCTATACTTGAATGAAGCGAATTGCTCATTAGAAATGTTCTGCGATTTGTAAACATTCACAATATTCTATAGATTTTGAACTATATATTGTGTTGCTCTTTTGCCGAGAAGCAAATTTCATGCTATGTATAGTTTACAGCACGTAATAGGCAGGAATTGGCGTACCAGGGTGGGGGTTCAACCCCCCCCCCCCCAATTAATTGTTAGATTTAGCATGTGTAAATATGCACGCACGAACATACTACATAAAGAGCGGTTGAACCCCACCCCCGAAAAGAATTTCTGGCTACGGCCCTGCAGGCAGTGCAACTCGTCTTCTGGCCCAATGGCTTAGCCCAACTCGAAGGAGTTTTTCAGTAAAAATATAAACCAGTTGACCCTCTGCGTTCCATAAAACCAAGGACAGGTTGCTCCATCTCAGGTGGCAAGTTTTCCCAGATTGATACAGATCATTGGACAAATTTCCCCACCACGTGCCATTTATAAATGAATTCCTGGTAACGGAAAAAGTGCGACGGAAATCGCAACTTGGTGGCTCGCTAGCCCAAATAATGAAATAGTCGACGCGAAGCAACCGTCATTGCGAACGTCATTGCGCATGCATTATTGATTCCTTACGTAAACACTTTCTGCAATGGAGGTTCACTGAGCGCGCCCACGTGCTCTGGTGTTATTCGTCTGCATGCTTAGCCTCACGTCCGTGCAAATGCGCATGCCTTTAAAGGCTTTTAGCATTAGGAATATGTTTCAATTAGGTATAGCATTTAATGTTAAAGATTCATTCTCTCCGAATTGGCAAAAATGTCTGTTACAGTCAGGCATTAGCCTCCTTTCCTTTCTCTTTAGAGCTTTACAGAAGTGCTTACCGTTATAACAGACTTTTCTATTTCTTTCGGTAATTGCAGTTTTTTATTTATTTCAGCGATGTATGTCTGCAGTCTCTCTGGCACCACCAACACGACTGTACCACGTTTCATGAAGTATGCCGCACTGCACAAAAACATGAATCTATTCTGCATGAAGTGCCCATTGGAACAGCACAGAAAAGTGTTCCGAGAGTTTCTTCTCTGAGCTAGTCTACGAGATACCAAGGACGAAAATAGGACTGAAGAGAAAACGAGGAGTCCAAAAGGATTTATATGGTTGTGTCATGGAAGCCCTAAGATGTCATAGTGCCCTAAGGGGGTGCTCCATCTCGAGCTACCTGAAGGTAAGAGAACAATTTGACAGTGGCCTGCTCCTCAAATTGTTCGCTTGTGCTGTAGCCTTCTTCGTCTTGTCTTACGTTTTTTCGCGCTATTTGCTTTCATCAAATTGTTCGCTGCTTTAATTTACCTTCTATTATTGAGAGAATTTATTTATTTATTTTTATTTTATATCACATGTACAATGTCTGTAGTTCAATAAAAATATTGTCAAACTTTTTAATTGTCTTCGCATGCTTGTTTGAGCTCCAGGGTACAGGAGTTTTAATGACTACTTATCGTATAATTAACTTCATAACTCTTATTATTGCAGGCAAAACGTCGGAAACGTGCCGTGCTCCCCTTTCATCATTGCCAGAGGTATTGTTATGGATATTTGCAATATATTGCTGAATATTTCTAAACAGGAAATATTTTGTTCCAGGAGAGAACTTTCTGACTGCCGGGCTATTTACCATCGGTATTGATACCCATGCTGTGATCGAATCCACCACACGGTGCCAGGCATTCAAGTTGATGCTCTTTACACACTTCGCATTTACTATTGAATACCGCAAGGAGGTCAGCCTAACCCTGGTGTTCACACAAAGGTAAAACTTAATATGATTTTTCTGACTTTTTCAACAAGATTCATGCAACTATCTTAGATAAAGCCACATTAGATAGTACAAAAGTAGACAAGTACCAGTACTTGTCTACTTTTGTACTATCTAATGTGGCTTTATCTGAGTACACTCCCATTTGGCTAAGTCAATGAGGGTTCTGATGGAGGGTATGACTAAATTTTTTTTTTCGAAAGTCTGCCCATAGGCATAATAAGTATTGATCCAGAAATACACATACAAATTTGCTTCGTGTATGAAGTCCAGTAACGAGCGGTGGTGAGGTCCACTAATCCAGCGGTCAAGGTCGGATGGAAATGTTCAGCTTAAGTGTAAAACTGTTTACGGGAATCCTGAGCGGTCATGAAAGATTTTAAGTAATAACGTTAGTATATGGAACGGTTGACGTGTGAAGTACTTTTAATCACTGTTTAATGAGGTTTTGGAAGGGGCACCAAGTAACACGACAATTTTCATTATAGTAAATAAGAGCTAGCACTTTTTTATGCAGTTCTGCTGCCGGAGCAAGGTGTGTGTCCGGGCTAGTTGGTATACCATAATTGTGAGCACAACGCAGAAAGAGAGACACGATAAACAAAGGACCGACGAGGATTGGTGCAATCAAGCGAGAATTCCCTGTAAGAAAAATGGGCTCAGATTGCATCAGCAACACGTCTACAAGTATATTTGGCATCAATAGCTACACGCGACTATTTCATATCTCTTATTGTTTGCAATGGAGAACATGTGCACGCATGCGCTTCAGGATGAGTATGTTCTTTTCCTGATTGTCTGGGGCAATGCCGTAAAATCCGTGGTGAAAATTGTGCCTGTGGTGTCCCATCATCCACTTTGTCCGGGTCTATCGCGCTACAATGGTTTCAGTGTTATTTTTAGCAGATCTAAATTGTGAAACCCATAGTGCCTACCATGCAATCATGCGTGTGCACTTAAAAAATCGGATAGTTCGGCTGTGTTCTCTGGTCCCAGCAAGCACATGCATTATTTAATAACACCTTTGTTTTGTTTAATAGCATGGTACCTTTGTTTCGACTTTGGGCTATGCGCGCACCATGTCCCAAAGCTCATACATGGTGGAAGCTGTTGAAGGTGAGGACCTTCAGCGGCACTCCGCAAGTTCACATAAAACTCGCCTGTTACATACCGACGGACAAACGATCAGTTGCCGACCGATTTTTCGGCGACAAAATGATCATCACGTGGGCGTGGTGGTGTTGCTCGCGGAGGTACGTAATAAGGAATGGGTTGAGAAAACGTTTCGGCTTAATACACAGGGACTTGGGCCGCGGTCTCATTGTGAACTATGAACCTAATGACAAAAATGGTGGCTTTTACTCTTGTGCAAAACAGGTACAGGATTTGCGCATTCATCAAGAAAAAGAAAATGCATTGATATAATAGTCATTTGTTTATTTTTTTCTTGATACTCTCGATAATTGGGCATTCGGTTAATTCACACGTTTTTTTTCGGACCCGTGAAATGCGAATTAATGAGCTTTTATTGTATTTGGGTGAGTGTTTAAAAGCACGTGAACCTTGCTCTGTGAGGAGCACTATTTCCTTTAAAGTCCTTACACTGCAATAAATGACATTGTATAAACCATAATGCAATTTTATAGAAATGAATCTCCATCTGGATCGTGAGGTTACTTTTTTAACTGATTCCACAAACACCTTAAAGAGGCAATGCGAGGGTTTCTTCAGCGCTCTACCAACATAATCAATGTTGTTCTCAGTGTGGTCCATTATGTTCAGCGGTATTCATGCAACAGCCTGGTGCACCTAAAAATATAATTATTCATTTTTAGGGCAGCCGCAGCAGTCAACCCTGACAGAGGGAGCAAGGTCGAGAAGTCAAGGAAGCAGCGCCGCCTCACACCACAAATGACCAACTTAATCAAAGCTCTGCGAGACTATGAATGCTAAGTGTTACAACGAATTTGCAGTGTCAATATGAATATACCGTATTTACTCGAATCTAAGCAGATGTCTTTTTTTCGAAAAAACGATGTGCGAAAGTGTGTGTGTGTGTGTGTGGGGGGGGGGGTCTGCTTAGATTCGAGTACAATGATTAAGTTCTTTTTTTGTTCTGGCCTTGCGAATTTCGCGGGTTGGCTTATAATCAGGTACGGCCTAGATTCGAGTAAATACGGTATACCTGCACAATTTCCCAACCAGTTTGAATCTACGGTGACAACATGTACGCAGTTTTAATTATTTTGAAGCTGTTTACATACAGAATTTCCTGTGCTTAAATAAAGATTCGTTTCTTTTATCATGACAGAAGAATCTACTGAAACGTGCCTGTTTTTATTGCGTTATTTACTAGAGTGCTGGAGGCAACACCTCACGGGTGTAGCTCCAAGAAGTTCACAATGTCCGCTCGGTGCTCGGCTGCTTACCCGAAAGTCGCGGGTGCGACCCCGGCCGCGGTGGTCGCATTTCGACGGAGGCGAAATGGTAGAGGCCCATGTACTGTGCGATGTCAGTGCACGTTAGAAACACCAGATTGTACAAATTTCCGAAGCTCTCCACTACGACGCGCCGCAAAATAATATCGTGGTTTTGGCTTGTAAAACCCCAGATATTATTTTAAAACATTGGAATATATTTGGATTATGCAAACGCAATATATTGGTATCTTTGCCATTGCATTTGGCAACACAAAATATTTTTGCGTATCGCTTGTACAAGGGACATAACTACTTTTTGTACTGAGGAATGCTTTTCTAAGAAAATATATATAAGTTCATCTTTATGCATAAAAAATATGTTCCAGAATTAAAATGCAGTAATGAAATAGCAGGAGGGAAGCAACAGAAAACACAACCTTTGTGATTCGATATCCGAACTTCTTTATAGATAACGTTTCTGTAAACGATAACAGACACTATTAGCGAAATACTAGATAAATGAGAACAGAAAACAGTTTTTTTCAGTGTCTGAAAACTGAAACGTGTTTTTAAACATAAAATTTCTGTACTGTAAAAGTGAAAGTAACAGTGAAATAACAGAAAGAAGACAAACAGAAAAACAAGTTTTTTCTGTAACACAAAACTGAACATTGTGTTTATGCAGAAAAATTCTGTAAAGTAAAACGGAAAAAATCTGTTAAAACACAGAAAACTTCAAAATAGAAAACATAGCTTTACAGAAATTTTGTGGCAAGAGAGCTGCCAGGCAAGTTCTGTTTTTTTTTTTCACAAAATATTTTTTGCAGTGCATGATCAAAACACTGCGCTACAGTTACTGGGACAGAAACAGTGCGCCAAGGACACTTTGTTGAGAAACGAAGTGCGATGGGCTGGAATCGCAACACCTGAACTGTTTCAAGTTGTCTACTGTTATGCCTACATTTTGAATTCCTAATCGAACTGCAGTGGTACCTGACTGTCCTCAACACTAAGTCAGAAACCGTAGATCGCTACTCGATAACTCTGTGCAGCAAAAGCAGCTTATTCTTGGCTTTTGTTCCAGTTAATACCAGAGAAGCAAAAAAAAAACACACACAAACTACAAGAAGACAACCAGATGCTTCCTCTGCTTGTTAATGACCGTCATATGTTTCAACGCGCTCCACAAACCTTTCTCTAAGGACACGTATGTCATCCCTGGCCATGGTAGGTGAATTGGGAAGGGGGCAAAATAGAACACCCGTGAACTGAAATTTAGGACTGCGTTATTGAAATCTAAGGGTCATAACTAATGCGGAATCCCTGACTAAGGCGTGCCTCAACATCATATAGTGGTCGTGACGCATAAGACCCCATAATTACAAATATCCGTATTGTTGGAACGCTCTTTAGGCTTCACTATATTACATTTTTAGGCTCCATAGACGTTTACCAAACTAACGCCTATGACAGAACTTTATACCATATTTCGATGGCATCTTAATAACAAGCATCTGCTGGATGAACATGACCCGCTCTGACCATGGCATCTCTTCACTACGTGCCTGGCTTCTTCCTTTTGCTTGGTCAGAAAGCTTCGCTCTTACCCTCAGCCCGACAGATCGCCACGTTCGACATCCCGCACTCCTTGGCTATGGTAGCCCTTACGTCGTGTGTAAATATGTACGGAGCTCGGCTGCTGGCACGAAAGTCACGGGGTCGATTCCGGCCGCGGCGGTCGCATTTTGGTGCTGGCGAAATGCTAGAAGCCCGTGCAGTGTGCGATTTCAGTGCACGCTGAAGAAAACCAGACGATCGAAATTTCTAGAGCCGTCCACTATGGCGTGCCTCAGAATAATATCTTAGTTCTTGCACGTAAAGCCCCACATATTATTATTATTTATTATTATTATTATTATTATTATTATTATTATTATTATTATTATTATTATTATTATTATTATTATTATTATTATTATTATTATTATTATTAATGTCGTGTGTAAATTAAGAACACAACAATTCCATTCTACATTTCTTAAGTGCTGCGCACTACGCTTGCTTACGTATAGTGGCTTTAGCAAATCCTAAAATTGTTTTATTGGTTTAGTGTAGGTACCCGAGTTACGGATACCTAGAGCTCGCTATGTTCTCAAAATATTTTTCGATGAGCGCCACAACTCATCCAGAAAGCTTTCCCGACACCTAACATACCCAAGGAACTACATAACTCTACAACTGAGGATACGCGAGGTTCTTCAAGACTCAACTGAGCGTTCTCTGTGTCAATTTCCCGCTTGGGCGGACAGTGGCGAAAACCAGGAAAGTAACATGATAAGACAAGCCAGCTCTGAGAAGCTTAGCTCTACTTCATTAGGTTTTGCGAAGCTTAGCCCCACTAGAAATTGAACTCTCACCTTTGTAGAGATCCAGAAATGTGTGTGTGTGTGTGTGTGTGTGTGTGTGTGTGTGTGTGTGTGTGTGTGTGTGTGTGTGCGCGTGTGTGCGTGTGTGCGTGTGCGTGTGCGTGTGTGTGTGTGTGTGTGTGTGTGTGTGTGTGTGTGTGTGTGTGTGTGTGTGTGTGTGTGTGTGTGTGTGTGTGTGTGTGATGAAGCGTTATGAAAAGGCAAAGTTGACAAAAACTGCCAGCTCTCTCGGCATTTCCTTACGTTGAGAGGCTGAGGAAATTGGTCATTGGCAAAATTTTCCTTCATAATTACAGTAATTTCTTCAATTTCTTGAATTTTGTCTGGCTGAGCACTCCTTTCAACTGCCGAACAGTTTAAGGGACTACCCTGTCGTCGTCTCATGTCTCGCGCTGGCGTCACGCAGGTCCCACGTTTGCTACACTTAAGCCGAGCAGGCTGCGGCTTTGGAACGCCAGCGGGCGCTCGGCCGTACGCGCCAGCGTCGCCGAAGGATTAATTCGTGTGTCCGAGCCAACGAAGCGGCAGCGAAACGCCCCCGCCGAGAGTTAGGCGCACATGCCAGCTTACTGCAGTCACTAAAAATGTTCATTATTCAATCTTAGTCTATTTGGCGGCGGACAGCGATAATAGCTACCTTACTTTGTACAAGTCCCCCTGGCCACACAACTTATCTGCGTAGATGGCCTTAATGAACCTCCAAGTGCCTAAATTGAAGAAAACCACAAAGCTTAATTTTGATCACCCAGTATGACCTTCATAAAATTGTTTCCTTGATTTCCAGCGGCTAAGATGCAGTGTCTAATATTTCCATCCAGAGATTAACGACAAAGCAAAGTGCTTTACTGTTTTTGAAACTGTCACATCAACGCGTTACCCAAATTTATGCGCAACTTAAGGCAGGAACGAAGTCCTTTCTTCTGGTCGTAACGAGTCGATAGTTCGTTTTTTTTTCCGTAAAGCCTTCAAGAATGACACAAACGCAGGCACCATCAGTGGGACGCCTCTGGGGGTAATGCGACGGAAAACTGTATTTGTTTCTCTTGTGTCCCTGTGTTTGCGCTCGTTTAGAATGTCCACCAATAATATTTCGATAAACGGATAAGACGAAGCTTTATATATGGGTTTAAAGAAGTATTGATCATTCCATTTCCGGTGCAATAAATCAAAGATACACGAAATATTCTCGGCAACGAAACCTTGGCTCCTCTTGCTTGCTCTTAAGTGGAAGCACGATGAACGTATTCAGCTAAACACAAAACAAATTAAAGTTACCCTGCGCCATCCCGGCTATTAATTACCAATGGAACAAAGCGCGAAACGTCCACACCGGTCTAAAGGGCACTCATTCTTCGTAGGCCTAATCGTCGTAGCGTAGGCACATAGAAAATATCGACGTTCGGAATCTCAATTTCTTTTTAATTAGTCTTCGTGCTCTTTGTGTTTGGTAGTACAATATATGTCAAGCGATTTTACTGGAGGTAATACCAAACACGGAAGCATAGAATCAACACAGCTCTGACAAAAAAAAAATCCGAAGAGATCATTTCCTGCTCAAAGCGGGTCATTTTCTAAAGGGCAGGCGATTACGAACATCCCAAAAATGTATAAAGTATTGGCTCTGCCTCGTGAATGCCAGTTAAGAGCGCCGAAGCGCGAATCCCATTCGGGAAGCGCACGCGGTCACCGTCTCTGTTCTGCTATTCGGGCATGACGTGTCCGTATTGAGCATTGACGTCATGAATTGCTATCCAACGCTTTCTGACGCAGTCTAATGCGGTGCCATGAAAGATGCAAAATTTTAGAGGCAACCTTTGAAAATTAACTTACCTATTTACTTGTCTTCATCGTTGTTACCAGGCCGGTAAATAGGGCAGTGGTAACGCGTGGTAATGAAATCCAGCAGTAAAATCAAACATTACAATACGAAACACACAAGAAACTCAAAGAATCAGATTGCATTTGTTTAATCTTGATACTTAAAACACTTATGCCATCTTCGTCAAATCGCACCAAGGCGCCCAGGCGCTACAACGCCATTAGTAAAATAGTTGTTGTTCAGATTCCTCAGAAGTTCAATTTCTGCAACTTTTTATTGCTTTGCCAGTGCTTCTCTATTCCATGTCAGACGTTTACTGCGTATTAGACACATTTTACGTACTGCCTCCCCCCCCCCCCCCCCCAATGATAACTGAGTGCCTCGATTCCTATAATGTGTTATTCTTAAATGAAACGCCTAAAAATGAAGAGTCGGTAACTACGCGAACCAAATGCATGGAATGAGGTGACACTGCACGTTTTAATCAACATTTTGCCGTTTCATTTATTACAGTATGCAAAGGCAACACTTCAATTGTGATTAGAGGCCGTGAACATTGCAAGTCAAGACGTGATCGCAAGCAGACAAATATAAATCAGTGGCAAGTACAAACAATTGCACTATAACTAATGAAATAGGCGTATTGTACGCTTTTGTGTTCTGCACTTTCATTAAAACATAACACAACATTAAACTGTGCAAAGCGAAAGCTGTTCGAACTCGAACAAGTGTTTGCCATCCGGAGCAACATCAACATGTTTCCTCTACCCGGCAACAAACACACTGACAGGAAAACTTTGTTGGCTAGTGTGTTTGGATACCCCCGCCCCGCCCCCCGGGATCCCTGAATTACCGCGTGGTGCTACGCCACGTCTACACGGCCATGCCTCTCGCTGCGATGATATCGGCAGCCTGAGTCACCGCAGCAAGCTGCAACGCCGGGTCCTCAGACGAGAGCGGTCCTCCCAGTCTTCCCAGCTCGAGACGGCAGGCTGTCCCTGCGGGGGCGGACAAGCAGGCAGCATGCTCCCATTGCACCGGAAGCAGCGAAGGGACGCCCTGGCCCGTTCCATTCACAATAAGGGTGTCAAACTATCTACAGCCTACACGTGTTTGCCGTCTCACCGCGGACGAGCAGCCATGACAGCCACCGCAATCGTCAAGAACGAGCATGAATGCACAATATGGGTCCCCGAAACCCCCGAACTCTTTCAATTGTACATGTGTACATATACACGCGCACGTGGAAACGCACGCACGAACATTCATAAGGGGCAGTTGACCCCCCCCCCCTCCACCCTAAAATTTTTCAAGCTACGGCCCTGATGATGGGCCCAGAAATTCATCCCGTAATCTTCATCCGTAAATTCATCCGTAAAAGACTTGCCCAGAAATTCATCCCGTAATCCGGTAATTATGAGCCACCACCCAAACATACACGTACATAGTTTAACACATTCTTGTTTATTGCGTCATTACCGTGGTGACGCTCATAAGCACCTTTTGCCCACTGCGAAGAAACACTTCATTACTTCAGTCCGTCATTGCCAAACACGCTGAGCGCACGCACTGCCAACATAGCTGCATCTCGTAAAATCTGCATGACGGTCGTTACTACAGAGGGCCGCATGGTCTGAGCAGCGCAACTGAAGTGCCGCCAGTAAGCAACTTCTGTAACTGCTCCACCAACTTGACGGGGAGCAAATGCCCGGGAATATCGCGTTGTAGTGGCGCGTTCCCGAGAAAAAAAAACGCGTTCTCAGACAATCGTAACTCCTTCTCCGCTGATGAAAGAGCCTCCATCAACTCACGCACGAGAAGCGCCGACCCAACAATGATTCCACGGGGCACACAGCTGGTCTGGCGTCTGTTTACACAACAACCGTCATATAACACTGTGCTTCATATGTAGCCTGGGGTGCTATCCTGGACACTCAAATTCCGCCATCTTGTCAGATTTCGTAACGGCGGCGTTTTAAGCCAATCGTAGAGGCCGTAGCAGCCCTCCGGGCCAGTCAGACTTGACCAATGCCGAACTTCGACAACATGGCGGAATTTTACAATGTCCAGAATAGCACCCCTGAAATGCTGCGTGAAGGCTAGCCTGACTTCTCCCAGTAGGCGCGTAGGCATCAAGAAATAGGTGTACTAGCCGTTATTACGGGTAATCGGCAACGCCAAAGCCTTATATGACTTATGAGTCGATGTGTCCGGCGTCCGGCGATAACACGAATGGTACCGAAATTGCGTAAAATTGCGTCATCAACGACGTCAACCCACTACATCGTCGCTTCAGCAAAGCCAAGCGGATCCCGGAAGTTGCATGATACCAAGCCAGGTGCAGAAAGATTCAGGGAGGGGGGGGGTGCAATGCAAGGTATAAGCTTTCGCGTGTGCTTTCGTTAGCGTTGCCTAATAGATGCGTGTTAAAGAACAGCAGATGATCAACATTTCCGGAGCCCTCCACTAGGGTGTCCCCCATATTCCTATCGTGGTTTCGGGACGCAACACCCTAACAATTATTATTATTATTATTATTATTAGCGTCGCATAAAGGGACTGTGAATTTTTCTCTACCTAATCAAGCCACATGTACACGAGGTCCGCCGTTGTGCGGAACTCTGGATTAATTTTGGCCACCTTCGTTTGTTAACGTGCCCAGAATTCTATATAATGGACAAACTGTGGTGAACGGCGGTGAGCACGTCTTTTTACACTAAGTTGTATCTCTTTGTTGAGTAAACTATCAGTGTCTTTTGTGTTTTAGTTATCATGAATTATTATGATTTCTTTGTTGGTGGTGGTGTTTTTTTTTTTTCATTTGCAGCACGTCATGGCAGATTTCGTGCAGGGATTTCGTGCAGCATTTGCAACCGAAAAGGCCGACCTGGAAAGGCGCGAACATTCACGTTTTGATAACCGAGCTTGCCTGCGTAGCTTCCACGGCGTTGCACGCTACGCCTAGGACGGAGCACGGAAGTTGTTTACAAGCTCGGAGGTGCAGCTGCGAGCGCGAGGAGCACGCACCACTTCTCTATCCGAGCCCCGCTGCTCCATTATCACGGGCTTTCTTTACATCACGCTGACTTCGGGAAAAACTGCGGCGAACGTGTCGTGCCCGCACCGTGGGAAAACGCGTTCACCCGGACAAGTGGTAAACAAACGGCTCGAAATTCCGCGCACGAAGTTTTTAGAGGCAACAGCACCGATAGACCTAGTTGCTTCTCTTCCAAGCCCTTCCGGTCGAGCCCTTACTTCCGGTTTCGCAAATATTCGGAAAGTGCTCTAAAAAAACAAAACTCGATGTCCTGCCTCAACTCCGCCTCGCATCGATTTCACGTCAGTTTTGTTTCTTTCGAACACTTTCTGAATATTCGTGAAGAATATTCGTGAAACCCCACGTGGGAGACCTAAGGCCCGGTCGGCGAAAGCTCTGCAGGACTATCAATAAAGTTGTTACCAACCGACCAATGAAATCAATGGCTCTGGGTCACGTGTTAAAAGAGTGAGAGAGAAATGCTAAGTGAAAGGCAGGGAGGTAAACAACAAGAAAACTGTCAGGTTTGCTACCCTACTCTAGAGAAGGGGGGACAGAAAGATAAGAAAGAAAGGGCAAGAGAAAAGGTTAAAAAACATAAAATTACATTGGGTACATATGATACCAACGCATATAGGGCTACTTAAGAGCATGTAGTTGTCGCGATAATTAATGAAAATTAACAGAGTGAGCTAATTGAAAGAGCACACGCTTTTCTTGTGATCAGGTGGAATCGATTCGCCAGTTGGTAGAGTAGATCTCAACCATGCGCTTATTTCTATGTGGGGTCCGAGATCCCCTTCGGCAGTGCGACGTAACGCAGAGTAAACCGAAGGAATACACCACGGCACACGAAGGCCGACGTGCGAGTGCGAATGCCAGACGTCTAAGACGAAGATTACGGCAGCCTCCACAATCTTTTATTATCTTAGAGCGAAAATTATTAATACAGCGCGAATTGATGGCAGCGCAAGGGCAAGTATACTGACGGCTCGAAGCAAGCGATTTCGTTTGTAACGTTTTTAATAGAAAAAAAAAGAATAAACGTCCCCATTATGCTAAGCATTACAAACGTGGGATGATACTGAGTCGTTGTTTGGTCGTCACGAATAAACGCTTGTGCACGTGTGCGCATGCGTGCTATCCTGCTCATCCTTCGTATCCCTATTGTTTTCGCCAGACTAGTTAACCTCGCTTTATTTTACCCTATCTTCTCTCTCTCTTTCGCCCTCACACCCACGCGCACGCACGCATGCACACACCCACCCACCCACACACAAACACACACACACAGACACGCACTTATCATGTTAAACCACGTCATCTAATTAACTGAATTACGCTAACGTTTTTGTACTGTCGCTATTTCAAACATATTCACCTAGGATTACCAAACATACTGTAGGATCCCCGAGTGAGATGCAGCTGAAGCTATTTCTTTCTTTTTTTTCTTTTTGTCATTCATCCTTCCATAGATAGCCCGTATAAGATATGCGCCGAGTGCGGGAGCGGCGGACCACGAGGTTTCAGAAAAACGTCGAATAATCCCTTTGCGTGAGCTTCTTTCGTAGTTTTCGTTGTTAGAACAGCCAACTGAATACGACTGAACTGGGCGCAGGTGCGCATGACGTGCACCTTCACCCCCTCCCCCCCCCCCCTCCTCCTCCCACTTGTGTTAATGAACGAGTCCAATTGTATAAGCGCGAGTAAAGCGTGAACTCTCTCGTCTCCGAGGGCTCGCCGTTTCTTTCTCCGGCCGAAATGAAACCCACGTTCACCCTCTTTTTCACAGTACTGAGATCTGTTGGAGTTCATTAGGCCCAGAGGGTCGAGGGCCAAGCCCTACAGCTTCCGTGAGATGAAGTCAAATGACGAAGAAATAATGAAAAATGCGGGCCAGACAGGCGTGTGTTCCGTAATTGGACGAATTCGCCTTTGAAGGCACGGTGGCGCTTGCGCGTGGATATTTCCCTTCACTTGCGCGGCTGCGTTAGTGAAATATGGGGCGAGCGTATAACATGGGACCTGAGAATAAGGACGTAAGCAACATTTACTGTTTTACCGTTGATACGACTTGTAGGAGGTGCTTGTGCATTTACTGGCGCCGGCTACACCTTTTTCCGTGACATGCATATGTAAAAACACGCGCAAAAAAAAAGGAGTGAACATAAGACACCGTGGAAATTCTCAAACAGACGATTAAGTGAAAGTTCTGAATGAGCCGCCGCGGTGGTACAGGGATTACGGTGCGCTGCTGCTGACCCGAAGGACGCGGGTTTGATCCTGTATGCAAAGGTCGCATTTCTATAGAGACGAAATGCTAGGGGCCAGTGTACTGTGCGATGTCAGCACGTTAAAAAAACATCAGATGGTCGAAATTTCCGGAGTCCTCCACTACGGCGCGCCTCATCATACAGTCGTGCTTCTGGCATCTAAAACTCCAGCAGTTATTATCAGAAGTTCTGAAGGGACTTTTGCCCTTCACCAAGGAAGATAAGTTGTGAAAACGAGTCCGAAAACCAGCCTATGAGTCCTGCACAGAACTACGTAAGAAAACTCAACTGCAGCGTATAACAGGCAATCATGACTCGTTTGTGATCAATATATATTTGTGCTGAGGCCGCAAGGAAGTGTGAGCAAATTATAAATTATGCACAGAAATGTTTATTCAATGCTAAAAAAAAATACCGTTAGCCTCACTGAACCCAACAAGGTTCGTATTTACACGAGAGTTTTTAAAGTCACTTCTCCCTGTCGACCACCTTGCTACGATTCTAAAGAAGTACTTGCCTTGATCATGCAGGCTTACGCCATAAGAACGAAGGAAAGAGATGGCTGAACCAGAGTCGACGCCAGCATTGACGCCAGAATCGACGTCTTGAACGCGGTCCAGGGGGCGCTGTACGAATTGTGTCTGGGCTGGTAGCTGCGTTGATGTGAAGAAGTATCCAGGGAGCCGCAGAGAACTGCCATTCACCAGCCCTGCTGCTGAGCACTGCATCAACCCAGGTGACACTATTGAGGCGTGTGGTGATGAGATATCCAGTTGTCGGCGAAGGCGTTCTACCATGCCGTTGGCGCAGCGATGATACGCAGTGGTAACGCAATCTCAGAGGATGCGATTAAGGCAAGTCAACAGCGAAGATTCGAAATGACGTCCACGGTTTGTTGTCACGGTGTCAGGACAGCCAAAACGATCACATTGCGTGGACATCTGTTCCCGTCAGCACGTTCCTAGGATATATGAATAGAGCTTGTCTTTCCAATTCCTTCAGATAAACAAACATTTAATTTTTCTAAATACACAGACTCAGGCTTCCCGTGAAATTGCCGTTCTTCATCTCCACTTTTCATCTCGAGTTTCCGCGCGATCTAAAGGCACTTGTAGTATGCAGAATGTTCACTTTCTCATTGAAAGTGATGACGAATCGGCATGCTTGTCTCAACGTGTCTTCATTCTTTAGATGGCTTAACCTAATGTGTCGCATTCATGCATGGCCTCATATTACAACAGATTATTTTAGCTTGTCACGTATGGTTTAACGATAATGACAGCGTTCTGCATTGACCTTAGCATACTTATCTTTCTAAAAATGTACGCGTTACATACATACATACATACATACATACATACATACATACATACATACATACATACATACATACATACATACATACCCTGCACTCTGTGAATCAATAATGGAAAATAAAAGTTACCTTACGACCGCGACGTCATGGAACCCTTTCTCTCAGTCACGTGTGGCACATACCCGTAAAGCAGAGTTAATGTTATGCGGGTATGATCAACTTCTTCAGCTTGGGCTCCATAACACCACACAGGAACTCATTGAGGCCCACAGACGAGCGCATACACTCGTCTAGCTCAGTCTTTCACCGGACGCTACATCCTTGACACCCTCAATATTCACATACCAGCAGGCGACCCCACACTTCTACCAATCCCCCGACCCATACACCCACACAGCTCATAGTAAAACCTCTCTCAAGAAACACCCACGTTACCTACCATTCGGCCCGCCGCAAGGCACGTGCAAAAGCTCTCCACAAATACTACGGTCCTGAAGAGGACGCCGTATGGGTGGATGCAGCTTGCACGGGCGACGACGCGGCAGTTGCAGTCGTTGATCGCACACTCCGACCCATCGCAACTCTCCACCTTCCTCCTGCGTCCACACCGGAATCCTCGGAAGAAGCGGCGATCGCGCTTGCCCTAACACAGACTGACGCCCGGTACGTTCTTTCCAACTCGAAAACCGCGATCCTAAATTTCGCGCGAGGACGAGTCCACGAGACCGCTTTCCAAATTCTCAGCTCGCCCACCAAAAACCCGGCCCGCCATGTGGAGCTGATCTGGGTGCCTGCGCACTCTGGGAATCCCGGCAACGAAGCCGCCAATGACCACGCCCGAGGTCTCATCAACCGGGCGGCGGCGGAATCGGAGTCGGGCTCTTCTAGGGAGCGCATGCATTCGTTCAACGAGATTACCCAGTCATACCGCGCCGAACGCCAGCTATACCCCCCACCCCACCGATCCCTGAAAAATTTTCACCAAATATTATGGCGCCGCCTTCAGACCCGCACCCTTCCCTCCCCCTATTTCTTTTCCCGCATTTACCCGGGAGCGTACGCCCCGTCCTGTGCTCAATGCACTCATCCCCACGCTACCCTCACCCACATTCTCATGGAATGCCCGGCGGACCCTCCCCCGCGGGGCCCGGAGCCACTGACCACATGGGAGAAATGGGAGACCCTGCTGCGCTCGACGGACCCGGCCAAGCAGAAGATCGCCACTGACCGGGCCGCCCACGTCATGGAACTGCATGAACTCATGAACGCATAGCGCAGTAGGGTCGTGCGGGGACCCTGGGACGTACGTGCCCAAATCCCTTGGTCAAATAAAGTTTTACCTCCTCCTCACTTTCTCATTGACACTGGTGATACAGTCTCAACCAGTACAGTAACCGCGAACACAGACATTGACACGCAAGGAAAGTGATAATAATTGTTGGGGTTCTTTGTCCCAAAACCACGATATGATTATCAGTGACGCCGTAGCAAAGGGCTCCGGAAATTATGACCATCGGGTATTCTTTAACGTGTACCGAGATCGCACAGAAGACGGGCATGTAGCATTTTGCCTCCATCGAAATTCGACCACCGCGTCCGGAATCGAACCCGCGACCTTCGGGTCAGCAGCCGAGCACCTTAACCGCTACACCACCGCGGCCGACGCAAGAAAAGTGGGGAAGCTGAAGACAGAACACCCCTCGATGACGCTCAACTATCATCCACACGTTCACGTGGTCCGCAGTGTGGACCACGTAGGTTACGCGAAAACCGAGGTGAATGTTTCCTACAATAAATCTGCTGAGAGAACCAGGCATCTCATCATTACCGGCGACTTCAACATTGATTTATCAAGACCCAACAACGCTTAGTCCTTTTACTGCGTGAAGGACGCCTTGGATGTGGAGAGGGCATCAAAAGACGCTGCTGCCACGTCCACCACAGGAGGCATCATAGATCATTTCATCGTAAGAGGCATCCAGGATTTCCACCAGCTGCACTACCTCGCCCTTCATTATACACTTAGGTTCCTCATAGCCGGGATGGCGAACGGATCCGATTAACAAGTCCGGTCCAGCTGCTGGTGCTCACTGATCACGGTGATGATGACCTTGTTCAAGAACTGTCAAGAACCCCTTCTACACATACACATGGGTTCGTGAAACGTGCGTGCGCTCTCCGTCATAATGGACAAGCATAAGCATAACAACTGTAACTGTGACTGTAACGTACGTGCAGTGCGCCTGCGCGTTCCGCTCGGCTGTGTATATATCCAGGGAAACTTTCCTGAATGAAGCTCAGTTGCGAGTAACGCCTGTCCTGTGCATCTGTGTTCCTTCTTTGTTTTGTTCGGATTCGCGCTATGCAGTATTGAATAATATAAGCACTACTTATCAGCTTACCGCGTCTGCTGTTGGGAACACCCATGTTGTTGTTGGCATCGTTATGCAGCTGTACACAATTTGCTATATAATACATTTGCGACTCTTCAACATATGAGTGTGCGTATACGACTTCCTATTTCTCTAGCGTCATTCCGTAACGTTTCGCTCAATGTGAAAAATTACGCAACAGTTACCATCCCGCGCATGCTTCGCATAACATTGATTCCCACGGTACGTGGGATCTGCCGAATTTTTATTAAAGAAGTGCTGCGCCGAAACGCCCTGTTTTAATACATACATACATACATACATACATACATACATACATACATACATACATACATACATACATACATACATACATACATACATACATACATACATACATACATACATACATACATACATACATACATACATACATACATACATACATACATACATACATACTCTGCACTCTGCGAATCAATAATGGAAAATAAAAATTACCTTACGCCGATAGCTTCTTACCCACCCATTTAAGAACCCAGCGTCATGGGTGGTCGGAGTCAGTG
Source organism: Rhipicephalus sanguineus (assembly GCF_013339695.2). Classification (NCBI taxonomy): domain Eukaryota; kingdom Metazoa; phylum Arthropoda; class Arachnida; order Ixodida; family Ixodidae; genus Rhipicephalus; species Rhipicephalus sanguineus. Next base: position 61,262,881 of record NC_051183.1, read on the forward strand.
CGAAGTTCACCCTGTGACATTCCGTACACATTAGGATAGCAGATAGCTGGGCTAGTTAGTAAGCATTCATCCAAAAAAGACAGGGCGTTATCAAATCTCTTAACAGTTATTTTTCACGTAGACCCCCAAGCGGGCCGGATTGATGGTTTTTCCTATTGCACGGGCATGCGCAGAGAAGCTTTCATTCCTTCTTTCTTTTCCGCCGTTGTGCGTCTCTTCAGTTGTTAGTCGGCGTTTGTGGTGCGGTGACTTCTTTTTAGTGTCCGTGTTTGCGCGCCCTGTCTTTACAGAATGAATTCCGTACACACAAGTTTTTCTTTGTAGAACCGCTGTATAAAAACTAACCGACCAATCAACCAACAATTCGTGAGCCTTTAGAATAAATTTGTTAGGCGAATATGATATGGCAACCTTCCCAGAACCTTTCCACTGAGGGATATTGTTGAAACAGCTCATTAGTTAGCCGTTGCGCATTGAGTGAGGGATTACTGTGTTTTCAAGTCTTCTGTTCCACTGTATGACATATTTGTGTTTTTTTTATTTTTTGAGCGTTGTATATCTCATTTGCTAAACGAGAAGAAGTAGCCGGTGCCACCATAAAGGCACAAACTTCTATTAATCACTGCAGTAAAAAAAAAAAAACAGTCGCCTCGAAACTGCGCAACAGTATAGACAGCTCACTGGTTTCTTGTCGAGGAAAAATAAAAAAAGGCGCGACGTCACGGTGCTACTCAAGGTTAGAATGAGGCAACAGAAAAAATGCCCTCGTGGGAAAAAAAACAGGCAATGGTCAAAATTGATCCTCATCTCAGTTTGGTCAGCGAAAGAAAATAAACGCCAGGAAGTGGCCATTAATAAAATGCTTCTTGGAGACTTGGAGGTCGTGCATTGCAAAACTTCTTAAGGAGGAACCTGAGGTTTATTAGCGTGTCTTCTCTACTGCAAAAGTGGAGACCAACGTGAAATTTCGCTGGGCTATCCTTAATGTATATTTGCATTTACCAACGAAGCATACAGTTCAATAACAACACGTTCCTGAGTAAGGTGGTGCATGAATAATTACTATAATGACAGCGCATTGATAGACGAAAGGCGAGAGATGTCCTTGTTACTTCCGATCTTTCGAAGCCCCACAATTATTGTAAATAATAGCAACCAACGCATTGCTTTTGATGCTACTAAACTGATTATGAGCATCGCCCTGCTTATGGAACATGTCTCCACGTGAAAGGCACGTGTTATTAAAGATAAAATTTCGCTATTCCATCTACAAGTAGAGAGGCTTACGTGAAACCTGAAACAGCGCCGCTTCTTTCCCAGAACTGTTGACGTTTTGACTTTGAGTAATGCCTCGCGTTTGCGTCTATTCAGGCGTAGGCGGCAAGCTCACCCTACTGTTGTTTGCATAGCGAGCTTTTAGAGGGCTTCCATTATTTCATATGCATTCTAGGGCTAGTTCCCATGGAAAACTGCGCGTGCCACCTCCGTACGTACCACACAGCAAGTAAAAATAAGGAGATACTTAACTGGAAACCAAATGGCAACCGATGTCGCACGAAAGATTATATTCATGGGCAGTACAGTTATCGAAAAAATTAACTATATCATACAGAAGTACAACTTTCCACGGATGTTCAAATATAATGTAGTTGATAGTTCGTGCTTTCCCTGTTGTGTTTGTTCTTGTCATCACTTTTTTTGCGAATTTTAACTATATCATACAGTTTGCGCAAAAAGAAAGCAGGGCGGTACAATTGCCACCAGAAACAAATGCCATACGAGAAAACACACCTTAGTGTGATTTCTCACATAATAATCTTGTCTCTAACATAGTAATCTTGTCTTGTCTTCTTCTCAATTAGGTAATGTTGTTACGATTTTTGTGTCTAGTGAACACTTAAGAGCTGTTAATGACATATCTTTTAAACTATTGTTACGGGTATTTGATTGGTATTTTCACTGCGTAATAGCGCAGCAATGAACGAGGACACACAGAGAAGGAAACATCTGACGACACACAGCGCTGAGTGTCGTCAGATGTTTCCTTCTCTGTGTGTCCTCGTTCAGGGGAAAAGAGAGAGAGAACATTTATTGAGCAAGAAAACGCCAGGCCTGCGCGGAAAGCGCAGCACAGTCACAGCGAAGGCTGGAAGAGCGGCATTTCTAGAGCCCGTTATAAACTTTCTAGTGGCTACTAATACAAGTACATTACCAGCGTACCCACTACGCCACAAATCATAATGTTTGGGAAGTTGGGAAGCACCCACCACGACATTATTCGTTATTCTGCAGAGAAGCCCGGTACCATCTGTAAGGCATTTGAAGACAATGAAGAATTATGGCTGAGCCCTTTGTAATGGGTTGGAAGCTTTAAACAACCCACTAGTTACGTAATTCATATTGTGTGACGCCCGGTCGTTATTTAACTGTCCCACCACGCTTTATAACATACGTTAACCGGAGAAGCAGAGAGCGAGAGAGAGAGGGAATTAACTTTCTTGAAAGCCTGAAGAAATGGATCGTGAGAGCCTTATGCGCTTCCTTGGCAACCAATAGAAGTGCCCTTGCGAGGAACCCACTAGGCTATAAATCATCATAATTTTTGTGAAGTAGGGAAGCAGCCACTGTGCCCTATTTCTTCATTCTGCGCAGAACCGTGGTACCTGCTAAACACATGCAAGGCATTATGTGCACTTTGTTGATGCTGTGGCTGATGATGACGAAGATAATTATGGCAGATCCCTTTGTAATGGGTTGGAAGCATTCAACAACCGCTCGTTGCGCAATTCGCATTGTGTGACATCCGGTTACAGAATTCGCGTTTGTGTGACGTCTGGTTGTTATTTTACTCTTCTACCACACTGCATTACATATGTTAATGTGGTTCCTTCCCAACATGAAGCCTGTATAGGGTCTTTTTGCAACGCAGTTTCAAGCACCGGCATGGCTCTGAGGTAGAACACTGGGATCCCACGCAGAGGCCCCAGGTTCGAACATCGTTCCATCCTGAAAATGTTTTCGTTTTTCCTTTTTTTATCTTATTTCGTGCGATAGCGGTTACGGACACTGGCGGCGGCGGCGGCGGCAGCGGCGGTGCCAAAAACGGCCGTTGAAATGATCTCATAACAGCTCTCGCTGTAAAAAAAAGCATACCAATAAGCCAACATCGCCAACCTTACCGATTTGATTGGTAAGATGAATTTTCATGGTAATTTGTCATTATTGCGATTCACGTGGCACATGATTTGACGCCACATCAGCGCCCCACCTCGGCGGCGTCAACGCGAATGATGCAAAAGGTCATCATCACGTTATGATAACGTCACAGATCACCAAAATTTGTAACGTCATATAACGTGACGTGACATGGCGACGTCATCACACGGCATCACTGCTTGGTCAAAGGTGGGCCAATCCCGGAGGCAGTGCAAAAAAAGGTGACGTGCGGAGTGCTTACAACGTCTCCGATCCTAGAGGCCTTGCAAAACTGCGTTAGTTGAAGAAAGCTTTCGGAGGGGGCCGCGGGAGGCTCAAGACACCGACTTAGAAGAAAAAGAAGGAGATGGTGGCTTTCGACTTCGAGTCAACTGAGGCGGATGCATAAGTGACCCTGTGAGTTATTTTTCTTAGCACTGCAGCCACAATTTTCGCTTACGTCACTACCGCGTAAATAGTTGCTCTAGATGCGGTGTTTGTGTGTACAGTGGTCACTTTATGCAGCACCATGCGTTGTCAATGTAGCTGTTAACAGTACATTGCGCGCCACAAGCGCCTATTAAATATAATTACTAGCAACCTATAACTCGCAACTCTCCTAGTTTACGTTTACTGTTAAACTGCCAAATATTATTAGGTCTCTCGCACATTTTTTTTTTCTCATTTTTCTCGTACTTGGGACGCGGCTGCGGCTACATACCAAGTACTAGGCAAATGAAGGTGTGTCCCTTGTTAAGTATACAAAATCTCCTTTTTCACAGGGGCTGTATTCTTGGGGGCAATGTGTACTAGCTTAATTATAGTCGCATAGTACAGCGAGTTGTCGTCCAGTTAGTCAACCGGAAACGTGCGCTGACAGAGCCTCTCATTGCGTGGTTTCAATGTGCACCTAAAGTTTGTCGATCTGACCAATACTGTATAAATATGTGAATAAAAATTTCATCGTACGCCTCCGTTGCGTGGGGCAGGCTAAAGGGCCCAAGAGAAAAAAAAACTCAGTCTGTTTCTTTTTATTATTTTTTAATTCTATCTTAACATTTTCTGTCATTTTTTATCTCTCTTTTGAACCTCTACCAGAAAACGGATTCACACCAAGTGATGTTAGTTTATTGTGCTTATGCTGTTCACCAAAAAATCCCTTCCCCACCTATTCCCAAACTGCGGCCGAGCGCCTTCCTCTCCTGCGAAATAAAAGTTCAATTCATTCAATCTTTTCCTGTCTTTGAGTCCGCAATCATCTTCCCCACGCAGATTACTAGGTCAGCGATTTGCATACGCTGGCTAAATTCTCTTCTTTTCAATAAAGAGTTCTCTCTCTCTATTTTAATCAACCGGATAGCCAACTACTTGCCTGCTAAATTCAAAAGGCAAATTCCGCAGTAATTTTTTCGGGTATGCGTTCGCTGCCAGTTTAAATCTCCAGAGGAGGAAAAATAAGTGGACTATGTGCTGTCAATTTGAGTGTCAAAGTTTTAAATGGAAAGCATTTCTTAGGGAACCTTCGGCACTTTGAGCGTTTCTATCTACGTATCTATCTATCTATCTAGCCGCCTACGTCTGGGTGTTCTCATGATCGCCCCTTTAGCTTGGTGTAGACCAAAATTTGCATGAGAGGGTAAGAGGATTTGACGAATATGACTGTCGTGTCATGACATGAATGACGTGACGATCCTGTCGCGTACGTCGTCAAACCCTTTCCTCCAGACGCGTGTGGCAAATACCCGTTCACCACGGGCCGCAGCGTACGGGTATGCGACACAGGTGATTGACAGTTTATATCTACCCAGGAACGGCGAGAACAGGCATTGGTAACACAAATGCGAGGGCGTTAAGAAAAACCGACATACACAGCGTTGACCCGACGAATGAAAAGAATGAAAATTAGGATCCCAGCAGGGATCGAACCCAAGCAATCTGCATGGCAATCAGGTATTCTACCACAGAACTACGCCAGGTCGATAAACTGGTTTGGAAAAACAGCCTATATAGGCGTAATGTCAGTGCAACGTCAATTGTGGTTGTGGTGCTGGCTATCTATTTTTGCAAAAAAGCAATAACCACTACATGATACTCCTACGATGTGTACTCCTACGATACAGGCGTCATATAAGATTAACGTCGGTGGTTTCAGTTTTCGCTCCGCTTTTATAGCAGTCTAATAAACATTGCATTTGTGTTCCTATGATTCAGCAAGCTATTTTGAAGCACTGCTCGACCCCGCCTCATGCTTACCGAGGATGATGCCAGATTGATTGACAGCCGTTTGGTAAACAAGGCTACGTAGGCCATATACGCCCAGGTAGACTACGAATACGACAAGCGCCATCCATTGATGTTGGTCTACGTTGCACTATCCAGGTCTACCAGCCTCGACGGCCTATATGGACAGACAATTTGCCGATGAAATGACCGAGGCATTCACAATTTCCAACAGCTGTACTCTACCTCACAGTTCACTACACATGGACCCCTCGTCCCCGCTATCACGACCTGATCCGCTAACAAGTCATGACCAGCTGCTGGTGCTCACTATTGACGGTGATGTTGACCTTGTTCAAGAAGTGTCAAGAACTTTTCCACACATGCACACGGGTTCGTGAAACGTGCGTGCGTTCTCCAACATAGGGGACAAGTATGAGTACTACATATCAGCTTACCGCTTCTGGTGTTGGTAATACCCACGTTGCCGTTGGCAGCGGTACCCAATTGTAAACAACTGGTTACGCTATAACACATATATGTGTGTTACGCCTCTTCAACATATATGTGTGCGTATAAAATTTATACAAATCTTTAGAGATATTTTGTAACGTTTCGCTCAGGAAAAAAATTACGCCACAGTCACCTTACCGCCGCATGCTTCGCATAACATCGACTCCCACGGTACGTGGGATCTGCCGAATTTATCTTTTTTTGTTTATTTTTTTTTTCACGTTGCGGTGCACGTTTGAGTATCATCTTTCTTGACTGGAGACGTCACAGCGGCTTCGCGGCAGAATATTTTGCTTCATATTAACAGTCCTGCCACGGACGCCAAGAGGCAGCCCGTCTTTTTAGCAATAAATCAATAAACGAATAATGTTCCGGAAAATGGCGCTTTCGTTTCCCTGAAAAACTCTCATATCATCCATTTTTAGTGAGCGCAAAGGAACTTATCAGTATAATTAGTGTCTTTGAGAGAAGAGTGCGAATGCTACAGAGAGGCGTTGTGCGCTCTTGTGAAGAGAGTTTACCATCAGTAAAAAGATATAAAAATACATTGGAGGCCGCCCGTGGACCTCGTCTTCTGCAGATTCATCTAGCGCTTTGATAGCTTAGGCTCTTGGTTTTGGTACCAGTCGGAGTACTTGCTGTTTATATACGTTATTTCTTTCCGGGGTCAAGATTATTTTCCTGCACTTGCGTGCTCCGCGTACTCGTGAGATGTCGTGCTCTCATTGTTTCAAGGTGAACGAGAGAGAACTCAGCTCTCGCGTTGCAACTTCTTTCCCAACACTTTTCTTTGTTTAGCTTCGGAGAAATTTTCAGATGGATGTAATCAACGCCTCGTGGCCGAACATTGTTGGAACAAGGCCGAAGAAGTGACGCCTCGAACTGATCGCAACAACCAGGCGAGCAAGGGCGGCAACAAGCAAACAGTCAGCGACCGTCCACGCGGGTGGCAATAACTCTTACATCTGACCTTCGCCGTGCTTTCGCGCCCTCGTGAGGACTGCCGGCGGTCATCTCCAGCAGATTTCGTCGCAGAACGTCGTAATTGCGTAGCGGACGCAGATTGTCACACGAGGAACTTTGGTTCGCCGGGGAAAAAGAGAAATGGAGTAACGTAGGGCAAACATATTCCTTGAGATTGTGTGTACGTGCGTATGGCGCGGGGTACGCGCGTGTTTGTCTACGCGATGGCGACCAGATCAATGCTGACGCAAGATGACCCCGGTGTTCCCGTGATGAACTGAGCCACGGTCAGTGCACTCCAATTTCCGATTGGAGCCCGAACTGGGCGACGTAGTTTCCAGTAAGGATGATGACCGCGCCAACCCTTGCAAGTGGTTTGCGTCGAAATCAATTCGTCGTAGCTTCACACTTCATAATTCCACCGTGGTAACCCAGAGAGTATCGCGTTGCCCTCCCCTCTTAAAGGGACGCTAAAGAGAAACAATGAGTCGGTTTATATCGATAAGTTGTGCTCTCAGAACTCGAACTTCGTTAATTTCGTCATCATAGGTTTATTAATAGAGGAGAAAATCGTGTCCGAAATTTCATTTTTAAATGTCGCGCTGAAATCTCCCCGCGTGAAGTCACGGATTTCAAGGTGTATTTATCGTATTTTGGTGCCATTGGCTCAACAGTATTACCCCGAACTTGGTACGTTAAGTCTATGGCCCCCTCAGAGGGCAATGTACTTCATTCTCACCGATTAGGAACTACGTAGTTCCTAGTAGGCGCCGTCAAAATATGTGACGTCACGGCGAATGGTGCGGAAACTTCAAGGCGGCGTCGCCACCAACATTTTGTTTTTGCGTGTTTTCTCGCTTACTAAGCGCCTTCTCGCAGCAAGCGCGGTGTTTTGGTATCGGGAAAGAGTATTTTACTAATATGAGAAAATCGTTTTGCTCTTTAGTGTCCCTTTAAAACAGTTGCACATATAGGAGAGCCTTTGCTTTTTTTGCCCCACAGCAATGATCATCGACATTTAGCTTCTTTGCATCTCCTTCCTTGGAAACTCGGCGCTAGCCGCTTCTCTATCAAAAGTGCTACGTCACTGTAATAGTGCGCATGCAGTTCGCGACCTGATAGTTCCGAACGCGGGCTTTAAAGCAAGGAAACACACACGCGATAATAATAATAATTGTTCGTGTTTTACGCTGAGCTGCGCTCTTCCTTCAGGCTTGGCACGACAAGTGCCAAGCTGTCATAGTAGGGAACGGGAAAGGCAACGGCGGCTGAGAGAAGAGAAGCGATGGAAGCCATACACTAACGACGACGTGCGCGTAGATCTATGAGAGGTGCGAACGATCGGTTCTGGAGTTTGGACATCGGTCCTAGCAGCAACCTAGAAGCAACCAGGTTAGACTTCAGAAAGGTCCAGTTTCGCTATTTCAAGCCTTGCGCGACTTAGTGCAAGCAATGTTTTTAAAACAGCGCCTGTATACAAATACGCATGCGAGCGACACACCCTGCGGGGTCGCATTTCTTCACTTCCGCTGGCGCCGGGTTTTCAGTGTAAGACACCGCCACCAACATTTGGGAGTCATAAACTTCTCTTGAGGAATAAACCAAGAACAACTCAAAGACGACCTTTTACCACACTCCCTTGAGAAACAAGCTGTCCTCGGGCAATCACGTTAACTCAACGCCGTTTTCGTATCAAGCACAGTGATGTTTTTCCTGTTCTTTCTGATTACTTCGGGTGTACCTTCCGATTCTTCCTTTGTATGCTCGCGAGTTTCCTGGTTGCCTGTTTGCCTTTCTTCTTTTTCGTATTTTCTGTTGGCAGTTCGTTTCACAGAAACCTCCTTATCTTAAAGACAGACAGCACACGAGAAAAAAAAAGACAAGTGTTTGTCACCAGTACTTTGATTTGAGGAAGAGTTCGAGTTAAGAAAACAGAAGCGAACGTTGAAAGGTGACAGCCTAACGCATGACAGGCCGCCACAACTAGAAGGCTTCTTGCTTAGAAAGAACAAAAACGAGCTTTAAACCAATTCCGGAGTATGGAAGAGAGATTTTCAAAGGATGCGCAAAACTCGGTAAATGTTAGCGAAAAAATATACGTACGACAAAAATCTTCTTTTCCAGCTCAACTTTGCTAAATATCAGTGTTCGTTTTGGTCGTGCGCCTCTGTGAAACCAGTTATGCGTGTTTACCTTTCTGCAGGCTGAGTTACCTGGTAAGGCCTCCGGGTTAAAGGATCCTTTGAAAGCCGCTTAGGAAAAAAGAATGTTAGTGCAGCTGTGTTTAAAGGAATCTCTGACAGGAACTCTTTCCGAAGCCCGTCAAGGAGAAGACCCAATGTCATTGCTATTTAAGTTGTATGTTCACCACCTTTAGCAAATGCAAAAAAAAAGTAAAGGACTTTTTCGCTACGAGGTTCACGAGAAATAATCCCGGATGTGCTCGACTTCGGACACCTTTTTTCTCGCCCGGCAAAATCGTTTGTTTTTTTATTCCTTACTAAACGCATACGTGTGTAATATACTGAAGTGAATTCCTATGATATCCTTCTTTCGAGTTTTACAAAAACGGTGGCACCGTTGAAGCTGCGACACTTCCCAACAACCTTGTTCAACGTGATTCATGTTTCTTTTTTCTCAGTCTACTTAAGGCCAGTTAAGAGGAAACTTTCTTAAAGACACGATTCGAAGGAAACGTGAAATACAAACAGACATAGCTGCAATATATATATATATATATATATATATATATATATACTTCTAGCCACCAAATCATGAGCTTCCACGTGACGAAGCATTCAAAACTAGCATTTTTAAGATAATTGGGGGATGTAGCCCCAAATAACAAATGTCATCATCATCATTCATCATTTTCAAGGTATTTAAGTTTACCGCAGGAGGAAACCCTCTCCCAATGGTCTCCAGTTTACCTTATCCTGTGTAAGCCGATTCCATTATACCCCTGCGCATTTCTTAACTTTGTCACTCAATCTAACTCACTACCCTCTTTGACAGCGTTGCCCATCCTTTGATAGACATTGTGCTGTGTTAACTGTTCACCTGCTGGCTGTCGTACGCATCACGTAGCTAGAATATCCGCTACCCCTGTTTCTTCTCTGACTCATTCTCCCATCCTCCAGCCCCCTAATTTTACGCCTACCATTTTCAGTTATAAAAACAAGTGCATTGCACCTAAATTGGAAATAAGAAGAAATAAGAATAGGGCTCTGAATGCAAGGATTTTTGCAGTTGAAGTTAGGCAGGGTTGAAGCTAGGGTTACATATGCCGTGCCCACCATCTGATCACGAGACGTGCCGTAATTGGGAACCGTTACATTTTTACAACCTGCGTTTTCTTAACGGAAACGAACAGTTGAATCCAACGGAATTTTAGAATTTTGCCTCCACGAAAAGACGGGTTGCCACGGCTGGGAACAACATCGCGCGGAGGAGCTCAGCAGCGGAACTTCAAATCTACCAGGCTGCTCTGTGGCGCGTAGAATTATCCCGTGGCTGTGTGACATGTCACGAGTAACCGGAAATGCAGGAGTAAACCTCCCGATATTCATCATTCGAGACACTGCAATGTTTGGCCACACACGTCTTGTTTTTATTGATACGATATTACGGATGTGTCAGTGCCGAAACAAGACACCTGATACCCCTTAGTTTTCCAATGAGAACAACATGCAACATGCGCGGTTTCATTTAACATATCAAGTACCTTCTCAAAATGACATCAGCACGTTTACATGTGCTACGTAAAACATACAATCTCGTCTTCATCTCAAGTTGAATAACTCAAGAACACTAATAATAATGTCGCCCTTCCTAACAACGTGAGAGAGAGAGATAGTACGAAGGAGGAGAAGGTGCGTACGTTGGGCGGAAATAAAATTTCAGTGAATTTCAGCAGAATTTCAGTGCGTCAACAAGTCGCGCAGGAAATTCACTAAGTCAATGTGTACGACGCTAAGGCAGGCCAGTTGCCGACCAAGCATGCCAGGTTAACGGCAACTGTCGCAACACCCCGCCAGCCACTATAACTGACTCGCAGTTAACGTCTGTAAGTCGAGCGTTCTATTTTCGAACCACTTCATAAAATTACAACTGTAAGCACGCCATCCGCAGCGGTGTTTCATTCTTATTTCTATACGAAAGTCGAGTTCGCCTCGTAGAGTTCGCAGATTTCACAGGTTAATTCATGCATACCTAAAATCACGTCTACTTTTTTTTTTTTTGTTTATCGAGAACACTCGGAGCAAAGGAATTGGGGACAAGGCACGCGTTCATCATTAACTCGTCCTGCGCACATTTGGGACGGTTACTCCAGGAAATAAACGGAAGCGCAGACAGTCGGCAAAAGCGATCAATGCACCGGCGGCGCTAGAAGCGCTTAAACGATAGATGTGCGCCAAAACGTGGCCGAGTGGAAATTTAAATGTTTGAGGAGACAGAGACTGGAGGGGAGTGCTGACACTCGTCTGCCGTCCTTGCGACGACGCCAGTACTGGAAATCCGAGCGCTCGATAATTTTTATTTTACATAGAGCAAGTTTCTATAATTATTCCTGCACACTTAGGAAAGCAGCGCACCTATTTTTTTTTACTTTTTCTTCTGTTCTTCCTTTGAAACAGGTAGTGGCCATTTTAAAAAGTTTGCAGCGCAAGCACGCAAGCGCTGAAAGAAAAGTTACACAGAACAGCAGACTGGGCTTCTGTCAAGAATGTCAGGTGACGCTTATTCCAAATATGTTATTCCTTTCATCCATGGTAGTTAGCCCATCAGATCAGTAGTTACGTTTCGGGTTGCATTGCTCCAGCAAGCCACTACAACATACATCCGACGTCACAAATCGCCACGGTCGCCTACATTTGTGACGTCATGACGTCAGAAATTCATCACGACGTCATGTCACGCGGTGATGTCATATGCTGACGTCATCACATATCATCTTCGTTCGGTCAAAGTTGAGCCGATCACGGTGGCAGTGCAAAATAAGACGAGGGGCGGAAAGCTTGCAATGCCTCCGATCCTGAAGGCAATGCAAAACCGCGTTAGGTGCACAGAGATTTCGGAGGCGGGCGAGAGAGGATAAATACATCAACTGATAAGAAAGAGAAGGAGATGGCTTTCGCCTTCGAGTCACCTTGGGGGAATGCGTAAGGGACCCTTGTCAGTTTTTTGGAAGCAGTTAGTCTACAATCATTTTTGAAAAGCAATCGACAAAGTCGATCAAAAGTTGTTTCCTGCAGCTACACTACACTTCAGCTTGCCCTTGTAATTTGCGCGATTTTCTTGGATTTCGGTGAAGCAGCTCACTGTCGATGTCCTCGGCTGTCATAGGAATAAATTGTTGTCGGGGAAACATGTCGTGGAGAAATTGGCCACCTGTCAAAGAATTGCGAGGTAGAAAACACAAAAAAATGGCCTCAAAATTGGAAAAGCTGGACAAAATGTAGCCAACTTGAGAAAAGGACAGTAAAAGCAGCCAAAAGTAGCCACGCGCGTTTCGAAACAACTTCCAAGCCTTTGTTTAAGTGACTAAATGAAAAAGTGTTTCGACAAAAAAAAATAAACGAGTAGAGCACAGACCATTCAATATCGGAATCATTCAGATTAAAACACAAGTTCTTAATTTGAGCAATCATTTCGGTGCAGGATGACGAAGCCTCTTCCACTGTTGCAAAAATGACTCTCTTCACGCTTCTTGCATGACTTTTACTAAAAGGGCTAGATAACGACGACCGTGAAAATAATGTATGAGGCGTGAGTGTGCTCAAAATCGCAGTTGCTGGGATTGAAGCATAAGATGTAGTCACTTTCGGAATAATTTCTTGCGTGATCACGAAGGCCAGCAGTTAATATTTAGGAGCCGCAGTCCACACCTAATACTAAGAAATGAGAGCGCTTGCTTTACAGACCTCTTTGTGATTGCAGTGCTCAATTTAATTTTGGGAGCAGGAAACTGCGGTGTTCTGACAGCGCGAACTCGCATGTCAGCGCCTGCGACGTCATCAGATGATAATTTCACTCTAATCGAGGGAAGAAGCAAGTAGCGAAAATGTTGCCAAGTAGCCAATACGTTTTTTTTCTGCCGCCAGCTGACTCAAAAAGTAGCCAAACTGGCTCAAAGTAAATAAACCCCGCAACCCAGCCCCCCGTATAGACATCGTAAAGCCGTAGTTTGTGCAGTCGCCTTGCCTAGTGGCAAACGCGCAATCCGTGCATGCGCCGTTGGGTGGAAAGCCCCAGAATAAGGGCGATGACAGTATAGCCGTGAACGCGCCTCCAGTTTCCCTCAATGGTAGATTGTATAGCGCGAGCAATCGACGAGGCACAAGATATATACACACACCGCAGAGCGCTAAATTTCAAAAAGAAATTTCATTCCGGTCCGCAGAATAAATGCAGAAAGACAAACAGAGAGGGAGTGACAGAATATAAATAGGAAAATCAAGCAATATTGCATATGGGAAGTTTTCACCAATGCCAAGCCGCCTAGTCACAATAATTTTATGAGGTGAAGCGAAACGATGAACAAAGACACAAACTTTTTCTAATTATGACGCGAAGAAATACATTTCTCATTTTTACATAGGTCAACTGCCACCATGCTTATGCCCAAGTCACCTAGGCGCGCAATTTCAGCAGCCTCAGTTATCTCGCGCATCGAATTCCAGCCATCTTTTTTTCTTACTATGCAACCGTTTTCAAAGATTGGTTGGCAACCACAATCTTTACAATAAATAGGTGTCCACCGATTACTCGTCTTACGTTCTAATCATGCTTCTTGAACCTGTCGTTTAGACATCGCCCCGTGTGTCCTACATACATTTCGCCGCACGAAAAATGGCCAGAAATTGGTAGAAAATCACGCACGAGGTAACCGAAGCCGCTGAAATTGCGCGCCTGGGCGACGTCTGCGTAAGCATGACATCAGTTGACCTTAGTGCAAAAGAAATAGACTTCCTCGCTTCATAAGTATAAAAAGTGTGCCTCAATGTTCATTCTTTCGCTTCACCTCAGTAAAATGATTGTGAGTAGGCGGCACGGCTTTGGTTCAAGATCTCTATGTGCAATTTTGTTTGTTTTTGTTGTTTATCTTCTGTCACTCACTCTCCCCTGTTTATCTTTCGGTATTTATTCCGCAGAAGAAGGATTGAAATAATTCTTGAAAGTTAGCGCTCTGTTCTTTGTGTATTTTTCTTGTGCTCGTCGATTAGTCGCGCTATACAATCTATACTGTCAGGCTATACCATCAAATCCAGTCTTAAACCTTAGCAAGTTCCCTTAATTGTTAACGGACTGAACACATTCAGTAGGATAGCTACATGAAGACCGTTTTTAATATTGGAGTTTTGATCTACATAGGAAGTTGAAGCGATACAAAAATTACGCATCATGTGCCCATACGGGCAACCATGGTGGGATGCGAAGGCATCATGGGGGGGTGCGCATCGAGTTTCCGTTTCTTTTATGTGACTTATGAGACGGTGGTTGTCGAGGCGTTTGGATTACCGCTTGCCGACGCTGACGTTCGGCTTCCCGAGCCTTCCTCTGCTCCGCGGCGGTGGCGCTGCCGCTGCAACTAGCGCCCACGTTGACGTCGTTCATGGCGTTTCGCACACCGTTGCAAAGAGAGAGAATGACGGAAGCACAGCGAACACGCGCTTACGCAGCCTCGCAGCTTCGAGATTCGCTTGCCGGCGTTGCCGTTTACGTTCAGCTTCGCGAGCGTCCATAGCGCCGTTGCGAAGGAGAGTGCAACGGGAGCGAGCGCGCGCCGCATTATATACGAGCGCACAGCTGTGGCAGAGAGAGAGAAACGGGAGAGGAGAAACGAAGCGGAGGCAGCGCTGACGCCACCCCCTGCAACCTCCTCGCTCTTACGCTAGAAGAGGGGGGAGAGTTGGCGCATGAGCAGTATTGAATTGAATCGAATTTAATTTGAACTTTATTCAGACAGACATTGTCTGGGATGAATAAACCCCGGACGCCGCAGAACGGACATTGTCCCAAGCATAAGATTCGTTCGCATCTGAAATATTTTCGAGAAGGTAAACGTCATGACCGTTTGGTACTCTTCAAAGCTTCGGCGAGCAGTGTAAGAGCTCTAATGGCATGTGGATGAGAACGCATTTCATGTGCACGTTTCACATTTCGTGTTTCGTGTATTGTTTGCGAACAAATAGAACGCCTTATCAATGGAGGCTTAAACTTGCAACTAAACATAATTAGGCTATCGTTTTTTTTACGCGCTCAAACATAACAGAAACTGGCGCTTCGCAGCCACAGATTCAGTAAGCAGGTAAAGGTGCATTCCACGAATTTCTCGCTTCCTCGTAATCGCAGCCTTGCGCGGCGGCTTTGTTATTCCTTATAACCTAACGCGGCTAACATATGACGCCTCGCCACGCTGCTATAGTTGGTTACGCTGCAGGTACCCTGGGAGCTGTCTCGGATATTAAACAGCTCGGCGGAAGCCTTCCCCGACGCGGGCTTCATGTTCGCTCAATCTAGGCAGAAGCTACGCTCAACCGGTAACGTCGATACGTGCTAGACTGTCGCACACTGCTAACCGACGAAGAGAAGGCCGACTGATCTCGGCCTTTTACGACGTCATCACCGAATGGCTCATGAGGATCGGTCCATAAAACGGCCCCGTGTGGTTCTATTATCGCGTTTGCGCACCGTAAACCGCGCTGAGGATCTTGCCTGGGTGGCAGTCTGTCAGTGGCCGAAGGCACGGACCCTCAGGAAGCTCGTAGACTTGCGTCTCGCAGATGCAGAGGAAAGCTTCTCAGATCGTGGTCTCTGGCATTTAGACCGAAAGCCGGTAAAGCCCGTAATCAAGAGTAACAGTAAAGCTGCAGATGAAGCAAACGTCAAGGTCACGTCGCGAGGAGGCGAACAGAATGTGGTGCGAAATGAACTGCCTCGAGGGATCAATAAAGGAAGCCCGGCGACTTTCCTGGCTCAAACTGAATGTATGAATATTAATTGCGCAGTTGGTTCTTCACTAAACGGAAGCTGAAGTGAACAAGGTGACGTAACGTTGGGCAAAGTAAGCTTTGTTTTTTACTTTACGAAGAGCCCTTTACAAACTATAGAAATGACGTATTTGCATATGCACACACAGAATGCGCCGTCAAATAATAAGGATGGTATATGGCGAATTATCACTGGGGAAGTGCACAAGTTGTCAAAAGGTTCGCGACAGGGAAACACTGTCATGCACTTGTTTGCAGCACGATCGCAAGATTTAAACGGATTCCTCAGAAAAAAAAAAGCTTTCTAATTGGCAATAGCAATCGTCCTTGTCGAGGATGCAAACAGGGGGCCAACGCCTTTCCGGGACGGTTGCTCTGCAATAGGTACCAAAGTGAAGCCTACAAAAAAGAGAGAGAGAGACGTCCGCAAGAAGCAACAGTATCACATGATTGATTGATTGATTGATTGATTGATTGATTGATTGATTGATTGATTGATTGATTGATTGATTGATTGATTGATTGATTGATTGATTGATTGATTGATTCGTCATTGAGTGAGCACGGGATGTTCGCGAGGAAACTAGCAGACTTGACTGTGAACGCGGGATTTATCTATTTATTTATTTATTTATTTATTTATTTATTTATTTATTTATTTATTCATTGAATACTGATTTTGCATCTTGCAAAATCAGTTTCCGTGTGAACGTCTCTTCGCACGGTAACTAAAAGACGCGTGTTCGAATGCACGTCACCTATTGGCGTAACGTTGGCCTATGGGTGAACAAGAATAGCTTCGCTTGGGCTCCATGGTACTTGTCGAAACTCGTGCTACATAGCTCCAAAATTACGAATCACCGATACATGGGATTAGGAAGAACGCACAGAAGAAATGCGCATCAGCTGTATATCTTGTGTTAGTCCCATTTCTCAGTGCTTCGTCGTCCTCGTGCAAAATATGATGCTGTTCTTTTAATCGAGCGTTTACTCCGTCTTTGCCATCATTTTCACAACATGAAACAGGTGTACTTTTCAATAAAGGGAGTCATAGAGCTCTATTACGAACTGCTGTGGCTGTCCTATAAATAAGATGAAATTATAAAAATTTTCGCTTATCTGCAACAAAAGAACATAACTTATTTCTGTTCAAGTGTAGGCAGCATTTTGAAACAGGATCTGTGAAAGCAATTCATGCAGCTTTGTAGCGTCATGCCGATTAAATAGAAGAAAACGATTTCGCTTGGTAGGAAGCGATGACCTCCACAGTATTTTCATGCGACAACAACAGATATACAGTTCAAGATAATTACACGCTAGCTCAAAATCTAAGCACCAACGTATGATACGTGCAGCCGAACGATTTCCACGCACTGACTTTCCTTCACGGAAACATCCATGAAGTATTTCGCGAGCCAACGCGTAATTTTGGCTTTTCCAGAATGATTATACACCTCCGATCACCGTTATTAGCGTTGTTGTTTGGTGTTTTCGCTTCTTTTTTTCTTTGCTGTTCTGTTTATTTTATTATATTAAATATATTTCAAGTTTTCGCTTGGCGCGAGGCTTACGAGCACGTTGTCCTATCCCCGTCAATACAATAGCTCCATCGATTGTCGTTCGCAGAAAGCGAAATCTCTAGTCTTTTGTCATTCTTTCTATAGTGACCGTGCTGTCGTGACGACTACACTGAACTCGCTCACGTTTCGGGAAATTGCGGGTTTCACTTCCCGTCGACGTTACCTGACTCTGAAAACAGCGGGGAAAACAACCTACTCTCGCGTCACGCTTTTTTCTCCTTCTTCGTTTATAATGCTTTGTCGTGGCGTCGTGCCTTTGGAATGTATAAGAAAGCTGTAAGCATATCTGCGAAACAGTGAAGCGAAACAGTGAGTGTAAAAGGAAAGCAAGAATCGATTGGACTGGTAGTTTCTTTTATATATATATATAACTTCGCAGTTTTGCTTTTACGCTCCGGAACAAAACAACGCGACAATGCACGTCGGTGCTCTTTTATGGCGTCGAATCTTAGGAATATATTAGAAGTCTCTAAGGGTATCTTCGAACAGTGAATCGAAACAGTAAAGATGAAGGAGGCAAGAAAATATTCGACTGGTTGTCTTTTTTTAACTTCGTGATTTTTCGCTTTACGCTCTGTGCAACAAAACAACGCGAATATACGCTTCGAAGTGCGCGCGGTCTTTGTGCCAAATATTGTTTTGCTTGTTCTTTCGTTTCTCACGAAAGAGGCAATGTTTTCCGGAGAGCGAGCGCATTCATTGAGTATTCATGGCACCCCACCTTTCATTTCCCCGAGGCGTACACCCGTATATTTTTTCAAATCACCGACGCAAGCGGAAAGTTGCGAGAACATCATCAACCGCCGTTACTGGCACGTCAGTGGAAGTAACTATAACGCACGAGCGAATTTGAATTCTCAGAATTCAAAACGGTGTTTTCTCTTTGTTATTACGATTACTGTATACTTCGCGAAAAGTCCGATGGCGGCTGGAACCCCGTACTCAGGAGCCGCCAAGTAGCGCTTCAACGCGAAGATCAATTAAACTATCGGGAGCCGAGACGTCAACCCTCGATGAATCGACGATTTCGCGAAGATAGGCGATTTTTCCGCCGGGAAAAAACTTACTACGTGCAATTTACAACAATGAAAGCGGTGCCCGCGATATTCGCACGTTCTCTACGAAGCCTAGTAGTCGCGTCCTTCAAGACATCTTTTATGTCCCGCAAAAGTAAATCGTAATCTCATTTTAGGGTGTTATCTCCCTTGGGTTAACGTCGCGCTCTCGTTGTTTCCAGGTCACGAACGGCAAGCGCACTGCAAACATGCGATAGCATTCTTGATAGGAAAGCGCCGAGTACGCAGTTTTCAACAAAAAAAGAAACGCAAGCAATCTAGAAAATTGTTTTTGCGGAACAAAACGACATCCGAAAGCGTGCAAACTGTTTCGACAGAGCATGGGAGTGCCTTCAATGACAAAAAGAAAGACAAACTTTATAAACGCTTTTCACACCCTTCGCGGGAGTCTTTTTCGCCTACAATAATGATAGTCATTTGGCGCACTTAGGTTTTCTTGAGAACTCCGCGCTTACCAATTTCCTGTAAAGAACGCTATCTCATGCTGAAAGCGCGCATGATTGTTCTTGACATGGAGTGCACGGCGCGCGGTATTGAAGCAAGGGACGAACAAAAAGGAAGCCTCAAAGGGCGCAGGTGCTATTGGAGTGCAACGTGATTGTTTTTAGTAAACTAATATTATCTCGAGTTTTACGCGCCAAAATCACGATATGATTATCAGGCACGCCGTTGTGGAGGGCTCTGGAAATTTCGACCATCTGGACTTCTTTAAAGTGCATTGACATCGCACAATACACGGGCCTCTAGCATTTCACCTCCATGGAAATGCGACTGCCGCGCCCGGGATCGAGCCCGCGTCTCTTGTTATCAAACTAGATAGAGCTCTATAATATCAGAACACTCACTCACACGCCGAGAAGAGAGCCAGAAATTACGGGTGGGAAAGCCATGTTTAAGTTTCCACATCAACGTATAGTCAGCCGTCAGCCGCAAAAACTTTGCGGGATATCTGTGGCGCGTGACGGAGTGACGGAAAAGTACATCGCTGCGCAAAAGCTGCCGTCACACGGCGTTGTGTCGAGGCTATTGGCCTTCCGCGCGTGGCACGCTTTGCGCATGCGTTTCATATCTTCGCCATCGGACATGTCTCGCTGCTCCGTCTTCCCCTTGATCCGTACTCTACGCTTGTGGTAGCCGCTGAAGCGCCGCGTCACCGTCGCCGCTCGTCTACTTCGGCTGCGGCGATGGGCGGCGGAGCTGTCTTTTGCGCGCCACACAACGCTGTCTAAACAAGCGTTATTTTTCCAGGCGACGTGCCTGTCGAGCATGGATTGTATTTCGAAAGTGTAACTTAAGCACTGTGAAGCTGCCATTGTGACTCGTGTTCGCCGCGTTTTGCTGCTTAGACCAGAATTGACGTTGGTGCGTGTTCTCCGATCATGCCAGCTTGCGTTCCGGGTGACCAAAGACAGGTTCCGGGTGACCAAACACCTCTTAGATAATAATTGGTGGGGTTGAACGTGCCATAACCGCTATATGACTATGAAAGACGCCCCAGAGGGTTCCGGAAATTTCGACCGCCTGGTGTTCTTTAACATGCGCCTAAATATACGTAAGCAGCGTGGGGAGTTGGGCGAGTTGGTACGAGTCCATTCTGGTGGAAACTGCGCAATGGGGCGGGACACGTTTGCCTTGCCTTTCTTCGTGTCCCGTCCCATTGCGCAGTTGCGAACTAAATATACTTACACGGGCCTCGAGTGTCTTCGCCTTCAACAAAAATGGGACCCCCGCGGCCGGGATCGAACCCACGGCCCTCGGGCAGCTCAACTCTTTGTCAAAGGTGTATCCCAGAAGGTGACACTTCACCGGATGGGGAGGACCAAATGGACACTGACGCGAGTTGCAAGAGCTTTGCGAGATCGAGGAAGGTTATCTGACGCTTCCACAGTGGACGGCCGTTAGTCACGGAAGCGGGTCAAGATGTGGAAATTGTTGCAGCGGCCGTGGTGGATCCGTTCATTAGACCCCAATAAATTCAGAAAGGGCTTCCGATTCATGCAGTCCGATTGGGGGGGGGGGGGGTATACAGTGGTTGCGGTGCTCCGTTGCTGACCCGAAAGTTCCGAGTTCGATCCTGGCCCCGGCAGTCACATTTCGATGGAGGCGAAATGTTAGAGGCCCGTGTACTGTGCGATGTCAGTGCAATCTAAGAAACACCAGATGGACGAAATTTCCGGAGTCCTCCACTATAGCGCACCTCATAATCGTAGCGTGGTCTTGACTCGTAAAAACCCGGATATTATTATTATTGTGATTCATGCATCATGCGACACAATCTGAAGTCACCTCAAAGAAGCAGGGACACGAAATTGTGGAACGGCGCAAAAGCCACATCTCACAGACGCGAGTAACGTCAGCAGAGGTTGAAATCCGCCTGTTTCACGATGCTCCGGCGTAAAGCTCCTCCATGTGTTTTCCGCCGCTTAGGTTCAGCAGTGCCACCTCGTCCTTCCTTCTCCCTTTACACCGGTTCTGTGCCCAGCGGAAGCCGATGTGCCGCCATGATGTTTCTTCTTCTTTTCCGGTTGATCCACTCGGCCCATGCCCTCGCGACGCAGAAACACCGAGTGAAAACTCACTCGGCGGCAGGCAGCTTCGAACGAAGACTCAAAACAACAACAGTTGCGAAAAGGAGATGGAAATATTTGCTTTCTGGCGTGTGCACTTGCGTGTGCAAGAGCGAGATGGAAAGAAAAAGCGGAAAGTAGTGCCTGAAAAACTTCCTTCCGGAAGCTCCGGAACCGGAAATGGGCGCAACAGATGACGCTACCTAAAAAAGCGACAGCAGACGAGATGAAGGGGCTTTACCCCGGCGCATGCGCTCTTCCCCTAGCGGAAAAGTCGCGAAGCACCTTTTTATCTCCGAGGCTTTGTTTCTGGCAATACCGGTTGTCCCGGCCCCTACCAAACCGCTACCGAAACGGCAGAGGACAGCACAGGAAAATGAAAGAGGCGGATTTCATCGGGCCTATGAGTATCTGGTCTTCTGTGGGCTAGCGCCAAGTCATCCTCACCCCCCCTCCCCGCCCTTTCAAAGAAAAATAAAATGTTTTCCATGTGGGTATATATGCGCACATATAGAAACCCACCCCGGCCGCGGCGGTCGATTTTCCCTGGAGGCAGAAATGCTATAGGCCCGTGTACGTCGATTTAGGTGCACGTTACGGAGGTGCTCGAAATTGCTGGAGCCCTCCACTACGGTGCACTTTATGGCCATATATGGTTTTGGCGCGTAAGGCCCCAGCAATTATTATTACATACAAACAAGAGAAAACGTCAATCAAGAGGGGTTGGACGCTTCCGCTACACCCGAAAAAACTCTTCTGGCTACACCCCTGCCCGATGTCATAATTTTGTCAGTGTGGGCGCGCGCGTCTGCAGTTATCTTTGCATTGATAAAGGCTAACTGCAATTATTTATTTTAAAGAAGGAAGACAGTGTAGGAATTTATAAAACATTTACAAGCGTCAGAAACAACCGAGTTCGAGAAGATAAACTAGAATCCTTAACGTCAGAATGATGTAACGACGAAACGGTTTCGATGCAAATTTTCAAAAGCGTAAGTATGGTTTGCTTTGGTATTCTGCGTAATCACCTTTCTGCTAAAACGTTTCCCAGACATATCTTTCGTAACAACATAATGCTATTTCAAAATAATTTAAGACGACTTTTTCTTCAATATACCGAAACTACTATATGCTTGCTGTCGGAGCTCTAGCGGGGCTTGGAAGCGAAGGTTCGATTGCCTTCCAAGGCGACCGCTTTCCAGAGCAGGCGAAATGCAAGAACACCTCGTACTTAGAGGGTTTTTCTGAATCTTTGTTAAGCACACTGTAAGCAACGTAGGTAACAAAGTGCTCAAGTTTTAAGGCTCTACGCGACCTTCAATCGGTGTACCAAGCAGCGCGCTTTTCCGTGTGACTTGTCCCACGGGACCTCCAGCCTAAACCTCTCATCAGCAGCTTCGGCGTCTCGTAATTGCGTCGCCACGTGCGTCATTCCACGCAGTTTGCCGATTCTTGCAGAGAAAGAGCGAGGCCTCAAGGAGTTGCACCGGTACACGACGAACTGTTGTCCAAGTTCTCTTTGACGCCACAGAGACGGTTGGGAACAAAGCAGCGCCGGGCAAGGTCGCGCCCTGGTGAAGATTGGAAGCAAACGAACCCGAACAAGAGGGACCGAGCGCCGCACATCACACTCTGCCGCGCAATTTCTGCAACAAATGGGCAGCTGTCAGTTCGAGTGAAACAGATCGATACGGTTGAACGCAAAGGGTGTACGCAATTTCTGTTCCGTGGACGACGGTGATGCGTGTCTGAACACGGAAAACCTTTGCAGAGGTGACATATATTTCACATTTTCATATGCCAATTGTTCTCGTAAAAGCAAGCGTGGTTCTGTTTTGGATGTTCTTGGGCTCGTTTCATCGACCAGCATAACGTTACAGATGGTGTATGAAAACTTAAGGTGTAAGCTTAAGGGACAAGAAGAAGCAGAGTGGGTCAGGGGAACAAACGGGTGTTAAGGACATCTTAGTCGAAATCAGTAAGAAGAAATGGGCATGGGCAGGACATGTAGCGCGTAGGCAAGATAATCGCTGGTCATTAAGATAAACAGAATGGATTGCAAGAGAAGGCAAACGCGTGAAGGGGAGACAGAAAGTTATGTGGGCAGATGAGATCAGGACGTTTGCGGGTATATAGCGGCCGCAGCAAACACAGGACCGGGTTGATTGGCTCAACATGGGAGAGGCATTTTCCCTGGAGTGGATGTAGTCAGGTTGATGATGATGATGGTGGAAACTCAACGACAACTCAATCATTTGTATTAGTAGTCCGAACTTGCCATTCATGCGCCGCGGTGGCATGGTGGTTACGGTGCTTGGCTGCTGACCCGTAAGTTAACACATTAGCATTATTACCCGACAGTTTACAAAAACATTCGGCTCATTTGTAAAATCGGTCAATTCAATTGCTTTTCTGGAGGAGTAAAAAACAAAAAAGAAGGCTTCGCTGTAAGGGTTCCGTAAATGAGTAGAAACAGGAAATGTGGCTTGTTACCTTCGTTAGACACTTCCTCTCTTTTTTCCGGAGGTTTCGATGCTGATTGCGCTTTCCTGCCGCCCCCGACAGCTGCTCCCTTCACAACACGTTCAAGGCCCGACCAAACCGTGACCTTGTGTCAGGCAAATGGGTTCGCCACCTTTTGTAGACATTGTAGTGCCCATTGTTTATGTTTTCGTGAAGCAACACGATGTGAACGTAAGTCGCTTTTGTTTACTCTAACTATATGTACAACAACTTGCAGTGGCATAGCATAGCATATATGATAAGAGAACAAAATGGAAGACAGATTAGCTTACTCCAAATGAATAGCTACATACAGCATTTTTGCGCAGCTCAGAATGCTTGTAATATAAACACTTGTTATCAGCAACAGGTGTACACGGATCTATATTGTATGCTTGATTTCTTGATTGCCGTGCTAATGCTATCAGACTAATCCGATTAATGCTAAAAATTTTATTTATGGCGCAATGCTTGGAACGTGAAGAAAGGACAGAGAAGCGACAGATCAGCGCCAACTAACATTGTCGTCTTTACTAGTAAAGACGACAAGATGGTCGTCTTTACTAGTAACATGACCATCTTCCTGCCATTCTCGAGCGATATTACTCTTGCATGGCACCCATCGATGTTATAGTCGAAGGTATTTCTAAAATCATACATAACCTTAGAATCTTCTGGTATGAACAATATTCGGAATTTTAAAGAGTACGACACCAGTCTCATATGTAATTCTACATCAATTTTTTCGGCATTCACTATTATAAAGTTACTTGAATACGGGAAGATGGCGACGGTGATGCAAGTCTATAAAAGTGAAAGTTCGCCTCCAAATTATGGCCTATTTCTTTGAGATGAATTTGTTGCAAAATTCTCTAGCATATCATAGCTTCTAAAATTTACAGCGATCTCGCATATGACCATTTCTCTTGCTCTAATAAACATGGTTCCCGAGGGGTTTTTCTTGCGTGACCCAAATCTCTGAATTCCCTGCTGAATTAAATTTTAAAATAAACAGTAACCAACCGTTTGCATATTCCTTGACGCTTCTTGGTAATTTGATTGCGTTGCTCACTGCCACTTCATTATAGAGCTATCATCGCTAAGACTGTATTCGCTTAAGCTAACGTGGCTCCGTAATTCCCTAACAAATCATCAATAATTTACTGTTGCAAACAATTATTCTTCATCAATATGTTACGTCTCCCATGGGTTGTTGCAAGGCAGTGTTCTAGGCCTCTTACTCTTTCGCATCTACATTATTCACCTGCCCTGCGAATTATCATCTTGTATGCGCGTATTCGCTGATCGTAGTATCATCTACAGTAACATCCACAGCAATCAGTGGCGTAAGCAGAAATCTTTTTTCGGGGGGGGGGGGGGCATCTCCTTGGTCTAAAGTGGGGGCCGCGCAGGCAGATGTGGTCGAGTGCAATTTGTGCTTTATATGTCATGGCAAGAAAATTTGGGTGGGGGGGGGGGGGGAGGGTACGGGCTCGGTGTGCCACCCTCTGGCTGCGCTACTGACAGCAATGATTACCATCTTGCCCTTCAACAAAACATCGATCGTATTGGTGAGTGGCGCTAGACTAGGTTGTTGACATTAAACGCTTCCTAGTGCAAATTGGTCACTTTTATTCGTACACGTCATAACTTTAGTTGCATAAAAATTGCTATCAGCATTGTGGAACGTACTGACCAGTACAAGTACATAGGCATAAACCTAACCAGACACTTTCTTGGTGTAAACATATCACTTGCGTCTTTACTAACGCATTGAGTCATCGGGTTATCTTCGTCGTAACATATATAATTCACCCTCCAATAGACAATAATGGCAAGGAAAATATAGGGGATGTTATTTGTAATAATTAGGATATAAATGTAAAGAAAGTAAAGTGGACGAAACGATAACTTACCGCCTGCAGGGACCGAACCTGCGACCTTCGAATAACGCGTCTGATGCTCTATCACTGAGCTACGGCGGCGGTCATCCACCCGTCCACTTTATAGGGTAGATATGTGCATTTAAACCTAGGAGTGTTAGTCAGCGCCGATCGCAGCCTTGGCGGCGAGTGTGGAACTCTTTTTCTGCCTTTTGGCGTCACGTAGCACGTGATCTTTTTACGAGCTGGCAGCTGACCAATAATCCTCGCATACTTCTGCGATCGGCGCTGACTAACACTCCTAGGTTTAAATGCACATATACACCCTATAAAGTGGACGGGGGAATGACCGCCGCCGTAGCTCAGCGGTAGAGCATCGGACGTGTTATTCGAAGGTCGCATGTTCGGCCCCTGCCGACGCAAGTTATCTTTTCATCCACTTTACTTTCTTTAGATTCATATCCTAATTATTACAAATAACATCTCCTATACCTTCCTTGGCATTATTGTCTGTTAGTTCTCATTAATATTGTGTCTAACAAAGAAAAACGAACCCTTAAAAGCCATCTTCTTTCCACCCTCCAATATATTGACGTGAGGGAGGCTGGCAGATGGAATGGCCGGCCTATAAACTGGTTTATCTTGCTTGAATCCGTACTGAACAGGAGTTCGCCCTCTGAATTATGTCCCCGTATAAACAATATCTAATGAAAAGATTTTTAATCAATTCAGAACAGAACCAGTCGGTTAACAACGCGTAACTACAGATACACACCCAGCATAGCACAGATTACACAAGACCTTTAATTTGGGCCCATAAAAAATTGTCGTGGCATTGCTCTTTTCTTACTACTTCACAAACTCATTAGCATCGGCATGATATCATGTGTTCGCCTTAATCTAATTCACCCAACTTCCCGCTGACTAAATAATTTTAGCTAATTGCGCATGTGCAGTGAAACTGACGCTTTTGAAGTATCGGCTCTTCCACGAGCTATTCGCTTGTAAAATGACTTCGAGATGATTTTGCATCAGAGCGATATCACTTGATGTTATTTGAAAATGATAAAATATGCACCACGATCGGATGTCTGTCGTTCTCAACATTCGTCATTGTGCTTGCCTATAGTACTGTTACCAATATGTCATTTTCTTCCTTCCTTTATTGAATACATTTCTCTTCTATGTGGAAGGACAACCTTTTGTCAGTTGTTTTCGTTTTCTATAACACTGTTGCCATTGAATTAGTTGCTTCTCTTGTTAAATAAGTGACGACATTCGTATCTTCTGCACTGATCAATTGTACACTGCGTTAATGTTCTTTTTGTATTTTGATCATTTTTATGTTTTTACTGTAATACCACCCTTAGAAAATGCCCACGATGGCTCTGTAAGGTACTAATAAAAAAATAAAATAAATATCTGTTGGCTCCCCTGTGGCAATAAGAGTCGCCTAACGTCTTATATTCAGATAGAGAGACCAATAACAAATACCTAAAATGATTTTTCTGTTAGTACAACTCAACCTTCTTCGTGCAAAAATTTTGAAGCGTTGTAACCACTCCCTATTTTGGAAACGCGTATTTACTGCGCAGGCCTGTGACGTTGAACAGTGAATAGTAAGAAGCCCTTTTCAAAAAATATGTTTCTCTTTTAGGTGACTTCTCACAGCGACTATGTTCCAAACCCCGGTAAGCTTCTGTTCAATGTGCTATCGTTCCTTGAATGTTTCCTGCGTTTGGCCGGATTCACACAGCCGTCAAAAGTTCGTCCCGTCACCACCACGGCAGTGGCATCCATCAGGTTAGAGAGTTTTACGACGGTTTTCTATTCAACAATGATACGCAGATGACATTACGGTCGTCGGATAACGCCATTGTCGTGTCGATATTTGGGATGAAATAGGCAAATAACGTTGTCTTATGTCGAACGCTCGTATCGCGACGGTGACGAAATGGAGTGTTTGACGGCTGTGTGAATGATGCCTCAGTTGTTGCTCGTTTTTAGCAAGCTTACTCTGCGCCGTAAGCCTTCTAATATTTGTTACAGCGTACGCATTTCGGGCGCCTAGTTCATAATTGCTAAGGAAACAGCGCGAAAACAGGACAAAATAAAAACAGTTTGTCTCATCCTTCTTTTGTCCTATGTATGCCCTGTTTCCTTAGCAAGACATGTTAATACTTCTTCTGTTATACGTATTACTAATGTATAATGTATATCCTCCCACTCCTATTGCCTGCATTCAGAAGCCTGAAGTAAATGACGGGATCAAATACGCCTGCCTCTTTCTTACTTGCTTCTTCCATCACGCCAAATTGAGCTTTTCTTTCTTGCAGTATAAAGGAATATACGAGACGGCCATTAGCTTTTCCTATGCATCTGAAGTTTGTCGCCTAAGAATAAGAAAAGTGAGATGATGGATAAACGTCATCTCGAACCACTGACTCCTCTCCACAGTTCTACCAACCTGACCCTGGTATTGACCGAGAACACATCGTTCACGGTGTCCTGGGAGCGTCCCAAGGATGACTTCGACTATTACCAAGTCCAAGTCACCGGCAACGGCAAGAGCAATGTCGGACCGCATCGCGTAGGTTCGTGTGCGAACGGCTCCATCATCGATGCGCACCAGACGCAAGTCACCTGCGACCACATTGAACCGTGCTCAAACGTCACCTTCAGAATACGCACCTACGCAAAAGGACCACCGGAGCGGGCATCTTCGGGGATTTCCCTGGATGGCATCTTCATTCCCGGGCAAGGTGACGTCTTGCCTTAAACATATCGTGCACTATGAATGGTATTAATTTTAGGTACCGCTACTACTGAACGAAATAGGGGAAGCGAAAAGTCCAGGAGGGAGGGTCCCGAGGTACCGGTAGCCTCGGCAAGCGAACGCCCTCTGAAACCACACCTGCCGCTCTCCTGGGCCCACTGCGTGGTGCCCCTGGTGTTGGATTAAAAGCGTGTATCTTAAAAAACATGTACTACCAACTAGCCCGCCTTTCACCGCTTGTTCAGTTTGATTAGATCCCCGCTTCGTCCTCAACTGACGTAACCAATGCGAGACGACTAACCATAGCGCTTGCCTATCACGTGATTACGGTCTATTTGCCCTTAAATTTTTAATCACTTGGCTTCAAGTTTGTCGCGTGACGATCCCCCTTTCCTTTCCCTTTCCTCCAAGCTGAACGAAACGCAAGATCTAAGAAGGTTGACATACACTAAATTTTAGACTTCCAACGGAACATGACATAGTTTTATTGCGATACCAATTCTATGGACACTTTCGACCGATATTTGCTGTTGCCGTCGTTTTTCGTACAAAGTACACATTGATAAGATCACTCAGCGCTTCGTGTGTTCTATCCGCGCGTAAAAGCTCGCGAGCGCTGTCGACGAACGCGGTTGAAGCCGAGATTAAACAAGCCGGCAATCTCCGTCGCACGGATGGCGCATGCGATGACATCATCCCGCGTGCGAGGCCTGCCGGTGATCGCTCCTCAAGCCCAGAGGAACCGTCCTGCCCGTATTTGGTTAGGAGCATGAAGGGACGCCAGAGAGAACGGGGAGTGGGGCTGCGTCTCTTGAAGGACGTGGTCGCGCGCGCTATCTGGACAGACATCAGGAGACGGCTCGTAAACTTGCTGTGCTCTCAACGCTTCCTTCGCGTTTAGAGAACTGACAGCACGAAAACCGCTTCGGTCCCTGGAGCGGCTGTATTTCCTTAAACCATCGTTTTCTTGAGTTACGCGGGATCGGATCCAAAAGAGTTAGCTGCTAGCCTTACCTCGTATAAGAATAACATTTGTTGCTATCGCGTTCATTGCTTCGCCCTTAAGTGAAACTGTATTTTTATTGCGATATGGACAGTCTCGGCTGAAAAAGGTTCGTCCCCGCCGCCGTCATTCACCGTATATATATATATATATATATATATATATATATATATATATATATATATATATATATATATATATATATATATATATATATTACAAAAAAATAATTCAGAAATTCTTTCCGACGCGCGGAATCGAACGGGCGACCTCTCGCTTTGCAGCCCGCCGCGTTAGACTTTAGGCCACGACAGCACCGTCTTTCAGCCTGCTAACGCCGAGCTATTTATATACACCATGCAATTCAGCATGCTTTCTTAGTGGCCACATAGATGGCGCGACGAGCGCGCGTGTGGCGCGCTTTAAAGATCGTCGCCCCGCTCCTGCGAACGCCGTTGCTCTTCGCTCTACAGGGCGTGGTTGCTTTCGTGCGCTTATCTCGAGGAAAGAAGAGGCGGCCGGTGGGGTGCTTCGCTTCGCTCGCTGCAGCGGCCGCGTTTGCGAAAGGAGCGTGCTGTTCAAACAGAAATAAGTAACAACTGTGACAATTAGTTCGCGCTCATCTTATGTGTACCTGTTCGTTTGTTTCGTGCGTCCTGCTTTATGTTTGAGCAGTGCGCTTCAAGTGTCGAGCTCTGGCGCATTAGTTTGCGCTCGTCCTGTGTGCGTTCTTTCCGTGCGTCCTTTGGGCTCGAGCGACGCGCTGGCAATTTCGAGCTGATTTCCGTTCTTCGCGTTACATTACAATTTATTGCTGTCGCATTCATGGCTTCGCCGTTGCGGCGAAACTGTGACTCTTTTATTATTACGATATAGGCTTGCCTTCAAGTCATAATAGTGTTTGTGTGTGTGCACATGTGTATTATATGTGGGCTGTGAGTCCTACGTTGTGTGCGAATTTAAGCAGTGTTTTGTGGTATTCGTCATAGCGTATCAAGCGGTCATAGATGGTCGCGACATTGTAGTGAGGCCGGCTTGCAGGAGACGGGAGCGGTCCGATTGTAAACCTGGACATGCCCATGTCCAATGGTACGTGTCTGCCTCCATCACTGGGACTGAGAAGTATGGACAGATAGCACCTATGGAAAGCGCGACCAGTTCCACGTTGAGATTACAGCCAGTGTAAGGGATCCCCGGCCTGAAGCCTCCTAAGAATGACTTCCTCCGCCCCTGTGGTGGAAAGGGCACGAATAATATACACACAAGAGCTAAGGAAACCAGTTGCAGCCTTGAAGATGACAAGTCCTCTTGTCAAAACGTCGGCTCGAGACCCCCCCCCTTCCCCCTGTTAACGGATTTTTTCATCGCAAGCTTCTATCTTCCCCTTCGTGCCGTTTTTTTTAATTTCCCTCACCCCAGTGAGATGAAGCGAGAGGGAGCACACACATTGTGGTATAATAGCAGTTGTGGTCTGCCTGAAAAAAAAATGGCCGCCATCCCTCCCTGCGACCGTGAATGTGTCCAGCGAAGCTGTACGAAACATGAGATATGCTGATGGGGGGGGGGGGCATATTTGAATATTTCTTTAGAGTAATGGTAGCGATAATCGCTTTGTGCTCACTATGGTAAACCGTGAATGGTTCCGCGACCCGTTTCAGCAAGAAGGATTTGTTCAGTTCGTCGAGCGTTGTATTCGCGCTGTTCTGCTGGCTTTAATTTGCGTGGTCTACCCATGGCAGTCTGAGAATGAACTGAATGAGCTGCTAGGTGGGTCTCCCTTTTAGATATAAAAGCTGGAAGCACACACGAGGAGAATGAAGGCCCGTTTGACGTCATTCGAAGCCCTTGCGTGAAATGCAAAGCAGCTGGAACCTAATCAGGATGAAAATTGAGTGGTAAACTAAAGAGATCAAGGTGATCCATTACTGATTCACGAGCAGGTAGCTTCACATTCAGGTGCCTCGTGAAACAGCATGCTGTGACAGTATGCTGTACCACAATGTGTGACCCCTCATGTAAAACCCTCTGTACAGGGTCCTTGAGGTATTTTCAATAAATAAATAAAGATCTCTACCTGGAACGCGTCGGAGGTTGTTCCCATTGTTCACAGGCATCCATCATGCAGTTTTGATGCTTGTTTTGTGGTTTCCTTTGTTGAAACCAGTACTTAGCTCCATGTTGTATGCCTGATTGCAAAAGAAAGATATGCCGCTTGCCTTCCATTGGTAAAGGGCCCCTAAACATCTCAGAGGTCTAAATTTAGTTGTGGCGTTGCAGTTGCGTACGAGTGCACCGCGAGCGCGTTCGTCGGCTCGTCTGTCCCCATCTCCGAATACCCTTCCTCAGCGTCCGAGGTGAAAATGCAAGGAGCGTGCACATCTGCTAGTAGAGGAGCACAATAGCGTTTGTTAGTGGTTTAGGGGCCCTTTCACCTGGTGCTTTGTGTTTAAGCCACGAAATTTTCTGAACTAGAGGTATACAGCTTCGCAGTAAAGATTTCGCGGTCTCGGAGTGAGTTAAGGGCTTCCAATCGGAGGGAAATAGAGAGACCATATAGACTAAAAGGGCAGCGTGCCTGCTGATCAACAGCGATGTTGTGATGGTTCGCAGAGTGTCGTTGAATCCAGCGTACCTTGACGCAAGCAGCTGTTTTACGGTTCATTGTGTGTCTGGCCTCGCAGGTTTCCGTCGCCTTGTAAACCTTCTTGGGTTCTTGAATGCACGATGAAAAAATCAGTACAGATGTCGAGTTGTTTGATTGTTGGCAGCGAAGTACCTTTTCTGTCATAATCCATTAAGCCACCTGCCGCCGTCACAGCAGTAGAAGGGAAAGAAAAGAAGGGGAGGGGAGAACTGAAGGAAAAATGTAATGGGGGGAGGGCAACTAGCAAAATGTAATGCGGGGAAGGTAAACTAGCAAAATGACCCACGGCGACTACTACATCACCCCGGTGTGTGCCAGTAACTGCCGTTTCTTTCAAGTGTAAATGGCTTGCATTGACGTCCCTGAAACCGCCAGGTTGGAGCACCAGCATCGGAGGACGCGATGTTTGCGAGTTCACATTAATGTTATCAAAAGATCACACGCAGGTCGATTCGTTACTGCATACCGCGTGGAATGCCACCACGTTGCGAAGCTGCTCCCGTGACGTCTCGAGCAAGCTATTTATAGAACTTTTCACACTTTCACGGCAGGGTGTGCCATATTGTAGTGCGCACCGTCTAACGTGCATGTTGGGCGAAATCTCTCTCATGAACTATGCTTACTCGAACCGGCACGTTATTTGTGTTACGGTTAAGTCCCAGCTAGGTCTTGGCCAGGGCGTCTCAGTGTTGGGATCTTTGTCTCGTCACAAAGGAAGGACATGGACCTCCATGGCGAGGGAAGCCGGTTCATGAAAGAATGGGGACAACTTTGCTGTAATGCCCTGAGAGAACGATTGTCAGTCGAGGTGATGGACGCGGGTACTTGATTTACGGCAGGGAAAGACAGACAGCCGCTGCAAGTTAACCAGCGTTTTGTAAACTATTATTTCCTCTCTACAATCGTCTTCAATCTTACATAGGAGGCTACGTTAATATTGAGAGATCTTTATTGATGAAATCGCTGATTTCTCCTATTTCTGTTGTTGTTGCTGCTGCCGTTGTTGTTGAGATAAACATTTGTTCTTTATGTCCTTTCACGCTACAGCTCCCGGTTCTCCGAGCGCGGTGTTCCTTCTTTGGTCAACGCCAACGATGAGCCGACTACGTTGGAGACAACCTCACGAAGTGTAGGGCACTTGAATTACGGCAGGGAAAGACAGACAGCCGCTGCAAGTTAACCAGCATTTTGTAAACTATTATTTCCTCTCTACAATCGTCTTCAATCTTACAGAGGAGGCCAGGGATACCAGGGATACAGGGCCAGGGAGGCCAGGGATACCAGGGATACCAGGGATAACAGGAATCCAGGGATACAAGGTTAGGATATGCCAACAGTACCGGTCGTGTGACATCGAGCAGGAGATGGCCCGTTGCGTGGAGTATCTCACGTCAAGCAGCGACTTGTACTGGGAGACAACGCGAGGGAGACTGTACTGCGTCCTGGTGAGCGCTAGGGCACGGTGCGGCGGCCAAGTCCTCCCGGGCCGTCCAGTTGCGAAGGAGGTCATGGCGCACTTTTCTAGTAAGACGGCGTTTTGGTATTGTTTTATGCTACTGCTGCTGCTGCTGCTGCTGCTGCTACTACTACTACTACTACTACTACTACTACTACTACTACTACTACTACTACTACTACTACTACTACTAACTACTACTACTACTACTACTACTACTACGACTACTACTACTATTACCACTACCACCACTACCACTACTACAACTACTACATCTACTACTACTACTACTACTACTACTACTACTACTACTACTACTACTACTACTACTACGATCACTCCAGGGAATAGAAGACCGTCATACGACCATTCAAGCGGGAAAAAATTGTCCGTGTCAATCGATCTGGAGCTGGTAGGGTGAGTGCGGCGACGTAATAGGGAAAGAGTTGTAGCTATAAGAGGGAAAGATGGTGTAGCTATATGTATAGACTATCTTACGGACGTGTTTCGGTACCCGTCAGGGTGGTCAAGTGGTTATGGTGCTCGACTGCAGACCCGAAGGAGGCAAAATTTTGATGGAGGCAAAATCCTAGAGGTTCGTTTGCTTAGATACATGTGCACGCTAACGAGCCCCGAGTGACCACGATATGACACAAAGCCACGATATTAATTTGAGGTGAGGGAGGGAAGGCTTCGAAAATTTCGACCACCTGGTTTTTTTTTTACCGTGCAGCTGAATCTAAGTACACGGGCCTCAAGCGCTTTCGTCTCCATCAAAAATGCGGGCGCCGTGAATTTCGCGTCACGACATACGAAAATAAAAAAAAACATTCGTTCAAGAGCTCAAGATAGCGGTGCCCATTTGACCAATATGAAATCGTCAATATGACTACCACGGTGGGTTCCTTTCAGACAACACAACTGACAGCTGGTCTAGTTGGTCTTGATTCATCGTTGAATTGGCTAGCACGGTGTGGGATATATCACGGACGTCGCAAAATCGCACACGGAGTTCAGAGTCACCTGTGCTCAGTTGTCCTAAAATGAGGGTCAGAACCGGCCGTGCTTACTTCTATGTCACCCGTATTTTATATCTTGCACGTCGCAGCATCATCATCATCATCATCATCAGTCTGACTGCGCCCCCTGCAGGGCAAAAGCCTCTCCCATGTTCCACCAATCATCCCGGTCCTCTGCTTGCTGCGACCGCGTTAACCTTAGCCCCCTAAACGTTACGGAGGAAGGAGTGCTAAACCTTCTCCTAAAGCTGGACACTAAAAAAGGATCGGGCCTTACTGATTAAAAAGGAAATCCCATGTGTAGCATTGCCTGAAGTCACAGGAGTGGAAGGTATTTTTTGTAAGCTGTCATTTTCTACATGTAATATTGTCGTCGGCTGTGTTTATCGTAGTCCCTCAAGTGATGTTGATGTGATGGAAAAACTCTGTCAATATGTCCAAGATAATGTCAAGCATTCTAGACTAATACTCCTAGGCGATTTTAATCTGCCTGACGTGAACTGGCAAACGTTTCAACATGACTCCCCAAGTTCCGATGTACTTTTTGATCTCATGCTATCACTTAATCTTAGCCAAGTTGTAACAGAACCAACACGTGTACAGGGAACTACCGCCAACATATTAGATTTAATTTTCATGAGCCACCATTTCCCGATAGATCAGACTAAACTTACATTGCTTGATGGCATATCTGATCACAAGATAACTTTATGTGCCGTGCCTGCCCAGAACACCACAGTTTTATCTCAGCCACGCATAACTTACCTGGACTTCAGTAGAGCAGACGATACAGCTATAATAGACTACTTATCTTTCGAATTCACGGGCTTTGAAGAATGGTCCATAGATCCCCTCACAGACATTGAGATGTTGTGGCACAAATTCAAAGCGATCCTTTTTCACTGCATCACAAAATACGTACCATCAAAAGTTAAAAAAACAAGAACGCATAACCCCTGGATTTCACGGGACATCATTCACGCCAAGCGCAAGGTCAAGCGTCTTAGAAGATCAATGAAGGTTGCGCCTAAGTCTACTACTCGTAGCAACCTTACTTTGGCTATTCAAGATATGAAGACAAAAATAAAGGCAGCCAAGTCAAACTTTTACAAAAATACACTTACAGGTTTTTTAAGAAGCTCACCGAGCAAATTTTGGAACTACCTCAAGCCAAAGTCATCATCTGATCCCTTAGTTTCACCCGCATTTAACAGAGATCGCGCGAATTCTCTAAATGACTTTTTCTGTTCTGTATTTACATTGGATGACGGGAAAACATCTGAAAATGACGTCACTGCAAGCGAAATCCTTAGCCCCCTAAACGTTACGGAGGAAGGAGTGCTAAACCTTCTCCTAAAGCTGGACACTAAAAAAGGATCGGGCCCGGACAAAATACCCAACATGGTTCTGAAACGGTACGCAGAATGGACGGCCAAGTACCTCTGTATAATATTTAATAAGTCGTTATCGTCTTCTGTTCTCCCGAACGATTGGAAGGCTGCTAAAGTTATCCCAGTATATAAATCTGGCAGCAAAAACGACCCATCCAATTTTAGGCCGATTTCGCTTACGAGCACCATTTGCAAACTTCTTGAACACATCATACTCAAACATATAACCACTTTTCTAGAAGATAAGGCTATATTATCACCATATCAGCATGGCTTTCGTAGAGGGCTTTCCACTGTCACTCAGTTACTAGAACTGACACACGACCTATCATTCAGCATCGATCAACAGAAACAAACAGACCTCATCCTGCTCGACTTTTCGAAAGCGTTCGATCGGGTATCGCACAAGAAACTCATTAACAAACTTGAAATTACACTTGGCCCTGGCCCTATAGTTCAGTGGATTCGCGACTACCTAACGAACCGCACCCAGTTTGTGGAAGTGCATGGCCATACCTCCCGTACAGCTCAGGTAACATCAGGGGTACCCCAAGGAAGCGTTCTGGCTCCGATATTATTCTTAATTTTTATAAACGACCTACCATCAAAAATTACTGGAAATATTCGACTATTTGCTGATGACTGCATTCTTTATCGAAATATCAATTCGCATGATGACCACATAGCATTAAATAATGACTTAAAAGCAGTGTCAGACTGGTGTACCGTTTGGCAGATGACTATAAATACTAAAAAATCTGCTGTCCTATCAATAACTCGGAAGAAAATTAAGTCGAGCTTTTCATACATCGTCAACGGCATCCCGCTAGAGCACGTTCAAGAACACAAATACCTTGGGCTAACAATAACACATGACTTGAGATGGAACTCCCATATCAACAACACAACATCTACTGCGTTGAAGCGACTTTTCTTTCTTCGGAGGCACCTCCGATTAGTTCCACCTGATATAAAAATCCTGGCCTATAAAACCTTTGTTAGGTCAGTCCTTGAGTATGCAAATGTGATTTGGTCCCCATACACAAAAGAACTAATTAAGAAAGTAGAAGGCGTCCAAAGGAAAGCGCTGAGGTATATATATAATAAGTATAAGCCAACAGACTCCCCCTCCGAACTACTCAAGAATGCTGGGATTCTAACATTACAAAACCGATCAGTACTAGCCCGCTCTAAGCTTTTGTACCAGCTTCTGCATAAGCAGTTTAACATTGATGTCTCCAGATACATTTCCAGAAGTGAAACACGGCCATCGCGACATAAACACACACAAACACTCCAGGAATATCCTTTTCGTACCGACTGTTTTAAAAATTCATTCTTTCCTTTAGCGATAAGAGAGTGGAACGATATCAGCGAGGCCATCACTAGCAGCTGCTCCTTGGATGTGTTCACTTGTTCGATGGAAAATAGCCTGCTAGCGTTGCAGACTTAACTCTCCTGTACTAAATTGAAGATGATCTTGCTTTTCACTGATTTTTTTTTTCTTTTCCTTCACCGCGTCCTTTTGGTGTTCGTGGTTATCTTATTATTTGGATGTGTAACTTATTATCGATGTACGCTTGTTACTCTCAAACCTTGTATAACTATACGCATGCGTGAAATATTGTCTAAACACATCTGCGTACTCTATCTTGAAGCGATTTGTTTCACATTCTAAAAAAGTTATTTGTGACTATAGTGACCATATTTTGAATGTCATACAATGTACATACTTTCGTAGTTATATTTGCACGAACACTACTGATTCATATATATATATGTATATATACGTGTGCCAGTAATTTGTTTACTCACTTCTTTATCACTGTTTTTGCCCTTCCTGTTATAATCCCTCAAGGGATTGACAGTATTTGTAAATAAATAAATAAATAAATAAACCCCACAAACTTCATGATCTCATCTGCCCACCTAACGTTCTGTCCCGCTCATCTTCGCATGGTTGCCTTCTCTTAGAATCCAGTCTGCCATTCTTAAGGACCAGTGGTTATCTTGCCTATGGGCCACATGCCTTGCCCATTTCCATTTCTTCTTGATTTCGACTGAGATGTCTTTAACACCAGCTCATTCCCTGACCCACCGTGCTCTCTTCTTGTCCTTTGAGGTCACATCGATAACTTTTCCACGGCTCGCTGGGCTGTGACCAAGTCAATTCAAAGATGTAATTTACACAGTTGCTGAGAGGCCCATCAGTGCTTTTATATCTTAGCGGATAATCAGCGTGCCTTTCCTTGCAAGTGTACCCGTTATCCGGTACCTGCAGGTCGCGAACGACGAACGCACTAATAGCGTGACATGGAATTTTTTTTTAGGAAAGTGCTGAGCGTGACTGTTCAAGGCAGTAAACGCAAATGAGCGATGTGTCGATTTCTGTTGTGGGGCAAAAAAAAAACATGCCGCAAAGGGTATAAACTGTTTAAAAGCGATAGCTGTGTGTGGAGAATATTCAGGCATTTCCTAGTGCGCGTACAGAAAACCTCCATTCAAATCTATCATGCAACATTAAATCGCATTGCTCTGTTCTTTTCACCGCTTGGATAATTACAAGAGATGCATTTTGTCGACGAAAGTGTTAACCTTGTCGTTTTTTGAAACCTCTTCTCTGAGCTTTGCAATCGAAGTTGAAACAGGCCAAAATGAGTCTAAATTGACGCATCTCTCATAGGCTGTGTCATAAAATCTTTAAATGGCCTGGGAAGGTTGGCGCTTTGTGGCACGTTATTAGAATTACGCCTGAAGGGTTCTGTTCGTTCTCTAGTATTTGAAACCGAGAGTAGTTTTCAGTATCGTATTTCGTTCGTGAGATTTGATTTTTTTGTGTGTGGGCTTCCCATTCACGTACGGTAGGGCTCGCGGCCGCTGCCGAGAGATGGCGCGACATGTACATGTCTAGAAATCCGGGGGACGCCACAGCTGTTTCGATAATCCATAACACCCTTAGCTCCAAAGGAGTGCATTAGGCGAAACATTAGCTCTTACGTAAACCAAAATGATATTTCAGGAACCGAGACAACCTTATACCCCATTTTTGCAAACTCTTGTTAGGCAAGAGGGTGTTTTCCTTGCTTGAAATCGCTCTAAGGGTGGAAAATGCTTGCAGTGTTTAACTTTCGTGATGTTAATAATTCCATCAAGTGCATTGGTCATTCGATCAAGGCAGTGCGTCACAATGGTCTTTCAGATCAGGTGACGACGCAGCTTCACATGGCCAACGCCTGGTACAGCCAACCATCTTCACAGCGCACATTCGAGCCGAATTTCTTGGTTTGTGAAAGCATAGGCTGGTTCGGAACATCACTGACATGACCATTAAAATGTCGTCGCAGCCTCTCCAGGTGTGACCAACCTGACCCTGGTATCTGCTAAGGACAGATCGTTCACGGTGTCCTGGAAGCGGCCCAGAGAAAAGTTCGACTACTACCGAGTGCGGGTCCTCGGCAGCGGCGGCGCCCCTAATGTGGGTTCGTGCACAGACGGCGCCATGATCGACGCAAATGAGACGAGGGTCACCTGCGACAACGTCGAGGAGTGCAGCAATGTCATCATCGGAATACGCATGTACGAAAGGGGTCCACCCGAGCGGGGATTCTCTGGTTGGGTCCTCAAGAGAATCTTCATCCCTGGGCCACCAGGTGAGTTTTTGTCTTATCTACAGTCGTCTGAAGCCTTCCGTGCATGCTGCATGTTTAGCAGTAATAACTAAACAATATAAAATTCAATTGCGACCTACCAATTGCGAACGTACCGTCATCTATAGTGAACATACGCGATCCAATTCTTTTCAAACATGCTCTGATCAACATTTATTTATTTATTTATTTACAGTACCTACAGCGCCCGCGTGGGGCATCAGTGTAGGGGGGAGATAACAATTTCGAAATGCAGAAGGGCGACAATCCATTAACACTAAGGTGTACATAAAAGAAATACAGATACATAATGAAGCATCCAAGGGTGACACGTAATAAACACTGACGTGTGTGGAGATACAGTAGCAAGGAAAACATATTATATATAATAAATACATACGCGCACATACACATATACATATATCCATACATATATGTACACATATACATACATATATACAAACATGTATACACACAAACATGATCTAGAGTTGTAAAATTTTGCCGTTTTTTTTCTTTTTTTCTCTTCCTCTTTGGTGCTCTGAGCTCGTGCTCTTGTACTTTGTCTTCTTATCATTAGAGATTCATATCGGATTTAGTCAATCCAGCGGTATGTTTTGTATAACCAGTGTTTATATCGGTTTTATCCTTTTCTATTTGTCTTTATTGTATATAAAGACTTGATTGATTGTTATGCTTTTTTTTTCTTCTCTCTTCGTATCTTGTTCGGTGTTACGTATGATCGTGTACTTGCCCCTCCCCTCTATAATGTACTTTATGTACCTTGAGGGTATTTCAAATAAATAAAAAATTAATTAATTAAATGGACGCTAAAGACTCATATTTCCCGTCATGCTCCATATAAAGTCCCCATCGATAACATCGCTCCACGCATGATCTGTTATATGCGCGTATGAAAGCGCGCGAGCGCTGCCGCCGAACGGCGCTCAAGGAGAGATGAAACGAGTCGGACGTCTGAGTCGCAAGAAAGGCGCGTACAGAAGGAGTGATAGACTAAGCAAAATTTGCCCCGTGTCCCCTACTGCGTCGGGCCTCTTAATCATATCGTGCTTCCGGCATGCATAAACCAAGAATTTATTTGAATGTAGGTTAGCAAATAACTTCCTTATGAGAATGGGAACGAGAGAGCTACAATAAATGCGCGAAAAAAAAATATTGCCTAGAGTGCGCCAAGTGACAGCTTACGTTGGCTATCTTATGCTACAACAGCATCACTGTGTTTGTTTATTATTAATGCAGTAATTCACTTGTATGCAGTTTTTTTTTTTTACTATGGCGAAACCTTGAGTGCCTCGTTGAGCGGCCCCTTGCGCGTAACACCAAAGGCGAATGAAGTAAGTATTTCATGTGGGCAAGTTGGTCTACAGCTTTAAGGCGCAGCGCGACCGAGACGAGGGACGTAGAATACACAGCGGTGATGTTCTGTAAGTCGCGCTGTGTCTTCTAATTGGCAAATGAATTGGTACAAAAACGCACGTTACCCACGCCACTGATGACATCATGCTGTGAATTCATCGTGTGGCGTCATAATGACGTCACAGATCCGAGAAACTTGCGCCGTCATCGTGACGCCACATAATGGCGTCATCACATGTCATCGTCGTTTGGTGAAAGGTAGCCGATGTCGGAAGTAGTGGAACACCAAACGAGTGTTGAAACCTTCAGCTGATGAGGCAGGCACGATCATGCCGACTAAGAACGTCGGTGTAATTTAATGCGTGTCTCTCACTCTGAGGTAAGTTATGCGTGCACGAAGCCTGGTCCCCCTATTGTGTAACTTAAGGTATTACCTAATTCGCAGCAGGCTTTCGCCTTCAAGTTTTACAGAGTGTAACATATGCCACCGAACATTTTCACCCTACAGCCCCAGACTCGCCGAACAACGTGAGCGTACTCGGGATATCGCCGTTTCTGAGCCGGCTGCAATGGGACCCGCCGGAGAACGTATTGGAAAACCTCCGTGACTACACGGTGAGGATATGCAGGTGGTACTGGTCATGCGACGCCGAACCTGACATGACCAATTGCGTCGAGCATCGCACATCGGACAACTGGCTTGACTTCGAGACAACGGAAGGAACGTCTTACTGCGTTCAAGTAAAGGCAAACGCACGTTGTGGAGATCGAGTCATCCCGGGTCGTCCGGCTACGGCAGAGGTGACGGCGCCCTTCCTTGGAGTGAAAACTGAGGAGGAGAATAAACCTGTATTCTGAGCAAGCGCACTGTGCGCTCTAGCTGGGCGGCCTGCTTAGC
The DNA here is from genome assembly GCF_013339695.2 of Rhipicephalus sanguineus. Lineage (NCBI taxonomy): Eukaryota > Metazoa > Arthropoda > Arachnida > Ixodida > Ixodidae > Rhipicephalus > Rhipicephalus sanguineus. The sequence goes on from NC_051183.1 coordinate 61,304,584, forward strand.
CCAGGTAGCCGCGGCCCATGGCCATCTCGCGAGCCCGCTCCGTCAGGCTGCGCTGATTCTTCAGATCCGGACCTGATAGCTTGGCCTCCCACTCCTCTTCGGATATTGCTTGATTGCCTACGGTGCCAGGTTTCCGTAGGCACCCCGTACCATATGACATCGGGTGTCTGGTAGATCACAGTACGTGCATGTTCGTTCGGTGATGTTTGGTGCTGAGAAATAAACTTCATCGAATCACCTGGGTTTGGTCTTTCTTTTTTTGCCATAGATGAGTGGGTTCCTCGCTCAAGAAAACTCCACGTTGTCCGTCCCTCGTCTTGCCGGGATTACCAATTAACCTATGTTGCGTGTTTTGAATTCCCCTGTATCTATCACACGCGAGAGGAAAAGAAAAGAAAAGAGGAAGGAAGCGGGCGGGGGCCGTTTGCAGGCGCAGTGTGCTGGTGAGGAGCCGTTCGTTGTCACACGCATAGGATCGCGCACGGGAGCTGAAAGGGGGGGGGGGGTGCCCTGAGCCCATACTTTTAATCAGCCAGGCCTTTCCCGTCAAGGTCTAAAGAGCAGGGTTGTAGCCCCGCAGATTTTGGACGATAATGTCAGCCGAAGGCCTCTGATGTTGCATTCTAAGAAGTGTTTACTTTCCACCTGTACTCCTGGAAAGCCACTGGCTAAAGGCAGGCCATTGTGAGAAGCCCATCGTCTCACTTAATTATCGCTCTTTCATGCATTGCGAAGCATGGTCTCTTATGGTCTCACTCATAAGGGAGAGGGTTAGGGGGCGTTGCGATTAAACTGTGCCCCCCGCCCTCCTAATTGGAAACCATGTATGCCTGTGGGCTCTCGTAACCAACTGGACTGGAGTGGCGCGTAGGACTGGTTCGCGAGCAAAATGCTGACCCGCCGAAGGCTGTCGAGCGCAGCGTCGACTCAGTTGTGCTGTCGAATCACAACGCACTTCCTTTACCGCGTGGCCTGTTCCAGCTGCAAAAAGCGCCAGGAAATAATGTATTAGACCTTGCTGGGGACAGAATTGTGATTAGTTTCTTATTTTTATTTATTCGTCTCTTTTGTCTACGTGCTCACACGGCCAAAATAAGTGCCCGTGCTACAAAAAAAGAAGCTCTTCCCCTATCGGGAAATTGATGGCAAGCCAAGCTTGGTGTGGGAATGCCTGACTACTGCTTATCTTTCTTTCTTTCTTTCTTTCTTTCTTTCTTTCTTTCTTTCTTTCTTTCTTTCTTTCTTTCTTTCTTTCTTTCCTTCTTTCTTCCTTTCTTTCTTTCTTTCTTTCTTTCTTTCCTCCTTCCTTTCTTTCTTTCTTTCTATCGCATCGTTCAATGCTTTCTCCTAACTTTTTCCTTCCTCCATGCCAGGAATTGTACCTTCACCCGCGTGCTTAGTAGTGCAACAGTTCTGCTGTTATAGGCAACAACCACTGACACGCATGAAACAATCAAGTGCAACAATGAAAGGCAACAACAAAATGTGACGTGATATAACAAGTAATTTTTATAAATGTCCCCAGCGGACAAAGGCAAACGCCGAACACCTCGGAAGACGTTCCTCCGGTGATAGACCTCTGGCAACCTAGCCCCGTTCGCAAAGAGCAGTCCGTTGGAGAAATGAATTTTCTTAAACTTATGTGCTGCTGGACTCTGCAGGCCACCGGAGCTTCGTCAAGCTGCAGTTTTTCCGGCTTTTTTCCCGTCACCTCTCTGTTTCTCTGGGAGAAGTAAAAGCTCCTTATATCGATTGATTGGCTGATTGACTGATTACTGACAGCGACATACTTGGTCTTGGTTTGTAAAGACCTGCCTTTAAGCCGCATTTGCCACCTCTGTGCAACTGGCCTCAGCACTCGCCAACCACACGGTCGTCATTGCTGGATTCACGGACGGTTCCGCCGCTCACTGCTAGATTTCATGCATGAAGCAAATTTGTATGCGTATTTATGACACCGCGTAATACTCTGCCCGAGGTAAGCTTTCGAAATGAAACGTAAAACTAGCAGCGTGCACTAGAGCACCGTTGTCGGTGTCTTCGCTACAAACTTGTCGTTTTTGCTTTGTTGTGTGTAGCCACGTGCGTGTATATGTTGCATGTTCTGCGCTTTTTGAACAAAACTTCATTCGTGAGTCGACGCTTGTGTTCAGGTGTATTCAGTCTTTTCATCACTAATCCTCGCGCTGTCTGACATAATAATAGGTACGATAAGTGAAGTGGGCGAAGCCGTGAGGCCGAAATCGGGCAAAAAATGTTGCCGTGGCTTAGCTCGGCTATGCCAGGATAACGTAGCATTAGCAAAGGTTCAGCTGATTATTCTCAGCTTTCCTGATTCTCTGGGATTCGCTTGATTATCATGCTAACTGCTGCTCCAATTACACACACACGGTATGCGTATTACGTGGCACATTTATATTTATTTTGCCAGGCAACTACTTCGGGAACTGGTGAGTTAAGCTTCTCCGCTCTTCTGCGCCGTTGAGCAGCATTTGCACTCTCCTTTTCCATGGCTATGCCACACTGGCAAACGCCAGTCGAAGGCGCTATCAAGCGGCTCCAGTGCAGTGTCAGACGGCGACTGCACCGCGAAGATTAAACGATGCGTTGCGGCTAGGAATGTCACATTTAAGCTGGCAGATCTTGAGGTGCTCTTGAGGGATCAAGCTGCCAAGGTAACCGCTGAAAACTGGGCAAACGCTGTTCGGCACTAGACTGACATCGAATTAAAGTTCATGGGAGACGGTGGTGAAAGTGCGCATGTTCATCGTATTGTTGTATGATGGGTGAAGACGACATGGACACTGACAGTCACCTTTCTGGTATCGAGGGGCTTGAAGGTGTGTAAGGCCGCACATATTCGTCATTGTACTGTCCCTGTCCGCCCCTGCAGTTTGTGTGGAGTGCTGCATTCAGCTTAAACATGTGTTTCCATAGATGAAGGAACAAGCAACTCCTTCAGAGAGCAATGAAGACAAGCCGTGCTCTTTCTCTGCTTCATTATTAGTGTAATTTCTGTAGTTAAATCAGCAGCGTGTGTGTGCGCGTGTAGCTGCCTTGGGGTGGATTATGTAGGTAGAGAAATCAGAAAATTTTCTTGCAGTGTTTGGTTTCTGATCTTATTTGCCAATATTCGGTGTTTTCTGGTGTGTACGAGATTCAGCCAAGACCTTCTAGTATAACAGCGAGGGTGGCAGAAACTATTTCACTATTTGATTTATGATATCTTTGTTGTAGTGAACCATGCGCTGCGTTGTGATGGTGCTAGATCAGGGTTGACTTGCCTTCATATGTGGCTACCACAATCAGAAAAGGATGTTGCCTTGTTTGATTTCTGATCTTATTTGTTTTATTTAACTGTGTGGTGGCGGTTTGGAGTCTGCTCTTATTTGTTGCATTTAACTGCGTAGTCCGGGTTTTTAAGCTCTCTGAGCTATGGCTGCCTTCAGGCATCAGCGAGGGCAAGAGAAGGCGATTGTGTTCTATTGCCGAGATGAGCGTTGTGCATGTTGTGCATGCAGCCAAACACAGCGGCGTATGCCGTGTATCTAACTCAGCCAAGGTCACCTTCCGAAACATTGATCGCTTGAAAACTATTTTTTTTTAATTCTGAACTGACTTGTTATAAAAAATGCCAGTGCAGGATAGGCACATTCAGTGCCACTTCCGGATAGTCTACTTCGCTTCTTGAATGCGGTGCTCAACATGCAAGCTAAATAAGGATGAGAAGTGCCATTCAAAATGGGCTTTTTTCTAAATACTGCTTATACACCTAAACGTGTGTGCCATTTTCACGAGGCAAAGTCGGTTGACCTCTTCGTCCATGCCGAGCGTTTGATTAGGCATTACCACAAGGAACTGCCGGACCGTATAGTGTGTACAGTACTACCATTCTCAAACACCTAATGACCCCACAAGAAAAGGAAGACAATCAGTTCGCGTGCTTTCTAAATCAGGAAGTAAGTCGAATAAGTGCAGTCATGAAAGAGTACTGCGTGACAGATGTATCCATAGGTGGGAAGCATACATGTTGAGCTTGGGAACACCAGCACTGTTGAAAACTATTTTCGGAAATCGAGTCCACTACTGCACTACACGAGAATTTTAGCTGCACGGAGATTGTGACTATTTACTTGTATAGCGTGAAATCCGTGCAACACGAGTAAAGAGAGTTCACCCAACTCACTTCAAGCTGAATCAATTATGTCAATTATGAAGCGTGTGGCGCTAAGGTTCGTTGTGTAATACTACGTTGATTATAATAAAGACAAGTGTTGCCTGCAGGAAAATACGCTAGTTCAAATTTATTTCACAGTTCTTTTACAACGCGTACATTCCTTGGACACCTATATACGTAAAACAGTACAGGCTGTGGAGTGAAATGTGGAAAAAATGTTTCGAATTAAACGCCTGTATGTGAAGCCACACGGCCACACGTATGTGAACAGTGTGGCCGTGTGGCTCGCAAAGCCAAAGTTGTCTTCTTGTAGAGCGTGAAGGACCAAGAAATCTGTTTCGAAGCCTAATCCTGATCTCATTCGGCCTGCGTATTCAGTAACGTATCTATTTCTTTGTCTCAGCCAACTTTGAATTCTTACACATCTGTGAGAAGAATAAAAATAATTCAGCCTTTTATTTTAGATTTGATACTGTTTACTTTCCATCTCACTATCTGCTTTGTTATGAAGGAATTAGGATAAGCAGGCTTTATCTGTTCTCTCATGCAATGGGTAAAACGTAGAGGCATGGTAATAAAAAAAATATCTCAAACATTTGTGAAAGAGAAACTTCATCTCGTCATTCTATGCTCCTACATGGGATTACTTGGCAAAACAACGAACTCCTTCCTTAAGATATGATACGATTGTGGCTGTCATGTGACAAGAAAGGACAATACACATAGAACGTGTACATGCTGATGATCATTGCAGCAGCAGCTTCTTAACTTGAAGAGCTACCAACCGATAGAAACGCACATTGCGGTGGAAGCCTTGAGAGCTCACATTAGGCATTTTGCTAGAGCTCATAGACACCACCGCGTAACACTGCACTCAGAATGACCGCAAGCATCATACTGCGCAACTATCTCGAGCTATTCCGCCAGCCTACCGTCAGGCTTCAGCCCCGCATCCAAACCATCGATTCCACCCTGGTGTTTGATTCGTCGAGCACTGCACCTCAGTGTACCAGGAATCAGGAAAAAATCTGAATTACCATCGCCTGTCTTGAACCAGCTATCTCTGCTTCTGCTGCACGAGAAGTACACCGGCCACGTACATATTTACACCCACAGCTCAACGACCATCCGAATTTTGTCTGCAGCAGTGCTTGCCACAGCGAGAGGTGTAACCGGTAGCTTTAAGATAGACCACCCTCGCAGCTCTTCGCGCTGAACTTTCTGTTGTCAGTCACGAACAACCGCAGCGGTGGTCTATTTTCAGCGATTCCAAAGCAGATCTACAATGTCTGTTGTGAGCCCTGCTGCATAGATCTACAAACAACTGGTATTCGAGAAGACACCTCATTCATGCGTCATCTCAGAAAGGACACGAAGCGCCACTTCAATGGTTGCCAAGTCACTGTGGCATGATTGGCAACGAACATAATGCTGCTCGGTCAGATTTGCGAGGCGAAAGGAAAAGGCTATACCTCTTTCAATGTCTGATGCTGCTGCCATACTTCGAACGATCAAAAAGGGTATTTCGCACTCCACACTGAATATAACAAGCAGCCAAAACTATCGGCAACACCACCTGAACGCCTGGCTACGGTTTCGGATACCAACTAGACTCCGTCGAAGACAGGTCACTCTTCTATGCCGGTTATTGCTAAGAGTCATTTTCGTTTCTCATAGCAATGGCCGACAACGCTATTTGCGACACCTCCGGTACCGAGGACACTTTGCAGCGTATCTTCTGCGACTGTTCTCGCTACGCTGTGCAGAGACGATCACTCTCGCTCTCGCTCGCCTTGAAAACAGACCGATGTCACTAGTAACTACCCTTCGATGTCATCCCGAAAGGTCCTCGAGCATTCAAGCAACCAAAGCATTGTTGAAACTATGACGAACAACAGACTTGCACGAGCGGCTGTAGACTCATAATGGATTCGTGTACCGCACAAGACTGCCGCTCTGCTCTGTGACGGTGTGTGTGTGCGTGTGTGTGTGTGTGTGTGTGTGTGTGTGTGTGTGTGTGTGTGTGTGTGTGTGTGTGTGTGTGTGTGTGTGTGTGTGTGTGTGTGTGTGTGTGTGTGTGTGTGTGTACTCCCCCCTCCCTTTCTTTACTCTTCTTTCAATCTCCCCTATCTCTTTCCTGTTGCAGGGTAGCCGACCGGTTATTTTAAATCTATAACAACCGTACCTTTCCTCTCTCTCTCTCTCTCTCTCTCTCTCTCTCTCTCTCTCTCTCTCTCTCTCTCTCTCTCTCTCTTATTTTTCTTCATTTACTTATGGGAGTGATATAAACAAAAGCGAGTACTGCCGATCTCACGGCAATATAGCACAGCTACCATGCACATAATTTGAGTTGGTGCCTAATATGCATGCTCACGTGCAGCAGAAGTTTCAAGATGTTTTATTTGGTTTTAGTGCGGCGTTTCATTGCTTAACATGCATTGCTGCTATCCATACCGGTAAAATCTGTCTGCTGAAATTCCACCACTGAGAAGCACAGCGTACTCACGAAGCAAACGTGAGGCAACGAAATTAACATGCAGCGGTAATAATCGTGTGGAATAATTTTTATCGGCTAAGATATCATGGAAACGTAAAGCATATTCCCTATTCGTATTACACTGAAAAGGATTCCTGTCCGAAACCACAACTTAAAGCACTCCTCCGACACCAATGAAATTAACACATTTAACAATCTAATCTCAGTTGCTCAACTGAGAAACATAGTATAGAGCAGGTGGCATAATGAACGCGCAATCAAGCACACAAATCGTACGTATTCACGGTCAAAAAGCACGAAAATTCAGCTTCCTCCATTTGCGACTTGATCACTACTTGGGCAAATACGCCGGCGCCGGCGCGGACTTGGTACACATGGATCAATGTATGCTCCACCAGAATGTGCCGCGTGACGCCTCTCTGTTTATGCTATGCCCCTTATGTAGCTCTCTGTGGCGTTGACGTCGTGCGCTATGCACAACCGTAATATTAACAACTTACTGGCGGAATCAATGAGACATAAACAAGCAGTTATCGCCCCCTGTCGCCGACACTGGTGTGACAACAGGCGTGTGAAGCAGAGTACACCACAGACGCAAACGGACAAAGCTGCAGAACGCGCAGCACCTCACGCTCGCAGAGGATGATGACGACGGCTTTGTATCACACAGGGTATTGAAGCGCCCGTAAACGGCGCAAATGTTCCAGTACGTGTATCGGCGGCTATTTCCCAGCAGCGCCGAGCGCTTACGCAGCAGACGAAGCACCACGGCGATCGTCGTTACCGAACACTGCACACAACCTACAAACAAAACTTTTCGCGAAATTCAAATTGGGATACAAATGAACGGCACTAAAGTCAGCTTGCGAGAGCCCGATCTCAATTACGTCGCCGACGGGTTGTCGCGAACAGCGGAGGCGGCCGTTTTGGTTGAGGTCCTTAAGCGCGGAAGCACACGCTTTTATTGCGATAGCAATTATATGGACAGTCTCGGCTGGATTTTGCCGTCGCCGTCGCCATCGCCGCCGTCATGCACCGTATAAGTATAAGTATGTATATATATATAAAAGCCCCAAAGAAAAATATTTCCGAAAAATGCTTCCGAAGCGCGGAATCGAACCAGGGACCTCTTTCTCCGCAGCGAGTGGCCTAACCACTACGCCACGAAACGCAGATCCTCCACGTAGCTAATGGCGAGCGTTATATACTCACCTTTTACCGCTGTACGGACTCAGAGACGGCAGGCGCGTATAAGGCGCTTTTTATATTTGCGCAGGGAGAACCTTGGCCTTCCGCTGTCTGCTCGCGCGGTTTTCTCGTGGTGAGGGGAAGAGGAATGTCTTTCACCGTGATGTCCGCGCTCATGTTACGGAGCGTACGAAAGTCACTAGAGCTCAAGGGACGCCGCTAAACGAACAAACAGAAGATGAGCGCGAACTATCAAGTGTCACAGCTCGACACTTGAAGCACGCTAGTTTCCTTCGCTGCTTAGGCCGCCTTTGCAACAGGAGCGCTGTTCAAACTGAGAGTATCCACTGGTGAGCCTCACTTCGTATATCATTAGTTTCTTGCTATCGCATTCATTGCTTCGCCCTTGCGGCGAAACTGACTTTTTTTATTCCTCTCGTGACTGCGGCGCGAAGGCGGTCGGTCGCGACGTCACGACGGCACAGCGACGCCATTGGCTGGAGAGGGGTCCTCTGGCGGCCAAAAGGCGCACTGCTCTTGACTTGTAACCCAGTATACATTGTCTTGCTTCATCTTCGAATTGACTTGTACAGGGCAAGATACAACACGGACGTCATAAAAGCGCACACGGACCACGCGTTGAGAGTCAACTGCCCTCTGCTGACCTCACTGTTGTCCTCAGTTGCTCTCAGTTGAGAATCAGCGATGTCTCCTTGCGCTTTTGTGTCGTCTCCGTCGTCTTGCGCTTGCAAGTCGGTTCAAAGATGTAACTTTTAAACTTGCTAAGAGGCCAATCTGCGCTTTTAACTCGGTTCTTCACAGAGCGTGCTTTTCCTTGCAAGTATACCCTTTGTCCTGTACTTGCACGTTCCAACGGCGTCTGCGCTATGAGCGTGACATTGTATTCTTGATAGGAAAGGGCCGAGCGTCTTCAAGAACGTAAACTCAAACGAGTGATATACCAATTGCTACTGTGGGGCAAGAATGTATGTAGTCGCACACAGCATGAAAGCTGTAGGAAGTGCAGAGCAGTGGTTCGCCTGCCCTTCGATGATGCTGGCATTCACGAGCAAGCAAGCGCTGTCGTTCCGAACGTGCAGCCATCTAGGCGTCCATGGAAGGGAAGCCCACGTTCATTTGTAGTGTAGTGGCGCACTCTCCCTACCTCCTTTCCATCTCCTCCTTTGCCGTTTATATTGCACTATAGCAAGGAAGTGGGAAAGGGAACTGAGGGTGAGGAGGGAGGTGACGGTGAGGAGGAGGAGGCAAAGAGTGAGAAGAGGCTAAAACACGGCATAGCCGTGTATATTATATATAGCAAGGAGTGGGAAAGAGAATTGAAAGTGGGGAGGACTGACGTAATGGTAAGGGTGAGGATGAGGAAAAATAGGAGAGGAGAGGGTGCCAGTGAATGGCATATGAAGGTTTCCTGTCCAGCCATGGAGGCCAAGCAGGCTGAACGTTTGGAGCGGCAGCGTCGCCGAAGTGCAGACAAATCACTGCTGCGCACTTCCAAAAGATTTTACGTTGAGTGCGACTGCACGTATTTTTTCCATCGTGTGCTGCACAGATATTTTATTCCATTTAAGCCAAATTCAACGTTGCTTTCATACATAGTGCCATAACCGGATATATATTGCCCCCCCCCCCCCCCCAAAAAAAAAGAATTGTTGTTCAACGTGTCGTTTCGTCACCGGACGCGATCTGCCTTAGGCTAACCATTACGAGCTTCTCCTTTAATATGGGCATCTCCACTCTAAGTGAATGCTAGAAAAGTGTAGTGCATGGCCTGTCTCTGCGTTTCTCTTTTCGCGGCATTTTTTTTTTTTTGCACCCGCACCTCGGAATCGGCTCAATACCGGCGTTTGGCTTGCGTTTCTCTGGCTGTCACCTTGGGATTTCCCTTACGTTGTTGCCGTTTGGCTCCTGCGTCCTCTTTTTCTATAGTCGGACTGAGCAATCAACGTAGTCGTTCTTTCTCGGCTCGCTTAGCCCTGGCGGCGGGATCCGCTCTTCGTCGCCAGTGTCGTTCTCGGGCGAGCGCGCGCTGTCGTTTTCGGCGAGCCTCTTCAGCGGTATTCCGGACTTCCTTTCATTCGTCTATTGTTTCTCATATAGTTGTATTATTCTGCTCCTTAATCCACATCGACAAGTCATTCTTAAATTTTAGTTTATTCTTGCGGCAATCGATTTATTCCTCATTCTTCAGCTAAAAAAATTGGCCGCGTATCTGCGTGCTTCGCTGCAAATGTCGTGTAAAGACGATAGAAGAGGCGCTGTGTGAGATATGGACGCCATCTGGCAATACGTCGGGAAACATGAGTGCTGTGTTGCGTGCTGGTAGTCCCGGCGCAGCAGCAGGCGAAGACCGGCGGTGACCAACGCGACCGGCGGGGACGCCAGCCAGCCCGAAAACGCGGTTTGGCGCGAAGCGCTGAAGCAGAGAAACGTCCGCACTCAACGAGTACTCTCCACACACTCTTTTATTTACACGTCGCCTGGGTAAAACAGGAATGCCAGAGCGGCGCCCACAACCGGCAGCCTGAAGGCCGCCCACAACGCTGCTTTTTCATTTTTTAAATATTTTTTTTCACCTTCTGGCCTTCTCAAAACTAAAGTTTTTCAACACCAACCCATGGCATTCGTACAGTGCAATACAGAACCGAAACCGAAACACAACAATGAGCTCGTGCGAAGGGCACGGAGGAAGGCAAATTTCAGCGCAGTCGCATTTTCAGCTTTGTTGAAACAGCGCTCACTAGACGACGACGAAGTAAAAGAAGGCACACGACAGGCAGCGCCTGTCCTGTGCCTTCTTTTATTTCGTCGTCGTCTAGTGAGCGCTGTTTCAACAAAGATGAACGCATACCAACTCGCTCAAGCTTCCATTCTTATGCATTTTCAGCGCAGCTTAAGAAACTAGGGTCCTTAAAATTACGTATGAATGCATTTTCTATTAAAGGAACACGCCACCTAATACTTACCTAGTGATGTTGCACCTCAGATATGCATGATATTTACTTTTTGATCGACAACGTTCACAAGTATGAACAGCCGTACCAGTTCAACACGGCTGGCCCTTGGGCAAGTGGTTCAACTTTGGCCGAGTGGCTGAATCGAGGGACGTGCCGACAAACAGAAAGACAGACAGACAGAAAGACAGACCAAAATTTCTGCGTTTAAGTTCCCCAAGAAAGACTATCGTCTTTAAAAATTAACCGCCGGTTTCATGGCCGATTCCCCGTAGCGGGTAAGAGCCAACACAAGGAACAAGCAAGCAAGCCGCTAAAGCGCCGAGGCATGCGCTAATCGACGCGCGACTTGCACCAATGGCATGACAATACCGACACGGACACGCATATATACATAAAAATATTTAGGAATTGATTTGTTTTATTATCTATTACTGTTATGATATATACATAAAAAGAGAGCTTTGTTGTATTAAACATTTCATCGAGCACCAAATTTTCTATACCATTACTAATATTTCCATTCTATAACCTTTCTTCTTCTAAAGTTCTATAACATTTTATAAAATGACTCAATTTTTGGCCAATTCCCCATGTTCACCTATGTGAGCCACAGACATAGGTGAACAAGAAAATGAACAAATCATCATCATGAATTCTCACGTTCTCGAAGAAGAAGAAGAATCCATGGCCGAGAGCAACATTTTGTCCCCACCGGGGTTAGCGCTGCCACCAACGCCCACGCCTCGAAAAATCAACGTTGGCACCACCGCCACCCTCGTAGGCATCTCCTGCACCCTGCTGACTGTCGTAGTGGCCTTCGCCCTGGTCTGGATCTCGGTCCAACAGGGCGCAATACGACGACGCAATGACACCGTCTCACGGGAGACGCCGTTCTGCTGCCCTGCGGAGGCGGCTAAACTGTTCGCCGTCATCGACAAGCAAGGAGTGCCCTGCGAAAACTTCTTCGAGTACGTCTGCAGGAACGCCCTCAACCAAGGCTACATTCAACAGAACGTCGCCCACGAGATTCTGGTGGGTGCCCTAATCGCCAGCGTGCTCTATCAATCGAGGTGTTTTAAAAAATATACCTGGTAGGAATTCAATGGTTCTTGTTCAAGTTGAGAGTTGTATAGAATACTTATAATATTGCAGCCTAAATTTACTAAAGATTATGGTTTATGAACTTTCGCATCTTTCAAGAATATTATTTGAATGAGTTCATTGAAAGAGTAGACGATTTCCTTGTGAGCAGCACGGATCGTTGCGGCCTCTGGCAGAGAAGATCTTAGCCACGCGGTTTCTTTTAGGAGGCTTCCGAGATCCGCTTCCGCACTGCGACGAAACACAAATTTAACCGAAGGAATGCACTAGAGAACACGAACTAAGACGTGTCAGTGCCACTGCTGGGAGGAGCGTTCACTCACAGTGAAGAAAAAATTGGAGGCATCCCTAATCATTAGAGATTTATAGTTTAGCGGACTTAGCGGAATAGCGGTATCGAAATTCGCTGTACGCTAACGACCCGTAGCGTTTACCGTACGCACGCTTTTTTTTTTTCAGATTCAGCGTTACCATGTTTGCGTGGTCAACGTAGTGTACATAAAACATGGCGGCGGTTTTGGACTCCCGCTTCGAACGGAATTCAGCGTTTACGTGGAAGGATTTACTTCTTTCGTAGCAAACGACTGTGTAAAATGGCCTCGCTTGGCTTCAGGTAGCTTCGACAGCCGAGTATTACGGATGTCTTAGCGTAGCTTTAACACGAGAATGTTTTATGCCGGGGTCCACCAATACTTTTATGACGTATTTCCGTCACGGAAATACGTCAGCAAAATGAACTCCATTATGTGTCAAAGAAAAAAACTACAGAAAAAGTTCCGTTGACAGGAGTCTAACTCATGACATTTCAGGCCGTGGTGACGGCTGGCGGGCGTTTAGCCCACCGAGGTACCGCAAAACACATTACGGAGGCTACATGAACGCGCCTTTCATCTTTCACACTTTCCTCTCACAGTGTCCTTGGATGGATGGATGCTATGAGAGTCCACTTGATAACGGGGTGGTGACATGTGTGCCACCAGGCTCGAAAAAAAAACGCGCTGTTGCTACGACCCTCCCATTCGGCGGGTTTCCAGTAGAAATTTAGCCCAAGCGTCGCTCATAGCATCCATCCATATCGAAAAATTGCTCTCCGACGCTCGCCTGGCTGTCGCACCGCGTTCCCCGCTCGCCCTGTGAGAATTTTAGCGGCCAGCCTAGAGGGTAGACACGGCGCGCGTTGCGGTTCTCTTCGCGTTTCACGGCGCTTTGAAGGAGTGCATATGGAGTATCAGTGTTTATTATGTGTTTATTGATGCCATCTTCGCGCGGGATTCGCCATATGCGGTGTCCAGGTATACCTTGACAACTTCAGCTACCGCAAAGGGTAAATCATGATCATGGGCGTTAGTCCTCGGTACGGAGATGTGCCACTAGGCGTCAACGTGGGTGCATCCACATCAAGCGGTGCTATATATGCCAAACAACAGTAGACATTGTACAAACTGTCATATACCAAGTAACTATAAACAATCAACTACTTTTGTGACGACACGTTTTACTTTCGTGTTATGCCGATTCCTATGACGGAGGGATCAGCCATCTTTTTTCAGATCGCTTCCCATTTTGAACGTCCCTAGGCCTAACTAGAAGATCGGGGTAAAAAATCTGCAACCTAACATTTTTCGCTTTAGGGGCGTAGTTCATATTTATTTACATTTATTGTTACTAAAAAAGTAGTAATATTGCTGCGTGCGGGAATACCAGCATTCTTTTTTTTTTCAATTTTTTAACGCATTCACTCTCCACTAGGTCACGCCACCATCACGCCTTGGGCGCGTAAACGCTATCCCGCTAAACTAAAACGCGCTGTCCGCAACGAACGTTCGCGACACGTTAACGCTATTTCCTTAACCCCCGCTATCACGCTAACGCTCAACTATAACTGTCGATTGACTTAAATGCCTGGTAGAGGCACTCTTCGTTCGTATTCTCAAGTGTATTCCTCCGGTTATACTTATTGATAACCAGCGGATAAAGAAGCCAAGGAAGGTATTGGGGACGCTAATTGCACTGTTTTCAGTGTATTGTAGTGATATTAATATAGATGTGACAAAAGGAAAAATGGACAAAAAGACAACTTACCGCCGGCATGAGCGTAAGCAGCAACCTTCAGATAACGCGTCCGATGCTCTATCGATTCGGTCGTCCTCTCGTCCAGCTTATCGGTATTCTGTGCATGCAAACATTGGAGTGTTAGTCAGCGCCGCCCATAGTCATGGCGGCGAGTGTGGCACTCTTTATTTGCCAGCTGGATTGACCTAGCACGTCATTTTTTAGCCAGTGGACAGCAGACCAATAAGCCCTCCCCTACTACCTGAAGGCATCAAGTCTGCCGCAGCGAGACCCTCGTTATGAATGAAATGAAAGAGGAAAGGTTTTGAGGACTCGTTCCCGTGTTCGACACAACGTTAAGCAAAACCTTCTGATAATGAAGCTAAGGAAGGTATAGCGAACGTTATTTGCACTTTTTTAAGCGTATCGTAGCAATTCTCCCGTTCAGCGGTTTTTATCGTCAAGGCTCTATCTTCACCTGAACTTCACCTGTTCCTTTTGTATCTCATATATAAACGTTCTTCTATATTAACCCTAACGCTTGTCAAGCTCCTATACGTATTTGAGAACTTACAGCGCTTTTTGATAACAAAAAATACTCTATTTATAACCTTTCGCTGCACCAACGTTCCACTTTGCAGGGAACGTTGGTGCAGGCATTCTCAGGGAACCTCGAACTACACCGTCCAAGCTGCTGCGACACTCCAGGCGTTCTACAGATCGTGCGTCACGGAGATATGGCAGCCAGATCTGCGACTGAAAGGTGCCATAGAAGCCGTAATTGAAATCGCCAACACCACGAAGCGAATGAGCCCAGCCCTGCTACTGCACTTCGCTCTGGAAGTGCAGATCAGGTACAAGCTTAATTTCCCAGTCACCGTAGACGTTGACCGTGGCAAGATGTACTTTGGCAGATATCTGCGGCTGTCCGACGATTACTCGCCTTTCTGCGACCACGACTGCTACGCTACCGCTCTGGCCGCAGTGAACGCGCACATCGGCGCCAACTGCACGCTCGAGGAGGTGTCCCAGTGGGAGCAACTTTTCACAGAAGACTACTCTGGGCCACGGAGCGTCTCTTGGGACGAGATCCGTGCCATCTTCGGAGGCATAGAAGCCGATGAGTTCAGGGCTATATTATTCGAGTTCCGGATAGACGTCAACGCGATAAAGTCAGTGTTCTTGGTCCCCGGAACGCAACTGATAGCCGACATACGGCGCCTGTGGAACATCACCAATCAGCCAGTGGCGCTGTGCCACCTACTGGTCATCCTCGTCATGGACGTCATGCAGCTGGCCGTACGCAGCGACGCGACATTAAGCGAACCAACCATTCACAGTAGCGAAGCGTGCGAAGCACCCCTGTATCAAAACAATCACCTGTGGCGAATTACGAGAGTCGCGGCCCTCACGAGTCCAGAGAAGGACCGCCAAATGCGCGCCATCTTCGAGGCCACGCGACACAGCTTCGTAGGCTACGAGCCGCTCCGACGGATCGTGGCTGCAGGAAACGACACCGCGGCGTTCGAGAGTCTCGTGAGCAACATGTCCCTGTTGCTTCCGGTCGACCTAGTCTTGCCGGAGAAGACAATTCCCCTGTTGCCCAGCAGCGGTTTCATACGAAACATGATGCGACTGGTGAGCTTCGAGTACGAGGCCAATGTGGAGCTTAAGCGGCGAAGGCTGCCGGTCTCCCAACACACATCGTGGAAAGACCGAATACTGTTTATGGGTTCGGGTTCGAGGCTTTACGTGACTCCGTCCTCGTACGCATGGCTCAGCACCGGCACGACAAACCCGCTGCTCGCGGACGCGCCAGTACTTGGGAGCCGCATCGCGTCCTGGATGTGGACCAATGTCTACGCATGGGGCTGGTCTGAAGCTACAGTACAAGCCTTTAGAGCCTTTCAGTAAGATCCTACTTTTTTTTCGCTCTCGTCAGGCCTGGTAACTTATGGCAAACGCTCTTTCTAGCGTTTCGTACTACTCGCCGTCTTGTCTGGTCTCATTACCACAAAAGGCTGCTGCATTAACAGTGAGTGGCGCGTAAAATACGGCACGTAAGATGTCAGAAAAATTCTGAGAAACCTGGTATGCAGCTCTGAAACCGCGAAATTCCGCCTCGTAGTCAGCTTTCATGGAGAGACGGGGCCCCATTGGTCATTCTGATTAGCTCAAAATAGTATCCAATAGTATCGCAGGTGCGTGTCCCATCTGAGCTCGAGCGTAAGAAATCGCAAATTGTGAAAGCTGCATGATATCACAGAAAATACGTTGGGAAGACATCGGATACGTGACACATACCCATGACATGAATTGGCAACTTTTCAATATCAAAACACACGTGGCATTTCTGATATGGTATCACTGTCATGACACGAGAGGCGTGATATTCCATGACAAGTATATATAATGACATGCTTCTCGCGACCGGAAAACGGAAGGCAATTAGGCACATACTGCACTTGCGCTGATCACGTGACATGCATGGCATTTGCTTAGAGGGTATCATTTCGAACATGCAGGAGCAACGTGCCATCGCGAGATAAACGTTTGAAATCCAAAAGTAAGGAACATGGCTACGCCGTACTTGTAGTTCAGTTTGTAGATCCACGCGATGACTCAACCAATGACAGTGAGGCGGCGCCGCGAGACGGAAGATGCATTGATGAAGCCCCCTGGTATCCCGTCGGCAGCCACATACAGTAATTCCGAAGCAAGCAAGAGTGACTCGTCGCGAACTTCAGCGCCCGTCCTGACCAATAACAGCCCTCCCTTGCCCCTGCATTATTCTTTCGATGCCCCACCCCCTCCCCAAATACTACGTGCTTGAAAGACAAGTAGTCTAATAGGCTCCGCATTTTGCTACTGTTGTATCAAAATAACCAATGAAAGAACGTTGTGTTAAGTAAAAAGTTCCGGTTGCCATTCAAATTGCCAAAATGGCCACTTTAGTAAACTTTAACATTTTCAGATACGAAAGAAGTGGTATTGTTCGACGGGCTCGCTCCTTTGTACGACCACGGCCGGAATGGAAAGATGCGCGCGCGTTCCGGAACGCGCGTGCGTCTTTCCAGTCCGGTCGTGGTTTGACACAACCAAAGGAATCCAACATGCAAAGTAAGGAAAGCATAACGGACATTATTATTGTTGCTTTACAGCGAAAGCATCTATTAGATCACAATAACGGCCGTTTTTGGCGCCGTAGTTCTCCGCCGCCGCCCCTGGTGGCCGTGAACGCTACCGCGTGAAATAAGAAAAATACGAAATAAGAAAAATATATCCAGGATGGAACGGGTTTCGAACATGGGCCCTCTGCGTGGGAGCCCAGAATTCTACCTCAGCGCCATGCCGGTGCCTGAAACTACTTTGCAAGAAGACCCTACACAGGCTTCATGTCGGGAAGGAAGCACATTCACATATGTAATATAGCTTGGTAGAAGAGTAAAATAACAAGCAGGAGTAACACAATGCGAATTGTGCAACGAGTCGGTAGTTGGAAGCTTCCAACCCATTACAAATGGCCCAGCCATATTTCTTCATCGTGATCAGTCACAGCACCAACAAAGTTCACATAATGCCTTACAGATGTGTAGCAGGTACCACGGTTCTCCGCAGAATGACGAAAGGTGGCATAGTGGCTGCTTCCCTGCTTCACAAAAATTATTATTTTTAGCGTAGTGGGTTCCTCGCAGGTGTATTTGTATTAGTTGCCAAGGAAGCCTATAAGGCCCTCATGATCCATTTCCTCAAGGTCTCAATAAAGTTCTTCCCCTCTCTCTCTCTCTCTCTCTCTCTCTCTCTCTCTCTCTCTCTCTCTCTCTCTCTCTCTCTCTCTCTCTCTCTCTCTCTTTCTCTCTCTCTCTCTCTCTCTCTCACCTTAACGTATGTTATATAGCGTGGTAGGAGAGTAAAATAACGACTGGGCGTCACACAATGTAAATTACGTAACTAGTGGATCGTTTAAAGCTTCTAACCTATCACAAAGGGCCCAGCCATATTTCTTTATCGTCATGAGCAGTCACATCAACAAAGTGCACATGATGCCTTACAGATTTGAAGCTGGTGCATCGCTTTTCCGCAGAATCACGAATAATGGCGCAGTGGGTGCTTCCCAACTTCACAAGAATTATTATTTATGGCGTAGTGGGTATCTTGCTAGTGTACTTGTATTACTAGGCCCAAGATAGTTTATAACGGGCTCTAGAAATCCGCTCTTCCAGCTTTCGCTGTGACTGTGCTGCGCTTTCCGCGCAGGCCTGGCGTTTTTTGTGGCGTTAGCTACACTGGCCTAGCCGAGCCAGTTTCGCACGCTTCCTCAAGAGCTGTGCTGCGCATGCGCGAGGATCAGTGATGTCGCACAGCTTGCGCACCGAAGCCGTCACCTCCCTCGCACTCCGCCGCCGGTCTGCGCTTTCCAGAGTAGTGACATCGTAGCCGTGGCAGACGTATTGGCGCCGGCGCGCGCAGCTATTCGCCTTCGCCGTGCAGTCGCCGTCTGACACTGCGCTGGAGCCGCTTCATAGCGCCTCTTACTGGTGTTTGCCAGTGTGGTATAGCCATGGAGAAGGAGAGCGCAAATGGTGCTCAACGGCGCAGAAGAGCGGAGAAGCTTAACTCATCGGATCCCGAAGTAGTTGGCTGGCAATTAGCGGTTGAGCGTAGGAAGAAAAAACAAAAGAAGGCTAAACGTGCTGTGGAGACACGAAAAGCTAAGAATAATCAGCTGAACCTTTGCTAACGCTGCGTATATCCTGGCATAGCCGAGCTAAGCCACTGCAACCTTTTTTTTTTCATTGTAGTTTAATAATTGCCCTAAGGGTGTGGGTTCCCATCCCACCAACAGAAACGATGGTTCTTCTTCAGCTTCAATTCCTTTAAATTTATGTCGTAATTACAACGCTGCTGCTAAAAAAAAACGAAGAATGTCCCCTATATAGGCTTTCCTCGGTTTAATTGTTTCCTGGTTTCATTTGGTTAACATGATTACATGTGTAAGTTGTTCGAAGGATATTTTTTCCGATCGGCAATGTAGCGTCCATTCTCTGATGCAGGAAATGTGTGAAGCAGTCGCAGAGACTGCGTGAGTACGGCAATGAGCGGCAGCTATTCCCGCTGACGATGGGGCTACGCATAGCCGCGACTATGGGCGCCACGAGCTCTGGCACTGGGAATAACGCGAGAGCCGAGTGGTTCCGCATGAAGAGCGCCTGGAGCCTGTACCGCATGTCGGAAGCGCAGTTCTTCTACGCCCGCTACGCCTACTTTCAGTGCAGCGAAGACAAAGCCCCCAGTGTGGTGAACGGGCCTACCCTGCGCAGCGCGGACTTTGTCGCCGCGTTCGATTGCCAGCGGGGCAGCAAAGACGCGACCGAGACTGGCTGCGCTGGCGTCGCCCCGACGCCCGGCACTTTTGGTGGTTGACGAGGAGAGACTGTCGTTGTTAACTCTGCATTAGTACTAAGCAGTGCGACATCGCTTCGAGTTGGATCCGTCAGCTGGATTCAAAGCTTACCTCGTGTCTTGTCTCCCATTTATTTTTTATTCAATATTGTCGCCCTACATTGTAAGTAGAAAAGATATATTTTGCGTAGCGTAGAACTTGCGCTATACGGTGTTGTTTGCGAACTCTGTGTACTTGACAACTTGTGTGATGGAGCGCTAGATCCACGTTGTTCATTGCGTCTTGGACCGTACTCGAGGCTGGGTGGAGGACATCTTCGGAAATTTTGAACCATTGTCAGTTTTCGCCTGTATGGCGTAATCTATTGCTACTACCACTTTGACGGCGTCATTATTTATGAACCATTTCGCCCAGCATAAGTGCGCTATTGAGAGAATGTTCGCGAACTGTTTGTACTTGCTCGTGATACGCCGTTTTGCACACGCATGACGAAGCTAGAATGGTGTGTCGTTTACTGCATCTCCAACACAGATCTGGAGCCAGAGAAGTGTGTCACGATTAGCTTTGCACTATTGTTAGTTTTCGCCTGCATCACGCATTGCTACTACTTCCCGTATTGAGTACTTGCGTCGCAGCAGCCCTTATCGCAACATTGGGATGATTTGAGCAACTGCGCTGTTTGACTCTGCCCTTTCTTTGCCAGAAAAACGGACGTCTCGCACAATGGTTCATTTCTCAGCAGAAATATTGTAACCTGTCGCGTGCAATGCATTGCTTGACGACATGCCCTATTTTGAGTTCAATCGGCGGTGGTTCACGTGCTTCCTGGACAGCAAGGTGAACGGCGTCTAGTTGCCGCGCGCTCACCGCGAATGGCCGTTGTCCAATCTCGTAGTTCAGACCATAGACTTTCATGATAGGACACTAGAGGGAAAGCTGGCGCTAGTGCCTAGGGAAGCTGCAAGGCATGACGCTTCAACCAGCATTGCAATGATGGGTAGTACGTGAATTTGCCTAAACTTCGTTCTTTCGGCTCCGTGTGGCGAAATGTGGCCTGAAGCCACTTTGACGCAAGACGGCGTTCAGTAAAAGTTGAAGAATCCCCCTTCACCACCTTGACCCTGTTAGGCTCACCAATTCAAATCGGCTCGCACAGGTAACAACGAGCTATTCTTCTATGGGAAACAAAAGCCAAAACACCATAGTAAACAAAGCTACAAGTGCGTTCGAAGCCGCAATCTAGGCCAATCCATATACCACCCATCACCCCCTGAAGGCTGAACGATCGCCGCACCAGATTTCCGTCTAGTAAATATTGGAGGAAACTATAATGTTCCTGCAGAACACGCTTTTGCATACTACCAGTGGTGCAGCGCAAAATCAGCAAGGATGCACTCTCAAACCGCCATTTTGCGGAGACGTCTTGCTCCGCAAAGTGGTGATCTTATGTATTTCCAACGTCTTTATTAACATGACATTGTAGAACGACGTGACATACGCGTCCTTTAGCCCTTTCAGCCCTGGATTTTTTATTTTGGTCGGGGACTTTTTTTCTGCGTGTTTTACTAATAGTTATGACCTCAGAAGACCACAAACGAAAAAGTGAGCCAGCGGTGCTAGTATTAATGGATTTACAGACATGACATCAAATTATGTCATCAGGGCTCAGCGATTGTGAAATGAGAAAAATAGCATCTTTTTTCCAGCTATTCACTAGAGTACACGAAATGTGAACCACGTCTCATTTTTCAGTGTGATATTCATTGAAACAGCTTCGGTACGTCGATCCGAAAATGGCGCTTACCCGCCTCAGCTGACCCGCCTCGGCGTCACGCATGACTTCGGTCAAGCTTCTTCTTCTTTGCGCCTCCCAGCTCCGCAAGCACGTCACCATTTTCAAGCACGTCACAGCCGACATAAGTGACAACTGTTCATTGATGTCGCTTCTTTAGTACGATACCTATATGTGCCTTTACATCATAAACAATCCGACATATCGTCATCACATGTGTTACATTCGGCCGCATAAAACCAGCATCGGCTGGCCTTCTGTCGGCTAATGCTGTGTAATGGTGCCTACACTTGGCTAGGGTTCTGTTGACAGAGAAAATCAACTTTAATGAAACAAAGCAGCAGGTGTGTTACCGCGGGCACGACCCTTATTTCAGAGCCCCGCTTTCCACAGCGGCTTGCCGGGCCTGACCCAAAGTTGCCAGCTGAATTCCCAGGGACAGATCGGCGAGTGGCACCTCGTGCGACCACGTTCGTTATTTCTTTTTCATAGCCAGATTTGTTATTGTTGTGCGTAGCCAGAATAAATAAGAAATAACTAAACCGCGATATTCCGCGAAATTCAATACAAGAGGGACGCCGAACGTGCGCCAATGCGCGTGCGTCAAGGCGACGTGGTACGGCGCTCGTATACGAGTACAGGATGATCGGTTTTCGCGTCAATGTAACGTCATGAACCTGGCGTAGACATCTTCCGCCGCCGCTGGATGAAGCGAACGCTGCGCCGGTCTACTTACCCCTCCTTGTGTAACATTTCGCCGTTTTCGTTGCTTCTTTAATCTTTTCTTTTCTGCATTGGAGTTGAAAAAACGGGACGAGACACACGTCTGTATCGACTTCCGGTTCGAGACGCTGTGCCGCCGAACGGGCGCTGTTGCTAGTGCCGTCGCTTTCTGTGTGTTCCATCTAGTGGTATCGGTCCATTTTTCTGATAAATTACTGCATAATATTTGGGAGTGATGTGCAGCTCACTAGAATAGCAAGTGCCTTCGCTGCGGAATAGTTATAAAGGTGCTTTATTCAAGTGGCGTGCACCTCCGGACACATGCGCGTTGTTTCGCCGCAAAGGGTGTTAAACGCGCATGTTTTGCGGCATATAAAGATTTGTTGCACATTATAGTGTGATGAAATATCTGCCATCTCTATTTTCCTGTTGCTAACTCGTAAAATTATTTGTTTACTTTTGTTTTGCAAAGATACCACCTCGGCTTCGATATAGTGAATGGCAATAGTAAAACGTTTCTTCGCTAAGCGTAAACAACTCTCGCAGTTTTGTCCCTTATTTTTTACGCCTCTGAACGTTCCTTTACGTGAGATGTCGTTCCCTCGCGCACTCAAACATTCTGTTTCGATCAATGCATGGGAAATTCTTCGCCCTCAACATACACTTGCCACTAAAAGGTATGAACACTTCACGCTTGCAAGTTTCTGGAATACTAGAGACGCCATATCATGCAACTCGTTGACTCAAAACCAACTTCGATCGTTTTACGTACTACGATACCAGAAACTGAGCGGCATTTCTGCTCCGCACGTTGTCCTTTTACGCGCTCAGGAGTTTTCATAACTTTCACAGAAAGCAGGCAATTCAGTATATTGAATGCAAGTATACTGTATCGGCGTGCTTCATCGGGCAGACAGAGTAGGCGTACTCTTGTCGTGATTTGGAAGCGTACGTATGTTGACATTTGGCACCATGTGCTCATATGCGTGAGCGATTCTGAAGTAGCCACCGTTTGTGCTCGAATACGCTAAGCGAAGCTGATTCTCCAAATATTATTGCGTGTTTTAAAGCATAACCGTATAAATATACTCGCATGCTGCGCTTGAGACCTACCGCTCACCGTTCCCCGTGTTTGCCCATTTCCACTTCTCGCTTCTTTCTCTAAACTGCGAAATATCACGTATCCATTCGCAAAATATTCCAAGAACACAATCACTGGACAACCGGTAACAAACGCGCCGCAGGAGAGCGCGTTTCCTCCCCGATTACACTGAACAGCAGGCACCTTGAAGCAGCGAAGTGATAAGCCTCGAACCGGAAGTACCGTAGCAGTCGACGCGCCGTTTTACTATCCACCTGTTCACGCGCCACGCCCCGACGATTCCGATCCTGAGCATCAGCGAGGAAGAAGTCAGAAAGGGGAAAGGGAGGTGTTGTTGATCTCGGGGAAGATTGAGACAGCTTACTTGACCACGTGCAAACCTTCATGTCTGCGCTCGGGCAAAAGATTTGTTAAGGTGTTTCTTGGACGGCACTCAGCGGAAATACGCAGTAGCGACAGTCAAGGCAAAAGCACGGACTCTGAGCGCGAGCGGCGTTCTTTCAGGAACGAGCCAAAGAGGACGACCCACTAGAAACCGCTGGAGAGCGCAACCCATTACACAGTACGAAGGCTTCGCCGCAGAATGCAGTGGTTTGGTGAGAACTCCGCGAGAAGTGCTATCCCATGGCGACCACGCCGAGCCAGAAAAGGGGCCTCCGTGAATTCTCCTTTGTTTCGCTGGCCACGGCAGCATTCCAGTCTCGCTCGGCGAAAAGCCGCCTCCAACGTAATGTGGTGCGACGTGCCTCCGTCCGAACTCCGACTCATGGGGACTCCTGTGGCTGACAGGTTCTCGCACAACGGCGCCTGCCAATTCACCTTGGCGCCTGCCAAGGTGAATTCAAGAGCCCGGCCTAACAGGGTGCTTTTTGAGGAACACGCCCTCTCAAACGAGGGGCGCATTCTTGATTGTATCCCACGTGAAAGAGTTACTTACGCCTTGCGAAAATCAAGCTACTTTGAATCAAAGCACAAGACTACATAAAATGTCAGTAAAGCTATGCCTTTCTGATTAAAAAAGCCGGGTTCTCTTAGTCATGCAGGCAATTACCTTCTCATGACTATCATTCGGCTAGTCACAAAGACAGCGGAAGACCTGAAGGCACCATGCTTCAACCTTCTGGTTGCAAAGGTCAGACAGCCGCGCATAATATGTTCAGTTTTCAAGGTACGCGACCTATCAGACTTGTGGCATGTGCGGAATTTTATTGTGGATACCACTGTTATTTAACCTCATTTACGCTGCCGGCAAAGCTAAACTATCGGGAATCACAACGCAAGCCTTGAATGCAAAGCAGTAAAGCGTGGCCATTGTAGTTAAACAAGCAGATCCCATTTTGTCTTCGAGGTCATAAGGGAATCGGAAAATCTGTACAACAGTCACAGAGATGGCAGCACTTCTCTGGCGTGCTTACTTGTGTGTCTGTACTACATGGCATGGAAATCTTAACGCAATGAATCAAGGCAACAGGAGACACTCCCCGACAGAGCCGGGTTGTAGGGAGCTCTGTCTACATCGGATACGCAGACCTCCGAGGCCCTCGTGAAACGGGCGAAGACAGCAGCCCGCGCCAATGGTATCCCGCACCAAGGATCTCAACCGCCGATATTCGCATTTCAAAGACTCAAAAGTCACACGGTCCGTTACGCACTTTTTACCTAAGATGACTCGAAGGCGAAAGCCAGCTGCTCTTTATTCTCACTCGATAGCAGTGATACCCCCCTCCCGCCTCCTGACCTTTGTGTAGCTTTGTGTAGCTCACGTGGTTTTCCAGTGATTCCTCCATCGACACACCTTTGAAAATCGAAGATGTCCTGTGATGACGGCATCATGCGACGTCACGTTCTGGACGTGTTGAAATTGCGGCGATCTGTGACGTCATGATGACGCTATCATACGATGACGATTTTTTGTATCGCTCTTGTTGACGCCGAAGGTCACTACTTGCATTTGATGAGGCCTCTTAGGCTTTCGGCTTAGTAAATATTCTATTTCTCTCCAACAGATCTAGACGCATGAATTAAATAATGCACTTTCATTTGTGGCCTGAACGAGGGAATGTGAACCGAAGTCAGCGTTTTCAGAATGTTGCATCACGAACACAATATAGGAGTTCGAGACATAAGAGGTTTGGGCAATTCACAACATTGGGTAGCACCTTCTGGTTCGTTCCTTTCAAAGACGCTTAGAGCCAAACGTGTCCTCAAGTACATTGCTCCTTGGGGGCATTTCTGCCCTCAAGAAGGAATCGGGAAGCAAAACTAACGTCTTATCAACTCCATATCACGAAGCCCACATATATCAGTGTCAAAAGGTTATATCCATTCAAATTATAGTGCAGCAACTCATGGCACGCTTCATCCAACCAAAGACGCCTGAATTCTAATGTGCACTAGAACTTCTGAACCGATAAAGGACATATTTTCATACTAATATGAAACTCTATGCAACAGTTTAAGTAGACCTCAACACTTCAAGGACAGTTGAGGGTGCTCATTCGCAAAACGCCTTTCGCAAGGAACATCTGATAATCTTCCTCACCATCATTACGTATGGAACATCTCGAAACAACCGGGAACAACTGTTGTACAACTGTAAAAGACGGCAACGACTCTGGGGCTCCTTTCTCCAATCTATGTTGCATATAATTGATCGGACGGGCATCACAGGTTTCATTTCAAGTATTCTCTCTCTCAAACGTGTGGTACACGCGGCATTTTACCCTATATATCGGAGTTATTGGCATCTGCGCAACAACAAAGTTATAGCGAATAGCAGCAGGCTAAGCCGATAAAGCGTGGCCTTTGAGACAGTAGCGTGCTTTCCATCTTGGAGGCCATAATGCACGAAGAACAGCCCTCCTTTAATCACGTAAGGTGGCAGCATTCCACAGGCTCTCTGCAGCCGTGGGGTTGAGTCGACAATTTTTAGAAACACGTGGCGATAAGCAACTAGCATGTACAGGTCGAGATGCCTGGTCGAGATATCTGCTGCGCATGATGCTTCGGTTGGATATCTTGTTTCTTCGTGCTTTTTTTTTGCCATTCAAAGTCGCATTGGTGGTAGCCGGAGAGATGCGTTGACGGCGGGTACGAAAGGCATATTTTTCTTGCATACGTTGGCAGAATATATTCGTAAAATCAATGCGATGACTGTTTCATGTGTTACCTCACAGAAGACGAAAGCGAGAGGATGCTAGGGATGTACCATCGGTCAACGTGAACCTTTACCCCTAATGTTGACTCTATATGGTAATTTTTCCGAAGCGGTTTCAAGCACTCGCAAGGCTCTGAGGTGGTATACTTTACATCCATACGGAAAACCTGCGTTCGATAACGGTCCGAAACACGATTTGTATCTTCTTTTTTTTTTGAAGATCATGA
Organism: Rhipicephalus sanguineus; assembly: GCF_013339695.2. NCBI lineage: Eukaryota > Metazoa > Arthropoda > Arachnida > Ixodida > Ixodidae > Rhipicephalus > Rhipicephalus sanguineus. Next base: position 61,330,979 of record NC_051183.1, read on the forward strand.
ACTAAAGCTTTCGCCATCATCAATGATAGCTCTTTTATTTCCATTGCAGGATGAAGGCCTCCCCTGGTAATCTATATTTACTCTGTTCCGAACAGGCTGGTGGCATCCCATTCCCGCAAACGTCTTAATTTCTTAGCCCCACCTAAATATCTGCGCTCTCGTCTGCGTTTGCCCCCTATTGGTATCAATTCCGTGATCACCTGCTATCAATCCTACATATCACGTGTCCGACTCATGTCCACCTTTTCTCTATATGTCGCAAGGATATCAGCTGCCCCTGTTTGTTCTCTGTTTTACTCGTCACTCTTCCTATCTCACGGTCATCATGTGACGCCCAACCAAATTGACGACTTTCCTCATTCTGCTGTCTCACTTTATAATCCACGCTGATCCGATACCTCACGAACATGTATTACAATATTTTTAAGGCGAAAGCCTTAGATGCCCATCAAACACAAAAATGACCGGCGTCCAGCGTCAGGCCTCAACAGCAGTGATTCAAGAAATCATTATCACGTGATGATGCCACCATGTGACGTCGCATATCGCAAAAAAAACATGGCTGATCCCTCACGTCATAGGAATCGGTATAACACGAAAGTGAAAACGTGTCTTCACAGAAGTAGTGCTTATGATATATGAGAGCTTGTACAATGTCTATTCGTGTTTGGCAGCTATAGAAACCGTTTGACGTAGATGCACCCATGTTGACAGCATGTCTCTATCGCGACGACTAACGCCCATGATCATGATTAACACTGTGGTAGCTGACGGTGCGAACATATATTTGGACACAGCGAATCGTGAATCCGCGTAGGATGATATCACAAGCGTCAAATCAACATTGGTACCCGGTATGCACTTCTTCAAAGCGTCGTCAATTAAGGAGAGAACGGCACGGTGTGCGCTTTAGGTAATGGGTTAGCCGACGCCTGTGCTCATGCATACACTAACACACACTGCGCTTCAGCAACGCGGTAGGTAGAGGTTCGTAGCCTGAGCCGCAATACGCGATGCGTCCGCTGGCCTCTGTCTCGCAGGCGCTGCTCTCGCTCCACCAAGGCACGACATTCGCCGTCGAAATCGCGTCCTATTCTGCAACGCATATTGCAGCAGTTTTGTTAGTCGGTGCCATCGCAAAATGAAGCAGTCGGCGGCAGAGAAATCCCGTTCGTGCACGTGGAAGCGTCACTACTCTTGATGACCGACGCACGCTAACACGAATCCAAAGGCAAAGACGTAAGTGCGTCAAGGTGTGCTCGGCGACGCCAGCGCGGCCAGTCTACCTCTCTTGTATTGAGACGCTTTAACCATGACCTCCGATATCACGTGCAATCTCGGAGTAAGCGCTAGTAAGTGTCGATCGTGAAGCATTACTTCTTTTCACCTCTCACAGACGGCGGCACCGCCCCGCTCCGCCCGCCGCGAAAGAGAAGGTGTGAAAGATATAAGGCGCGTTCGCGCCGTGCTTCGCATCTCCCGAGTTGGCTTAGTCGGTAGAGCGTCGGGCGCTTGCCGTCGCGGCCGCAACGTCGTGGGTTCGATTCCCAGCGGGGTATCTTTTTCTTGGTTTTTTTCTTTCTCACCCGTTGGCGTCCATTTTATCAACGTCATATCCGTGACGGATGTACTTGGTGGACCCCGGCATAAAACACTTTCGTGTTAAAATAGTGACGTCATCATGAAGTCACTGCGAGCTCACATCGCGTGACGTTCACATCACGCTCACATGATGACGTCATCACATAGCATTAACGCCTGATCAAAGGTGGGCCGATCACGGAGGCAGTGCAAAACCAGGTGAGGTGCCTCCGATCCTGGAACCGCGTTAGGTGCGGACAGCTTTCCGTGGGTGACGGGACAGGATCGATACATCGACTGAACTGAAAAAGAAGAATGCTTTCGCCTTCGATTCATCTTAGGTGAATGCATAATGCACCCTCTGATTATTTTTTTTCCTTTCATAAACGCGCAGAACAATGTCTGTTCAACACATTCCCTGCGTCTTTAAAACTAGTGTGGGTAAATGATGGTTTGCCAGTAATCAACCAACTGACAACTTTCTTTGCTCTTCGCAACTGGTCAGAGCATCCCGTTCCATCAAATCGCGTTGTATGACGCTGTCAATCAACCTTTTTTTTTATCCTTTCTGAAACATACCATTACGTGTGATGAATGATATTAGTGTGAATTCATACTTCCAGAGAGGTTAGATAGAGCGGGAGCACCAAGTATTATTCAATCACTGAGACATTGAAAATAATGAACAATGCTAAGACACAATTCTGTTATCGGATCTACAAAGTGCACGAAAACCAACCTTTAAAAAAATGTAAACACAAGACTATAACGCATAGCCACAACACGTGGCCTTAGATATTAAACCGGCAACATTCGTTTTACAGGCCGCGAGCGGTGGAGAAAAAAATGTTGCAGTTGCTTAGCTCGGCTATGCCAGGATAACGTAGCGTTACCAAAGGTTCAGCTGATTGTTCTTAGCTTTCCTGATTGTCTAGGATTAGCTTGATCATCATGCTTACTGCTGCTCCAATGACACACACATGGTATACATATTATGTGGTACATATATATTTATTTTGCCAGGCAACTACTTCGGGATCCGATGAGTGAAGCTTCTCCGCTCTTCTGCGTCGTTGAGCAGCATTTGCGCTCTCCTTCTCTATGGCTAAACCACACTGGCAAACGCCAGTCAGAGGCGCTATCAAGCGGCTCCAGCGCAGTGTCAGACGGCGAATGCACAGCGAAGGTGAATAACTGCGCGCGCGCCGGCGCCAGTATGTCTACCTCGGCTACGACGTCACTCCTCTGGAAAGCGCAGACCGGCGGCAGCTTACCGGCTTCACTAGTAATATGTCTGCACTCGTCAGGCAGGCTTTCTCGAATCTAACTTTCGGACGCGTGTCACAGGGATGGTTTTCGACGAGCGCGCCCTCTCAAGCGAGGGTCGCCTTCTTCATTTTATCGCACGTGAGAGAGTTATTAACGCCTCTGCGAAGACCAAGCTCCATTGATTCAGAATGCAATACCAGTAAAGCATCCCTTTTCTGATTGAAAAAACTGGCTGCTCACAGGTCTTGTAGGCGATTACCATCTCAGAACTATTATACTCCAAGTCACTAACGCAGCGGAACACCTGATGCAGCCATGCTTGAATCTTTTGGCTGCAAAGGTGAGACTACCGCGTAATATGTGTTTCGTTTTCAAGGTACTCGGCCTATCAAACTTTTGGCATGTGAGGTATTTTATTGTACACACCGATGTTATTTAGCCTCATTTACGCTACCGGCACAACTAAAACTATCGGGAATGAGAATGCAAGTCTTCAGCGCAAGGAAGGAAGGAACAGGAGAGAAAGGAGAGGCAGGGATGTTAACGAGTCTAGAAGGACAGTATGCTACCCTACACTGGGGGAAGGGATGGGGGAGATAAAGATATGGAGAAAGGGAGAGAGAGAAGGAGAGCACGCACGCACAAAAAGTCACACACATCTCACAGTCATGCTAACGTCGTTAGTCTATAACCGCCGGTACCACTGTCATACTAAGCAAAGTAGTAAAGAGTGGTCATTGAAGTTAAGCAAGCTGGTTCCATTTTGTCTTCGAGGCCATAAGGGACTCGAAAAAAGAGCATAACAGTCACAGAGATGGCAGCACTGCTCAGGCGTGCTTGCTGGCATGTCTGTACTTGCCGCGCCTGCTGTTATGTCTCACACAGTCCGTTATGCATTTTTTGCCTAGCCGACTCGAAGGTTTGCAGTGGTTCCTCCATAGGCCCACCTTTGAAAAACTGACGGTGTCATGTGAACACGTCAGACGTCACAAATTGCGTCGTTCTGTGACGTCATGATGACGTCGTCACACTATCACGATTTTCTTTTGCATCAGTCGTCTTGACGCCGACGCCGAGGTTCACTTCTCTCGTTTGATCAGGCATCTGAGGCTTTCGGCTTAATAAATATTACATTTCCCTCCAACAAAAGACGCATGAAGTGACGCATCTGTGGCCTCAACGAGGGAATGTGAATCGAAAAACGCGTTTTCAGAATGCTGCGTCGCGAACGCCATACATGTGAGTGTGAAGAGGTATGTGCCATTCACATCATTGGGTAGCCCCTTCTAGCTCGTTCCTTTCAGCGAAGGACGCTTGAATTGAAACGTGGACTCAAAGACATTTCTCCTTGATTTGCCCTCAAGAAGGAACGGGAAGCCACACTAACGTCTTATCAATGCCATATCATGAAGCGCATATAATCCTTGTTAAATTGTTTAAGGGTCGCTTCATCAAACAAAATACGCTTGAATTCAATTGTGCACTAGACCTTCTGGACGAAGCAATGTTAGATTTTTTTATCGTTATGAAATTGTGTGAAAGACTGGAAACGAAGTACAGCGTTGGGTGCTCATTCGCGAAATGTCGCTCGCAAGGAACATCTCATAATCTTCCTGACCATCATTTCGTATGGAACATCTCGAAACAACTGGGAACAACTGTTGTTGCACTATAAAAGACAGCAACAACTTTTGGGGCTCCTGGCTTATACCTTGGTTGCATCTAATTGGTCGGACGCGTCTCGCCTGTTTTATTAACATGAAAGTGTTTTATGCCGGGGTCCACCAAGTACATCCGTCACGGATATGACGTTGATAAAATGGACGGCAACAGGTGAGAAAGAAAAAAACCAAGAAAAAGATACCCAGCTGGGAATCGAACCCACGACGGTGCGGCCGCGACGATAAGCGCCCGACGCCCTACCGACTAAGCCAACACGGGAGATGCTAGGCACGGCGCGAACGCGCCTTATATCTTTCTCACATTCTCTTTCACGGCGGGTGGAGGGGGGCGGTGCCGCCGTCTGTGAGAGGTGAAAAGAAGTAATGCTTCACGATCGACACTTACTAGCGCTTACTCCGAGATTGCACGCGATATCAGAGGTCATGGTTAAAAGCGTCTCGATACCAGAGAGGTAGACTGGCCGCGCTGGCGTCGCCGAGGCACCGTTGACGCAGTTACGTTCTTTGCCTTTGGCTTCGTGTTAGCGTGCGTCGGCTCATCGGAGTAGTGCAGATTCCGCGTGCACCAACGGGATTTCTCCGCCGCCGACTGCTTCAATTGCGAGAGCACCGACTAACAAAACTGCTGCAATATGCGTTGCAGAAAGGACGCGATTTCGACGGGCGAATGTCGTGCCTTGGTGGAGCGAGAGCAGCGCCTGCGAGACAGAGGCCAGCGGGACGCACGCGTTTGCGGCTCAGGCTACGATCCTCCACCTCCCGTGTTGCTGAAGCGCAGTGTGTGTTATGTATGCATGAGCACAGGCGTCGGCTACACATTACTAGAAAGCGCACACCGTGCCGTTTCTCTCCTTAATTGACGACGCTTTGAAGAAGTGCATACCGGGTACCAGTGTTGATTATGAGCTTGTTGATATCATCCTTACGCGGGATTCACGATTCGCTGTGTCCAAATATATCTTCACACCGTCAGCTACCGCAACGGTTTAACCATGATCATGGGCGTTAGTCGTCGCGATAGAGACATGCTGTCAACATGGGTGCATCCACGTCAAACAGGTGCTATAGCTGCCAAACACGAATAGACATTGTACAAGCTCTCATATATCATTACACAATAAGCACTACTTCTGTGAAGACACGTTTCACTTTCGTGTTATACCGATTCCTATGACGGAGGGATCAGCCATGTTTTTTCAAGTATTCGCCCTCTCATATCAGTAGCACATGCGACATTATGTCCTATATGCCGAAGTTATTCGCATCTGCGCCATAACGAAGCTATAGTGAATATCAGCGCATGACTTCAGGGTAAGGCGATAAAGCGTGGCCTTTGAGATAAGCAAGTCGCATGTTTTTCATCTTGGAGGCCATAATGCCCGAAGAACAACTCTTCTTTCATCCCGTAAGGTGGCAGCACTCCGCAGGCTATCTTCTGCCGTAGGGATGAGTTGACAATTTTTCTAGACGAGCGGCGCTAAGCCGCTAGTATACATGTCGAGATGCCTGGCTGCGATAACTGCTGTGCTGGATGCTTCGGCTGAATATCTTTGTGTTTGTTCGTGCTTTTTTCCCCTAAGCTCACAGCGGCTGGAGCCGGAGGAACGCGTTGAGGCCGCGTACGAGAGACATATCTTTGTGCACAGGTTAGCAGAAGTCTTTCGTAAAATCAATGCAATGATTGCTTCTTCTCTTCCATCCCTGCACAAGAAATAAGAGGATGCTAGAGACGCTTAGATAAAATGGCAAGCCAGTACGGAACCCGCTGCACAGTGACCGCGAAAACTGGAGAAGCGTGCTTTCTTGAGCCCGTTGTAAACTCTCTAGGGGTTACTGCTGCAAGTGCACTTTCGAGGTATCCACTGAGCCATTAATCACAATTTTGTGAAATAGGAAAATGTCGATGCAATACGCCATTCTACATCGTTCTGTGCAGGAGTGGTGTACCCACTACGCGTCTGTAAGGCATTATATGATGTTTGTAGATGCTGCGGTCCATGACGATGAAGAATTATGGCTGAGCACTTGGTGATGACTGGGAACCATTAAACCACCAGCTCGTTGCGCAGTTTGCACTGTGTGACACCTGGCGTTGTTTTTCTCTGCTGTCACGCTATATTACATACGTTAACGTGATTCATTGCGCGGTATAACGCCTGTAAAGGCTGTTTTTTCGCAGGAGTTTCGAGCACCGACGTGGCTCTATGGTAGAACCCTCGACTGCCCCACAAAAAAGGTACGGGTTTATATGCCGCTCGACCCTGGATTTTTTTTCTTGTTTTGCGCGATAGCTGTTACTGACACAGGCGGCAGCGGCGGGCACCCATGCCACCAAAATCGGCTGTTGTAATCTCATTAGAGCTTTCGCTGTAAAAGGAAAAATGGAATGGAATCTTATTGATGTTGTGACTGATGATGATGAATAATAGCTCAGGCCTTTGTTATGGGTTGGCAGCTTTCAACCGCTCACTCATTAGGCCATTCACATATTGTCATGGTTGGTGCGATTATAAGCTTCTTTCGCGCAATATTACGTCTGTAAACTTGACTACTTGCCTGATATGTTGACTGTACGGGACCCCTTTTCCGAAGCAGTTTCAAGCACTGGTATGGCACTGAAGCAGAATGCTTTAGAGCCACGTGGAATACCTGTGTTGGATTATAGCTCGAACCCCAATTTTTATCGGATTTTTTGAGATCATTAGGGTATTTGTAACGCGAGCCACTCTTTTGTTCGGATGAGGGACATAGGTTCTCGCCGTTACCATTAGTGGCCGATGTTATGTCCTCTGCAGGAACAAGGCCTGCCTCCACCGATGATCTCTAATTTACTCTCTCCCGTACAAGCTGGTAGCATCATCTTCCCGCAAATTTCTTAATTCCTTCACCACAGCTAACCTGCGGCACGTAAGTCATGCTGTACATGACATGAGTGTCATGATTTTCATGTTAACTCGTGTGTTGTTTATGTTTGTCACACAGTCACGTCACGCAATACCGATTTCGGGGTAGATCAAGCTAGCGAAACGGCCGCCAGCGCATTATGAGCGTGGCACGTAAGTCATGCTGTACATGACATGCGTGTCATGATTTTCATGTTAACTCGTGTTATTTATGTTCGTCACACAGTCACGTCGCAAGATATCAATTTTGGTGTAAATCAAGTTAGCGAAACGGCCGTCAGCGCACCATGAGCGTGGCATGTAAATCATGCTGTACATGACATGCGTGTCACGATTTTTATGTTGTGACTTGTCATTGATGTTCGTCATACAGTCATGTTACCCCATACCAATTTTGGTGTACATTCGATTAACCGAGCGACCAGGAGAGCACAAGTCAGGCGAAGATGATAGATAGATAGATAGATAGATAGATAATAGATAGATAAGATAGATAGATAGATAGATAGATAGATAGATAGATAGATAGATAGATAGATAGATAGATAGATAGATAGATAGATAGATAGATAGATAGATAGATAGATAGATAGATAGATACGCTCGAAGTCACCGAAGTTTGCTAAGAAATGCTTCGCATTTAAAAATTGGCCGCGTATCTGCGTGCTTCGCTGCAAATGTCGTCGAAAGACGATAGTCTTGTGCCGGCCATACCGGCCATGCTACACGACTCCTCCTCCTCTATGTTGAAACCGCCACATCTGGCTCATAGTGTCGCATTTTGCGCGCAGCCTAAGAAACACTATCATTTTCAGCGCAGCCTAAGAAACGTGAGGGTCTTTAGAATTGCCTATCTATATGTTTTCTAGCAAAGAAACACACCACCTAATACATATGTATTGATGTTGTGCCTCAGATTTGCGTAATATTTGCTTTTTGATTGACAGTGCTCACGAGTATGAACGGCCGTACCAGTTCAAGATGGCTGGGCGTTCAGAGAGTGGTTAAAATTTGGCCGGGTGGCTGAATCGGGTGACAGACAGACAAACAGAAAGACAGACAGACAGGCAGACCAAAATTTCTGCGTTTAATTTCCCCAATAAAGACTATCGTCCTTAAAAGTTCCATAAACGGGAGCCGAACCTATGACCTCTCAGTCACGCTACCCAATGCGCCCCGATCAGACAATCTGGAGGCTTCACAAACGCGCCTTTTATATCTCACACTTTCCTCTCGTAATACTCTTGGTCGGCGGTGTGGTGTCGCCCTCTGGGAGCGGTAAAGCGAAGTGATACATCATGACCCCGGCCTTCGCGATTAGCTCCTGCAACGCGTCGTTCCTAAAGGGGTATTCAGACGGGGGACAAATGCTCGGGGGATGAAGGCGGAGCCTAGTGACGTCAGCTCGCGAGGAGAAGTCTCCACAAATGTCCCGCACTCACACGGACGAGGCGAACGGAGTGGGAGACCAGTGTTACTAGACTACTCTGGTGGCTTGTACCACCCGTTTGACGAGCTGCTGACGACGAGCTGCTGACGACGATGCAGCTGCAGACAACCACTGCCGCTCTCTGCAGGAGCAAGTGCAACAATGTGGCCAAACAAGAGCCCGAAATTCCGCCATATCCCCCACCGCCGGGGGATCGTTTGTCCTTTCGGGGAAAAGGTCCCCGTCTCCTCCTAAGAGGCGCGAGGGGGTCACACCCACTCGCTAATCCGTGACGTCGCGGTCACGTGATCCGCAATCCCCCCGTTTTCCCCCGAGCATTTCTCCCCCGTCTAAATACCCCTTAAGCGTCCGTTCCATTCGGCGTGTTCACAATAGAAGTGCAGTTTTGTCAACGCCTTAACACACCGCGAGGTCGCCAACTTAGCCCAAGCGTCGGCGTCGCTCATAGCATCCATCCGTACTAAAAATAGCTCTGCGACGCGCACCTGCCCAGCACCCTCTATAGAGGCTGTTGAGCTGCCCAGTTATTAAAGACGATAGTCTTTCTTGGGGAACTTAAACGCAGAAATTTTGGTCTGTCTTTCTGTCTGTCCTTCTGTCTGTCTTTCTGTTTGTCGGCACGTCCCTCGATTCAGCCACTCGGCCAAAGTTGAACCACTTGCCCAAGGGCCAACCATCGTGAACGGCTGCATAGGTTCATACGTGTGTACATTGTTGATCAAAAAGCAAACATTACGCATATCTGAGGCGCAACATCACTAGGTAAGTATTAGGCGGTGTGTTCCTTTAACAGAAAATACATAGATACGCAATTTTAAAGACCTTGATGGTATGCGTTTAACGTTGAGACAGTAACGCGTTTATTAAAATATTGCCACAGCTGAAGCGATCAGCGGTCCAAGCCGAACAAGCGCGAGCGCCAACAACAACCGTCTTCGTCGTCTTCTTTCGCAGGCGTTCTTGTCTGCGCCCTAGCCATGTTACAAATCACCTAAGGAACAGGTACAAATGGTGGGTCATAATGCGGCTTCAGTCGATCGACGTGAACAGTCTCGCGGCCGCGACGACAGCGGTCCGTAGATGATTGAACAGGCTCAATCATATAGTTAACTGGGGATGCTTGACGTAGGGCGCGGTAGGGGCCTTCGTACTTAGGCAGTAGCTTTGTGGAAAGGCCAGGAGCGGAGGAGGGAACGTGAAGCCACACCAACGTTACAGGCGAATACGACTGAGGAGGCAGGTTTTCGTCGTGACGGTCCTTCTGGCCCTACTCGCCCTACAATGTTACAACCCTAGTTTCTTAAGGTGCGCTGAAAATGCGACTGCGCTGAAACTTGTCTTCCTCCGTGCCCTCTGCACAAGCTCATGTTCTGTTTCGGTTTCGGTTCAGTATTGCATTGTACGAATGACAGGGGGCGCCGCTCTGGCATTCCTGTTTTACCCAGGCGACGTGTAAGTAAGAGAGTTTGTGGAGAGTACTCGTTGAGTGCGGACGTTTCTTCTCCTCATCGCATTTTCTAGGTGGCTTGTGGCCTGCCTCGCCTGCTTGCTGTAACATCACGTTCCCTGCTTACGCTCGCCCCGAAAAAAATCGCGGCCGGGCAACAGGGGAGACACAACGCGCATTGCGTTTCCGTCTTGTCCGGCCGTAGTTTTCAGTAACTTTTTAACAGGCTGCGGGATGGCGACCTTAGCCCAAGTTCTGCGTCCAATCAGCGGCGCTCTTCTGGCTGTCACAACCGTTTTCTCTCATTACGGCTCTCACCGTTAACTATTACAGCTACCACTAGGGTTTGTTTAATCATTGATCATGGACGTCATTCGTCGGGGTGAAGATGTGCCACCAGTCGTCAACGTGGGTGCATGCCAAACACCAGTGGACATTCTCCAAGCTTTCTTATATCATAGTACAGTAAACATCCAACTACTTCTGTAAAGATACGTTTTACTTTCGTGTTATACCGATTCCTATGACGGAGGGATCAACCATGTTTTTTATCGAATGCTTTCTCCAACCTACCATTACATGTGGTGCATGATATTAGTATGAAGTCATGCTTCCAGAGAGGTTAGCTCCAGCGGGATCACCAAACAGTACTCAATCACTGAGACATTGGAAATAATGAACAGCGCATACGACACAATTCTGTTATAAGATCTATAAAGTGCCCGAAAACCAAGCTTCATGAAAAAAAATAAGTGGGGAGGTGCGAAGCATGAAGTGTTTTGACAGAGAGGAGCGCTTCCTGCGGGCGCTGATGAGCTCGGCGGACACAAGTGCGTGCGCGCGCGCCGTGCCAAGCTTGAAGCCGGGCATGTAGGGAAGGGTGTTTCCGCTCCACTAACGTCTTCGGAAAACTGCGTTGGAATGCAACTTAGGCTAAGGTGCTTGTTCTTCTTGTTCTTTTTCTTCTTGCTCCTCGTCTTCTTCTTTTTCTTCGCGTTCTATACTCGCGGACAACTTTCCGTGGCAATGAAGGGAAAGCTACAGAGCCACAATGCACGTATCCTACCGCTAATGAATGTAGTGCCACATTTGCGTCCGTATTTTCTGCATGAAATATATCCTTTCTCAAAATACTCCTACATTTTCTACATGTAGCTTTTTGAGACGGAACACAGCGCTCACAAGCGAGATATTTGTATTTCTTTTACTGTATACGTTGTCACTTTGCGTTTTTGCGTGCGTGAAAAAGTCGCGCCTTTTACCTGTACCTTAGACGCTAAGCAGCGTTTGCGTCGGAATGCAACGCTAGCCATCACTTTCCACGGTGTAGGGACGAGACGTTTCCGCGCCACTAACGTCATCGGAAAACTGCGTTGGAATGCAACTAGGCTAAGGTGCTTGTTCTTCTTGTTCTTTTTCTTCGTGCTCCTCGTCTTCTTCTTCTTCCCTGCATGCCCGGTTTCACTTCCCTACGGCATGTTGGGAACTACGGCATTAGACGCCGACAAGCCGATCCTATAAGGTGCTTCGCACCTATAATAAACACAAGACTCTAATGCAAAACAGCATCATGTTACCTTTGAGGGTAAACAACCGGCTCCTTAGAGGCCATTAGCAAATGAGAAGAAGCGATTATAAGTCACATTAGAAGAGAGCACACCTCAGACACCTTGCTTTAATCATTTGTTGCGGATAGAATAAACGGGCACGCATCATACGTTTCTGTGCGTCTGCGCGAAAACGAAGCTGCACTGAATCAAAATGGAAGACTTCAAAGCACATTATCAAGCGGGAGTTTGAGATTAAACAAGCCGGGTGTATTCGCCTTGGAGGCCATAACCACTTGAGAGGGAGTGTTGTGCTTTGGCAAGAAAAAAACAGCACCATTCAGGCACGCTTTCTTGAACTTAGCGGGCACGTATCGTACGTTTCGCCTTCAAATGCACGGTCTCAACATCTAGTGGCACCTGTGGTGTTTTATCATGCATATATACGTTATCTAACCTCGTTTATATTCGCGACAAAGCCACTGTATCTTGACTTACAGAGCAACCCTAGAAGGCAAAGCGCACAAGCGTGGCCTTTGAGAATAAAGAAGCCGGCTGCGCCTTGTCTTCGAGGCCTTAACCGACACAGACAATTTGTTTACTGTCACGGAAGATGGCAGCACTCCTCAGGCAAGCTTGCTTGAACGCTGCAGGGAGAGTGTTATCTGGCAGACTGCGAGCTACCTGCGTTTGTGCCAATGAATCGACAGTTTTTGTAGTCGTGCTGCGCGATACAGCTGGCCGCACTCCGGCCAAGATATATGAAAGCGATAACTACTACGCGCGATGCGCCCACTTAATATGGATTTCTTTATTTGTCTTTTAAAGACGATAGTCTTTCTTGGGGAACTTAAACGCAGAAATTTTGGTCTGTCTTTCTGTCTGTCTGTCTTTCTGTTTGTCGGCACGTCACCCCATTCAGCCAACCGGCCAAAGTTGAACCACTTGCTTACCGGCCACCCATCTTGAACTGGTACGGCTGTTCTTACTTGTGAACGTTGTCGATCAAAAAGTAAATATTACGCATATCTGAGGCGTAACATCATTAGGTAAGTATTAGGTGGTGTGTTCCTTAATAGAAAATACATAGATACGCAATTTTAAAGACCTTGATGGTATGCGTTTAACGTTGAGACAGTAACGCGTTTATTAAAAGATTGCCACAGCTGAAGCGATCAGCGGTCCAAGCCGAGCAAGCGCGAGCGCCAACAACAACCGTCTCGTCTTCTTCTTTCGCAGGCGTTCTTGTCTGCGCCCTACCATGTTACAAATCACTCCCCCGCGGAAAAGGAGCCATCCTGGCGACCTAAGGAACAGGTACAACTGGTGGGTCATAATGCGGCTTCAGTCGATCGACGTGAACAGTCTCGCGGCCGCGACGACGGCGGTCCGCAGATGATTGAACAGGCTCAATAATATAGTTAACTGGGGATGCTTGACGTAGGACGCGGTAGGGGCCTTCGTATTTCGGCAGTAGCTTTGTGGAAAGGCCAGGAGCGGAGGAGGGAACGCGAAGCCACACCAACGTTCCAGGCGAATGCGACTGAGGAGGCAGGTTTTCGTCGTGACGGTCCTTCTGGCCCTACTCGCCCTACCATGTTACAACCCTAGTTTCTTAAGGTGCGCTGAAAATGCGACTGCGCTGAAACTTGTCTTCCTCCGTGCCCCCTGCACAAGCTCATGTTGTGTTTCGGTTTCGGTTCAGTATTGCATTGTACGAATGACAGGGGGCGCCGCTCTGGCATTCCTGTTTTACCCAGGCGACATGTAAGTAAGAGAGTTTGTGGAGAGTACTCGTTGAGTGCGGACGTTTCTTCTCCTTCGGCGCATCGCGCCAAACAGCGTGTTCGGGCTGGCCGGCGTCCCCACCGGTCGCGTTGGTCACCGCCGGTCTTCGCCTGCCGCTGCGCCGGGACTACCAGCCCGCAACACAGCACTCATGTTTCCCGACGAAATGCCAGATGGCGTCCATATCTCACGCAGCGCCTCTTCTATCGTCTTTAGACGACATTTGCAGCGAAGCACGCAGATACGCGGCCAATTTTTTTTCTTTACTTCTACGTCGACGCGGCTGCGGGACATCGCGCCAATCTTTTGCTGTCTGAGTTTCCCATAGAGCCTGCGGGATGGGTTGAATGCGGGCGCGATCTAGATGTTTCCGTTGTACACGGTCTCCGCACTTCTTTGGAAGCGATAACTTGGATGATTGCTTGTTGCATTGACTTACCCCAAAGTTAAATGAACGATTGAAGGTTTAATAGTGATGCGTTACTGGGTGCATAATACACGCAGCCAGCCAGAAAAAGTAAAGAAGAGGAAGAAGAAGTGAACACAGTTTACTAAGGATCAACCAACCAACGTTCTGTCATGGTGACGCACCGGCTTCTGGCTTACTTTTTCTGTACCCGCTAATGTCTTAGCATTGCACGCGCAAAAGAACTTTGGAATTCCCTCCCTGGCCACATTCCCTCATTACCACTAAAATATTTCTTAGTTCCAACTAACGAACGTATTACTGATCTGTAAACTACTACAAATTTATTACTGTTCTGCTATGTGTGTATTTGTTTTGTCATTTTTAGTACTTCCTTGCGTTTTTTTCACTTGTTATCAAGCATTATATAACATTCCATTCCGGCTATAGCCCTAATTAGACCTGCAGTCTGTGCAAATAAATAAATAAATAAACATTAATCTACAGTATCCGTTCCGTAACTCTAACTGATCACCAGTTATCTGCCCTAAGCATTACGTTACTGTTTCTTGTGCGCGTGCCTCCCATAATGTCGACAAGGATGTCAGACACCTCTATTAATTCTCTGATTACTTCTCTCTTGTTAACTCACGCCGACCTATTCGGGCCTAACTGAAAAAAAAATTATCTTTCCGTTGCCTCACCTTGTAATTATAATTAATTGGCCTCTTTAAGAACATGTCTGTCATCAATATTTCCGTTGAAAAACACGCAGAACGTTCTTTTCTTTTTTAGCACCTTCCATACAACATTGGGAACGAGTGCGTTTAAATCACATCTTGCCAGTAACGCACCAATCGATAACCATCTTTGCGCTTCGCTTCTTGTCTTACTGTCCATAGTATTATTAATGATTGCTAGGGTTTAACTTCCCAAAACCACGATATGATTATCTGAGATACCGTACTGGAGGGCTCCAGAAATTTCGACCACCTGGGGTTTTTAACGTGCACCTAAATCTAAGTACACGGGCCCCAAGCAATTTCGCCCCCATCGAAAATGTGGTCGCCGCGGCAGGGACACCATCCATTCCATCGAACCACTTTCCGTAAAGCTATGCATCGTAATTTATTTTATTATTTCACCGATTTCAAGCAGCCGGATTACCCGTGATTCGTGATCATAGTATACAATTATGTGTTATGCATACAATTATGCATACAATTATGTGTGTTAGACTTAGATGGTGTACCGCGTCTCTTCCGATCACTGAGAAATTGCCGTCAATTGAAACTGCTTCAGACAATTCTGCTTATCAAATCCTTTATATGCGCGAACATGAAGCTACGGCGAAACACAATCGCAAAACCATAGAGTTTCCTACAACACTTACTAAAGGGAACTCTGGCGCTGGTGTCTATAGGAGCTGCAACGCATGACGCTTCAGCCAGCATGGGAATGATGGGTAGTACACAAATTTGTCTAAACTTCGTTCTTTCGGCTCCGCTTGGCTCCGCGTCCCCTGCATCCGCTTTGTCGCAAAACCAAGTTCAGGAAAAGTCAGCAGTTCCACTTCAACACCTTAACTTTTTTAGTCTCACCAATTCAAATCTGGTCACGAAGTTCACAACGGTCTACTCTTTTATCAGAAACGAACGCCAAAACACAGCAATAAACCAAGCCACAAGTGCGTTCGAAGCCGTAAGCACGAAGATTAGGCAAATCCGTGTAATACCTATGATTCCCATGGTGGCTGGACGATCGCAGAGCCCTCTAGTTCATTTTAGGAAACTCTGTGCGCAAAACCACAGGGCAAAGCAATAACACGCGGCCTTTGAGATTTAAAAAACTGGCTCCACTCGTCTTGGAGGCTATGATCAATTGAGAACGATTGATCCGCTCACAAAAGAAGGTAGCACTCTTCAGACACCTTGCTTTAAACTCGGTTGCAGATGGAATAAACGGGCGCGTATCACAGGTTTCGTTGTCAAGAACCGCGCCTTCACAAACGAGTGTCACATGGGCCCGTTTATCGTACACGCATCAATTATTTAAGTCTGCGCGAAAACAAAGATACAGTAAACGACGACGCACGGCTTCAAAGCAGATAAGCAAAGCGTGGACTTTGGTATTAGCATGCCGGGTCTGTAAATCTTGCAGGCCATAACCATTGGAGAATAGGTGTTCTCTAGCGACAACAGGCGGCAGCACTCTTCAGGCAAGCTTACCAGAATCTTGGCGGACGCGTAACGTACGTTTCGCTTTCTAATACCCTGCCTCTGAATCCAGTGTCTTACACACCTGTGTTATTTACCCTTGTTTCCATTAGCGACAGAACCACTCTACCGTGAGGGGCAAAGCAAGCCTACAACGCAAAGCCCTGAAGCGTGGCCTTTGTGATAGGAGCCGGGTACGCCTCGTCTTGGAGGCCATACCCGACTCGGAACGCTTGTTTTACAGTCACAGAAGATGGCAGCAGTCCTCAGGCGAGCTTGCTTGAATGCCGAAGGGACTGCGCTATCTACCAGTCACTGGGCTGCCTGCGTTACTCGCAATGAATCGACAGTTTTTCTAAGCGTGCGGCGCTATACAGTTGGCAGCAGTCTGACCGCGATAACTGCAGCGCGCTATGCATAGGCGAATATGCTTTCTTATTCTTTTTTTTTCTTTTCCGCAGCAGCTGCGGAACATCGCACTATTTTCTTTGCTGTTTACCGCAATGTTTAAATCATGGTCATGGGCGTTAGTCGTCGGCACGGAGATGTGCCACTAAGCGTCTACGTGAGTGCATCCACCATCAAGCGATGCTATATCTGCCAACTAACACTACACATTGTACAAGCCCTCATATATCAATGCGCTTGAAACAATCAACTACTTCTGTGACGACACATATCACTTTCGCGTTATGCCGATTCTTATGACAGAGGGATCAGCCATCTTCTTTTCCTTGCATAAACACGAAGAACACTTTTTGTTTAACACAAGCCGTGTGGTGTTTATAACGAGAGTGGGTGAATTATGGTGTGACGGTAATCAACGAACTGATAACCTTCTTCCCCCTTCGCAACAAGTCTGACCATACCATTCTGTCGAACGGCGTTAACAATGCTATCATTCAGTTTTTTTTTTTCCTTTCTCGAGGATATCGCTACCCGTGATGTGTAATATTAGTGTACGGGTATGCTTCCAGAGCGGTTACATCTACTGGGAGTACCACGTCTTCTTCAATCGCTGAGACATTTGAAATAATGGATAGCGCTTAAGACAATCTTGTAATCGGATCTGTGAAGTGCGCGGTAACCATGCTACAAGAAACCACAAACACAAGACTGCAAAGCAAAGCAATAACACGTGGCCTTTGGGATTGAACAACATTCGTCTTAGAGGCCACGAGCAATGGAGCAAGAGTGTTCAAAAATCACAAAAGAACGGTGTGCTCACCGGTGACCTTGCATTAATATTGGTTGCAGATAGAATAAGCGGGCACGTATCGTTTCTTTCGTTTCCATGTAAGCACCTTCTTAAACGAGTGGCACATGCAACATTTTAGCGTAGATTTGACAGTTATTTTCGTGTGAGCGAAAACGAAGCTTCAGTAAATCACAACGCAAGACTTCAAAGCAATGCAGTAAAGCCTGGCCTTTGCGATTTATCAAGATAGCTGCACTCCTCTTGGAGGCCATAACCAATTGGCAACATGTGTTCCACAGTGACGAAAGACGGCAGCACTCTTCAGGCAAGCTTGCTTGAATCATGGCGCACGCGTTTCACACGTTTCGCTTCAAAATTCGCGGCATCTAAACCTAGTGGAACCTGCGGAATTTTCTCACCCATACAAACATCCTTAAACCCCGTTCCCATTCGCGTGAAAACCACTTTCTCCTGAATGAAAATGAAGCCTTCAAAGCGGACCGCTGAAGTATGATCTCAAAGATTAAGCTACCCGGGAGCGCCTTGTCTTGGAGGCCATAACCTATTTGGAACATTATGCTTTACTGTCCCACAAGATGACAGCACTCCTCAGGCAAGCTTACTTCAACACCCAAGGCAAAGCGTTATCCGCAAGACAGCGGACGGCCTGCGTTAGGGGCAATGAATAGGCAGTTTTTCTAAATGTGCGGCGCTGTGCAGCCGGCTGCATCTGCTGGGCTCGATATCAAGCCGCGATAACTGCTGCATGCGATGAGTCCGCTGAATATTATTTTCTTTATTTGTGCTTTTTCTTTCCGTCTACGCCGCCGCGGCTGCGGGACTTCGCACTAATCTTTTACTGTCCGAATTTCTCATAGAGCCTTCCTGATGGGCTGAGTGCGGGCACGGAGTAGCTGTTTTCGTCGTATCTACGTCTCCGCAGTCCTTTAATAACGATCACTTGGGTAATTGCTGCTTGCATAACGTTGCCGCAAGTGCAAATAAACAGCCGTAGGTTTTAGTGATGCGTTACTGGGTGCATAACAGGCACACCGCTTGGCCTTTACTTTTCCGATGCATTGACGCAAAAGTGTTACTTGCCTAGGTCGGCGAAAACGCGTGCGCGCGGAGCGTCCACGAGGTCCGTATGCGGAAAACACGGGACCTCTCCCACCAAAACTGATTGACGTCGGCACCCGCAGTAACTTGCCAATGTAGACGTACTACATTAGGACAGAGATATCCCCTCAAAAGAAGGGTAAGTCCCGATTCGCGGACAGCGTGCCTTTGTACACCGTATCAGTTGGCCTTCAGCTTCCACAGCGCGCGACGCCAAGCCCGTGCACGAAAGCTTCGCAACTACGGCGCTGATCTTGACGTGTACTATACGGGCGCCCGCCACTCCGGCGCCACTCCAAGTGGGTCCCGCACGTACACGGCAGTGGCAATTAATAGAATAACTGAAACTTCTTTTGCATTGTACCCGCAGTTCGCTTTGATGAGCTTCCTACTTTTTTTTTTTGACGCGCCCCGCCACGGTGGTCTAGTGGTTATGGCGCTCGACTGCTGTCCCGAAGGTCGCGGGATCGAATCCTGGCCGCGGCGGCAGCATTTTCGATGGAGGCGAAAATGTTTGATACCCGTGTGCTTAGGTTTAGGTGCACGTTAAAGAATCCCAGGTGGTCGAAATTTCCGGAGCCCTCCATTACGGCGTCTCTCATAATTATATCGTGGTTTTGGGACGCTAAACCCCAGATATTATCTAAGGTACACCCCTCCGAATATCGAGATGAGTGCCCCTTGTGCGGAGGGATACCAACACTGACGCACATTACATACAGCTGTCCCTCACGACCTGTTGCGGCAAACTCCGCGTTCACAAAAACACACACATTACCACACTGGTTGTGGGAGGCGCGACTCTCGGATCAGGCCTTGGGAAACCAAATGGCAACCGTGGACCAGGCCTGGCGAGCTGCAATAGCCAGTGGAGCACTGAACGAAGGGCCCCGCCCACTTTAGTTGCTAATAGGAATCCAACTCCACGCAGTAATTCTGATCTGGGCATCGGCCGAATACTCGTAGGTGGAGCGCACCCTTGGCGAGGAAAAATCAGGGAACGAGTACGAATGGAAACACGTTACACTGAAGTGACGGAAGTTCCAAAAGGGATGGGAAAAATAAACACGGGAAGACTGCTCGGTAAACTAACGTAATGGGTTGGATATCCGTAAATAAATGTGCTAAACATTGGCGTGCTTGGTGGAGTCGTGGTGGAGCGGTTGGAAAGCTGCAGTTCGTGCTGGAAAAGGGCCATGGAAGAATAATTGGAGTGCGGCTCGTGTTCCTGCCAGAAGACGGACACATTGAACGCAGCAAGAGCAAACGACTTAGTCGCAACGAACCGAGCATTCTGTAGCAGAATTCGGCCTTTCGCGTTGCCTCCTCTTATATAACGATGGAGGCTAAAATACTTGAGGCCTTTGTAGTTCGATTTCGATTCCCGCAGCTTGTCGACTTCACTCTTTGGCTTCGCTTCTTTCCGCATACACGTTTGAGGACGATAGTTTTCTTCTTCATTTTTAGTGGACCAGTTGTGAGTATTGGGATTACCCGATTCCTGTGGCACATACCCGTTTATGATGATGATAGTTTTCGCGTAGGCCGCATGGCATATACCCGTAGCGCGCACAAAGTACAGACAGCCTTAATAGTTACGCTATTAAATTTCACAAGGTCCATTATGAATTCGCCTTGGGCGACTAGAATTTCTTCTTTTTTTACTCAGTCGATGTATTGATAATCCCCCGCCCCCCTACGTAACCTTTCTGCGCCTAACGTGATTTTTCACTGGCTCCAGGACTGTAGGCATTGCAAACTTTCTGCACCTCACTTGGTTTTGCATTCCCTCCATACTCGGTCGATCTTTCACCAAGCGACGATATCATGCGATAGCGTCATCACGTGACGTCACGTCATGTGACTTTGTAGTAACGTGAAGATGACGTCTCTTATATTGCCGACAAGCGGCGTCCTAATGACATCACATGGTGACGCCATCGCATAACGACGATTTCTTGCAACACTCGCGTTGACGCCGACGCCGCGGGAAACCAACGCCGCCGATGCCGACGGTCAATTCTCGCGTTCTTTTTTTTTTTAGGCACCTAAGGCTTTCGCCTTAATCGTAATATGTAAGGATGGTGCATAAAATCGCCGATTTTTGTTCCGATATTAATAATTTTTTTACGCTTTAGAAACCCTGCACATCATGACATTCACATTTCGTGAAAAACCTGCGTATTTTATCCTCGTTTCTATTCCGTTCTATGGTGAATCACAAAGAAAAACCTACAACCCAAAGCCCTGAAGCGTGGTCTTCGAGATAAAGTGAGCCGCTGGCGCCTTCTTTACGAGGCTATAACAGACTCGGACCGATTGTTTCACGATCTCCGCAGGTAGCAGCACTCCTCAGGAAACCTGGCTCGAACTCCAAAGGTAGCGCCTTATCAGGAAAACAAAGGCCTGCCTACCCCTCCTCGGGCAATGAATTGGCATTGTTTGTAGACATCCGGCGCCATGTGGAACTCGCTTTGAGATTAAACAACCGGCTCCGTTCGTCTTGAAGGCCATGTTCAATCGAGAACAATTAGTATAAATTCACAATAGAAGGTAGTACTCCACACGTGTCCTGCCTCAATCTCGGTTGCAAATTGTATAAAAGGGCAGGTATCGCAAATTTCATTTTCAGGAATGCTCCTTCTCAAGCGAGTGTCACATGGTCCAGTTTATCGTGCATATACATCAGTTATTTAAGTATGTGCGAAAACAAAGCTACTGTAAACGACAACGCACGGCTTCAAAGCAGATAAGCAAAGCGTGGCCTTTGAGATTAAACAAGCCGGGTCTGTAAACCTTAAAGGCCTTAACTACTTGAGAATAGGCGTTCTATGGCGACAAAAGACGGCAGCACTCTTCAGGCAAGCTTGACAGAATCTTGGCGGACGCGTAACGTATGTTTCGATTTCTTATACCCCTCCTCTAAATCCAGTATCTTACACCCCTGCAATAGTTAACATTGTTTCCATTTGCGACAGAACCGCGGTATCGTGAGTGACGAAACAACCCTACACCGCAACGCCCTGAAGCGTGGCCTTTGCGATTGGAGCCGGGTACGCCTCGTCTTGGAGGCCATAACCGAATTGTAAAGATTGTTTTACAGTCACAGAAGATGGCAGCACTCTTCAGGCGAGCTTGCTATAACGCCGAAGGGACTGCGTTATTAACAAGTCATCCGGGCTGCCTGCGTTACTCACAATGAATCGACTTTTTTTTTTTTTTTTATACGTGCGGCGCTGTACAACTGGCATTATTCAGGGTGAAATGTCTGACCGCGATAACTGCAGCGCGTTATCCTTCGGCGAGTTTGCTTTCTCATTGTTCTTTTTTTTTTATTCTTTTCCATTGTAGCTGCATTTTCTTTGCTGTTTGAGTTTCCTGTAAAGCCGCTGCGATGCGTTAAGTGCGCGTACAAACTAGATATTTTGGATCTATACGTCTCAGCACTTGATTTTAAATGAGCGCGTGGATCACTGCGCTTTTATTCTTGCATTACCTGACCATAAAAGTAAGTACATGATCGAAGGGCTTATATTGAGGCATCGTGGACAGCATATTAAAACGAACAGCCTCTTCTTTTACTTTTCCGTGTATTTTTGTCATAATTTATAGAAAATTGTTGAGCATGATGACTGTCGCACTTCATGGTTACAAAGAACACAAGAAGCACACCATGCGGACTTCGAAATGTACACCTAATTGCGGCGTTATTCAAGTGTGAACCCTTATTGACCACCAGTTTAGTGAGACCTTTATCGTTCTATATATATTGTACCTTCCTCCGATATATATCGCATCTTACCCCTTGCAAACCACGATATGGTCATGACGCACGCTGTAATAGAGGACTCCGGAAATCTTTGCCTACTGGGGTTCATTAATGTGCACCTAAACCTATGCATACTCGGGCCGCTAGAATTTTCGACTCCATCATAAATGCGACCGCGGAGGCCGCAGTCAAACCCCCTTCGTTGAATATGGTGATACAGTATCACCACGCGGCTCACATTGCAAACTGTAATCGTAACACTGGAGGAATGGCAATAGTAACACAGGAAACTACCCGACAGAGCAGAATGCGAGGCATCTCTGTCCATATCGGATCCGAAGACCTACGAGGCCCTCGTGAAACGGGCGAAAACAGCAGCCTGCGCCAATGGGATCCCTGACCATAGGCGCACGCAGGGTTTCCCTTCAGGTGGGGATCGAAGGTTAATCGCGGCGCCCCCCCCCCCATATTAAGTCAATGTATGGGGCAGTCGATCTTTGCTCCCCGCTCTTCTTAGGTGACTAGGGGCGTTGATTGCCCCCTGCCCCCCCCCCCCTCCCCATGCGTGCGCCTTCCTATGTCCCTGACTAAGGATCCCATCCGCCCATCTTTGCATTTCAAGGACTCGAGTCACACGGTCCGTTGCGCATTTTTTTTTTTTTTGGCCTAAGACGACTCAGTGGGTAGATTTGACGCACTCAGTCTTTACGCAATTCACATGGCGGGACGCCACGCGGATTTCTACGCTTCTGCCACGCAAAATTACATCTGTTAACGTGACATGTCGAGTGTGTAGCGTGTTCATACAAACCAGTTTCAATCACTAGCGTTACTGTGTTGTAGAATACTTGAATGCCAGGCACAGTGCTACGAGTCCTCATTTGCGTCTGCTTTTAATTAAGGACACGAGGGTTTTTGTACCGCAGGTCGCATTTTCCTTTTGATGAGTAACTATGAGCCTTTGTCATCATGATGATAAGTAGCCTTTATTATGTCCAGTGCAGGACGAAGTCCTTTCTAGTTGATTTACAATGTACCCTGTGCTACGCTGGCTGGTATATATATATATATATATATATATATATATATATATATATATATATATATATATATATATATATATATATATATATATATATATATATATATATATATGTGTGTGTGTGTGTGTGTGTGTGTGTGTGTGTGTGTGTGTGTGTGTGTGTGTGTGTTGTGTGTGTGTGTGGCACGTGGCGATGTGCAGCTAGCTTGTACAGGTCAAGATGCCTGGCCGCGATAACTGCTGCGCACGATGCTTCAGGTGGATATCTTGTTTGTTCGTGCTTTTTTTCACCATTCAAAGTCGCATTGGTTGTACCCGGAGAGATGCGTTGAGGCAGGTACGAAAGACATATTTTTCTTGCATACATTGGCAGAATTTATTCGTAAAACCAATGCGATGATTGCTTCTTGTGTTACCTCATTGAAGAAGAAAGCAAGAAGATCCTAAGGATGTACGTAAAAAAAACGTAGTGCTGATTGTGATGTGTTATATGGGGCGCAAAGGTATTGGCAACCGCCTTCTTTTTGTTATTGCTCTGTTTAGTCTTCTTGTGGCATTTTAGCAACTCTGAATCCACTGTGCGCGGGGTATCGCGCATTTCATGGTTATAAAAATGAAAAAAAAATGCGCGTGAGTATCGGCAAGCTTTATTGATGCTGTGGCCGATCATGATGACTAATAGATTTAGACCGCCCACTCACTACGCCATTCACATGATGTCACGGCTGGTGCGATTGAACGCTTTTCCCATGCAATATTACGTCTGTCAACATCAACTCTTGCTCAGAACGTTGACTGTATATGGCCATTTTTTTTTTTCGAAGCGGTTTCAAGCACTGGCAAGGCTTTGAGGTGGAATACTTTACATCCATACGAAATTCCTGCGTTCGATAACGGTCCGAAACACAATTTGTATCTGCTTTTTTGAAGATCATGAGGGCTTTTCTAACGCGAGCCACGTCTTTCTGATGAGGCACCTAAGGCTTTCGCCGTCATCAATAAATAGCCCTTTTATGTCCCATGCGCGATGAAGGCTTCCCCGGGTAGTCTATAGTTTACTCTGTTCCAAGCACGCTTGTGGCATCCCATTGCCGCAAATTTTCACGTGATAGCGTGAAACAGCTCTTCCGCAGGAATTCCGTTGTCGGTGTTGGCGTCGTTGGTTGTGAGCGAAAAATCATCATCTTGTCCGTGACCGAAAAATCGAGAAAAATGCAAAGAAAATAAACAATAAAAATCTTCGATTCGAGCGAGAACCGAGCCCAGGCCGCCTGCGTAAACGATTCGGAAACGCTCTTCGGAAACGATTACTTGGATGATTGCTTCTTGCATTGCCTTACCCATAGGCGCTCGCTCGGTGGGGGGGGGGGGGGGGCAGGGGGGGCGGCCGCACCCCCTAATCACCTAAGAGGGGGACGCGAAACCTGGCCCGTACATTGACCATTCTAGTCACCTAAGAAAAGGAGGGGGTGGGCGCAAATCTACCCCATACATTGACTTAGTAGGGCGGGGGCGCTGCGATGAACCTTCGCCCCCCCCCCCCCTTATAGGGAACCCGGCGCGCGCCTATGGCCTTACCACAAAGGTAAATAAACGATTCAAGGTTAAATAGTGATGCGTTGCTGGGTGCATAGGCAAACCGCCTTTTCTTTACTTTTCCAATGCATTGACCTGAAAGCGTTACTTGGCGACGTTGGCGAAAACGCGCGCGCGCCGAGCGTCCTCAAAGTCCGTGCACGGAAAACACGTGACATCTCCCACCGTTGCTGACCGACGCCGGCGCTCGCAGGAAGTTGCCACTGTACACGCCTGGGAAACCCCGGCAGAAAAAGGGGAAGCTTCGATTCTAGGAGAGCGTGCCTTGGTCCGCCCTGTCAGTTCGCCTTCAGCAACTGGGGAGGGAGTGTTGTAACAGCATGCATGCATAACTGCAGTGAGTCTGATGTAGGCATCGGCAGAAGACTCGTCGGTGAAACGCTTCCTTGGGGAGGACGAACCACGGAACGAGCGCGCTCGTTCCGTGCGCGCAAGTTGATAGGCAGCACTCGACTGAAGCGATCAGTGGCTCGAAGGTCGCCATCGTCTTCAAAAGCAGAAATAACTAGTTCCTAAATGAAACTGGCCCATACCAGTAAAAAATAAAATCTCACAGTCCCTGATACATTCGTCCAAAACGACTCCAAGAACGAATCCTCGGCCCATCGTAGCGCGTGGTGAAATATGAACCAGTGAATTGTTTTGCAATTCACATGGTGTGACGCTTGGTAATATTATACGCTTTTGTCACGCGATATTACATTTGTTAACGTCACTTTATTCCCGACATGTCGAGTGTACAGGGTCCAAAGTGGTTTCAACCACAGGCTGATGCAGAATACTTGACTGCCAAGCAGAATGTCCGGGTTCGTTATCACCGCGAACCCTCATTTGTATCTGATATTTTTTTTTGACGTGATAGCGTTAAAGAGCTCTGGTCACAAAGATTGCGGTGTCGGAGTCGGCGTCGGTGGTTGTCAGCGAAAAATCTTATCCTTTGCAACTCTTCAGGCCATCCTGTTCCATCGAACGCTATCATGCAAAGTTATGACATATAAGTTATTACTTCACCGGTGTGAAAGAACCCGTTACCCGCGATTCGTGATTATAGTATGAAGCTGTGCTTTCTGCGTCTTAGATGGAGTTGGAGTACTACGTCTGATCTAATAACTGGCAAAGTAGAATTAATGAAAGCTACCTAAGATCGATTATGTTCACAAAAAGCAAGCTACAATGAAAGGCAAACGAAAGACTACAAGTCAAAGCAATACAACGCCCGCTTTGAAACTAGACATCCGACTGCATTCGTCTTGGAGGTCATAAGCAATGGAGAACGGTTAATCCATCGTCAGAAAAGAAGGTAGGATGCCTCGGTCGCCGTGCTCGAATCTTAGTTGCAAATGGAATAAGCGGGCGCTTATAATATTTTCGATTTCAAGTAGGCGCCGTCTCAAACGAGTGACGCATGAGGAATATTGTTCTACTACGTAGGACAGTTGCTGACGTCTGCGCGAAAACGAAGCTACAGTTAATCACAGATAATGACTTCAAAGCATTGCAGTAAAGCTTAGACATTTAGAATAAACAAGACACTTGCATTCCTGTTTGAGGCAATAACCAATTGACAACGCGTGTTCCACCGTGAGAGAAGACAGCAGTTCTCTTCAGGCGACCTTGGTTGAATCATGGCGCAAAGTGTCAAATTCTTTTTGCTTTCAAATACGCGGCCTCTGAATCTAGTGGAACCTGCAGCATTTCATGATGCATACCCAATGCCCTTGAGACTTGTTTCCATTCGCGTTAAAACCGCTCTCACGTGAATGACAGAAAAAAAATAATAATCGCCCTGCAACGCGAAACGCTGAAGTATGGCCTCTGAGATTAAACGAGCCGTGTGCGCCACGTCTCGGAGGCCAGTAACCAATTTGGAGCGTTTGTTTTTCAGTGTCAGAAGATGGCAGCACTCCTCAGGCAAGCTTGTTTCAACTCCGAAGGGGGAGCGTATCAGAAGACAGCGGGCTGCCAACGTAACTGGCCGTGAATCGACAGCTTTTTCTCGACATGCGGCGCGATACAGCTGGCAGCTTCCGAACGAGATGTATGACCGCGATAAATGCTACGCGCGATGCTTCCGCTTTATCTCATTTTCTTTATTTGTGTTTTTCTTTTCAGCGTCGACGTGTCTGCGGAACTTCGCACTAATCTTTTACTCTGCGAATTTCTCACAGATTCCTTGACGCGTTGAGTGCGGGCACAAATTAGATGCTTTTGTCGCATATGTCTCCGCAGTTTTTTGGAAACGATCACATTACTAATTGCTTCTTGGATTACCTTACCGCAAATAAATGACCGAATAGGTGATAGTGATGCGTTACTGGGTGCGTAAAAGGCAAACTGCCTTTTTCTTTCCGCTCCCTTTTATTAATGTGAAGGGGTTAGTTAGCAAGCTTTGCGAAAACGCGTTCGCGCCGAACGTCCGTCAAATCCGTACCCGGAAGACACGTGCCCTCCCCAGGCCCGTACCCAGGAATTTTTTTCGGGGGGGGGGGGGGGCACTTGCTGAAAACCTTGACAATTTGAGAAAAACGCCTATTGTCATCATTTATTTTTGGTAAAAAGACGTACTTCACCAAAATTTCTGGGAGGGGGGGAGGCCTAGGGCCCCCTCCCTGGCTACGTGCCTGGCCCTCCCCCACCGAAACTGATCTACGCCGGCGCCCACTGCAACTTGCCATTGCTGACATACAGTTCGTCGGGGCCATCCCTGCAGAAGGGGAAGTCCCGAATCGAACGGAGCGTGCTTTTGCGCGACGTACCAGGCGCCCTGTGTGTCCGTGTCTCTCTTGTCCGTTGTCGTCTTCGCGCCTTCCACATCGGATCATGCAATACCAACACACCCACACGTCCACGCTACCCGTTGGCTTTCAACTGCTGTGGAGGGAGTGTCGCAGCAGTATGCAGATGCATCGCTACAGTGAGTCTCATGTGGACATCAGCAGAAGACTCGTCGGCGAAGCGCTTCCTTGACGAGGAAGAATCAGGCTGCGAGCTCGAATAAAGACGTGTGTATGCTCTACACCCAAGTTGACAATTTCTCCAATGCTGGGAATGGTAGACACGTGCGTGAATCTGCTCGGCAAACAAACGTTATGCATTTGATACCCCTACATGATTGTGCAAAACTATTCGTGGTTGATGAACTGGTCTATGGAGCCGCTGGAAAGGTCCGACACGTGCAGAAAGTCATTTATGAAAAAATAATAATTCGACTGTGGCTCGTGCTCCTGCCAGTATAGGGGCACATCACACGCAGAAAGGGCAAACAATTTAGTGTCAACGAACCGAACATGCCATTCGACTGAACAAGAAGGCATTAAAAAAGGAAAACACTTGGGCGAAGAAAAGAAAACGCAAGAACAGGCGCGGACTGCCAACTGATTATTTATTGGAAGAAACCAAGAATATATACCTAAGAATATATCAATGTACACTTTGCTCATCAGCCAAAGGGGCAAGTAGGGTGTAAGCGGGCCTCTCTGGAAGTACTAGACAGGGAAGTCCACTACCTGACGTCACTTGGGGTAAATGCCACGTGATCTTTGCTCATGCTTGTTTTATAATTTTTTGCGTACGTATATACTCTCGGTTTCTTCCCATAAAAAAAAACTCACGGGGTCCGTGATGCATCTGCCTCAGTCGACTACAAGACGAAAGTCATCTTCTCTTTCTTTTAAGTCGATGCATTGAACCTTCCGCGCGCCCACTCTGAAAGCTTTCGGCAACTAACGTGGTTTTGCGACGCCTCCAGTATCGAAAGCATTGTAAGCTTTCTTCACCTCACCCTGTTTTGCACAGCCTCCGGGATCGGCCCACCTATGAGCAAGCAACCATGTCATGCGGTGACGTCACTATGTGACATCACATGATGTGACGGTCACCGTGACGACATGATGACGTAACATATTTTGGCGATCTTTGACGTCATGATGACGCCTTCACGTGATGATCAATCCGCCTCTTTCATTTTCCTGTGCTGCCCTCTGCTGTTTCGGTAGGGGTTTGGTAGGGGCCGGGACTACCAGCATTGCCAGAATCAAAGCCTCCGAGATGAAGAGACGTTTCGCGACTTTTCCGCTAGGGATACGCGCATGCGCAGGGGCGTCGTAAAAAGGCGAACTCTTGCATCACTCGTGTTGACGCCGACGCGGGACTCCAGGTCAATTTTCGCGTTTGATGAGGTAGGTATCTAGG
This sequence comes from Rhipicephalus sanguineus, assembly GCF_013339695.2. Classification (NCBI taxonomy): domain Eukaryota; kingdom Metazoa; phylum Arthropoda; class Arachnida; order Ixodida; family Ixodidae; genus Rhipicephalus; species Rhipicephalus sanguineus. Next base: position 61,360,183 of record NC_051183.1, read on the forward strand.
GCTTTCCCGCTAATAATCAATTCGCAGTCAGCACCCCCCCCCCCTGCCTGTCATTTTTAGTTCGTCCCGTGCTTGCGCTGCTAATTCATCCTTAGACATGATTCGGCCTCTCGCACTGTCTCATTCTTTATAAAACAACTAGGCTACGCCACTTGCAGCACTCCTCGCTAGCAAGAAGCCAGTCAAAAGGAACGCTTTCGTGTTTTAATCTCATGAGAATATCACTAGGGATCCTTCGCAACCTTTTCGATCATTTATAAAGAGCCGTTCAGAGTCAATACCGTCAAATTTATTGGTTAGAAAGAGTTTATTGGTTAGAAAGAATGCTCAATCCTTCAGAAAATTTATATTATGCAGTGCATCACTGAGAAGGACTTAAGGGCAAGGTAATAAAGCATGGCCTTTGAGATTGGGTAGGTCCCGTGTATTTGATCTAGGAGGCAATAACCCATGAAGAACAACTCTTTTGGCATTGCAAAAGGTGGCAGCACTCCACAGGCTATCTCCTGCACTGGGAATGAATCCGCAAGTTTCGCAGACATGCGGTTCGATGCAGCTCGCCTTTGCAGGTCGAGATGTCGGGCCGCGATAACAACTGAGCGCTAAGCTTTAGCTAAATATCTGTCTCCTTGCTTTCGCGCTTTTCTTTCCTTCAAAGTCGCAGTGGCTGTAGCGTCGAATGCGGGTACGAAAGACATTCGCGTTGTACCCGTTATCACTATCCCTTGGTCAAAATCGCTACGATTATTGCTTTACCTCACCATAAGAGTAAATAAATTAGAGCGTGCTATATATATATATATATATATATATATATATTGTAGCGAAGCCTTTATTGAGTAATGGGTTGCGCTCTCTATAGCCTTCTAGTGGGTCGTCGCCTTTGGCTCTTCGCGCTCGCGCTCTGAGTCGTGTTTGGGCCTTGACTGTCGCCACTGCATATCGTCGCCGACTACCGTCCAATAAACGCCTCAACAAATTGGTGGAGGTGCTGTGATCCTATTCGATGCCCCTGGAGCTGAGATCCCGTACCCTACCAACTACCATGCCTCAAGACGCTGCTCAGCAAACGTCTCCTTCCTCAACGACCGCATGCCCCGGTGTCCCCCGCATCCGCGACCCTCCTATCTTCACCGGCGCGGATGGGACCGATGTTGAGGACTGGCTTGCGATGTACGAGCGTGTGAGCGTACCAAACAAATGGGACGATGCAGGCAAACTCAGCAACCTGGTTTTCTACCTCGCGGGTGTGGCGGGCCTGTGGTACAACAACCACACCACCGAGTTCCCCACGTGGTCTGCTTTCAAGACCGCCGTCATCGATGTGTTTGGCCGCCCTGCCGTTCGTAAACTGCAAGCCGAACAACGTTTACGTGAACGAGCTCAGCAGACCGGTGAGTCCTTTACGAGCTATAGAAGACGTCCTGGACTTGTGCAAGAAGGCTGACGCGGCCATGCGTGAGTCTGACAAGATCCGCCACGTTCTGAAAGGCATCGACGACGATGCCTTCACTATGCTGCTCGCCAAGAACCCTCGTACTGTGGCCGAGGTGATCACGCTCTGCCAAAGCTACGAGGAGCTGCGCCGGCAGCGACTGCTGACCCGTCGACCTCCATCACGCGACGCCGATCTCGCAGGCTTGTCGGCCATTTCTGATCAGTCCGCCTTGCTCGCCGAGATCAAGTCATTCGTGCGCGAGGAAATTGCCCGCCAGTTCTCCCTAGTCGCCTTCCCTCACCCGCAGCATGTTGAAGAGCCGTCGACCACGCTGCTGGCTCCCTTACGCCGCGCTATTCAGCAGGAAATCGCGGAGGTCATGCCGGAATACCACCAGCCCCCTCCGGCACCTGCGCCGCTCAGTTACGCGCAGGTTGTAGCCAGGTCACCCCAAGCGATTCCTGTGGCTGCCCCACTTACTTACGCCGAAGCCGTCGCCAGACCTCAAGCCTTCGAAGCGAGTGGGCCGGCTGCGTTTGCCGACGCCATACCTAGGCCACCGATGCAGCCCATCATGCAGTCGTATCAGCAGACGCCTCGTCCACCGCGTCCTGCTCCATGGATGGGACCTACCCCGGCGAACCGATGGCGCACTTCTGACAACCGCCCGATCTGCTTCGCTTGTGGTTGCGCCGGTCATGTCGCCCGCTATTGCAATCGCGTGCAGCCGCCTCGTGTAGCCTTAGCCATCCCCAGCCAGTCAAGCCGCCCGTATTACGATTCACCGCCGCCTATGTCACCGTCGTCTCGCCCAGCTCCATCTACCCACCGTTCGCCGTCACCACGACGCCGATCACTGTCACCGATGCGGCCACGGCCGGTCACACGTGACCAGGAAAACTAGTCGTCGCAGTCCACGAGGCAAGGGCTGCGACGCTATCGAACTGCGAAAGCCCTCAGCGAAGCCCATCAAACGTGTTAGACGTGTTTGTGGACGGTATGCGCGCATCTGCCCTTATTGACACTGGAGCCGCCGTATCCGTTATTGACGCCAAACTTAGCCGACTACTACGAAAAGTGACGACGCCACTTCCCGGGCTCTCCCTCCGTACAGCAAGCGCCCAAAGTATTCACCCTACAGCGGTGTGCACAGCCCGCGTCATGATTAAGGATGCCCTGTACGCCGTCGAATTGATAATAATTCCAGCATGCTCTCACGACGTCATCCTAGGATGGGATTTTCTCTCCCACCACGACGCCGTGATTCATTGCGCACCCGCCGAAATACAGCTCTCACCATTCTCTGATCTGACGCCGGCTGACAGTCCATCGTCTGTGAGCAAGGTACTCGTCAAAGACGACACCAAACTGCCTGCATACTCGTCAACGTCCGTGTCCGTCTACTGCGCCAGTCTCTCCGACACCGTCGCCCTCCTCTCGCCATCCGACCGTGTTTGCACGAGGAAAGGCTTGCTGGTGCCCTTCGCGACCGTGCAAGTCACTCAGGGCAGCACGTCAATTTTTGTTATCAACCCATCTCCGTACAGTGTTACGTTGGTGGCGAGGAGAATGTCCTCGGCAGCGTGGAACCCCTCGAAGACGCACAAGTTATGGACGAACCAGATGGCACGCACTGCCCCAGTTCCGGCACGCTCAGTTCTGTTACCACGCTCTGGTTCATTGCCAGCTGATGTATTTGCTTCTTCCATTGCTGACAACCTTACGCCGGTCCAGCGTTCCCAGCTTCTAGACCTCTTGGAAGAATTTCGCGCTCTTTCGATATTGCTCAAACTTCTCTCGGCCGCACGTCCACCGTTTACGCATCGCATCGACACTGGCGCCCAAACCACCACTGCGGCAACGCCATATCGCGTATCTCCCACAGAACGCCGCGTAATCAACGAGCAAGTCGACGACATGCTTCGACGCGATGTTATTCGACCATCTAACAGCCCCTGGGCGTCTCCTGTCGTACTTATTGTTGCGAAGAAGGACGGTTCTGTGCGGTTCTGTGTGGACTACCGACGACTCAATAAGATCACTCGTAAGGACGTGTATCCACTACCGCGAATAGACGACGCGATTGACAGCCTACAAGGAGCCGAAATTCTTTTCGTCTATCGATTTGCGTTCAGGGGTACTGGCAGGTACCTATGGCTGATGACGCTCGACCGAAGACCGCCTTTGTCACGCCCGACGGCTTGTACGAATTCAACGTCATGCCGTTTGGGCTGTGTAATGCGCCCGCCACCTTCGAGCGCATGATGGATACTGTTCTGCGCAACCTGAAATGGTGCTTGTGCTACCTCGACGACGTCGTCGTTTTCGCTCCAGACTTCTCCACGCATCTCAACGCCTCCGGCATGTGTTGACGCGTTTTGAGCGACGCTGGTCTGCAACTGAATTTAAAGAAGTGCCGATTTGCAGCACGGCAGCTGACAATACTCGGCTACGTCGTGTCCAAGGACGGAATTCTGCTCGATCCAGCCAAACTTCGGGCCGTGACCGAGTTCCCGAAACCTACGTCCGTCAAAGAACTGCGCAGTTTCGTAGGACTGTGTTCCTACTTTCGGCGCTTCACTCGAAACTTTGCGACTATCATATCACCGCTGACGAAGCTCCTCGGAAGTAACGGGCCCCTCCATTCGTGGTCGTCGGAGTGCGACGACGTTTTCGAAAAGCTCCGCCGTTTGTTGACGTCGCCTCCCATACTACGCCACTACGACCCTACGGCCCCTACAGAGGTACACACAGACGCCAGCGGTGTTGGCCTTGGCGCTGTCCTTGCGCAGCGCAAACCAGGATTCCCTGAATATGTCGTGGCATATGCAAGTCGTACGCTTACTAAAGGCCGAGACCAATTACACCGTCACCGAAAAGGAATGCCTGGCGATCATATGGGCCCTTACAAAGTTCCGACCCTATTTATATGGCCGCCTATTTGATGTCATCACCGACCATCATGCACTATGCTGGTTGTCGTCATTGAAGGATCCCTCAGGCCGCCTCGCCCGCTGGGCACCTTCGCCTACAGGACTACGATATTCGCGTGCTGTACCGCAACGGACGCCAGCATGCTGACGCCGACGCCCTCTCGCGCTCCCCCTTGCCTGACGACGATGCCCCCTGCTCGGATACCTAACAACGTTGTTTCTTCCATCGACGTTCACACCATCGCTACCGAACAACGCAAGGATAAATGGTCGCCTCGCTGATAGACTTGCTCACTGATCCGTCGGCAACACCAACCACTCGCGCGTTGCGTCGTCAAGCACAACCATTTCACCATTCGTGACGACCTACTGCAACCGACGCAATTACAACGCCGACGGCCGCCAGTGGCTACTTGTGATACCCCGCAGTCTGCGTTCTGAAATATGCGAGTCCTTCCACTCTGATCCACAATGCGCGCACTCTGGGGTATCAAAAACTTACCACCGCATTCGACAACGATACTTCTGGCTAGGGATGTACCGCTACGTGCAGAAGTTCGTTCGCTCCTGCCTCGATTGCCAACGCCGAAAACCTTCAACGCACGTGGCACCCCCGGTCTACAACCATTACCTTGCCCGAACCGTCCGTTCGGGCGCGTGGCATCGACTTGTATGGACCACTTCCTCTGACATCGGCTGGTAACCGCTGGGCCATCGTCGCTGTTGACCACCTTACGCGATACGCCAAACCGCCGCTCTCCCAGCGGCTACAGCGCGCGATGTTGCCTCCTTCCTGCTACACCGATTCATGCTGCGTCACGGTCCACCCCAGGAGCTTCTCAGCGATCGAGGCCGTGTCTTCTTGTCGGAAGTCGTCGAAGCCATTCTAAAAGAGTGCCGTGCTGTTCACTCGCAAAACTACTGCTTACCACCCGCAGACGAATGGGCTCACCGAACGCTTTAACCGCACGCTCGGCGACATGCTCTCAATGTACGTCGCCGCCGATCACACAAATTGGGATGCCATTCTGCCCTTCGTCACCTACGCCTATAATACCGCCCCTCAAAGCACAACTGGTTTTTCACCCTTCTTCCTATTGTACGGAAGGCACCCGTCGCACACCATCGACACGATACTCCCATACAAGCCGGATTCAACTGAGTGTGCGCCGATATCTGACACAGCAGGCTTGCGGAAGAGTGTCGCGAGCTTGCCAAGACGTTTACAACGCAGGAACAAGAGCGGCAGAAGAGCATTCGCGGTGGAACCACCACTTCTGAGTCCACGTTCCTCCCTGGAGCGCTCGTATGGCTCTCGGTCCCTACCACTGCAACTGGCCTCTCTACAAAAACTACTGCTGAAATACGAAGGCCCCTACCGGGTCGTCGAGCGCACATCCCCGGTCAACTACGTGATCGAACCCATCGAACCATCTTCGGACATGCGCCATCGAGGGCGCGACATCGTCAACGTGGAGCGTCTCAAGGCCTACTATGACCCACTCATAGTGACGAGCTGTTAGGTCGCGGACGGCTCCCTTTTCGTACCCGGGGAAATTGTAGCGAAGCCTTTATTGAGTAATGGGTTGCGCTCTCTATAGCCTTCTAGTGGGTCGTCGCCTTCTGCTCTTCGCGCTCGCGCTCTGAGTCGTGTTTGGGCCTTGACTGTCGCCATTGCATATCGTCGCCGACTACCGTCCAATAAACGCCTCAACAATATATATATATATATATATATATATATATATATATCTCGGGGTAGATCTCTGCGCTAGCGGTCGCATTTAGATGGAGGCGAAATGCTAGAGTCCCATGCATCGTGCGATATAAGCGCCCTAAAAACTTCATAATGTCATAATATTTGAATTCTTCAACTACCGCGTGCATCGTAATCATATCGTAATTTTCGCCTGTAAAACCCCACATGTAATTAATAATAAGTTGTGATATGTAATAGTGAGTGCTTAATGTGTGCGATAGCGTTCTCCATTCCGGCGTTTATTTATTTATTTATTTATTTATTTATTTATTTATTTATTTTATTTATTTATTTATTTATTTATTTATTTATTGTACCTTGTGGCCCGAAGGCATTACGGAAGGTAGTGGGGATACATAAAGAATATAATAAACAGCAAGGCATAAAGGAAAAAAAGTTAAAAGTACAAAGTGGCTGGCGAAAAGTCACAGCAAGACAAAGAATTAAAATAACATCGGGAATACGTGAGAACAATTTTTAAAATAAGGAAAAAATTACACAAACAGTAACAAACATATATATTCACAGAAGAGCAATTGTTTTACGGAACATATTAATGTCTGTTATGTAAGCAATGTCAAGGGGAAGGTCATTCCAACTGGCGGAAGTTCTGGGTAGGAATGAGTCATGAAAACATTTAGTGTGACATGATGGAATACCAACTTTAAATCGGTGATCAATGCATGCCGATATGTATGAGGACCTTGTGAGTAATTTCTTTTTCACATTGTTATCGTAGTGAATTTAAAAAAAAGACATAATGAAGCTACAGACCTGCGATGAGAGGGAGGAGGGAGGGACAAACTTAATTTCACGGTGGTTACACTACTTGTTCGGCGTTAGTTATTAGAGTAAA